>NC_137904.1:61096312-61706036 GCF_963455335.1 Martes martes
GTGGGCGGACGTGTGTCCTCCTGTCCCGCAGGGATGAGAATCTGGCCCGAAGACGTTGTCAGGACACAGTGTTTACAGCCCTCCCCGGGGGTGGGGGTGGCTGGTTCAGATAAAAGCCAGCCTGCTTCGGAGAGGTGGCTGCTGTGGCTTCAGCGTCTCAGGTGTGCGTGTGTATGCGTGTGTCCCCAGTGCTGGGACCCTCACGGTCCCCAGAGGAACAGGGCTGGAAGCAGACGTGGGAGTTAGGCTGACAGCTCTCTTGGCAGAGTCTAAGATGCGTCTGTGTTGAGAGGAGAGCCACAGGGTCCCGTGGGTTTGGTTTGCATGATGTTATCTGCAAGGTCAGGGACTTAACAGAAGCTTAGCTTAATCCCTGGGGCCCTGCAGTCCTTGTGTCAGAGTCACTGACCCAGAGGCACAGGCCCTTGGCAGGGCATGGGGAGCCCATCTTATCTGGGTCAGCCAGAGCCTTACAAGCAAGACAACAGCATTTTTGCTGCTTCCTTACAGGGTTTGATGGACAGTTAGAGGGACAGGTTCCTGTGCCTGTCTCCTCCCTGAGCCGTAGTCCCTGATTTCTCCGGGAGCTGCGCTGCACAGCTCAGCTGTCTGTGGCCTCGGGTGAAGTCTCACCGGACCTGGGAATGTCGGGAGGGGATCAGCCCTGTGTTTCCAGGGGAGAAGAAACAGGTGGTAATAGTAGCCGCCAGTACTCTTACTTCTTCCTGAATAAAAACCAGCACCCCACCAGGGTGGGGGCGGTGAGTTCCCGGGGGAGCGGTCTGGGTCCATCTGGCCCTGTCTTACCTTGCAGGAGTCACCTGCAGCATCTACATGTCCCTCCTGCCTGTCACCAATACCTGTGAGCCTGGTCTCCATCCCCCACCCCCACTCTCCAGAAGGCCCGGCCCACCTGCTCTGGCCTGGCAGGCAGCCCCTCATCACCCAGCCGCAGCCTCTGGTCTCCAGGAGCATCCTCCTTCCTGAGCTCCTGCTTCCTGGAAGGTACTCTGGCTTTGCCAGCTCCCCCTCACTCTCCTGCCCCGCCCTGCCCGTTTCCTGCCCCTTCCTCAGCCTGGCTTGGGGTTCTGGAGTCCCTAAAGAAACGGAGACGGTTGACGAGTGTGGGGCTGGATCCAGTGGGTGTGCCCACGGGCTCCCAGGACTGACCTGCGCTCTCCTCTGGCAGAGGGCCAGGTGAGCGCGCTTCTGTAGGGCTCAGGTCCCTTCTCAAGGCTCCAGAGTTGATTCTGGGAGACAGCCAGGGCTGAGAACTCCAGGAAACGTTCTGAGAAGGGTTCAGAAATGGGGAGATTTCTCTGGAAGATGCCCTGCCAAGAGCACTATTTTGGGAACACAGATTTCAGACTCAGACCAATCTGGGCTTGGCTCTCAGCTGTCCCCCTCACGGATCCTGTCACTTTGGACTAAAGACTTCACTTGCCAGTGCCTCAGAGCTTATCAGTAAAATGGAAATAATTCCACAAGGAGCAGAGACTGCCTGAGCCAGCTCAAAGATGCAAGAAGGGTGTTGACTGTAAGAATGGGAGGTGCCTCTGGGGCCACGAGGGACACCCTAGTTCAGCAGGTCACTGACTCGTCCTCCGGTCTCTCTGTAGGTAAATGCACGGGCCAGCCACTCAGAGCAAGACTGAGTCTCTGCATGTCAGTTCCAAATTCCCAGGGTATGGTCCCTGTCTGCCCACTTGGCATTCTGTCTCTTTACTCCCAGAACATCACCTCTGTACCCAGGATTGCTGTGGGCCAAACAACTCTCCCAGAAGTTGGAAACATCCTAGAGGCTGGAACACATCCTCCCCAGGTGATCGTACATTCACTTAATAAAAGCAAGACGCCTGTGTTTGGAGAGGAGACTGTGTGGTGGCCCCAAGAGCAGACAGGAGAGCTGGGCCTCCCCCTTGTCCTGCCCCCGGGGCCGGGCACCAGGGACATGCGGGGAGTCTATTACTTTAAGTGGAGGGAAGAAGGTCTCTTCGCAGGGCTCTGGGCTTTGAAGACCTTTCCTTAAACAAACAGGAGAATTTATTTGTCTTTGGTCAAACTACACAGAGGTCAAGGGGCTGGTGACCCCTTTTAGTTTGGAGTGATGGGGTCACTCGGTTATTTGCTCATGGGCCAAGCTGATCCCCAGTGGGGGGAGAACTGGCTCGTTCGATCTCAGCCCTTTGCCTGCTTTGCTCACATAATCCTGATGGAGCAGACAGCCTCCGTGATGGTGGTGGGCTGCTGCGGGCGCCCAGTGCCCCTCGGGTGGCTGCCACCTCTTCCCTCCCAACATGCCTCTCTCCGAGCACATTCTTCCCTAAGTCCCCACCTCTCTTCTGCTTGGTCCCGCCCCCATTCTCCTACGCTGTTACCCGTTGGGGCCCTCTGTAAGTCTCAGCACGCTGAGTGCCCCACAAGCATGTTGACACCTGTCCTGCCCAGCAACCCTCCCCATGGATCGCACGAACCTCCAGTGCAGGAAATCACAAGGAGCCCTAATATTAATTATATGACTTGACATTAGCTCCCTGACTTGGACACACGTCACACGTGTTGATAATAGATGTTACCTTCCTGTTACAAATTTGTATTTTAGTAAGGTCACCCTGATCGTATTCTTTTTTTAAGTCTGGTTACTGGGGTATAAATAGCATGCGGTAAAATTCACTCTTGCTAGTGGCCAGCCCTGTGAGTTCTGATAGATGCGCACAGTTATGTAAACGGCACCACAATCTAGCCGTGTAACACTTAGCTCACTTAGCTCCCTTAGCCCAGTCCAAATCTCCCCACCCCCTGGTCTCTGGAAACGAATAACCTGTCATTTTTCCCTATAGTTTTACCTTTTCCAGAATGTCCAGTAAAGAGACTCATACGGTCGGTAGCCTTTTGGGTCTGGCTTCCTTCATAGAACACCAAACATTTTTGTGTCATCCGTGCTGTGTGCTGGAGGCTCCTTCCTTTTTCTTGCAGAGTGGTTCCCTGTTGCATGATTTACTGTTACTTTTTTATCTGTCACCAGTTGAGGGACATTTGAGAGGCTTCCAGTTTTCGATGAGGATGAATCAAGCTGCTACAAACACTCCCACGCAGGTTTTGTGGGAACACACATTTCCAGTATGGAAACCTAGTACGGTCCTATGAGTGTGTGCCCCCAAATGGTCATCCCGCATGGCTGTTCTGCCCCGCAGGGCCAGCGTTCCACATCCTCACCAACTCCTGCTATTGTCAGATTTAAAGCCCTTCTGATATCTGATATCGCTGTGGCCTTAGTTTGTATTTCCCTGACAGTTAGTGACGTTGAGCCTCTTTTCTTCTCGTGCTTATCTTCCATCCGTATACTTTCTTCAGTGCAGTGTCTTTTCAAATCTCCTGCTTACTCGTAAAAATGGGGTTGCTTATTCTGCCTTATTAAATTCTGAGAGTTCTTTAAATATCCTAGACGTGAGTCTTCGAACAGAAATACGTTTTGCAAATACTTGCCGCCAGTCTGAGACTTGTGTGTTTGTGTTCTTCACAATGTTTCTCAAAGAGGGGAAGTCTTTAGTTCAGAAGAAACCCAGCTCATTATTATTTTTTTAATGGAGTATGCTTTTTCTTTTGTATCTGAGAAATCATCCCCTGATCTAAGATTTTCTGCCATGTTTTCTTCTAGAAGTTCAGGTCTGCGTTCCTTGTGAGTTTATTTTTACATATGGTGAAAGATATGGGTGAAGATTCGTCTCTTTTGCTTGTGGGTGTCCGGTTGTTGGACCATTTCTTCAAAAGACCGTCCTTTCCCCCACGGACATGCCTTCATGCTTTGTAGAAAATAAATGCACCATCCTTCATTAGTTTTGAAAAATTTGGATTAATGCTTAATGTGACCTGAAGGTCTCCTTCTGAGTTGTTTATGTCAACAGTGGTTTGTGGTGATGCTAGATGGAAACAAGGTCTCGCAAATATTATGTAGATCCGAAACAAAACAAACAAAAGATATGTAGATCCATTGGGAGGATGCAAGAAGGAGGCTGCAGCTACTAAACCAAGATACTCGTTTTTCAATCCTATCCGACAATTGAGTGATTTTTTTTTTAATTGAAATTTGTTGTTTTCATTTCTGTCTTTCTTTATGTCAATCAGTTATTCCCACAGTCTTGGAGAGTGTTGCACCTTTCACATCTTTAGCAAACGAGTTCAAAACCCACAACACTCTTCATATAAAATATTTTTTTAAAGATTTATTTATTTATTTGAGAGAGACAGATTGAGAGAGAGAGCACATGAGAAGGGAGAGGGTCAGAGTGAGAAGCAGACTCCCTGCTGAGCAGGGAGCCCGATGTGGGACTCGATCTAGGGACTCATGACCTGAGCCAAAGGCAGTTGCTTAACCACCCAGTTGCTTAAGCCACCCAGGTGCCCCCATATAAAAAATTTTTAAAACTTCTTAGGAAATTGCTTCTGGGTCCCATACACATGTATGAGACATTTTTTTGGATAGGTGATATATTGTTTTGGGCAGTGATGATGCCAACTTGACTCTACTGAGGACTTTCCCCCTGGTTTTCTAGATTCTGAGCACTGTGCCAGAAATGGGGTAGATGGATAAGGGGTGGTGCTAATGCCAGAGCGCTAAAGAATATGGGAGACCTGGGTTCTCTGTAAATTGTGACTTATTCCACACCTGTGGGGGTTTGACTCTCTATTCAATAGTCTATTGAAGACTAAAAGACTATTCCATAGTCTTTTTTCCCCAATCCATTAAAAAATATTGATGAAGCTCTGCTTTTGGAGACTAGCATCAGACAGTACCAAAGACAGCGTGTCCTCTCATCCAGCAGGCACTGGAGAGCAGGGGCAGCTCTGGGGACACCACCATGTTGGTCCCCGTGGACAGCCTCACTGAGAGCCACACCTGCTTACCGTGAGTGTCTAAGATGCAGAGATGAGGCTCCTCAGTGAGCCTACCTACCAGCATTGGAATGGTAGGTCTGCACACCCCCTCAAGTATCCTGTGGGTCACATCCTGAATTTCATGAACTTGGGGGAGCCCTGAGAAATCACAACACCGAGTGCAAACTTGCTTTTCTCTGGGTCCCTCCCTTTTTTTTTCTCTCTCTCTTGCAGCACCTCAGTTCTTGGAAAGGTGCCCTGGAGATCTCACCGTAACGTTGGCATTCATGAGTTCTACAAAGCCCTGTGGTCCCCCCTGTACCCAGCAAGCACTTGAGCGTGGACTTCTATGAGCTCCACAGGCTTAACGGCTCAGACACCCTGGAGAGAAATACTGTGCAAGAACTTCCATGCTCCTCTTCCCTCCCAGGTGGGATGTGACCAGGGGACACAGAAATGAAACAGGGAGCGAAGAGAAGTGGGTCCTCCCCTTGTGGAGCCGTACAGAAGCTGGAATTTGCTTTGGAGGAGGACCGGGGACAGACCATCTGGCTTCCTAAGGAACTGGCCGGAACTGGAGACCTCTCTGCTTTGGCCTGTCTGGACGTCTCGTGCTCTTCTCAAAGGGAGAAAGCAGGTCTTAGAGCTGCCCAGCTTTTGAAGAACAGCCTGAACCGGAGCCGTCTGCTGGTCACTTTTTCCCGAGGATGCCTGTGTGTGCTGGAGCCAGGGCCTTCTGGCACACAGGAACCATGGCAGCTCTAATGCGCGCATGCGCGAGTGTGAGTGCACGTGCACACGTTTGTGTTTTCATCTCTAATTTCTGCCTCCGGTTGGTCCCAGACGGCTGCTGGTAGCTCCTTGAGGCTCTATGCTTTCATGGTCATCTCTGGTAAGAAAGAGAGCGCCTCTTTGTTCCAACTTTCCAAGCAAAGGTTCTGAGCTTGCATTAATGAAGTTGGATTGGTTACTATGCCCACCTTTGGGTTAATCACTGTGACAAAGGGATGGGAATTATATAGGGTGACAGCCTATGTCATGTGCTTTATCTCCGAACCCAGCAACGGAGTCAGGTTCCTGGGAGGCAGACAGACCCCACCTGGAGAGACGGAGGCTGCTGGGAAGAGGGCAGGAATGCTTGGGAGGCAGCCAACGGGTTAGGTTACTAAGATTAGGAAGGCCAGAGGCAGATGTTCAAGGTGTGTGAGGCAGGTGTCCACAGGAACCAGGCCTGGGGCACCTCAGAAGCGTAGATGTTGGTGAGTCTGTGGGGTGCAGGGGAGGGTCCCTGGGCCACCGGCTGCCGGCTCCATTGGCTGGTGAGCTCCAATCCACGTGCGCGTCCCACTCTGTCCATACCCCATCGCAGTTCGACAACTCTCATCTAATTCTTCCATTGTTGGCCTTTGCAATGAAACGCGTCCTTCTACTGAAATTCTCCTGCTGCTCGTTTCAGCAGCATCAGGCCAGGTTACTGGGATAGACAGCGGTGACGTCCTCGGGCACGAGGCCAGACTCCGGTTTTGAACACCAGAGCCTCGGTGCTCTCCCGAGAGAAATGGAAGTACCGACCAAAACTGCCTTTTGAAGACGTCTGGGGGATTCGGCAGGCTAATGGCACGCCCTTCTCAAGTGTCTGGGAGGCCATAACCCCACCCCAGACTGGGGCTTCAACCGTACCCCTGTACTGCTCACAGCTCTGGGGGCTGGAAGTCCGGGATCGAAGTGCCTGCGGATTCGGAGTCGGGGGTGGGGGTCCTCTTTCTGCTTGTCACTGTGTCTGTGCGTGGAGGGGCGGATGAGGAAACGCTCGGGGTCTCTCCCGGAAGGGCACCAACCCCATTCATCAGGGCTTCCCCCTCCCGACCTGATCTCCTCCCAAAGGCCATCTCAGTGGGGGCTGGGATTCAAGCTATGACTCCCGGGAGGACACAACATCCCCTCTACAGCACACATCGAGGGCTTAGCCGAGGGGCAGGGGACCCTGATTTGGGCACAGGGAGTGGAGCTCCTTCACTGGCTGTCACAAGTCCACGGGGCCACAGCCCAGAGGAGCAGGAGGTGGTGGTATTGGAGGTGAGAGACACAGGGAGGGAGAGGCGGGGAGGCGGGAACTCCTGCAGGCTTAGTCTGTCCTCTGGTGGACCCGAGGCAGCCGCCGTTAAAAATAGAAGCGCGCTTGGCGGAGAGATTCTCAAATGACACCCACCAAGTGCCCATTAACTCATCAAAGTGGTGATTCCAAATTGATTATTTCGAGTGTAAGACATAATAACATGTTCATCATGGAAAATAATTAGGAGTGGAGTGGGGCCCGGGACGGCCTGCTGCCTGCCTGCCCCCACAACTCTGCAGCGGGGGGAGCTGGTGGGTTCGGAGGGGGGATGCAGGCCTTCACGGCGGGGGGGGGACCTTCTGCGGCTTAGGATTAATCCTTACCCTGCCCCCCCTCGCACCCACAGGCCAGGGCCTCTCCTGGGGCAGGGTTTGGGGCGCCCCAGCCCCCTGGCCCCCGCGGGCTCCGTGGCAGGCAAGGCTCTGGGGGTACCAAGCGGGCAGTAATTGGCTGGGCTCCAGCTGGGCGCCTGGGCCCCACATGACACGCATTTCTCACTCGAGTGTGCGCAGCGGCCCGCACCTTCACCGTTTCCTTGGAAACCGACTTGCTCTGGCAGCGTGCCGCGGTGACACACGCACGCACACACGCTCGCGCACACACACCGTGTGCACACACACCACACACGCCGCAGGGAAATCAAGTGCTGCGGGCTGCGTCTTTGCGTCCCCGACCACCCCTTCTCCGCACCCCTGTGTGCACACCCCCCACCCCCAGGCCCGGTGGGAAGTGCCCGCCCTGTGAGCGAGGGAGACGAGCTGTCTCCTCCAAGCGCCGCCGAGGAAGCCGTTTGAGCGAGATGTTTACGGGCACTTGGACTCGGACGGGAAAAGGGCCCCGAGGGGGCGGGGGGTGGCCGCTTAGGAAGTGGGGTGGGCTCTGGGGATGCCCCAGCAGTTCCGGCACAGCGAGGCCTACGCAGAGGGTCCTGCGCGGTCCGCTGCCCCTGCCCACCTCTCCCCTCCCAGTCCCAGCCCTCCCACCTCGCCCCCTCTCCCTCCCCACCCACTTTTCCTCCCCCCAACTCTCCCTTCCACTACTCATCTCTCCCTCAGCCCCCATCTCTCCCACGAACTGCCCCCCTCTTCCTCATTCCCAGGCCCTCACTGCTGCCTGCAGAAAGCACTTGCAATGGGAAACGCTTGGGAAGAGCCGTCCTCAGGTTTGGGGTGACAGCCACATGAAGACAATCTGGGCAGCGCGTGCTGTGGCGGGACCCCAGAGCTCCACCCAGGCTCGGGGCTCACTCGCCCCCAAATCTCGGTGGAGTCCTTCTGGGGGACTTGCCTCCAGCTGGCCAGAGCGGCCTGGGGGAGGAGGGGGCGGGGTTGGAAGCACCTTTCCTCCCCCACCCCCGGCACCTCGAGCTCTAGCTCCAAGGCTCCCAGTGGGGCTGCAAGTCTTCCCCGAGACTGCATCAGCTCTCCAAGAGCATGGGAGACCTCCTGCACCCCAAAACTGTATCCAGCCCGTGGCCCTGCAGGCAAACCATGGCTGGGTGTCAGTGTGGGGTTTCCGAGCGCCTTCTTTCCTTCCCTCCTTCCACAGTCCTTGGAACACCTACTGTGTGCCGAGCACCGGTCGACTAGACAAGCAAGGCTCTGTTCTCAGAGATCATCTGTGCAGGTTGGCAGAGACAGAAAAGAAAGAAGCAGGAAAAATATCAGAGAGACGTGCTCTGCACAGTTAAAAGGGTGACATTCTAGAAACTGGCAGTGTGAGGCCACTGTCCTCAGGTGATCAGGAGAGCCTCTGTGAGGAGGCTAGCCGGACCCTTCAGCAACCAGAACGGCCGGCCCCGCCAAGGCCTTTCCAGGCACGGGGGAGCAGCAGGTGCAAAGGCCCTGAGGTGGGAACAAGATACACATAACTTAAAGCTTACCGTTTCAGCCACGTTTTAAGTGGACCGCTCAGGGCATTAAGTCCATTCACCCTGCGTGCACCCATCACCACTGTCTGTCCCCAGAACATTTGTGTCTTCCCCAATCAGATCTCTGTCCCCATTAAACACGGGCTTCTCATTTCTCTCCCCCTGCTCGGAAGTACTCCACTTTCTGTCTCTGTGACCTGGGCTGTTTCTGTGCTTCTGTACTGAATCTTACAGTATCTGTCCTTCCGCGTCCGCCTGATTTCGCTGAGCAGCACGTTCTCAGGGTTCATCCACGTTGTAAGAGGTGTTGGAGTCTCCCCTCTCCTTTTGAAGGCTGTGAGTCTGGACCACGTTGTGTTCATCCACGGACAGATGCTTCAGCTGTGAGTGTGGCCGCACCAGGGCAGGGGCCTGCGCAGGGCCGTGATGGGCACGGCTGTAGTGATGTTTTAGCCAGATCTCTCCGGAGAGGATGGATTGGGTTGGGAGGTCAGTGAATCGTGGGGAGGGGGTGCGGGGGGAGGGGAGTATGATGCCCTGGGGCTGCTGGTGAAGACCACAGGCCTGAACCCGGGGTGCGTGGGAGGCACCATCATGCCCACTATCCTGACCTCGAACAGAATAGATGAATTTTCGCCTCCTGTAAGATCTCATGTAAATAGGATCGTGTGACTGGCCCCCTTCTGCTTGTGGCTTCTGTTGCTCAACAGCATCTCACCCGTGCCTGGAGATTTCTCTTTCCCGTTGCTGCAAACCGTCCCGCGGGTAGTAAGAAGCCGAGCCGGGTTTATCCATCCTCAATGGATTTGGGGGCGTTTCCGGTTCGGGGTTTTTCTGAATAGGCTGCGGTGTACGTCGTCACGTATTTTGGGGGACCCGGGACAGATCTGTGGGGGGTGCGAGCCTGGGAGCGATCTCGCAGATCCTGGTGACGTCTAGTTGTACCACTTCCTACTCCCAGTGGCACGCCAGCATCCGGCTGCTCCGAGCTCTCCCCGCTCTCCGCGGTGTCAGCCTCCCCCCTGCAGCACCGCGCGGCGCTGGTCGCCCTGGTCCTCGTGGATTTCATCTGCGGGTCGCCGGTGACCAGTGAGGCTGGCCAGCTTCTCATATGTCTGCTGACCATCGTCACGTCTGTGAAGCGCCTGATCGAGGTGTCGGCTCGTTGATATATCGAACAGTCTGCCTCTTTCCTAATGACATGTAGGCATCCTTCCTGTCTCCTGATGGTTAACTTCAGGTGTCAAAGTGACTGGGCCGCGGGGAGGCCCAGGTAGCTGGTTAAACCTTATTTGTGGTTGCGTCTGGGAGGGCAGTTTCGGAAGAGATGAGCCTTTGGGTTTTGGGTGAGTTAAGTAGATATTCGGCCCCGACGTGAATGGGATCCGCCCCTCCACCGAGGACCCCAGTAGAACAAGAAGGTGGAAGAAGTTTGCATTAACTGCCCGCGAGCGCAGCTGGACGTGGCTCTCCTGCCCACAGTGCTTCTGGTCCTCAGGCCCCAGACCAGGCTGGAGCCTGGGTTATGAGCTGTCCGGCTCTCAGACCTTCCAACCACACCACCCACTGTCCTGGGTCTCCCGTCTGCAGAAGTCAGACCGTGGGACTTCTCAGCGGCCACAATCATGTGGGCCAGTACCTTGTAATATGTGTATATGAAGACAGACAGAGACAGAGAGGAGCAGGCAGAGAGCGCCTTCTCAGTGTGTGGCTGTGCCTTCCCTCTCCATCCTCTTAATCGTATGGACTAGTGATGAACAGAGGTCCTCGATTTTATTCTTTCTTTCCTTATTCATTTAGAAGTCGGCTCCAAGCCCAGTGTGGGGCCCAACGTGGGGATTGAACTCAAGACCCTGAGATCAAGACCTCAGCCGAGATCTTAACCGACTGAGACACCCGGGTGCCCCCGAAGTTCTTCATTTTAATACATTTCCTTTATGCTTAGTACTTAGTGTTTTGCGCCGGGAAGCTTGGCATCTCCCCCAGCACGGAAAAGTCAGCACGCGTGTGCGATGTTGCTGCCCGGGAGAGCCCACTGAGAGGGACGCAGCCCCCAAGGTTTGCACTGGGTGTAAGTCCCACGGGCTCTCTCTGTGCCTGGCATGAATGGAGAGGCCAGACCCCCGGAGAGAAAGCAGGTGTTCCTGTAGCGGAAACCACGCGGCTCCTTCCTTCCTGGTGAAGGGGCAAGTGGTCCTGAATTCCTCGTGCCCAGCCTTGCACGCACGCCTCCCCAAGGAGAGCAGCCTCGGGCCGCCGCCGTCCTCTCCCGCGTGGCGAGAGCACCATTTCGCAGCGGGATCAGTTCCTTCTTCTTGCCTGGGAGTTAGCGCCTTTCTGCGTTTTGCATTTTGCCAGCTGGCCCGGAGCTCGGGTGGGAGCTTACATCCCTCGGGTTTCTTTCCCAGTCTGGAGGAAACCGGAAATCCCACCAAGAAAGTGATAGAATGAGAGCGACGGCGTGCGTCTGTGGAGGTCATGTCCTTCGGAGGGTCTGATGACAGCCTCTGCCCCTTCCCTGGGACACACACCCTCACACAGTACACGCCCACGTGCTCACACACAGCACGCTCACATAGCACACAACCACACACACACAACGCACACAACAAACAGCACTCAGACACACACATAACACACACAACACACAGTTACACACACACAGCGTAGGGGGCCATGGCCTGGTTCTCCTCCAGACGCCCCAGTTTAAGCCTCTAACGTGGCTCTTAGGCTGAAAAGGGCCACTTGCGGAGGGAGGGGTCGCGCAAAGTTGGGGTGGGGGGCCCTGCCTGTCCCTGAATGGGAGCAGCAGCTCCGAGGGGCAGGCCGCCCCATGCACCCCACGTGAGCCCCCTCCCCCACCAGCAAGGAGACCCCAGAGCGTGAGGCTTCCTCGGAGCTGGCCATCATACTAAGCACGTGACCCTATGATCTCATTTGGTCCTCCCACAGCCCCACGGGGCAGGTATTCGTTTTAGAAGGGGAAACGGAGACCCGGGGAAGTTCGCTTGCCCAGGGTCACACAGGATTGGGGTCCAGGCTATCTGTCTCCTAAGGTCTCAGCACCTCTATCTGCCTTCAGTGGCACTGCTGTTGGGGGCGGCCCAAGGTACAGTCTTTGCCCATTTTCCTGTGACGTCCAGCCCCTCAGGGAGACCCTGAGCATGTTAGCCAGTCATCTCCTCGTGCCCTCAGACGGCCCGCCATCCCGGACACTGGTCAGAGAAGGTCATCCTGGGCAGTGGCCCCCTTCCTGCCAGCATCACCGTCTTGCTTGTCATCAGTAACCTGGTTCCCTCCATCTCACCCCGAAGGCTTCCGTCTCGGAAGGAAGGGGCAGGAGGAGGAGCTGTCGCCTTGACGAGCGATGACGAGCGATGACGCAGCCCAGCGCCGTGCGCCAGCCTGTGCCAAGCACGGGTCCCAGCCCCTCCTGCGGAGTTCTGGTACCTCCCTTTCGAAGACGGCGCTCTCAGATTTCTCGTTGGCAGGTACAACATGTAAAGACGTGGCGGCTCCACGGGGGCTCAGTGATTCACTCTGAGTCCGGGTGTGAAAGCCGGGCTGGAACCCAGCCGGCTGGACCCCCGATTCTCACCGTCACAGCACTTGGCCTGCCACGGGTCCCTCCTAGTAGACAAGACACACGCCAGCCATGGGTGCACCATAAAGGCCGCCGTGTGGATGAGCGCTGGGCAGTGGGCATAGCCGGCTCGTGTCCCTGCAGGGCTCAGCAGGTCTGTCTTGCATGGGTGGTGTTAGGAAAGGGGGTCCCGCTGTTGCTGGTTCTCACAGAGCGTGACAGTGTCGTGGTTGGCAGTTCTAGCTTGGTCCTAACGCAGGCTCCGGAGTGGGGACAGACTCCTCCCGGTGACCCCTCACTCTCCCCACGCCTTTCTCATCCTGGGGGGCAAACACTGCCATCTGGACGTGCCCACTGGTGCGTGCCATCGTATAATCAGTCACCACTGAGTTCATTTTGTCCTTGGGTGGCTCTTCTGCGGCATCCCCCCGGAACCCCATCCAGAAGCCTCCGGCAGGCATGAAGGCTGGCCAGTCATCACGGAGGAAGCAGCCGGGACTCCTGACGGATGGGTCATTGCATCCTCCTCCTGGCCACTCGCTGGGTCTTGGTTTCAGCTGCCTCTTCCTGTGGCTCTCCTCCCTCCCCTCTTCCAGAGGCGGGAGGCTCAGACAGTAAGTGATTGATGGACAGGCCAGGGCGAGGCAGCGTTCTTGGTTCTATGCCCCTAGCTCCTTCCGCTGTGATTTATGCCCGTGTCCACCCTTGGTGAGCGAACTTCCTGGGGCAGCAGCTGTCCTGGTCTATCTGCCCCTCCTGCTTCCAGGAAGAGGCCACACTTTTCCCTCTCCCGTGTGAGGGATGTGCTCATTTGCCCTGGAGCTGCCGTGAACCTCAGAGGCCCGGACAGATGTGACTGAGAACGAGAGCTTCCAGGCTGAGCCCTTTGTATCTCAAAGGAGCTTCATAAATGCTGATTACATGAACGCATGCTTTCCTTGGCTCTCCGGGTGCCTGGGAGGAACATCACGAACTCCTTCGGCTAACAGTCCTTGCTCGGGGAGCCGTCAGTTTCATGGGGACATTCAGAGGAGGGAAGGCTGGTTGGTGCCCGTCTAGCCACTCAGAGTCATTTCCTGCCCCTTCTGTGGCTGGTACTGTTGGAGTGTATCTTGGGTCCCAAAGGACAGAAACGTGGCAAAGGTAGGATTCTTGCACGTTTTGATCACTGAGAGTCTCCAGCCTTTGCAACAGGACATGGTTGGCCCTCGGTAAACCGACAGGGAACTGATGGGGACACGAAAATATTCCCGGGACCCTCTCCCCCGACCTCTCTGTCCTTTCTCCTCTTTTAGCTCCACTGAAACACAGTCTCTATCAACATAGTCACGACAGTGAACTTGGCCAGGGAGGATTGTGTCTCTAGACCTTTTCCCAGGAAACAGAGCTGCTCCTGGACCACCATCTCGAGGGACAGTGGCCGGACCAGCCCGCGTGAACCACATCCTTGGGTTTCAGGGGTCTGCCGAGGGGGTTGCAGAAGACCCTGGCTGACGGAGATGACACTTGATCAACAGGGAGAGCGTGTCGTCCCCCTCCGCCCCTCTTTTAGATACCCGGAGTTCTTTATGGCTTTTGCTCAGGTAGATCATTCATTGCCATAAATTTTCTTATCTTCAGTGCTTTTCCAATTATGGATAACAACAGAAAAGCAGTCATTGGTTTCTAAAAGGTCATCAAGATATAGAGCCCGTTTGGGAAGGGAATGACTTATGCAGTTGACTTGTATAAATCTAGAGGAGGTTTATGCACAAGTTGGACAAGAAATGTAAGTGAGATTCATAAAATATATAAAGATTTATGGCGCCTCGGCTGATGAAAATTGCCTCTCCTTTCGCTGTTTGTGTGGGAATTATTGGTTCTTTCCAAGTGTTTTACATATGGCTTTTGAGCCAACGAGGCCCGGTGAGGCCCCGCGAGTGGCCGGTGGCATCCCGAGGGCATAGCGACAGTTAGTCACCGCGAATGTGAACCGCAGGACGGAGGGGGGCGTCTCGGAGACCGCGGCTCATCTGAACACCGAAGATGCTCGGATCCCTGCACGCCGCAGCTGTGGCATTTTGGGGCCCTGCTGACGGACACAGACGCTCACGGGGATGGTGCACCACCTGGTCGCCCTGTCGCCCCTCTGGGACAGCGGGTGGGACACGGGGAGCTGGCTGCTTAGCGTTTCTCAAGGTGGTTCTCAGACAACCCGCCGTGGACGCCACGCAGAGTCTCGGGCTCAGCCCCAGAGAGCCGGGTCTTCCTGGTGGAGCGTGGGCCCGGCAGGTGCTTCCCACTGGCCACACAGGTGTTTTGTAAGCGCCCCAAGGTCTGAGAGCTCCCCGTGGAGCACTTCCCTTTGTCCCCCTTTCTGTGGACCAGAGATGGAGGCCCGGAGCAGTGAGAGGTGCAGTTAAGGACCTGGGCTTCCTCGGGACCTCGAGGAGTAGGAGGAGGTGAGTGTCAGAACCCGAGGTCACCGTCAAGAACTCCAGGCGAGCGTGTCCTCGAAGCTGCCATGTGCAGGCTCGTTAGGAAAGATCATTTCCCCGGGACGACCCTGAGCGACCCGGCCCGGGCACTCTGCCCTCATCAGCCTCCCTCGCCCGCTCTCCCTCGCCCTGCCCCACCCGCAGTGGGGGAACTCGGCGGGCATCCTCGCGGCGGTGTGCGCGGTCATGTCTCACACCTGGCTTTCGGGGGAGAGAAGCCCTGACGTTCCCCAGTCCCCATGGTGGAAATGCTCCCACCGTGGCCAGTTCCAGGCTTTCTGGCGGGACTTCTCTGAGGGGGGCTTGGGAAGGACCGTGCGGGTTTGGCTCTCGTAAGCTGGTCTGAGCCCACCACGGTGTCTGCGTCCCCGGAGATGAGTGCGGTGGAGGCAGAAACGGATCAGGCCTGAGAAGGAGGAGGCTGGCGGACACTTCGGGGCTGGGCAGACGAAGAGTCACGTCCGGGAGGCCAGCCGGGGGCTACCCGCGTGCACGGGGTGACGGCCAGCCTCAGGTGACCGTCAGCCTCAGGATGAGGACGCCCAGACGGCACTGGGGCCCTTGGTGTAACGCTCCCCCAAGGGCACAGGAGGGTCGCTGAGTCCAGCCCCCTGACCCCAGCCACGGGGCTGCTTGTCACCGGGTCACAGACAGGGGCTTCGTACGCTTCTGGAGAAGAAGCCAGACGAGTCCTTGCGGATCAGAGCTGCGCCTCCTGCCGGGCGCGGGGCAGAGGGTCAGAGCCAAGTGCGAGTCCTGCTGTTGAGACCTTCCTCTGCGGACTGGCCTCGCCCCCTTGTCCATCTCTTGCTCCCGTCCCTCCCCACCCAGACCCCACACTCTGGCGAGAGTGTGGGACCCAGTGAGCCCCCTAAAAGCAACAGGAGTTGGCCCACCTCCCGCGTCTCGCTTAGGCTCTACTTGCTGTACCTCCCCCACACCCTGTTTATGGTCTGTGGGGATCCAAGGCTTTCTAACTTTTCTAACTGCAAATATTACCCCTTGGTGAGGACCTTCCCAATCACCCTCCACCATGGGAAGAACCCTCCCCCCACCGCCCTTGACCCCAAGACGCCGCATGCCTTTCCAACAGCGTGGGTGACATCAGCCCCGTGTGGTCACGCGCCCTTTCCAGGGAACTTGACCGTGTTTCCCTCCACGGGGGCTGTCCGTTAGGCTTTAGGACTCCAGGTGAGGGAGCTCCCCACCCCCATAACATGGGGGCCTGTAGCCTGGGACCCTGCTAATGTCTGGTGTTACCGCTTAAACCGAAAACAGTTTGCCAACACACTAGCAGGGATGGGTGGGTGGGCCGGGCACCCCACGTGTAGCTCCTCTGGGTAAGTCTGTCCTGCCCACCAGTCCCGAGCCCCGCAGTGGCGACGGACAGACCTGCAGTCCCGGCTCAGACCCGTGTCCACCGGGCTCCGGAACCCTCCCGTTCACCTCCTTCCCTGCCCTCCTTTCCCGGGATGCTCCGTAGGACAGGTGCCCATTCCAGCTGCCTGCATTGGGTGGGTGGGTGGCTGCCCTCTGCCTCCGGGAGATGATCTGTCGGAAAGTTTCGGGACCAGCTACAGCTACACGGCCATGTCGCGATGGGTCACAGCCTGCCACGGCCAGAGCCGCTCCTTGAAGACCCATCCCGAGCTCGTGGACAGGCCTCCGTGTCGGGCGAATCCTGCTGATGCCGTGTGCGTCTGAGTGGGTCCTGGGGCAGTGACCCTCTTCTCTCCTTCTTCCCTTCCTCCTTCCACATCTCACGCCATCAGAAAGAAACTAGTTTCGTGGCTAAAATCTCAGGCCTTGGGTCAGAGAGTCCTGGGTTCAAACCTCAGCTCTACCGGGTACGATCCCTGTGACCGACGGTGTCTCTCTCGTCCGTTCCTTGGGGCCTTCGATGGGCGAATGCAGACAGAACTCCGAGCGGTGCCTGGCACAGGGCAGGGGTGCCTGGCACAGGGCAGGGGTGCCCTGCAGGTTAGCTGAAGGCTTCTCCTTATAATAACAACTGTCAGCAGGCAGCCTGGCCTCTGTGATCAGGGTGTCACCCACGGTGTCTGTACCGCCGCTTTTTCTTCTAGCTCTCTCGTGTGTGTCTTATCACACTTCGCTGAAATTAAATCAGAGCTCACAGGGGAAAGCGTCTCGTTGCGCCTGGCACACAGTGGGCGCTTTACAAACCACGGCGCCTTCCAAGAGTCTGGGGGCAGCATCCCCCAGCCCAGTGCTGGGCACGTGGTGCATCCCCCACAACAGAGCGGAGGGGTTAGCCCAGCGCCCTCTCTTCTTCCTTGTGCACCCCCCTTCAGTGCTCGGTCCTTCGCCTCATCGAGGTGGCTCCCAGATGAGCTCCAGGAGAAGGTTCTGTGTCGCCCATGGAGGCCGGGAAGTAAGACGTCAGGATAGACATGCTCTGGGGCCCCGGGGTGAGGGGTTTCCATCTCAGCAGAGACGAGGGGACAGGACTCTCTCGGACTGCCCTCCCGTGTGATGCCCAGCTCCGGCCCCTCCTCTCACTGTCCTCACCACCCCCGACCCCTTGGTCAGGCACCCAGGCTTCTCTCGGGGTCACAGCCCCGGCCCCGGATCCGCCACCAGGCCAGAGCGAGATCTCGTCTGACTCATGCGGGTCCGTGGGAGACAGGATAGGGGGATAGATTGTCCCCACCGGGGCTCTTCTCCTGGACAAAGGCCAGCCATGAGGCTGCGTCGGCAGGCAGGCTGATGAGATGCTGCGGGACGGGGTACAGGGACATTTGTCACGGTGGAGAATGACAAAGAGGAAGAGGTGTCTGACCTGGGCTGACACAAACCCGGAGCAGGGGGGCAGGGGGTAGAGACACAGTGTCATTTTTCAGCACAATTTTCCTCCATTTAATGTTCCCATAGATTCTGGGACCCCATCATCTGATGGCCCATAGAGATGGTTTATGGTGTTAGGGTGTCAGGTTCCAGGAGAGGGAAAAATTAACTGTGAACTTACTGTCCTACAAGGACCCTCATTGCCTGCAGAATACCAAGTTGATTTGGTTTTGCTCTTCTTGGAAATGTACTCAAGGTGAGGGAGATAAATGGAATTGCAAACCTCCTTCTGCTCGTAAAGAAGACGGAGAGACGCTCCCCTCCCCCCGCCCAAGTGTGCCCTTCCTTCTGGCATGGGGGGTTGTGGGTGTGGGTGGGGGTGGGGGGGCGGAGGAGTCTTCCCACTCCCTCCCGGCCCCGATGGGGACCGAGACTCTTGCAACAGCAGAGCAGCTGGGGCTAAAGGTTTCTCTAGCCCCCCCTCTTCTCAGCCTCCCCCTGCAGTTCTCTAGCCCTCCCTCTTCTCAGCCTCCCCCCTGCAGTTCTCTAGCCCTCCCTCTTCTCAGCCTCCCCCCTGCGGTTCTCTGTCCTCGGCTCTGTGATCGTCATCATCGGGAAGGTCTGAGGAGAGACGGGGTCAGTTCTCTGTCTCAGACGGACCTCATCCTTGACTCTGGGAGGGAGAATCTTCAGTCCTGAGTCCTATTTCTTGGCAAGGAAGAAAAGCAAAGAAACCAGGTCACGTTCAAGTCGGGCAGCGCGCATCCTCGACACCCAACACCACGGTCGGAGAGAAGGACCGTCAGACAGTGAAGTCCCGCATCGCACCCAAGAGGGTGGGCGGAACTGAGGCCCTTAGTAACACGTGCCGACCAGGATGTTCCAACATGGGAGCCCCCGTGTGCTGCTGGAGGGGGCGGCGGGATGTCCTATGGGCTGGCTGCTTTGGAAAATAGCCTGGTGGCTTCTTAAAAAGTTAAACGTAGAATTACCTGTGATCCAGCAATCCCACTCCTGGGTGTAGACCCCGAGGAATTGAAAACACGTGTTTAAACCAGGACGTGTACGCGCGAACTTGCAAAGAGCCATTCCCCATCCGTCGACGCCCCCATGCATGAGCGGAATCAGGCAGCATCCCTACCGGAGCTCTACTCCCCCCCAAAACGTGGGTGGAGCCCCCAAAGCCTCACGCTCAGTGAAAGCCGCCAGTCGCACGGGGTGTGATGCCACGTCCACGAAATACCCAGAGGGGAGTAGGGGCAGAACGCAAACCGGGGTGGCCGGGGTCTGGAGAGGGGGGGCAATGGGGAATAAGGGTCTATACTAAAGGGTGTGGGGCTTCCTTCGGGGGTGACACGAATATTCTAGAAGTACGTAGAGGCGGTTGCACAACATTGCCAACGTACTAAAAACGAACCACTGGATGGTTCGTTCCCTTTGAAATGGTTAATTTTATGTAGTGCAAGTTTCATCTTGATTAAAAAGATATTAAACGATCATTTCGAGCAGGACCCTGAGAAGCCAGCTTGGGGAGACAGGCTGCCTCAGGGTGGGTTGTTGCCACTGGAGGAAACGCTCGCTATGTTTCCCTCCAGATTTTCCGGCTCCCCCCACCCCAGGAATGAAGGCTTGGTGGGACGTCAGGTAACGCGTACATTCCGTCCTGGGAGAACCTTGGGAACCAGCCCGGACAGAGCCACGAACCCAAGCGACACAAGAGGGTGATTGTCTCCTCCTCTGCCGCAAGTCCCCCACCCCCACCCCCACCCCCACCCCACGCACACGCAACCACCTGCCCAAACCACCAGGCTCCTCTGCCTGGGCCAAGCCAGTCCCCAAGAGCTGGCACAGGCAAGGGTGCGGGCAGCCAGTTGGGAGAGCAATTCCAGAAAGCTGAGCCCGTGGGATGCATGCGTGGCCCCTGGGAGACGTGGTGCCCCGTCTCCTCCTTCCATTTTCAGGCTTTAGGAGGGCGGCCCAATTTCTCTGCTTCCCTCCCTTGCCGTTGACCCGGGGTCGACCTTCAGGCCGGCTTCATAAATGATGTCTATAGAAGGAAGACTGAAGGAGTCTTCATCCTGGATGGCGTTTGGGTCCCAGGCAGCCCCTGAGATTTTCCGGAAGGATGGTGGGTGGTCTCCTGCCTGCTCATTCTCCCTGAGACCATCCCTTGGAGCTTTCCTTGTTGAACCCCACCACGGACTGGCATTCCGAGAAGACTCCACCTGAGTCTTCACCCCGAGGTCCGGCTGTCCCCCTTGTCCCGCCATCACCCCCATTTCCATCATCCGTCCCCAACTACAGTCCTTCCAAGTGTCTCCTGGTGCCCTTGGGGATCCCCTCCTTCCTCTTCTACATCCCTGCCGGCTGGGCAGAGAGAGGCAGGTCCCCAACCTCTCGGGCCTCTTCGAAACCTCTTGGAACAGAAGTGGCTCCCGAGGGTCGTACTAAGATCCCGCTCTTTTTGCCTTAACCCAGGAAGAGAGAGACCCCATGATGGACACTGCCGCTCCCCACCGACGGGAGCATCCGGATCCGGATATGAAAAATCGTCCTCGGTCTTCATCAGCCACAGCCGCCGCCCCACCCCCACTGCCCCCAGCCACGGAGCCTGCGTAATCCTCAGCAAGAGAGGATAATTAATTCGAAAAGGCCCACATCCCGGGGCCTCGGCCCCTTTGACGAGCGAAAGGAGGGGAGGCAAGAAGAGAAGCTACGTCTGTCGGAATAATCCCTGTCTCGGGGCAAGATGGTTCCAGTCCTAATGAGACCCCCGGGCATTATCCCGGCGTGTATTGTCTATCACGGCCAGGAAAAGGGCGAGACCAACTTTATTTCTGAATTTGGACTGACTTAAAGAGGTGGCATCACATTTGAAGGGCACCCAATCAATCTGTTACCCTCACTGCATGAAATTGTATTTGCTTGCCTCTTCCTATCTCGCTGGGCGCAGCTGGGCTGTAAGTCATTGGTGATAACATTCTTTATTATGCCGTCCTGTTTATGAACTGTGCCTGGAAAGAGATGATAGAAATATGCAGCAATATGCAAAGGGATGGGGGGGAGGAGAAGGGGGAGCAAATGCTAGTTGCCAGGGCAACAAAGGGGCTATTTTGGGCATCGGATTCTGCGGATGATGAAAAACCATTTCCTTGCGATGGTTGGACTCTCCCCTCCCCCCTCCTGGAAGCGATGAACATAGAACCGAATATTTAGGCAGGGGATGGCTTAATTTCTTAATTAAAAATTATTTTATTTTCCCTTCTACCTCCTTTAAAAATGGATGAAAAAAAAAAAAAAACAAACCTAAGGGTGTTGATAAGCATTCTCGAGTGGAAGGCGAGCTCTCGTTCTGGTAGAGGGAGATGTGTGAATAATTTACTAATCTTCACTGATCCCCGCCACCTCCCCCCACCGCACACTCCCACCTCTTTTTACCTACACCGACTTAACTCTGATAAACTCCCCGAGCAAAATCCCCGAGCTCTGGACCTCAGCAAAATCTCAAAACTTGCAGGTGTTTATAAGCCGCCTGAATTCCAATGAGTTTTTTGCAATTTGGCTGCCAAGGAGATGGCGAGAGCTGAGCAGAGCCCGCACCTCTGGGCACGGGCGTCTGCACAGATGAAGGGACAGGAACCCCGCCGTGGCCCCTCCAGCAAGGCCCCCGTTCCCGGAGGAGGGACTCGCCCTGGGGGCGGGGGGGGGGCGCAGAGCCCACTTCAGCAAGCCCGGTTGGCTCCGGGCCCTCCGGATCTGTGCCCGCGACAGGCCACCCCTCGCACTGTGTCCGTTTCCACGGGGTGGAGGAGCTGGTGGGTTTCAACCTGCTGCCTCCCTGTTGTGGCTTCACTCGTTCTCAAAGTGGGGTCCCCTGACCAGCAGCTGCACATACCACCTCACGGACGTAGATGCTCAAGAACTAGGTGTTGGATGGATGGGGCTGGGGGGGGGGACAGTCCTCAAATCCAGCCTCCCAGCCAATAGCAGCCCTGCTCCCCAGTGCTCTCAGGGGTGTATGTGCAAGGAGAGGAGGGTGGTGGGTGAGCAGCGGGTAGTTTTCCCGGGCTGGACCCCCAGGCATTCTCCCCCTGCCTGCTGAGCTCTGGTCTCAGGTCTAAGATATGTCCCTGGGCCCAGGGTGCGTCTTGCAGTACCCACTGGTTCTGGAAGTTTCCATAGATGTCAGAATTGGCGGGATGGCAGGGGAGGCTTGGGGGTGGTGACTCTCTTGCTGTGGTTGAATGGGTTTGTGCCTTGGAAGTACGTTTTTGTGCCTCTGGCTTTGAGACAATGGGCCACGCTATGTTCTTCCCAGTGGCTCCCTTCTGCCTGTTTCCTCCACCAGAAAGAAACCCCCCTGAAGTTGTCTTTTGTGGGCAAATTGCGGGGGAGACTCTTTATGATAAATTAGGGGAGAAGGTGGCTGGTGGCTTCAGATGTGGGCCCTTCCTGTGGGGTGTCACGCATGACAGCATCACGGCCCTCAGCCCCAAGAGAACACTAGGATTTAAACTTTCTTATAAAAATGAACCTTGAATCGCACATCACCTAAGTCACACGTGCGTGTGCAGAAAAACTGGAAAATAGAGCACAGTACACAGAGGTAAACACATCTTCTGCGCTTCCCCGTCTGGAGAGAAGAGGACATATTTTTCTGCTTTGTTTCGTCGTTCTCCTCTTTTTTTCTCTCATTCTCTGTTTATTTTTACAAACTCGAGGTCACACTGTATTCCGTCTTTTCTTTCCAGCGAACATCCTCGGGCGAGCGTCTCCCCCATCTCCTTAAATAGTCTTCAAGACTCGCTTTTGTTTTTTTAGCGGCTGCGTACTATTTTATAACGTGGACATGTCGTCGTGAAGCTCTTTCTGCAAAGCCATTATTTTCCGCGTCTCTTTCGGGATGTGGAAGTGGCACCTCGTGATTTTAATACCAAAGAAAGCCGAGGGCGCCGAGAGGCCGAGGTGAGTCCTTTGTCTTTGACGCCTGGCGCGCCGGTGGAGGCTGGCTGGGAGAAGCCGATCAGTCAGTGGGGTTTGAAGTGAGTTTCTGCGCTGACATTCGGGGTAAGAGACGGAATGACTTCCCCCAGGGCGAGTGGCAGCGTTTGGCATTTTGAAGCTTGGCAACGAGATAAATGTAGTAAAATAGAGCTCACACAAAGCGTCCCTTGAACTCCCTGCAACGGGGCTGTCGCGGGAGGAAAACGCGAGCCGGGCGGGTCTGGGGGACCGCCTACCCCCTCGGGGCCCGGAGAGAGGCAGGGGTCCGTCCGGTCTCCTGGGGGGATGTTTCTGCTCCATTTTATCCCCTCTGTGAGCACATTTGGGGTCCACTCGCCTGTGAATGGGAGCAAGTGAGGCAGAAATTTCTTGCATCAACGGAGGACCTCTGACGCCCTCTCCGCCCTCCACTGGGGCCTCCAAGCGCTCATGTCCCTGTGCAGCTCTGCTTTCCCATGAGTTTGGACCTGCCCTTGGCCTCCAAAGCCGACCAAGCTGCCCCTTTCTTCCCACGGGTCCCGCCCCGGCCACCTCCTCCAGCAGGGAGCCCCTAAGCCCGCCAGGGTGCTGCGTACACAGCACCGAACACGGGGCCCGTCTTTCCAGGGGGTTGTGCGTCTCAAGGTATTGCTGTGAAGGCACAGGCGCCCCGTGACCCTCGAGGGCGGGGCTTCTGTCGACACGTGGAGCCGCAGTGTCCCGAACGGTGTAGGATGTGGGCAGCACCCCCGGGTCTCCCCACCCCCCACTTCGCACCGGCAGCGCCCCTTCTCACAACAACCCCAAATGCCTTCAGACGTTGTCAGTTACCCCGTGGGGCACAGCCCCCGCCTGGTTAAGAACTGCGGGTGTAGGACAGCATTTCCCAAGGTGTATTCTAGGGAAACCGAGTCTCATGGGTCTCTAACAGGTACTTTCTAAGCAATGGGGCTCCAAGATGAGCTAATGTGAGAAACCGTGGGCTGGACAGCATTCGACAGGGGGTCTCTGCTCCCACCTGGTTTGTCCCTGCCTCGCGTGCTTTCCCGGTGCTCTGGGGGGCCGCATGCCCCCCATTCTTCCTGCGGCCCCTTCACTCCTGCATGGGGGTCCTTGCTGCTGTCTCTCCTTCCTCCTCTGCTCTGGGCTCTGCCACTTCTCTCGTCTCTCCCGAGCTCTTGGACCTCTGATTTGTTCTTTTGTGCTATTGACGTCATCGCCTTTAATCGGGGGGAGGAGTTTGGTCCCAGTGTTCGTCCATTCAGTGGCAACACTTTTTCTCTGACTGTGTGAGCTCTGTACGCCCTCCTGGGTGACTGCCGGTGACCTGCCTGGAGCGTGGGGTGGGCACCGCCTTGGTCTGGTACCTGCTGCTCCCTGCTTTTCCCCGACTCCCTAAACCTCTGTCTAAATCCCTCCGTAGCTCCCCACGGCGCTCAGGCCTGAGTCCAAGCTCCCTCCCAGAGCCCCGAGGCCCTCTGCAGGCCGCCCCTCTCCATCACGGCCCTGTGATCCAGGTGAGCACCCTCCAGGTGTCCAAGGGCCCAGGCCCTTCTCTGGCCCTTGGTCTTAGCACACCGCTGTCCCCCCGCGTGGTGTGTGCACCACCCTCCTTATCTGGCATCTTTTTTTTTTTTTTTTTTTTTTTTTAAATATTTTATTTATTTATTTGACAGACAGAGATCACAAACAGGCAGAGAGGCAGGCAGAGAGAGAGAGGGGTAAGCAGGCTCCCTGCCAAGCAGAGAGCCCGATGTGGGGCTTGATCCCAGGACCCTGGGACCATGACCCAAGCCAAAAGCAAAGGCTTTAACCCACTGAGCCACCCAGGTGCCCCCTTATCTGGCATCTTCTTTCATCCAAGGGGACTGCGTGCCCGGGCTCAGCCTATAGTTGAGGAGAACGATCACGGGATCCCTGGGGCCTCGGACCTCCCACAGACATGCCTGCCGCCTGTGGCTCCGTTCTCCAGGCTCAGGGAGGAAGGACGGGCTGCTGCCCCCGGCTGGCATTGGGACACACACCGACCAGCTAGCCAGGCCAGGCCAGGGCAGGCGTGGGGAGCGGAGGGAGCTGGCCTTTCTGGAAGTGACGGGCACTGTCCGTCTCTTGCATTCATCTCTTGTAGCTCAGCTCAGGTTACGAAACTTGCCATTTTTGGTCCCCTCCGCCATACTCTAGATGTCGTCTGTCATCACAGTGTATCATTGCTTCCCTTCAAACTGACTGTCGGCATCATCCCCCAAACCCCCGTTCCGCCCAGCCTTGTGAGGCTTTCTTGGATCTATTTAATTCTGTTTCTTTCTTCCTTTTTTTTCTTTTTTAAATTAAGACCATTTTTTTAAAGAGCAGGTTCCCAGCAAAAGTGAATGAAAGGAACAGATTTCCCGCATACCCTCTGCTCCCACTCATGCAAAGCCTCCCCCACTACCAACACCCCCGCCCCCCGATGGCTGAACCTCCATCACACGTCCTACCACCCAAAGCCCATGGTTTACACTCAGCTTCACTCTCACTGTTGTATATTTTATGGTTTTGGACAAATGTACGATGACGTGTGTCCACCATGACAGTACCCTACAGAGTCTCACTGCCCTCAGATCTCCTGTGCTCCCCCTCCTCCTCCCTCCCTCCCTCCCTCCCTGCTAACCCCCTGGCAGCCACCCACCCTTTCACAGCTTCCGTTGCTCTCTCTTTCCCAGAATGTCGTACAGATAGAATCCCACCGTCTGTAACCTTTTCAGATTGGCTTCTTTCACTGAGTGATAAGCATTTACGGTTCCTCTGTGCCTTTTCAGGGCTTGAGGGCTCACTTCTTTTTGCGGCCGAATCCCATTCTGTTGTCTGGATGGACCATGGTGTGTTTATCCATCACCTACTGGAGAACATCAAGGTTGCCCCCCCCAAAATTTTGGTGATTACAAATAAAGTTGCTGTAAACAACCATGTGCAGGTTTTTGTGTGGACGTGTTTTCAGCTCCTTTGAATACATACCAAGGAGCATGATGGCTGGATGGTATGCCAAGAGTAGGTTTAGTTTACAAGAAACCACCCAATGGGCTTCCAAAGTGGCCCGCCATTTTGCTTTGGGGCCAGCCGCTCATGAGATTCCTGTTGTTCTACCTCCTCGCCAGCAGGCGGTGTCGTCAGTGTTCTGGATTTTGGGCCATTCTAATAATTGTGTAGTGGTTTCTCACTGTGGCTTTAATTTGCATTTCCCAGATGACCGATGAATTGGACCATCTATTTGTGATCATTTCCCATCTGTGCGTCTTCTTTGGTGAGGGGTCAAAGTCTTTGGCCCACTTTTACTCGGGTTGTTTGTTTGCTTGTTGAATTTTAGAAGTTCTTTATATGTTTTGGATCACAGTCCTTCACCAAATGTGTCTTTTGCAAATATTTTCTCCCAGTCCGTGGCTCGTCTTCTCATTCTTTGGACCCTGCCTTTTGTAGGGCAGTGGATTTTAATCTTCATGAAGCCCGTCGTATCAAGGATTTCTTTCATGGATTGCTCCCTTACATCCTGGGGCATAAACTTTTTATTTTGAAATTATTTTAGATTTCTAGAACAGTGCAAAGATAGTACAAAGAGCACTGTTTGACCGTGGTTCTTCATTGGCCCCTCGGGGGACATTTGGCAGGATAAGGAGACATCATGGCTTGTGTGCACAGGCAGAGATGCTGTTAAAACCTTACAATGCAGAGGACAGCCCCACTGCAAAGAGGGTCTCATTCAAAATGTCAGCAGAATGGACACAGAGAAGACTAGCCACATGCCCTTCACCAGCTTCCTGAATGTTAACATCTTAAAATAACTGTGGCACATTTACTAAAACGAAGAAATTAACATCGGTACCATACTGATATTGGTTGGCTTTTTTTTACTCTACTGACAAATTTTTATGTGTCCAGAATATTACAGTTAACCGTAATTGCAATGTTGTATAGACGTCTCTAGACCTTTCTTGTCTTGCGTAATGGAAACTTCATGCATGTTGAAATGCATCTCCTCTTGCCCCCTCCCCTCAGCCCCTGGCGACTACCATTCTCCTTTGGCTTCTACGAGTTCAGGTTCTTAGAGATCTCATACAAAGGGAATCATACAGTATTCGTTCTTCCAAAACTGGCTTATTTCATGGAGTGTCATGTCCTCCAGGTTCATCCATGCTGTAGCTGGTGTCAGGATTTCCTTCCTCCTTGAGACGGAATAAATATTATTCCATTGTCTGGATGGACCACATCTTCCGTATCTGCTTATGGCCATGGACGTTCAGGTTGCTTCCACCCATTTGCTGTTGTGAATGATGGTGCCATGGATCCTGGAGAGCCACTATGTCTTCAGGCTCCTGATTTCAATTCTTTGGGATAAATTTGCATAAGTAAGATTGCTGGTAGTTCGGCTTGTAATTTTTTGAGGACTCCAGACCGTTTTCCCCGGTGGCTACAACATTTTGTATACCCATCAACGGTGCGTGAGGGTCCAAATTTCTCTACATCCTCATCAACTTTTTTTTTTTTTTAATTCACTTATTTATTTGACAGAGAGAGCACAAACAGAGGGGAGCAGCAGAGGGAAAGGGAGAGGCAGGCTCTGCTCTGAGCAGAGAGCCCGACTCAGGGCTCGATCCCAGGACCCTGAGATCATGACCTGAGCCGAAGTCACATGCTTCACCGATGGAGCCCCCCAGGTGCCCTCAACACTTGGTTTGTATATATATTTCTTTTTTTTTTTTTAAGATTTTATTTATTTATTTGATAGAGAGAGATCAGTAGGCAGAGAGGCAGGCAGATAGAGAGAGAGAGGAGGAAGCACGCTTCCCGCTAAGCAGAGAGCCCGATGCAGGGCTTGATCCCAGGACCCTGAGATCCTGACCTGAGCAGAAGGCAGAGGCCTTAACCCACTGAGCCACCCAGGCGCCCCATATATATATTTCTGTATTTACAACGGCCATCCTAACAAGTGCCAATGAACTGGTTTTGATTGGCATTTTCCTGGTTAGTAAAGTTGGGCATCTTTTTATAAGCCCATGGGCCATTTGCCTGTCTTCTTTGGAGAAACGCTCATTCTAAGTCCTTTGCCCATTTTTTAATTGGGTTGTTTGGGTTTTTCTGCTACTGAGTTGTAGGAGCTCCATATGGGCTCTGGGTCTTGGATCCTCATCAAATGTGTGCTTTGCGGATACCCTCTGCCATTCCTTGGGTTTTCTTCCCTCTTTCCTGACCATTTCTTTTGCTGTGATCAGTTGGCTTTTTAACTTAACACTTTTATTTCTTTATATCTCGTGCACTCTCTGCTCTCCAAGTCACCGATGGCCTGAGACAAACTCTCAGTGTCCCAAGAAGGCCTCCTCCATGGGGCGAACCCTTTCTGTCACACGGATCACCTTTGGATCATTGATTTGTTTGGTAAAAATCACGTTAGGCCCAGCTTTTTAAAAAGCAGAACCCAGGGGCACTTTCCACCAAAACACGAACAGACCTTCATTTGGGAGGAGCAAGTTCCGGGGGGCAGGGAACAGAGTGAGGACCCTTCTTGGGGACTCCAAGTCCATTCTCTGGAGGACAGGCCATCGGGTTGAACAGGTGTCTGTAGGAACTCTTTGCATCCATCCCGTGGTAAAGATCGGCTCATCCACTCCTGAGTGTTCCTAGGCCTGGGGCTCTGAGGTCGTCATCATGGGACCCGGGTGCTCCCTGACCTTGGCAGGTTTAGGTCCCTGTGGTCCCCAGTACCGAGGAATCAGCTCCCAGGCTCCCCACCCCACCAGATTCGAGAGAGATCTGGGGAGAAACCACCAGTCCCTTCCATCTTTTTCCGTGTCTCTCTGGATCGTGAGTGCCACCGCGGATCCCAGAGAGGCGGAGCCCTGAGCCCTGGCCCCAGCGCGCTGACACTTGGCGGGTCTGAGAAAGAAAAGCTCATCCAACAGGGCGCCGTTCCTGTCCCGCAGAATAAGCGCCCAGATCAGGGCTCTCAACTCCTCCGTGGTCTTGCTGAAGGCAGACTCTGATTCAGGGGCTCTGCAGGTCCTGAGCCACACTCAGAGAAGCGGGGGAAAGCCCTGTGACCCGTGGGGAGCCAGGGAGCAGCGAGCAGCAGCGATCCGGAGACGCTGCCCCGAGCGGCGCTGCCCCGAGCCGAGAAGGATGGACAGAGTGTGGGCCGAGAAGCGGACAGAGTGTGGGTCAAACTGGTCGCTGGGGGCAACCTTCCATTGTCCTCGAAGCAGAGGTCTTGCTTGCGTTGACCCAAAAGGTGAGAACCGAAGGAAGGGAGGACGGACCGGCAAGCTCACCTTCACTGAATTCAGTCGGATTCATCGCAGACCCTTGAGTCTGGCCGAGTGGCGATCTGGGGACTTTGTGGTGGGGGGGGGCATGCAGGAGGGTCTTTTCAGCCAGCCGGGTTCCTGGCAGCTGGAGGGAGGGCATCCGTCTGTGTGCCGCCGAGACCCTGCCGATGTCTTTGCCTTCGGGCCACCAGTGGGGGTGGGCCGTGCCATCCAAGGGCAAAGTTTGTGCTTTTAGAAATGTCTTTCCGTGGAAGCGATTAGCCAGCCAGACCTGTTGTCCTTTTGCAAGCAGCAAATTACCCAGGAAAATGTAATTACCCATTCACTGTTATTAGTGCACAGCTAAGAAGATTGGAGCAATGGCCCTTTCATGGTCTTTCAAAGCTTCCTCACACGATGCGTCCCTGATATTAAACACAATGAGACTTTTTTGAATTCAATTAAGCATTTGCCTACTGTGACTCTTTATTCATTGCAAATTGTCTCAGTAAATAATCTTCATCAAAAGTCAGAACCAATCCCCATTAGTTGTTTAGATTAATTAATGGACCCCCCCGGAGCCACCCAAATGAATTCAATTCGAACGTCAACAACTTGGCCTTGGAGTTTCCCAGGTTGGCATTAAGACAATATTAAACCTGCAATAAGTCACATTTAAAATGTTAATTCAGAGAAGCTCTCCATTTAGAGCATTTAATTAAATCCTTAAATAAACTGCATGGGCTCAGTACCAGATGGTTCTGTATTTTCACGGCAGCACCGAGCCGGCACGGTGAAGATAACCAGGATATATAGAGTAATAAAATCTAATCTCGTTTCCAGCGGGGAGAGTCAGTGAATGTACACAACCCAGGCTCAAATTGTAAGTTAATTACATTAACCCCAGTGTACTCCGGGATCTGAGCAGCCGGAGATGAAATTAGTCTTTTTCCTATCGTAAGATTCTTTTCAACTTCACTATATTAATTTTTAGCCAAATACGAACTCATAAGGAAAATTGAAGTTAATGTAACCAAAGATAACGTAATGCAGCCTTAATATTCTGAAGGGATTATGGAGACCCGTGAAAATATACTCTGCAAATGTCACTGACTCGAAATGGATTTATGGGATGGGGGAGAGGAAATGAAGATGCCAAGGAGGCTCTTGTCTCCGCCCATCGGCCCCCTCCCGCCTGAGGGTTAATAAAGGACTTAATCTAGAGAGCTCCGTCCTTGCAATCACACAGGCTTACGGGGGTAGTGGAGAGGGTCTGTTGGGGGAAGGGACATGTGGCCGCCAGGAGAAGTCAGTCCGCATCTCCAGCAGGCGATGGGGCCCTGGTGTCACCCGGCAGCGGGATCACCTCTGCCTACCCCCGGGCGCACCGTCCATAGATTTCCACGGCTCAGCTGTTAATCTCTCTGTCCTCAGAGCATCCGGCCTCCAAGAGGAGGGACGTGGCAAACAGCTCTTCCCAGCCTCCCTCGCAAGGTGCCCAGGGGGACCCTGGTCTTCTGAGTCCCAGCCCAGAGACATCACAGTCATGTTCGGTCTGGGGCAAACCTACTTTTGAGGGAGTTTCCCCTAAATCCTATCAATTCTCAAACAGCTAAGAGTATCTGGCAGCTGCGTCTTCCAGGACCAACCCCCTACGGGAACGGGGAAACGAGGAAAACCCAAAACGTTTTAAATTTGTCTCAAAAGAACAACGTTCCTTTCCTGCAGTTCCAACCAAAGCAGCGGGAAATGTATTACGTTTCCAGTCGCCTCATCCTGGGAAATGACTTTAATGGGCCATCGTAACCCTGCAGTCACCTTCACTTGACCATCTTTGACTCGAGCTATCAAACTTCCACTTAGCTTCCTTCCTCGTCCTTGACCTTGACTGTCAGACGCGTCAGTGAAGGATCTCATACCGAGGTCGCTAGTAGATGTCATCCGAACGCCGGCTATAACCGACGGGGGTGGGGGGCCTCTCTGGAGTGCGGTGTTCGGTGGGATTCTGAGCCTGAATCCGGGCTCCGAGAGGAAGGAACGCCCCATGTGCGTCGTCATACCCATTGCAGATGTGGGTGTGTTTGCACTATGAACACTTCCCAATTTAAAAAATATATATATGGTTGGAAATATTTCCAGGGCTAGCTGTAATTTTTTTTTCAAAGACTTTTTATTTTTTTATTTGAGAGAGAGCGCGCACAAGCAGGGGGAGCGGCAGAGGGAGAAGCAGGCTCCCCCACGAAGCAGGGAGCCCGATGGGGGGGCTCCATCCCAGGACCGTGGGATCATGACCTGAGCCGAAGGCACTTGACTGACTGAGCCACCCAGGTGCCCCAGGAGGAGCATAATAACTTAAACAGATGTTCCTGATGATTTGAATTAAGGGATAACGCGGAGAGAGCAAGATTTAAAGGAACAAGCAGGTGGTCATCATTGCTCTCCCTAATAATCTTTACTTTCCATGATTCCTGGTCATTGAATCAAAGACGTTAGAGCTGGAAAGAAAACTGGAGGTCAGGTCCATCCAGCTCCTGGGACAGAGGAAAATGAAGCCCAGAGAAGTTAAGCGGCTTCACGAAGCCACACAAGCCGGTCGTGGCAGGCTGAGTCCCGCTCCAGTGGTCTGGCCCCCGCAGCTGGCTCCCAGCCACACCTGTCTGCACACACCTGCCTTCGGATGGTTCTGCTTCACGCCCACTCGGAATCCACAGCACAAGCGTACACCTTCAGTCGTGGGTGCCTCACTGCTGACTCTGACGCTGGGTCGGTCATTCCTGGGACGGGCTCATACAATCGCCCCCCCCCCAGTTTGTCTTGTTCTGCTCCTCTATCCAGGAGGAAGAAACACAAGCAGGTCGTGCTGTGTCTCCGCATCCGCGTGTATGCCCACCCGTTTGTCAGGGGAACAGGTAAACCAGGCTTGGCCTGGGTCTGGTCTGGTTCTGCAAAACGCACCATCTCCCCACTGCCCACCGCGAGGACCACGGCGGAAGGAAGGCGCAGGTGCTTGGCAGCCACCTAACACCGACCGAGCTGCCTAACAAAGATGCCCTCTTCTGCTGGGAAGAGCGAGCCAGTCGCTGTGCGGGGAGTGGGGGCGGCCACGGGGCTGAGCAGGGAGCTTCGAGTCTGGGAGCAGTCTGTGCTTGGCGGGGTGGACGGGAACGACTGGGCGCTTAGCCACAGAATCCACGCCCGGCGCTCGTCTCTGGCGTGGAGCAGGGGACCCTTCCTGGTGGAACTCCACATGGGGATTGTTCCTGCTCCGCCCAAACCCCGGGCGGCTGCAGGACAGGCTGGCTCCAGGAGGAGAGCCTGTGAAGAGAGGAGACAGAAGCCACGTCCCTGGGTAAGAGGACGAGGGTCTTTGTTGTGCCTTGATGAGGACCAGCCGCTTGCCCCTAGCACCCCCGGGTCTGTGCTGCAGGAAATCAGGCCGAGCAGGAGCTGAAACTGTGGAATTATCATCGACACAGACACCAGAGTTGGCAACTCAAAGCAGTTACCCATGAAGGGTCCGCGGGTCCCTAACCTCTAGGCTCCAATGCAAGGAACTAGGTAGTTCATTCCAGGCCACAGAGAACCCAGCACAGCCTGGACCCCAGAAGAGGACCAGCCACTGGGGCCACCCTAGCTGCTCTAGGACAAACTCAGGAACCCTTCCTCCGACCCCCTGCTGATGTCCCACCGGGCGCCTGGCGAGCAGGGACAGGAGCTAACGCGGAGCCTCCCCGTCTGGCATTTGAGGTGTGGGTGCGGATCGCTCCTTCCTAGAAACAAGCAGCCTGGCGCGTTGTGTCCACTTCCCTCTTGCTGCCCGAGCACTTATTTCGGAAGCGAGTCCGCAGGGTGGCCCTGCCCGGGCTCTGGCTCGGTCTCTGATTAAAGATGACCCCTGCTATGCCGTCATCTTTTCTTCTCTGTAGCGAGACTCGTTCCCTCCAGGAATGTTCTAGCCCCTCACAGCCCGTACCTATCGAGGTACCCGCACGAGGGAGGGGCAGCCCTCCGAACGTGCGGGGGGAACCCCCTCCCCAAGGCTGCAGGGGGGAGGAGGCGGGAGCCTCCCTCCCGCCCTCTCTGAGTTGGCCCTGAGACTCCCCTCTCTCGCCGCCTGGTAAGCCAGCTGGATCTAGCTTAGCTGGAACAAGAGAGGCCAAAGCACAGGGGGTTTTGTTTTCATTTGGTTTTGTGTGTTTTGTGTCTGAAATACAAAACTGGCATCAGACTCAAAACGTCCTTCTCTTCCTCTGTACCCAGAGAACACAAACAGTGGAAGTGTCCATCGTGACTGGTCCAGGCCTGAGCTTGGCAGATGATCGAGATTTCTTTGCACGGGGGGCTCTGCGGCTGCCTCTCCCCAGCATGGTGCCCCGGGGCCAGGCGGCAGGGGAGGCGAGGACGGGGGTCAGACAAGCGCTCTCGCCCCGGGCGCTGCCCTGCCTGCTCCTGCCTGAGCTGGGGGGCTTCTGCGGCGGCCACACTTGGCCTCGTGCTAACAGTGGGTGGAGGCGTGGTTGAGTCGTTGGTAGAAATCACAGAATAAAATGCTGCATAGTTTTTATGAATGTGACCTGGGTTTAGTGTGTTGGGGACAGCAGGGCAGCGATCGCCTCTGCGCAAGGAACCAGGGGGTTGGGAGCCTGCCCAGACGGTCTTGGGATGAGTCGGTCTTTGCGAAGCCCCTGATGGAAGCTTCTTGGCAGGGTTTTGCTTTGGGGGAAATGTGGTTGTGGACAGAGTGGGGCCGGCTTCCCTCTGACTGCACCGGCTTCCCTGGAGTCACCGGCCGTGCCGCCCGTCCTCCCTCCGCTCAGCTGTGCTCGCCGTCGCTGTCGGGGTACCCTGCGCCCGGTGAGCCTCGGTCCCCGGTGAGACCTGCAGCGCTCATTCCCCGCACAGACCGATTTTCCCTCGGCAGGACCACCGCTCAGTCAGGAGGCACCATCAGAGCCTCCCTGACCATCTCACCCCGGATCCTGGGGTCGGAAGGGAAGTTGTTCTCTGCCCCCGGGGAGGGGGCCTGGAGGGAACAGAGGACGGGGTGGCTGGCCTCCGGGACTGCGAGCAAGAAGGAGTTTGCTGTCTGGAGCCAGATTCCCGCTCTGACTCATCCCCGTGACCGTCAGGAGGCCTCACCGCACTGCTGTAGCCCCAGAGCCTGGACACAGATGTCCGGCCCAGTGTGACCATGTCAGGCAGGCGAGTCCTGTCATCAGAGGCTTTAGAACGAGGAGGGGCCGCAGAGATTGCCATCCAGGGACAAGCGGGGCTGAGGCCAGTTTGGGAAACAGGAGAGAGCCACCGAGACCTTGAGCCCCACTGAGGGCAGATGTTACCGAAGATGTGCTTCTTCCCTCCGGAGAAGGACCAGCGTGGGGGCTGGAACTGGGCTGGGCTGGTAGGTGGGCTTGTTTGTGTTCATTGTCCCTCCTCGAAGCAGCCACCTGCACCTTCGCTGGTCCTGATGGTCACGGCGGGACTCGCCCCGAGATGTTTTCAAAGGGACAAGCCCTTGACACTGCCTTCCTTCCAGAATTGCACCTGCTGGGGGCAAACCACCCTCCCTTTCTCCCCAGCAGGATGCACCCACACTGCCCACCGGGCAATGGCAGGATTCCTTTGTTAAAGGTCTGATCCCCAGAGGCAGACTGTTGGAATCTGGGACCTTGTCCCCACCCTTGCAGGAATGCCCGCTAAAGACCCAGAGGCCTATGTCTCCAGCGGCAAGGAAAATGTACTTGATCTTGGCTCTTTCATCTTGGACAATGAACATGAGCTCAGAATGGTGCTTCATTAAAATAGTTACTGAATAAACAGGGAGAAGCGGGGAGAGCAGGGGGGAGAGCAGGGGGGAGAGCAGTGGGGAGAGCAGGGGGGAGAGCAGCGGGGAGAGCATCGGGGAGAAGCAAAGATTTTAGGCACATGCTGGCGCTGCCTTGCTCTCTTATCAGCTGTTTCTCAGCTTAGCTCAGACCTGGAGGGTGAGAAAAAAAATGATCAGGAGCTTCTGAAGGAGACCAAGCCCGAGTTCTGTGCCAGTTCCCTTCCCATCCTTGCGGAGGGGATTAAGTGAGATCACGAATATGAAACTCCTAGCACTTGGCGGGGGCTGTATTAATCAGAAGTCTTCGGTTGCAAGTGACCCAAATCCCAAACTCAAATAAGGAAAAGGAAAATTCATCGGCTCCCGTAGCTTCAGGTGTGGCTGGATCCTGGCGCTCAAACACTACGGTCAGGACCAGGTATCCGTTTGTCTCCCTCTCTGAGCTCCTCTGAACTAGCTTTATTCCCGGGTGGGCTCCTCTCGCTGTGGGTCCTGGCCACTCCAGACCTTCGACTCACCAGCCTTAAGACCGTCTGTTCTTTCCTAAAAGCTCGTTGGACAGACTTGCCCCAACCATAGAGCCTGACGTGGGGATCCGTGTGGGGCCAGGGGGTGGGTGAAGGCATCGTGAGCCCCGTTGTGGTACATCTGTGCCCCCCGCTATCCCGCAGGAGGTCCCCCAACCCTGTGTTCTGCCTCAGGGCGTTTTTTCAAAGCCCTGGCAACGTGCCCTGGGGCGGTTAGCACCCTCAGAAGTCACCCTCTGCCAAAGGGGGACGAACGTCTGTGCCTGCAGAAGGACAAACTGAGGCAGAGAGTCAGCCCCACCTGAAGTGAGCGCACGGAGAGGAATTCGGTGGAAGGCGAGGGCAGGATGCTGGGCCGCTGTCCCTGCGGCGGGGCTCAGCGCTCAGTCCCCACCTTGGTCCCCTGCCTGTCTTGGGGTGAGCAGGTCATTCTTCTCGGCCTCTGCCTTCACGTGTTTAGTGAAAGGCTCCTTGAGACAAGCTTGTTTTCCCTTTAGCCTTGGTTACCTGTCGCTGCCGTAACAAATTACCACGAACTGGGGCGCTTAAAACAATTCAAATGGACTCCTATGGCTCTGGAGGCCGGAAGTCTGAGGTCAAGGTGTCGGCAGGGATGTGCTCTCCCCAGGGGAGACTCCGAAGACCTCTAACCACACCCACAAAGACCCTTTTCCTAAATAAGGTCCTATCTCAGGTTCTGGGCATTAGGATTGGGTGGCGGGTATTTTGCAACGTACCTCGCCCTTTGGCTATTTATAGAAGCTGCCAAACTTCTAAATCAATCTGTCTCCCATTTTCTTTGGGAATCTTGTTTTTAATCTTGCTGAAACTTTCTAATGTAATTTCAAATGTAACTGCATATAAGCCCCCCAGGGAGAGTGGATGGGTGCTCCCGGTATATAAAGGATATGAAGCTGGGGTCATTGGGCATTCATTGAGCACCTACTGTATGCCAGGCTCACTCACCCCTCATGGTGACTCATCTCCCCAATTTACAGATGCAGAGACTGAAGTCTGAGGTTGTAAGGAGGTCACACAGCCCGTGCACGGCGGGGCGACACCTGGGGTCCATGTAGGTCACGTGCACTGAGGTCAAGTGCAGGCCTTGCTCTGTGTCTGCCGGGCTCGTCTGGGGCCAGTCACCACACTGGCCTCACGTGAAGCACTTGTTGGTGCCTTCCAATCCGGACTGGACCTCCCGTGCCTCACTTGGACTCTTCCCACCCTCCCTAGGCCCCTTTCCCTTGTGCTTCACAGGGTCAGGCTGGTCCGGTCAAGGTCCACAGGCAGCAGACACCTTCCTCTGTGGGCACAGATGTCCCCTGTCCTGAGGTCCCCTGCTGGCATGTGGCCCCCGTGCCCAGCTCCATGGGAGGCGGGCTCACAGCTTCTCTCCCTGTCCCCCTCACTGCCCACACGGACGCCAAGCGTGAAGGATCCTCTCAGAGCCCCCAACCTTCCCACAAATCCTGTCCCCAACACTAACTGTTCCCTCTGAGATCTGCACTGTCACCTTCTGGGGCTGCCCCTGTCCATCCGGGTCACCCTCCCCGCTAAGAACACAGAAGCATTAAACGCTCCAGTCCTCCTCGGAGACGTTAGCCAAGAGCAAGTGACAATTTGGTTTTCTTTTGTTTCTTCTGGTTCCGGCTAACCGCGGGGACTTCAGGCGGCGACGGAGGGGGAGGGCAGACGGCACTTCCAAGGCTCTGCCCTCCCCCTGCGACCTCGCCTTCTGCTGCCTCACGATTCCCACAGTGTGACACGCGCGCACTGCCCTGGGCCCAGAACAAGGCCAGCCTTGTGCTCCTGGGGAGAGCGGGGTGGGGCCGGGGGGCTGCTCTCCTCTTCGCTGGGCCCCGTGGGCCTATCCAGCCGATTGTAAAGAGCCTTTGGGATGTCTCTCTGATTCTTCTAATGCGCTCTTCCCAAAAGTCGCCGAAGAAATACCTGTCCTCTAGGGTGTTTTATGCCGTTGAACGGGCTTCTCCAACTGAGCGTCCCCGGGTCGCTTGCGGGTCTCCGCCCGCCGCGTGTGCTGGAGACATAGGCCTGACGGCGCTCTCCGGAGCCGTGGCCAAGCCCGGTCCCCAGCCTGCGGGATGCCAGCTTTCTGAGAAGTCTGAGGTCTGGCCCCGCTCCGGACCTCATCCAGGAGAGCGGGGCTGACACAGACCTCCTCTGTGCCCTTAGAAGGGGCGGGCCAGGGGCATACAAAACCCGATACTCGGCTCTGGAGCGCCTGCGCCAAAGAGCCCCTTTGTCTGACCTGTCACATGCTCCCTCTGTGTGGGTTCCACGGTGGCGGCTCCGAGGAGACCTGGAGGGAGGCCGAGGGCTCCTCCAAGCCGCTGCTATAAATAGCCAACCTCAGGAATTCGCTCGGAGTGGGGACTGTTTTCCCAGGTTTGCGACTTCGTTTTTCCAGTAATCCTGCTGAGCGCTTCTGGGCCTGGGCCACAGCAAGGGTAGGGACCCCTTGGAGGGGGTGGGGAGCTCTCTCCCCCCGTTTAGGTGGGGCTGATGTGTGGGGGGGAGGGCAGGGCCGCCAGCCTGCTTTGCTCCGGATCCCCTGCCCCGTCTCTGGCCCTGTGGCCGGCATGTGACTCCGGTTATCTGGGACAAGCCGAGGTGCCCAAGTCCGGAAGTGTCTTCCCCCGGGCCAGTCCCTGGCCAACACAGCTGGTAAGCATCAAAATGAGACGGAGCACAGTGTGTCGCAGGAACCAGCTCTGGGCCGTTCCAGGCAATCCATGGAGAAAACCCCTTCTATCAAGTCTGAATTCCTCTGCTTTTGAGTAAGCCGCGCGTGCTTCCCCCGAGCAGCCCGTAACCAGCCAGCTGTGTGAGCAGCCTGAGATTGGGGACCCCCTGGGTTTTGCCTGCTCATCAGGGACCTGAGGGTTGTAGCCCAAGGGGTCTCCAGCGCCCCTGGATTCAGCTCAACGACCTTGATTGAGTGCGGGGGCTCTAGGCACTCAGCAAGCCCAGAGAGGGACGTGCTCAGGGAGTGGGTGCCATGAGTGGGGGCCCCGGGGGCCTGCAGGTGGGTGGCCAGGGGTGGAAGGGGGCCACCGAGGTCATGGCAGTTCTGTGCCTGCTTGGAGAAGCACCTGGCACAGAAGCAGCAGGAAATCCGACTCCTCACGGGCAGAGTCGGCTGGCCCTGGAGAGGGAGGCTCCGAGGGAGGAGAGAGAGCGTTCCTGGGAGCGAGAAGGAGGTACTGCCTGGCTGGAGGGAGGCCAGGACAGCAGAGCTGCATCGGAGAGGCATGGGAAGGTCAGACCAAGACTGCCAGGGCCAGGACCCAACGAGAAGGCCAGCATGACCTCTAAGCATCCCGTCCTCTGGCCCCGAATCTCTCTCTTCCCTACACTAGTCCTGGGTCCCAGCTCCCATCCCTGGCTTCATTCATTCATTTGGGAAGTCCCAAGCCCTGTTCAGACCTGCTCCAGACCCTGATACCCCACGTGCGCCCCACCTCCCATCCCCAGCACTGTCACCTGTGCCCTCTCGACGCTGCCACTCCCCGATGGTCTGGGGAGACGCGTTGGTTGTGTCTCACCCCCCAGGAGCACCTGGAGCGCAGACCCCGAGACGCACAGGCCCAGGACAGCGGACCCGCGGCTGGTCAGCATGAGCGAGGTCAACCGAAGTACCTCCCATCCTCCTTCCTCTGGGGTGAGGAATGCCGGGTTTGGGGTGATTGGGTTTGTTAGCAGAGCAGCAAGAGGTATTTACAGGAAAGAAATTCAGACATAGACAGCTAGAGGCAGAAAGGAGCTAAATTTTTACTCAAAATGAAGATGAGGGCATGAACGGGCCTCCGTCCCCTGTTGGTGATTTGTCCCGTGTTCTCCGGGTGACACTGTACGGTTTCAGCCAGGCGCTCAGGAGACGTCCCCTCTCGCCCAGCTTTGCAGTGTCAGGCGATGTGTGATTGCTGGCAACTTAATGGCTAAATCGGGCAAACAGGCCAGCCCTGCAGACCCCATCCATTTGCCTGGGCCCAGCCACAGGCTCTCAAAGGGAGGCCTGCGGACCCCAGTCCCCGTCCACTGCGGGAGCAACTCGAAGCACAGAGGCTGTCCGTGTGGATGCAGCCTGGCAGCCGGGCCTGAACGCGGGCTCTGCCATTTGCCACCATGCGCCCTCAGCCAGGTGCTGAGACAGAGAGCGCTGGCCTCCTCATGGGGTTGTGACACACTGGATGAGACGGAAGGTGGGCGCGTCTCAGCCCCGGCCGGGCACGTGCCCACGTCCAACAGGAGACCCTTGCCATTCTTGGTGGGAGGGCTCTCACGGGAGCGAGCCCTCAGAAGACGAGCTCCCACACAGAAGACGAGGAGGCCTGGTGGTGGAGGGACAGAGGACACCAGCCCAGAGGACACCACGGAGGTCCCTAAGGTCACAGGTGGCTTGTTGAGGGTGATGGAAAGCAGGTGTGCACCTGTGCGGCTGGCCAGCCTGGGGGTGGGGCGTGCCCACGATTCGGTCCAGCATCGCGGCGTCGGAAGACGTCCATGAAGAAGGGCCTCCTCGACACCCGGGCAGCCCTCCCCTCGGGTCGCCTCTCCCCCTGTGACTAATGGCTGACCTGACACCTTTCAGCAAGTGACCTTGTTGTGGCTGGTAATTCAAATATCTTTCAGCGTCAGAAATAATAAGTGCCACTGTGAGATGAACAAGAGGGGCTTAAGTTGAGAGCAGATTAATGGGGTTTTAATATTCCTAATTTAATCACTCTTTTCTGTCGCACTGTGGGCAACAATGATGTAGCAGCTAATTATTTTTTTAACCATGATGGGGATCTTTCCTAATCAATTTTATATTTAACATGAATGAAGGGAGGGCAGTGATTAATGAGAGAATAAATCTCACCAAACAGGCACAAGCAAGCAATCAGTTAAAAATACGGCAGGATGATTTTTTTTTTTTTTCTTCTCATGGAGCAAATTCTGCAGGAATGGGATGGAGAGCCATGTTAAGTCTTTCTCGTTCTGAAAAGGAGAAATACATGAAAGTTTTTAAGAATGTGTTGGATGGAAAGAAAATGCACACCTGCGTTCTGATCTGAAACATTGTATGCTGAGAAGTTAGAGGCCCGGTTCACAGCTGCTGCCTTCCAGGAGGAAGGAGCGCATTCCAGGCCACCTCCCCTTATCCGCAGGCTCGCTTTCTGCAGCCTGGACACCTTCAGAGGCCGCGACAGAAGGTCAAGTGTAGCCGCCGTCGCTCATCTCGCCTCCTCTAATCACAGGGGCGGCTTCTCAGCCCACAGTGCCGTGAGAGGAACGGGGAGCACAGGACAACAGGACAGAGAGACCTCATTTACATAATTTTTATTACAGTATACTGTTATAATTGTTCTATTCGATTATTAATGTTGTTCATCTGTTCCTGTGTCTGATTTGCAAACCACACATTATCGTAGGTATGAGTATAGGGGAAGGAGCACAGGGCACATAGGGTTCGGTACCATCTGACATTTCAGGGGTCCCCTGGGGGTTTGGAATGCACCCCCACCCCCTCCTGCCCTGCAGATCAGGGAGGGGGGACTCCTGTGGATTCAAATATCATATCACTGCTGCCCTTTACCATGCGACCATGGACATCGGTTTTCTCATCTTTATTTTTCTTTTTTTAAGCGGGCTCTGTGCCCAGCACAGAGCCCAACATGAGACTCGAACTCACAACACGGAGATCCAGACCTGAGACGAGATCAAGAGTCAGTTGTTCAACTGGCTGAGCCACCCAGGCGCCCTCTCATCATTTAAAAGGGGACAATGTGGGACTCCTGGGTGGCTCAGTGGGTTAAAGCCTCTGCCTTCGGCTCAGGTCATGATCCTGGGGTCCTGGGATCGAGCCCCGCATCAGGCTCTCTGCTCAGCAGGGAGCCTGCTTCCCCCTTTCTCTCTGCCTGCCTCTCTGCCTACTTGTGATCTCTCTCTCTCTGTCAAATAAATAAATAAATCTTTAAAAAATAAATAAATAAATAAAAGGGGGCAATGATGTGCCTTCCTTGGGACCTGCTGAGGGCTCAGTGGGTGAAGGCGCATAACATGTGCCTGACCCATATGCGTACCCATCAGACGGTGATTCACAGGACCCTGCAAGGTGTGTCCCAGGCTGGGGCCCCACGAGCAGGTCCTGAGAGGAGGCTCTGCCCCCAAGAGTTCATAAGGAGGTGTTCGCAGAAAGCAGAGCAGGTGCATGGGGAGTGAGACTGAGGGACAAGGCCACACAAGGGGATGGTATCAGGCTGAGGCCACCGCGATTTGGAGACAACGGTCACAGCCCAGAGCGGTCCCAGCCAGGGGCTCGGGAGCTGACGGTGTGTCACGAGGGAGGGGAGACCTAGATTCCCAGGCACCTTCACTCCTCTCACCAACCAGCCTCCTGCCGCCTGAGGACAGCCTTCCCAGCCGGAGAGCCGGGTGTCACCTATGGGGCGCACAGAAAGGCGAAGACGCTCACGGTGGCACAGGTGGAGGCAGACGGCGGCGGCCCGGGAGTCTGGGCTGGCAGCCCCCCAGAGAGGACGTGAACAGGCACAGACCCCTGCCCGGGGAAGGAGATCCTTGGGTCACATGCCCACTTGCCCCCTGGGAGCTGTGGGTCCCTGAAGGCCTGGGGCGAGTTCAACGCCCTGAGCCCCACCCCCCCCAGGAGGAGGCGAGGGGCCGACGCCAGACCCTTCCGGCCCACGGAGCCCTCCCCTCGGCATCCCTCCTCCCAAGCAGAGCTGGACGTCTTTGCTAGTGTTTTCTCTCATTCACTCTACCTTTATCAAACGCCCGTGCCAGCCAGCACGCACACCGAGCTCCGACGGTGAGCAAGGACGAGTAAATCCCGCTCCCGGAGCCGACATCCTAGAGCAGGGGACAGGCGGCAATGTGGGGTGGAAATGCAGTGTTTCTCAGAAGGTGAGAATCTGGGGTGCGCCCCGCTGTCTCAGTCGGGGCAGCGTGCGACTCTTGATCTGGGGGTTGTGGGTCTGAGCCGACGTAGGGTGTAGAGATGACTTAAAAATAACATCTTAAAAAAAAAAGAAAAGAAGGTGAAGAGTTTGCACAAAGCAGAGGGGGAGCAGAGCAGGCCTGGCTGGGGGACGAGGGCAGTGCCGAAACACGCCTCTTGGGAGCTAAACAAGGAGGCTTGAGCAAGGACCCATAGCGTGTCTTGGAGATCAGCCAAGGCAGCGGGACTGGCAAGTGCAAAGGCCCAGCGGCAGGAATGTGCCTGGCCCTCAGGAGACAGGAGGGAGCTGGCGTGGCCACCGTGAGGGGTGAGGAGGTGAGGGCTTGGGGAACGTGCAGGTCTGGGTGAGGCCCTGGGTCCCATTGAGGACTATGGCTTCCCTTGGGAACCCTCCGTGGGATGTTTCAAGCTGGGACGCGCCATGTTCAAACTCCGGCTGCCGTGCTGGGCCAGGCAGGGGATGGGACCTGTGAGGTCTGAAACTGCCACCAGGCCTCCGAGTACAAACATCGACGACAGCTGGATCAGGGAGCGTGGAATGTGGGGGCCCAGTTCTGCGGCAGGAGGGCCCGTGGGCTTGCGGTCAGCCCTGCCGTGGGCCCCGGACCTCGTGCTTCCCAGCGGGTCAGGAAGCGCTCTGAGCTCATTTCCTCACCAGGAGGGAAAGGGGTAGGAGCACGGAGAGTAAACCTTGGGGTTCTTGGGGTGCACGGCCACATCCCTCCACAGGTGACGGTGATGACCCCTGGCTTACTGCTTACTGGTTTTCCGAGGCTGTAATTCTTTCATATACATTAAATTTTAGACAATTTAGAAAATTGAGAAAACTCAATATTATTTCATCTTCTCTCCCCCAACCTTCCAGATGGGAACCAGGGGATACAATTTGCTGGGGACACAGGCCAGTGGCCGAGGCTGGCGTAGGCTGCCCACCCCCCACCCCCAAATGCTCCCTCCTCTCCCCAGATGTGGGACCCCAGAGAAGGCAGAGCTCTAACTCCTCGTGTCCTTCTGCGTTCGGAGCGGATGGCTTCTCTCCCGTTTGACCTTCGAAGTTTTACGTAAACATTGTCTTGTGTTTAATTTCCTTTGTTGGGGGAGGTCAATTAAAGGTCTCGACATGATTCTTTTAAATCGCTGGTCTCCTGAGTGAATGGCTGAGGCCAAGTTATAAAACTTTGCGAGGGGAAGTGAACAGTTGCCTTGAAACCCCTTCCTTCGCCTCAAGGAAAACCAGGGAAGGAGGATTGTGCTGAGAAACTGTGCTGCCGTCCAGCCGGGGTCTTTGGTCCATTTTCTCATTTGTGTCCTTTTTGCCCAAAGACAGTCCACATGCGAGTGGGGGGCCCTGGTCCCTGCCTGTCCCCCACTCTGGGAATTAGCTCCTTCGTCTCAAACCGAGGCGCAGTGCGGGGGGGGGGGTGGCTGGCACGTTGCTCCTCTCCCTCCACCAAGACAGGAAGGGGTGGGAGGCTCTGGTGACTTTGGGGGGCGTGGCGGGGTGGGGGGTCAGTGCAAGCCTCCTTGGTTCTTCCCACAGGCTGGAGGAACACTGAACTCAGAGGGGATAAGTCCCTGAGCATTTTTCTCCCTTGGTTTTTAAGCCGTTTCTGCTTTAAGGAAATTGAATCCATGTGTGTTTGGATTAATTGCTTAACTCCTAAAAATGTTGTCTTGTAAGAGCAATTTGAGGTCCAAGAACCTTTTAAGTTGCTTTCCACCCTTTTCACACGGCCCCGGTCTGGGGATCTGAGCAAGCCCTCTCGGGCCAGTGTTGTGTTCACAGCTGGATCAGGCTAAGGAGGAATTAACAGCCTCACGGGGTGTTTGCTTCACCCCCTAATAAGGTGGGTTTAGGAGCCTCACACGGAAATCCAGGAAGCTTCTGCATCCTGCTGGGTTCGGGCTTTGGAGAACAGGGACACCTTCTGTGGGCTCGTGTGTCATCTGGGGTTTCCTTTCCCTGGGTCTGATTTCCAGAACTTGGCTGCCTCTCTTGCAGGGAAAAAAAAAATGCCACAGAAGAGATTTCAGGAGCCTTGGAAGGAGGAACATCTCGAACCGGGGGGGTCCTGCTGAAAGCAGAGTCCTGCCTTCTGTTCTCAAAACCGATCCAATGGTCAGGCCTCGAGACTGATGGGACGTCCCCTCTACCGTGGCTGGAAGAAGAAGACCCCGCCTTCTTGAGCGGCCAAATCCATCAGGAACCGGGGTGGGGGATGTGTTAATGCCCAGCCTGGGTGCCTTCCTCTCTCTACCATCCCCAGGCCCCCGATTCCCCCGCTGCTAACTGAAACCTCTCCCCTCGAGGTGTTCTGAGAGCCGGTGGAAGTGAGAACTCCCTCCGAGTGCTGGTGCCTCCAGACCGCAGGCGCCCCTCCCCCTGTGTCCCAGCCCCCCTCCCCCTGTGTCCCAGGGCCACCTACAGGTCCCCCTCGTGTCTGGCTCCTCGGTCATCTCAGCCGCACCTGCACTTGACGTGATACAATATGATTCGCTTTACACGAAATGTCCAGAACGAGCACATCCCTGGTGAGGAAGGCTGGTTGGCCGTTGTGTGGGGCCCGGGGCAGGGAGACATGGGGACCCAGGTTCCTGTTTGTGCAGCGGAAGATGGTTCGGAAGGGGTGGGTGCGGCTGTGCAGGGGCTTTCAGAAGAGGAGGGACAGCCATTGTAGACTTTCAGGAAGCTTGCGCAGGGCGGGGTGTGGGTGACAGGCCGGGGACAGGGGCGCCACAGTGAGCATCAGAATGCTGGAGCAGGAGTCCAGATGAGAAAGGAGGAGGGCTGGAGCCGGGAGCGGGACTCAGGGAAAGGATGGCAGAGGATCCGCTGGGTGATTGATTAGGGAGTAAAATCTTCCCTCGGGGCCAGGAATACATTTTTTCCCCCCAAATGGCATGTGAAGCAAAACATCTCAGTGAGATGTTTTGCCTGATAGACCTTCCCTTTTACTCCTCGCTGAGACTTTACGTTCCAAGCGCAGGGCTCACGCCCGGCCTGGAGGGGCCACCTGCCCCCTCCGCTCTGGCCGGGCGCACCCGTGTCTCCAGGGTCTCTCGTGGAGTCAGAGATCACGCACGTGTGACTCCGAGCCTCCCCGAGCTTCGCCCCCAGAATCCGAGCCAGACCCATTCCGTGCGCAGTCAAGCCACGGTGGAATGACGACCTCCAACCTTCCGGGCTCATCTCTGTTGGATGGTCTGAAACCTTCATAGTTCTGTCCTGTCTGGAACCTGAGACCTTTCCGGGAGAGTACTTTGCTCTCATTCTGCGTGCGACTTGTTTTTGTTTTTGTTTTTGTTTTTAAGATTTTATTTATTTGAGAGAGAGAGAGGGAGGCAGAGGGAGAGCACAGGCAGGGGCAGTGGGAGAGGAAGAAGCAGGCTTCCCGCCGAGCAGGGAGCCCGACGCCGTGCTTGATCCCAGGACCCCGGGTTCATGACCTGAGCCGAAGGAAGACGCTTAATGACTAAGCCACCTGGAGCCCCTCTGTGTGCCAGGACTTTTGAAAAGGCATTTGGTCCAAAGCAAGAAAGTTCTGGCCTCATCTTCATAAAATCATTTTTTTACAGGGGGAGGCGCAGTAGTGAATGATGCAGAAGCAACTCTAATGAGAAAATCAAGTCTGATAAGAAAGTAATCAGGAGGTAATTGATATTTCTAACACCAACTAAGCCACGGTTTGCCACGTGTCTGTGGGACATTTGGCTCTCCTTTGGGTCCTTGCATCGGGGACAAACACTCAAGGGGCAGAGCTGTGAACTCGTGCATGGAAACTTGTCACCCGTCAGCTGGTCAAGTCCCAGGTCCGGGGGCGCTGACAGCCACCCTCGCACGCACCCCTGCTGCATGGTCAGCTGACGCAGGCCGGGCCCGTCAGTGAGCCCCACCCTCCTGATCCCTTCCAGGGCAGGCTGGCGGGTGGGAGGGAAGCCCAGAGGTGCTGCCTCTGCTTCTGCTGGAGAAGGGTCTGCCTGGGAAGGACGCTGGCCCAGAGGAAAGCAGACGCGAGACACAGAGAGCAACTCCTGAAGACGTGGTTTGTGCGTTGAGGTCCAACGACGTGGAACAGCTCGGACTTTGCAGTTACGTGAGGCAAAACACCCCCTCCTTTTTTTAAAAGAGATTTTTTTTTAATTTATTCATTTGAGAGAGAGAGAGCATGAGAGCAGGGGGAGGGGCAGAGGGAGAGGCAGAAGCAAATTCTCCCGGGGGCAGGGAGCCCGATGCAGGGCTCGATCCCAGGACCCTGAGATCACGACCTGAGCCGAGGCAGACGCTTCACCCACTGAGCCACCCAGACGCCCCTAAAACACCCCCTCCTTTTCCTTCAGCCACTGAAACTGGTCTTTGGTCCCTTATCATCAAGGGTCCTTCTGGCGCCCACGTCACGTGGCTGCTGTTTTTCTACTGAAACCACGCAGGGGTCGATGGCTGCTCACTTGCTGTCTGACCCACCGCCAGGTCCCTCTGCCTGGTATCGGAAGGCTCTCCCCGCCCTGGCCTCCCTCTGCACCCTGACTCTCTCGATCGAGGGAGCGAGCAGCGCCATCCCACTGGGAGGACCTCTGTGTCCGTGGAGCTTTAAAAATGCTTGCCTCAAACTCGGGTTCCTTGGCCTGTGGGCCCCGCCTCCCTCTGCAGCTTCCTGGGGACTAAGCCTCGTGTGCCAACATCTCAGTGTCCCCCACGTGGTCCCCTCACCATCCGCTTGGCCCACGAACACGGGCCGCCCTCTCCAGACACGAATCAGGGGCGCGTTCCTGCGTGAGCAGCCGCGGGGATATTCGGGCTGGGGAAGGAGACGGCTTCCCGCTATGGTGCCCCCAACAGCCAACCCGGCGTCAACCCTACAGAGCCCGTTCCGCTTCCCCGCCAGCTGGGACCCCCGGCCACCCCGACAGCCCCCCGCAGGCGGCTTGCATACCCGCATCCTTCCGCTTGTGCCCTGAGTGCTTCTCCCCGACTCCAGCCCCCTCCATGGTTCTCAGGCCAACACGCCCCACCCCTGCTGTCTCCGCTCCCCCCCCCCCACCAGGGCCCCTTCCCCAACTCTGCCAGCTGCAGACCCCCCACTTCAGGGGGCTGGCAGAGCCTGTTAAAGCCCCTCTTTTTCCTCAGCGTCCCTCAGCAAGGTGAGGGAGCAGGGGAGATGTATTTTCCCACCCATGGGATTTACACCGCCCTCCCTGGGAGTCAGGGCCAGCCACACTCCTTCTGGGTTTCCAATAACCATCTATCTGTCTTCTCTCTGCAGCCTGGGATGAGGTCTCCCCTCGGCCATCTCTCCTCCAGGCCCCAGTGACACCATCTCTTCATCATCGCTCTTGTTTCCAGATCCTTCACCCTCCGGGGCCTCTCCTGCGAATGAGCTCGTTTGCTCGCCTCCTTCAGCTGGACGCTGGCTTCTGGCTGTAATGCGCCCCGTGGCCTGCGGTTTCCGCGAGCTGGTTCCACAGTGCGGTTAGTGCCGTCCACGCTGTGCTGACCTCTCTTCCCAGCAGTGTCCCCATTGGCTCCCGTGTACACCTCTGTCCGCTGGCGGCAACTTCCCGCAGGGGCATCCTTCTGCCGGGTCTGCCCTCCCTGGCTTCTAATGGTGCAGTAACAAACGGGAATGATCCCACGGCTTTGTGCACACTGTGACCTCTCATTTAACTACTTTTGAATCTCGACTCTTTCATCATTCATTTTCAGCCTCCCTTCCAGGGTTTTGCCATTCGCAAATTTGAAAAGCACATCCCCCACCCCCGGGGGGGCCTGGGTGGCTCAGTGGTTTAAGCCTCTGGCTCAGGTCATGATCTCAGGGTCCTGGGATCGAGCCCCGCATCGGGTTCTCTGCTCAGTGGGGAGCTTGCTTCCCTGTCTCTCTGCCTACTTGTGATCTCTGTCGTCAAATAAATAAATAGGGCGCCTGGGTGGCTCAGCTGGTTGTGCGACTGCCTTCGGCTCAGGTCATGATCCAGGAGTCCTGGGATCGAGTCTCACATCAGGCTCCCAGCTCCATGGGGAGTCTGCTTCTCCCTCTGACCTCCCCTCTCATGCTCTCTCACTCTGTCTCTCTCTCTCTCAAATAAATAAAAAAAAAATCTTTAAAATAAATAAATAAATAAATAAATAAAATAAAATAAAATCTAAAAAAAAAAAAAAGAAAAAAGAAAAGCACATCCCCTATTTCTGTCCATTTCCGGTGCAGAAGCGCTGACCGGTACCGGGACAGAGCAGATCCCTGTGGTCCCCCATGAGGGCTCTCCTTCCAGGCTGACGCACTGGGCACAGTGTCCCAAGAGCTATGAATTTCCTTGGGGCTCTATCATGTAGTCCTTGTTTGACCACCTAATCTACAAATGTTCATGCAAATCCGTGTATTTGCCTGAAATATTCTTTGAGTCCATCGATCTAATACCTCAAGGAAAACGGGAGAAAAGATCCGTGCGGCATGTGTTAGTCTCAGCGAGTTTCCCGTTTGTGTTGCCTCCCTTATGCATTCATGAACTGACTCTGTCATAGATTTATCCTTTTCTAAAGATTTACAACACGTTTGCTGGCCTGTTCTTTCTAGAATTTTCTTTTATTCCTTTCTTTCGGAAAAGCAGGTCAGGTGTGGTTCATGGCCGGTGTTTCAACATCTCCCTTACCCTCCATAATTTTTTGAAATCACCAGTAGTGGTTCTGAGATGATGGCTGCTGGCTGCTTAAACACCCAGGGAAGCAATTCATCAGGGTCTGGGGAAAGAACTCATTTACAGCAGCTCCGGTAGCGATTTTTCTCTCTTTGCTTACATCTGGTTGCAATCCCGTCTTTGCATTTAATTTAACAAACAGCCTCTGAGCTCATGTGTCACGCCCTGTGCTCTGTTTTAAGCTTCCCAGTCGGAAGACCATTCTCTTTCCTGGTTCAGGTGGAAACAGGACGAGCGTGGCACCTGTCTGCCTTCTCTCTTTGAGGGAGCCCGTGGGTGTCCTTGTTCACCTTGACCTGAAGGTCGCTTTTAAGGGTGTGTGTGTGTGTGTGTGTGTGTGTGTGAGTGTACCTCGAGGCGTCCAGTTTGTTCCCGACTCTGCTGTCAGTCGTCAAGTTCATGCCCTTTTCTATTTCCTCCAGCTCTTCCCATTCATTAAAACAACAACAACGACAACACTTAATCCTGTCATGATTGACATACAAAAAGCTGTACATATTTAATTCATGCAACTTGATGAGTTTGGAGATGAGTACACGCCCCCCGAAACCATCCCCATAATCTGTCATGAACACACCTATTCTTTCCAAAATTTCGTCCCAGCTTCTTTAGTATTATTATCATAACACTAAATATGGGACCTACCCTCTTAGCAAACGTTTGAGTATAAAGTGCAGTACTGTTAGCTATAGGCTCTGGGAGAGCCTACGATGTGCAATAGGTCTTGGGTCTACTCATCTTGCATAACTAAAATCTTACACCCTTTTCTCTTTGTGTCTGGCTTATTCCACTGGGGCACACTTGTTTTGGTCTATTTCTGGGTACTCTGTTCTGTTCCATTGATCTATGTGTCCAATTCTCAGTGGCCAACACCACACAATCTTGATTACTATAGATAGATTAAAAAGTCCCCGAATAAGGTAGCTTGAGTCCTCTTATTTTACTCTTTTTCAAAACTATTTTACCCATTCCTTTCATTTTCCATAAAGATTTTTAGAATAATCTTGTCTACAGCTCTGAAAAATCTTGTTGGAATCTTAATAGGAATTGCTTTAACCCTGTGTCAACTTGGAATGAACAGACATCTCTATGTCCAATCCATTAACATGGTATGTCTCTCCATTTGTTTAGGTTTTCTTTTATTTATTTGATCAGCGTTGTGCAGTTTTCAACATATAAATCCCATGCTAAATTTTTTAGGTTTACTCCCAAGTATTTCTCTTCGTTTTTTTTTTTAAATGGTATTGTTTTTAAATTTGGTGTCCGTTCCTTTATTGTTAGTATATAAAAACATAACTTTTTGTAGACTTATCTTATATCTTGTTACTTTGCTGAACTCACAACTTCCAAGGTTAAAAAAAAAAAGTTATTCTTTGGGGGCACCTTGGTGGCTTAGTTGGTTAAGCGTCTGCCTTCTGCTCAGGTCATGATCCCAGGATCCTGCTTCTCTCTCCCTTTGCTGCTCTCTTGCTCTCTCTCTCTCTCAAATATATGAATAAAATCTTTAGAAAAATATTCCTTGGAATTTTCTAAGTGGACAATCATGTCATTTGCAAGTAGATTGTTTTCTTTCTTCCTTTGAGACCTTTATGCCCTTAATTGGCTTGTCTTGTCTTACTGCTCTGGCCGTCCAGGATTATGCTGAAGAAGAGTTTCCCTTGTTCCCAGTCTTGGCAGGAAGGCATTCAGTCCTTCACTAATAAGCATAATGTGATCTGCAAACACCCTTTTCCCAAGCAAAGTCACAGTCATAGGTTCCTGGAGGACAAGTCTTTTGAGGTCTCCCAGTCACCTCAGTGCTGGTGGTGACCTGCTTTGCACGTACTTGCCTACACCTTGCCTTGCCAGTGTCCAGTCGGGGGCTGACCACTGTGGCCTCAGAACTGAGCAAACGTACGAAGGGAGACCACTGCGCACCAGCACTGGAAGTGGAAGGTGACACTGAGCTGTGTCACGTGGGAATATTTTGCAGGCAGGAGAGACGGACAGTCTTGTCATTCCAGCAATCAGAGGCCGCTTCCCCTGAGGGCTGGGGATGGAGAAGCCGGAGCCTCCCTCCCTGGGTAGAAAGAATGCTAAGCTGGGGCTTGGGCAGACCGAGGGGAGGCTGTAGACATTCCGGAGCTTATCAGCAGGGCTGTGAGCTGGGCAAGGAGCAGGCTGGATTTGGGTAGCTGGGCAGTTCTTCCAAATCGAGATATTTTTAACTAAGACTTAAGTCCTGAGCTGGACACCAAGAAGGACTCTATCTCCTCGCCATCTGTAATTGCTTGTGACCTTATAAATCCCCGCATCTCTGTGGGTCATGGTCATCTCATTCCTCTTAGCTGGCTGGAGGCTGGGTTGTCATTCACCATCCCCAAATAGTTATTGAGTCTCTATTTTGCAATAGACACGATAAAATAGCGTCCCTGTCTAGAAAAACTCCCTGCACTAGGGGAGAGGAAGAAATAAAACATCATCCAAAGGCAGCTAGCTAAGCACTGTAGCAAAGGCTGTGTGTGCATGGCTGCTGGGGGCCAGGGAGGGGACACTGAGACTGACAGGGCCAGATCAGGAGAAGGATTACTGAGCCACGTTCTGGAATCTGGTCTTTATCCTGAGCCGTGGAAGGGCCCTAATCTGGGATGCGAGGTAGTCTACTTCCTCTGGAGGGACTGGGCTGTTCTGGAAGCCGGGAGCTGAGCATGCTGCCTGGCTCCATCTGGAGGATGGCCAGGGCCACTGCCCACCTCCACCTGTTCCTTCCAGCCCCCTCTAACCCCTCTAATGGTTTCTGCCCAGCACCCAAGCCCCCAGCTGCAAGTCCCAGTGAGCCATGCCCCTGAGGAGAGCACGGGCAGGAATTGGGGCCAAGAGAGCAGAGACGGGGTGTGGAAGTGCAGAGGGGGCTGTTGTCTGGAAATGACTGGAATGCCCGCCTTGCCACCCAGAGCTGGGGCGCATCTGCCAGACCAGGCAGCAGCACCCAGGTAAGGAGGTGCCGGCATGCGGCTGAGCTGCAGGAAGCAGAAAAAATTGGTCTGTCTGTCCTCTGCGTAGGAGGAGTGCTGGGAAATGCCGTAAGGGATAAGGCAGACTGTTTCTGGCCTGTCTGTACCCCTGTGGCCTCCTGGGGGGTTGGGGCTCTCCCAGAGCCTGGCACAGGAGCCCCTTCTCCTCTTGGGGGGACTCAGGTCCGCGTTAGAATTTGAACTTCCTCCTGCTGGTTGAGCCCAGCCTTGAGAGGTCGTGGAATTCATACCGTGCCTGGGGGTGGGACCAGACCCATGCTGAGCCGGACTGGCAAGGCAGCCCCTTCTCTGGGCCCCCCAAGGAGAAGTCCTCAGGCAGCATCATCAGCCACCCACCCCCACAGCGCGGAGAACGCGGACCCCCAGCCCTGGCCCCTCTGCCTTCCTGCTCAGCCCGCAGGTTGCCATGGTGATGAGCCAGTGTGAGCATCTCCGTCTTTAATGCCAGAGTCTTTCCAGGCTCTGCCCTGCCTGGCCCCGAACGCAGCCCCGGGTGGCGATCAAATAGCAAGGAGGGCAACTGGGACCGGCAAGGGGAGGGAAAGGGTCAGGGATGGTTGCCGACCTGGACGCCGCCCCGAGAGCTAGTTCCAGGGGGAAAGCGCCAGGAAGATGTACGAAGCGAGGTCTACCGTGTCACCAGATTTTTATTTTGGATGAGAGTGATGGGGAGAGGCTGAGACTCTGCTTTCGAGCTTGTAAATGCCTACTGGGGCCCGACTGACGGCTGACGGAGCAGGGGCTGGCTTCACCTCTGCTCACACCTGGACCTACAGCCCGGGAGGAGCGAGGCACGGGGGCGCCTGGAGTGTCCCCTCCTGCTCTGACCCACAGTCTGTGCAGAACTGGGCTCCAGCCTGAGCCCGCGCCCCGTCCTCTGCAGATGCGGGTTTGTCACCTGCTAGAGCGTGGCGGTGCGGAGACTTGGGCTTTTCCCTCTAGCGCCCCCGCTTTGTCCAGGCATGACCTGGTCCGCCTGGAAGACCGCCCTTGAGAGGCGGGGGTGCGGCGAGCGACAGGAAGTTGAGATGCCGAGAAGAGGGCGGCAAAACTGGTCTGCCCCTCCCCCCAGCCCTGTCACCGGCAGGGCCGGTCCCTGAGCCACGTGCTGGATGCCCACAGAGGTGCATCTTTCTCCTAACCTCCAGCAATGATTTCCAGAACCCCCTTCCTCCCTCCCCGGTTCTCTGGTACGCCCCACTCCCTGGGTCACCAGTGCAACCTTTCGTCTTGTATGTCCACTTGGCCAGGAAGTGGTACCTAGTCATTTAACCGAACGTCAATCTAAGTGCTGCTGTGAAGGTATTTGATAGACGTGGTTACTGCGCAACCAGACCACTGAGGAAAAGAGACGTCCCGCCAACCTGGCGGCGGGCCTCACCTAATCAGTCGAAGGCCTCCAGAGCCCAAACTCTGCTTTTCTGGAAAGAAGAAATTCTCCAGACTGAGGCAGCAACTCCTGCCCCAGTCCCAGCAGTCCTGCCCTACAGATGTCAGACTCGCCAGCCCCACAACCACTTGAGCCAATTTCCTAAAATAAACCTCTCTCTGAAGAATCCTGGCTGATACCCCCACCTCTCCGTCAGCTGTTGGGGCAGGGGTCCATTCTCTCCCCTACGCCGTCTCCCTCTCTCTTTCCCTTTCTCTCCCTCTCTCCTTCTCTCTCTCTTTCTCTCTTCTCTCTGTGCATCTGTCTGTGTGTCTGTCTCTCTATCCCAGCTTCTTTGGGACTTCTCTACGCCCTCACCAACGGCTTGGATTCCTCAGCAACAAAGGAAAGCCCAGGAACAGACCCCACAAACGAGAATCCACGTCCTTCCCCCCTATGTCTGTGGTCTAGGACTCTTCCTCTTGTGATTCTGTCCTCGGGGGGCCAGGAGCCAGGTGGGGGCGGTGGGGGAGCTGAACTGTCCTGGGCGGCCGGGGGAGGCTGAGACAACTTCTCTCTGTGGCTGGGCAGAGCAGGGTGGTGTGGAGCCGGGAAGGGGGTCATGCCGGGCCGTAAGACATCGGTCCTCCGTCCCACAGGGTTTTATTCGGAAATCGGTCTACAGCCTAATGAAGGCTGGGCTCTGCTGGCTTGGGCTGGCCTCGGTCTAGACTGATGCCCAAGGCCAAGGGCGGCATGTGACTTAAGGGGGACCTCGCGGAGGGTAATGCAGCACGGGATTGGCACCGGGGTCTTCCGACCCTGAAGTCTGTGCTCTGCCACGGGGCTGCCTGTGCCCGAACGAGCTGGATGGAGGTGGCAGGTATGAGCAGTGGAGGGCCACACACGTGGGGTGGGGGGTCCAAGGAGATGGGGCCCCATCGTCCTGAGGGAGACCGAAAAGGCTTCAAGGAAGAGATCACACTGGAGATGACCTCGAGGGACAGTCGGGCTGTGGTTTTTAGAAGGTGAAGTGGGGAGGGCATCGTGGGAGGGGACAGCAGGAGCAGAGCCCAGAAGGAGGAGCAGCAAGGGGACAGTGGGGGGCATCCCACTCTCTCTGCATTGGATCTCAGCATCTACGTGGACGTGGCAGGAAGAAAGACCATACCCTTCTGGGAGCTGGGTCTGTGCTCGGCGTGGTAGGCAGTGAGGAAGCCGGGGGTTGTTTTGTTTCCTTTTTGTTTTTTAAAGACTTTATTTATTTATTTGACAGAGATCACAAGTAGGCAGAGAGGCAGGCAGAGAGAGAGAGGAAGGGAAGCAGGCTCCCCGCTGAGCAGAGAGCCCGATGCGGGGCTCGATCCCAGGACCCTGAGATCATGACCTGAGCCAAAGGCAGAGGCAGAGCCACTCAGGAAGTCGAGGGTTTTGAGCACGCAAGTGGCATCCCCGGCATAGGACCAGAATGGGAGGCAGACAGGGCGGGCAGCTGGGACCAGAACATTGGGAGGAGGAACAGGGCAGAGGGGGAGATGTGGCCTTGAACTAGGGGTGGGGGTTTAGCTGTTCAGCCAAGGGGACCCCAGGGAGAAACACAATTAGGGGGTGCCTTCCAGAATGGGGAAGCTGCATCGGGAACAATAGGTACGAATCAGCCGGTACTTGAAATGGACCAAGGGATTTTCTATTTAACAGAAGCTGCTTGTAAAGCAAGGAATCATCTTAAAATTAGACTACGGCAACCTAAGTTTTTGTAAGTTTGGATTTCATATTTAGACTTACAAAATATCCCAGCCCGTTTATCTGTGTTTGTCCCTGCCGTCAGGGGACCGTTCCCTCCCCCAGGCCTGAGGCCGAGGGATAGAAAGCGGAGCCCCTCACCGCGCCCCCGCCACCTGACCCCCGAGTCGGGGCGCCACGTGTGGAGGGTGCTGGAGCAGAGAGGGGACCGGCGGTGAGCTCGGCCAGCACTGGGGAAGGTTCCTGGGGCTGTTGGAACAAATCCCCACAGCACTAGGGCTGAAAACAAGAGAAGTGGGTTCTCTCAGGGGCGCCTGGGTGGCTCAGCGGGTGAAGCCTCTCTGGAGGACACTAGTCTGAGATGGGGGTGTCCGGGGCCGTGATGCCTCCCAGGCCTCCGGGGGGAGCGTCTCTTCCTGCCTCCTCCAGTTCCAGTGGCCACGGGCCTTCCAGTGGGGCTCGTGGCTGCCCCCTCCGGTCTCTGCCCACCAGCCCCCTGCCAAGACCTCACATGGTTTCCTTTCTTTGCGATGTTTCCCTCTTATGTTTCTGATTAGGACGCTGGCCATTGGATTTGGGATTTACCCCATGATGGCCTCATCTGAGGTCCGTAACTTGACTCTATCTGCAAAGACCTTTCTCCTGAATAAGGCCACACTCCCAGGTTCCGGGGGTTGGCGTGAGCAGACCACCGCCCCCACCACGGGCTTGGGAGGACTGGGCTCGGGGCAGGACCCAGCCTCCCAGGGAGTGCGGTGGGTGCCTCTCTCTCCTCGCTCACCCCCTCACACCCTCCTTTCCCAGTCAGACCCCCTCTCCGAGACACCCCCACGTGGATCTGCCCTTCCTAAGCACACATCCTATCCCTTCATTCTGCCTCCCAACAAAATTAACAAATTTTTTAAGGATTTTATTTATTTATTTTTGGAAGAGAGAGAGAGAGATAGCACACAAGAGTGTGGGGGACGGGAGGGGCAGAGGGAGAAGCTGACTCCCCGCTGAGCAGGGAGCCCAATGCGGGACTCGATCCCAGAACCCGAAGATCATGACCTGAGCCAGAGGCAGACACTTAACGGACTGAGCCACCCAGATGCCCCAGATTACCACATTTGCGCCCATCCTCTCTCTCCTCTAACTGGACAAGTCCTGCTCTCATGTCAGAGTGAGCAGGTGTATGTTCTAAGCAGGATCAGATCCGGGACATAATCAGATGCAAGTCTGAATCCCGCCTCACAGATGAATCCTTCGTGTGCTCAAGGTCAAGTGCTTTAACTTCCGTGGGTCTTCCTCTCTCCACCCATAAAAAATGGCAAAAAGAAGACCTTTGCCCTATTGGCTAAAAAAATAGTCTCTGCAATGTATTTCCTCCTGCCCCATCGCAGCATTCTCTTCCCACTCATAATAGACTTAATTATTTAAATTTAATTTGTTAGAGGTTTGATATTTAATTTGAAAATCCTAATGAATCATTAATATTTAATAAATAATAAAATTTAATATCTATTAACTGGGGTTTATATATATAAACTCTTTAATTTCTTAATTCAATGCTTATTTTTAAAAAATGGAACAGAGAGGAATGGCTCTCGGAGCCCTCAGAGCCTAAATGCGTTCTGGTGGTGCCCACACACCCCCTGAGCGAGCGGGCATCCCTGCGGCCCTGGGCCGGCTGTGTGCAGAGGAAGGAGAATCAGGAGGTGACCGCGGTCAGCCCCAGGAGGAGCTGCAGCTCAAAGGAGGCTGAGTGACCAAAGAGGTAGCATCACCCACTAGAATGTTCTGAGCATTCCGAACTGCAAACCAATAGACGTGCCAGGCTTTCTGTTTGAATACGCTTCGGCATAGATGTACGGCAAGCGTCTAGTTACACTGGGGCTTAGTCCCCAGGGAGGCTCGAGCCACCGCGCTGCTCCTGGGACTCTGGGAAGTATCTCGGGCGCTCCCGGGAGCATTCTCAAGACAATGTCCTCACCTAGGGCCATGGGCTCTTCTGGGTCTCCCCAAAGGCAAATCGTTTGCCTTTCACAGGGACCACGGACTAAGTGACAACCCACAGGACTGGCTCTAATCATACCACACACATAGAAGAGAACCCTGTGGGGTGGGTGAGCCCTGGGGGTCCTTTAACCCGTACTTGGTTCAGGGGATTAAGGCAAATGGGCCTTAATGGCCCTGGGTCTCCCTGGGTTTGCTTGTCCTTTTGGGATGCACGGGGCTTTCCCCTGGTCATTCTGTCCTCGGAGGAAGAGACAGGCAGCTGGACCCTGGAGCCTGGAATCCTGGACGGTGAGGGGTCTGGGCCCCGAGGCACAAGCTCCCTGGCTAGGAACGTCCTGAGATGCTGGGTCAGCAGTGGCCGGGCAGGGGACAGCATCCCCGGGACCTCCCGTAGTCGGGCAGGCACAGCCAGGCGCGGGTCACACTGTCACCTCATTACATGTCCCGCACATGGCTCTGCTCTGGATGGAAGCCCATGGCATTCGCCTTGCCGGCCCACCTGTGCGTGCCCAACCTTGAGCATCGTGCCTGGCGCACAGTAGCTGCTCAGTTATGGAAGGGAAGAGGGCTCGGGATGGAGAAGCTGCAGCAGGGAGGCTCCAAACCTCAAGGAAGTGAGAATTCGCTAGTAACGGGACAGACGCGATGGGGGCAGTTCTCTATCGAGGCTTCCCTGGGGGGGGTGTCATCGCCCGTGCCCCCCCACATCCGCTGCCACCCGCGCCACAACACAGGCTCTCCTCTCTCGTGTCCACCTCCCACCCCTGCCGGGTCAGGATGGGGAAAGGGAGCAGAGGGTAGAAGCCAGGGCGTGTGTCCTGCTGCAGGGGGTCTGGGGTGGGGGGAGCCGACCCAAGCCACCTCACCGGACGCCGGCTTGCCCACCTGCTCGCCTCCCACGGCCGCCACGCGGCTGCGGCTCCCCGGAGGCTCGCAGGGCGTTCTCGGTGGGGGAGAAGGAGCATTTCTGATCTCATTTTCCAGTATTTCAGCTGTGCCATAATCTGTTTACCACACAATTCGTGTCACTTTGATAAGCGGCTGCTTCAAGACTGCAATTATTAAAATCAAGAGCGGGGACAGCTTTCAAGTCTCTCAAGAATTGTAATAAATGTTTGAAATTAGTCATTACGGTGTTTGCCATGGTTCACATCATGCACTCCGTCTTGGTGACAAACCAGCCCGTCTTGCACATGCTCTTTTTGGCAACGGTGGTGAGGGCCTGGCTTTGACGCTCCCCCGCGCGGGAGAGGGCCCGAGAGGGGCAGGGGGGAGGCCCTGCTCGGCAGCTGCTTCCTGGGGCCCCGGGCTCAGCCCCGGAGAACGCTCTTCCAGCCTGAGTCTGAATGGGAGGGAGACGGCCCAGCAGCTCTCTTTCCTTCCCTTCCTCTCCTTTGCCTCCCCCCATAAACCATCGGCTCTGTTTCTCCGTGGGCTCTCCACAGTCTCCCCTCCACCCTCCACCCCTGCCCAGCAGTGCCTCTGGGTTTCGCAGCCGTGGGAAGGAAGCTGCCCTCAAATATGGCATCTTCTCAGGGGCTCAGAGTTCAGTAGAGCATTGAGCCCCAGGGAGGGGGGAGGAGGGCCCTCGCAGACATCAGAGGGATAGGACAGGAGCCAGGCATGCGAGGCCCTCCAAGAACGGGGTTCCTGCCTCCATGGTGCCGGTGGGGGGGAGGCATCTCAAAGTGACATCAGAAGATAATGGTCAGAGCAGGAAAGTGTTAGAGATGCCAAGAGCAGGCCCAGGGCAGCCTGATGCTGGGAGGGAGAGGGTGGGAAGGGCCCGGCCAGACCCGTTTGCTGATGGATGAGGAGACTTTCCTTCGGAGGGGTCCCCGGAGCTGTTGGGGTGCCCTCTGGCTGCCACCCGTTGTGAGAGCTGTGACCCCACAGGTGAAGAACTGATTGGATGGGACCGGGAGGTCCGCTGGGGAAAGGGAGTCACAGTGACATGGGGTCAGGGTGTGCAAGGAGTGGGTAGTGCCACTCCGGGGGACAGGCTTCTGCTATGCAGGGGAACGCACCTGAATTTTGGTCGTGAGAAGCTGGTCAGGGGAAGTTATTTGTGTCCCGCAACAGGCACGCAAAATGGGCATTCTTCTCCTTTGAGAAACGGTTTTAGCAGAGCGGGGACCCAAAGCTCCTGTGTTTTAGCATCATTGCTGGTGAGGGGTGGGGGTGAGATGGACAGACAGACAGAGCCCTGTAACCACAGCATCCCAGAGAGGCTGGAGGTGTCCCCTCACAGGCCTTCCTGTCTCCCGGCTAGAGTCCCCTCCCGGTGGAAAGGCTTTCTCCTTACTCTAGTTTTGTATATAAAAGAGAAAAACAAAAAATTTCTTTTGGTCTGGTTTTATACATTTATTTGAGAAAGAGGGCAGGGAGGGAGGGGCCGAGGGAGAGAGAGAATCGCAAGCAGGCTCCGCGCCCAGCCCAGAGCCCGACGCCCAGTGCGAGCTCATGAGACTTGAGCCAAACCCAGGAGGTGGACGCTTCACTGCTGGACCCACTCAGGTGCCTCCCTTGATGTGGTTTTAAAGGAAACATACCCTCACCGCAGAGAAGTTGGAAAACTCAGAAGAGAGTGAATGCAAAGATGTTTTTGCCAAAGAACTATATTTCATCATCGTCGTCATCCTCCTCCTCCTCCTTCTCCTCATCGTCGTCATCATCATCATCGTCATCGTCATCATCGTCATCATCATCATCATCATCATCCTAATGGCCTTACCTGCAAGCAGGGCATCCTTCCCAAGGACAGGCCTCCGTACCTTTGGTGCTGATTAAGCAGGTGGGGGTTGGGCCCTCTGGGGACCCATGGAGCCAGATTCTCTGTGATGCAGCCACATGGCCTGACCCAGGATCGCCCCGTCTGATCCCCAGCAAGACCGAGAAGCGCGTCCCGTCCTCACCGACCTCTAGTGACGCAGGGGTCAGGAGCCAGGAGTTTAATGAGGAATGGTGAACTGGGAGAGGGGAGGCGGCTTGACCAAAGTCACCCAGCCAACGAACGGCAGAGCAGCACTGTATGGTGCCCTCTGGCTCTTCCAGCCACGCACAGAGAGAGACCCCCCGTGCCGGGGGAGGGGCACACCACAGACCACTGCCTGGATGCCGGAGTCACCGTCATGCCAATTATTTATTTATTTTTAAGATTTTATTTATTTATTTAATAGACTGAAAGAGTGAGACAAACAGAGAGAGGGCACAGGCAGGGGGAGAGGCAGACGGAGAAGCAGACTCCCCGCCTGAGCAGGGAGCCGGATGTGGGGCTCGATCCCAGGACCCTCAGAACATGACCTGAGCCAAAGACAGACTCCTCACCAACTGAGCCATGCAGGCGTCCTCACTTATTATTTTTTTAATGAACTTTTTATTTTTGAACAGTTTTAGGTTTATTTAAAAAAAAAGTGCCAATAGCACAGAATCCCCATATACACACCTGTTTTCTCCTACTGTTAGCATGGGACGTTAGTACGGTACAGTTGTTGAACTCAGCGAGCCTGTCGACACGGCATTAACTTCAGTCCATGCTTTAGGGGCGCCTGGCTGGCTCTGTGGGTAGAGCACGCCCCCCTTGATCTCGGAGGTGTGAGTTTGAGCCCCGTTAGGTGGAGAGATCACTTAAGAAAATCTCAAAAAACAACGAATAAATAAATTTCCTGCTTTGCTCAGCTTTCTGTGGTTTTCCCCTAATGCCCTTTCCCTGCTCTGGGATCCCAGGCAGGACACCGGGTCACGCTCAGGCGCTATGTCTCCTCCGGTGGGGGGGACTCGTCTCTGATCGTCCCTTGTTCTTGAAGACCTCAGCTTTAAGGAAAAATGGTCAGGTGAGTCGTGCAATGTTCCTCGGTTTGGATTTGCTCCATATTTCCCCCAGGATTAGACTGAGTTTGTGGGGTTCAGTGCAAAAAGAGCAGAGGAGAAGTGTCCCATTGTTTCCTGGCTAGGAGCCATGACTCGGGACTGTTGATGAGGACCTCGACCAGTGTCCTGAGGTGGTGTTTCTCGCCGAGGCGAGGGAACTGCTTTCACCCCTTCCTATGCTGCGCTCTGTAAGAGAAAAACACCAGGCACAGCCCATACTTAAGTGATGGAGGGCGGAATATCTACCTAAATTATATTAGGAGTTCCCTGCAAGGCAGATTTGTCTGTTCTCTACCTTTTTAAAAAGAAATTATTTATTCGGTCATTTATTTATGTCAGTATCGACGCATGGGTATTTATTGTATACTTTGGGCTATAACGCAATACATAATTTATTTCGTTGCTTAAATTGTTGCAGCTTTGGCCATTGGGAGCCAACTGGTACAGTCACTCTGGGAGACAGTATGGCGGTTTCTTACAAAACTAAATATTCTCTTACCATAGGATCTAGGAATCGTGCTCCTTGGTATTTACCCACAGGAGTTGAAAACTTATGTGTACAGGGAAACCTGCACGTGGATGTTTATTTAGAACAGTGTTATTCATAACTGCCCAAACTTGGAGGTCATCAAGATGTCTCAGAAGGCAAATAGATGAACAAATGTGGTCCTTCCGGACAATGGAATATTATTCAGCACTGAAAAGAAATGAGTCAGTAAGCTATGAAAAGACATGAAGGAACCTTAAATGTGTATCACTAAGCGAAAGAAGCCAATGTGAAAGGGCTCCATGCTGTTTGATTCCATCTCCATGACATTCTGGGAAAAGCAAAGCTATGGAGAAAGAGGATCAGGGAAACCAAAGGGTTGAGGGGAAGGAGGGATGAATCCGCAGAGCAAAGATCGTTAGGGCAGTGAAACTGCTCTGTATGATGCTATAATGGATACATATCATTGCACTTTTGTCCAAATCCATGCAATGTACTACCCCAAGAGAGGACCCTAACGTATGTTTCATACTTACAGTGATATTATGTTGCAATGTAGGTTCATTGTTTGTGAGAGATGCACCTCTCTGGTAGGAAATGTTGATGGTAGGAAAGTTTGCGCATGTGTCAGGGGTTAAGGGTTTATAGGAAACCTCTGTACCTTTCTCTCAATTTTGCTGCAAACCTAAAACTTCTCTAAAAAAAAAGTCTTTGCAAAACTAAAAATAGAAATGCATATACCTAGGTGGCCACCACCACAATCAGGATACAGAAAACTTACATCACGTGCAAGAGTTTCCTTGTGTCTTTTTGGGGACACTCCCCTCTTCCCCACAAGCCTGCTGTCACTACAGTTTTGTCTTCTCTAGAGTTTTCATATAAACTGAATCATAGACCATGCTATCTTTTGTGGGTTATGCTATCTCTGCCTTCTTTCATTCAGTCTAAAGCTTTTTAGGGGCACCTGGTGGAAGTGGAGGATGTGACTCTTTTTTTTATTTAAGATTTTATTTATTTATTTATTTATTTGACAGACAGAGATCACAAGTAGGCAGAGAGGCAGGCAGAGAGAGGAGTGGAAGCAGGCTCCCTGCTGAGCAGAGAGCCCGATGAGGGACTCGATCCCAGGACCCTGGGATCATGACCTGAGCCGAAGGCAGAGGCCTTAACCCACTGAGCCACCCAGGTGCCTCAGGACATGACTCTCGATCTTGAGTTTGAGCCCCACGTTGGGTATAGCTTTATCAAAAAATAATAATAATAATAATAAAGCTTTTGAGATTCATCCTCATCTCTTGTATCAGCTTTCCTTTTTTATCAGAGGGTAATCTTCTGGTGAATGAATGGTTGCACCTCACTCGGTTGACCTAGTCATTAGATAATAAACATTTGGATGCTTCCAGTTTGGGTCCATTATAAATAAACCCTCCGTGAGCATTCTTGTCCAGGTCCTTGTGTGAAGACACGTTTTCATTTTCCTTGGGCAAATTTGTAAGACTGAGGTTTCTGGGGGCATATAGTAAGTATATGTTTAGCTTCACAAGGAAATGCCAAGTACCTTTCCAGCATGGCTGTGTCATTTCTCAGTTCCGCCAGTGGCGTATGAGAGTTCTGGTTGTTCCGCATCCCTGACAACACTTGGAATAGTCGGTCTTGAATTTTAGCCATTCTAGTGGCTCTGTCGTAGTATCTCATTACGGTTTTTGTTTCCTGTCTCTGATTATTAATGATGCTGAGCATGTTTTCATGTATTTGTTCACCTTGTTTAATTATTTAAAAAGTTGAATTATTATATTTGAGTGACTCTTGAACAAAACATTGTAGATGTTTGTAGTATGATAGTGGAAGTCTCTTCCTTCTCCCCGTCCCCGTCCTCCCCCAGAAGTGACCGCCGTGGATCTCTTCCAGGTGTCCAGCCTTTTAGACCTCAGCCTGAATGTTCACAGTCAGCCTGCACATCTTCCCACACCAGTGACCAGAGATCCCTCCCTGGAAGAGAAGTGACTCCATTCTTTAACTTGTCCGTGACCCTATGGCCATTCATGTCTCCCTTTCCCTACACCCTCCAGTCCATCCCATCATGAAGAATGATTTTATCCCAACTTCTCACCCATCCCTTCTCTCCAACTTCCCCACATCCATTGGAGCCGCTACCATGGGCTGCCCGGACAGTGGTCCCAGCGTCCTGATCTCCTTCTAACCCATCCCCCATGCAGCAGCAGAGCACATTTTTCAAAGTGCACCTCTGATGTCAGTACCCCATGCCCAAGACCACGGTGGCTCCCATAGCTTGAAGACAAAGCCCACCCTCCTGCTGACCCCACTCCTGTCCATCACTACCCTCAGCACAGGCTGGGGATGCCTCCCGCCCTTGTACCTGGGAAGCTCCCACCTTCTTTGAGACCTTGCCCCCAGCCACCACTTCCTCACAGAAGTCTTCCTGGACCTCTGTTGCCGGGGGTGGCTGGGGGGGTCCTCCCCTGGGCTCCTCTGGGCGCCCAGTCCCCTGGCTCTCCTTCCTGGTCTGTGTCACAGCTGTACGTTTTCATGGGTCTAGGGGTTATTGGGTGAATGCCCATCTCTGTGCCCCCAGCTGGACCACACATGCTGAGGGCGAGATGGGGTCTGTTTTGTAAAGCACTGGGCTCTAGCTCTGGTGACAGCAAGCCCGGCAGGGGCCCAGCTCTTCTCAGGTGACCAGCTAGGCTGTCAGGATTGCCGTTGACACCTCTTCCTGTCACTGCCTCAGGGTCATGTGCAGCTGGCAGGACACCCTGGTGCCACCTCTCCTGGGGGAAGCCCCGTGTCCCGCAGAAGTGTGGGGTTCTCTGCTCCGAGGGCAATAGAAGCCAGCAGCCGGGGGCGGGGGAGGGGCCGTGGCCACATTTCACACCTGGGACTTGTCTCAGGCTGCAGTATTGAGCTCCGAGGGCTCCGCGTAGCAGCCTGGTCACTTCGGGGTCCCTCCCACCTGTCCCCTGGGGTCTTCTCCCCCAGGTCCTCCCACGCAAGCCTGACTCAGGCTCTGTTTCTACATCACCTGAGCTAAGACACCAAGCTGACCCATTCGGATGCTCGGGCTCCTGTGTGGAGAAACCCCTTATAGTCTTTGTTTTGGGGGCGGGGGCACCCCAGATTTTCCCACTGGGTGTCCCCCTGTAAGACTCACTACAACCACACCCCCTGCTTTTCCTTGGAGCCTCCTTCCCCTCCACGCTTCTCTCGGCCCTGCCTCCCTCTTCTCTCCCCTCTCCTGGCTTTCAGAATCGCCGTCCAGTCCTCCCTGCTGCTGGCATCTGGACATGCAGATCTTGGCTCCCGTTTTGCATGAATGTTTGACCTTGGGTAGAGCTGCTTGCCAGGATGGATGTGTTGTGGCTGCATTTAATCACCGGGAGCAGCCCAAGCCTCGAGAAACCATGGAGACCCAATTCCCCGTCCGCTGCTTCGAGATGGCAATGAACTTTTGAGAAATAGCGAATCAATAAATTGAACAAGCAACGCTGGCAACGGACTCTCTCTGTCAGCACCTTAATTACAATTGCAGAGATGAATGGAGGGGGGCGGGGAGTAATAGCGGGGAGGTAGGTGGGGAGCTCACATTGACCCCCGATTCCTTGCTGGGAGGTGCAGGAGGTAAGCTTCTCCCCTCAGGGGGGCTGCGGTTTAAGAGGCTGGGATTCGATTTCTGGGAGGCCACTGGACACAGGAGATGGTCCAGCCATCAGTCTGGCTCTTTCTACCCACACTGGGCCCACAGCGTGGATGGTTTTCCCAGATGGGCAGACCCGGCACCGTGGAGACTGCCCCATGAGATTATTTCGAAAACCATAGGCGCCTCTTGGCTGGGTGAGACAGTGACTCCAGCAACTGACCTCCCTGGCCAGGGCCCCACATGTCTCCCCTTGGTCCATCTGCACGTCTGAAGGACGATGGCTCTGGATGGGTGGCCGGCCAAGCGGCCCACCAGGGAGTCACCGGAGGCGGGGAACGTCCTGCTTCTCCAAGACTCCCTTTCTCCCAGGGTGGGGACCGATCTCTTTTAAATACATGTTTTAGTTCGAAAAATTAAAAAATGTTTTGTCTACGGCAGACAACGTAAAATTCCGACTAGAAGAGAAGAAAAATAAATAAGATGTAAATCATTCTAAAGTCACCTCCCCGGCAAGACTGATGAGACTGTGGCGTCGGTTTCAGTGTAATCTGCTCGGGGGTCTTCCCGCTCCCAGCTGGGTAATCGTGGGAGGGAGTGTGTGCGTGCATGTGCGCGTGCGCTCGTGCGTGCGCCACCCGGGGTGTGTGTGTGTGTGTGTGTCAGGGAGAGAGCAGGCGGCAGCCAGAAGCAAGATGCTGAGACGCCGGGTCGTGGCAAGCTGCCTGCCTCGGGGCCGGAATTTTCCATGACAGTAAATAAATCTCCTCTGAGAGGTGGCAGGCACCGAGGGGACACCAGTGAGGTGCCGGCGTCAGCTCGGTGTTTACTGCACAGACAGAATATTTACAACTCCATCTTTGGTGTGAAATGTGGCTCTTCCAGACCCCACGAAGGTCACTGGAATGTCAGGAGAATTTATGGGTGTTTTATAGCACATTTGTGCCGGCGAGCAAGGCGACGGGCTTCTGCACCTCTGTACCCGGTGCAGAGAGACACCCACGGAGGGAGAGGGGGAGCAGCTGCCTGAGAATCTGCCCCCCCCATCATGCTCATTTATGCTAGTGAGTCTATTTGTCTGTGTGCGTGTAGAACATATGTTACTCCAAGGCTGGGGAGGGGAGGTTAAAACATGCAGAAGAGAAGAACAATTAGAAGAATCATGAATCACAGTTCTGTTTCTGCTTCTGCTACCGCGGCTGATTACTTCCTGCTTGTACCTGAGAGAGGCTGCATTAATGTAGTCCAGGAAGTTCCCGGGCAGATGGTAGTTCTAGATTCCGGAATCCCAGAGCTGGGCCGGAACCTCCAAGATAATAAAATCCGTTGCTGTCATTTTTAGTTGAGGAAGGCAAAGTCCAAAGAATCTTGTTCAGGCGCCTGCCCGATCTGAGAGCCGTTGGGTGGGGATGGGGGGGTGGGTATTTTGGACGTCAGCTCCTGCGGGCGTCCCAGGGAAGCAAGAGGTGGTTCCTGGAAACGTTTGCGGTTGGTCCGAGCCGGCGGGCTGCAGGCTTTTTATTGTTTCTGGCTCCTGGCCGTGGGCTGTCCCGGCACGGGCTCGGGTCCGGGTCCTCTTGGATTTAGGCAGGCGGTTATTGGATCCTGGGCCCCACGTACCCCTGTGAAGGGCATCCGACGTCCTGGGTCAGCCACGTGGCTCTGGGACCCCAGAGGAAAACAACAAAGCCCCCGGCCAGGGGTTGCCATCAAGCAGGGTGTTGGAACCACGTCCCTAGGACGGGGCCACGCTGGCCACTAGAGCCACAGGTCTGCCCTACAGCTGTCCCTCTTGGCTGTGTGACTCTGGCCTTGTCCCTTCCCTCTCCAGACCCGGCCACACTGTATCTAAAGGTATGTCATTGAATTAAGTGATCTCCCATGATTCTGGATTTTTCTAACTCTAAGGAGGAAGTGGGCGCCCAGTCTGAAACATCCTTTACGGTTCAGTCTGTGCTGATCCTCGTGAGTGAGTCTGGAAAGGATAGAATCGTCGACAGAACGTGGAAACAAACAAATAGGGTGAAGGGAGAGCTTCTCTTTATAGTCGAATGCCGGTGAGTACGGGAGTGGTGGGTCAGTGGAGCTGGAAACACACTCCATGATCTAGAGAGGACGGTCGGGATGCCCTACAGGCGCCAGCTACCCTCCCTACCCCCACTGCACTTAGCAAACACCAAGAGAAAAGCATGCATGACGTCATACCGGGAAGACCCGGCCGACACTGGAGGCATCTCCAGCGTGTGTCACCTGGTATGACGTGCTGAGAAGGGCACACATCACTTCTGTGCTTTTGTCATAAAAATTACATGCCCTGGGGCGCCTCCGTGGCTCAGTCGGTTAAGCATCTGCTTTTGGCTGACATCACGGTCTCAGGGTTCTGGGATCAATTGAGCCCCACATCCCATCCGGATCTCTGCTCAGCTGGGAGTCTGCTTCTCCCTCGCTCTGCTCATGCTCTCTCTCTGTGTCTCTCTCAAACAAAGAAAATCTTTTTTAAAAAAATGCACAGGGCGCCTGGGTGGCTCAGCGGGTTAAAGCCTCTGCCTTCGGCTCAGGTCATGGTCTCAGGGTCCTGGGATCGAGCCCCACATCGGGCTCTCTGCTCAGCGGGAAGCCTGCTTCCCCCTCCCCCCCCCCGCCCCATCTGCTGTTCTGCCTACTTGTGATCTCTCTCTCTCTGTGTCAAATAAATAAATAAAAATCTTTAACAAAAATGCACAGCCTGAATCTGATCATGAAACGTGAGAACAACCCAAATCAAGGGATGGTCTGCAAAATAACTGGCCTGTATTGTTCAGAAACTTGATAAAGAAACGCAGAGACTCAGTGCTGTTTCAGGGGAGTAGCAGCGAAGTGTCCCCCGGGGGAGGTCCTGACCAGGCGGCACATGGCAAAAAGGGCATCTTTTGGATAATTGATGGAATTGGAATAGCGGATTAGTCCACTCGGGCTGCCGTAATGAAACAGCACAGGTTGGACATGGGACATCAGGGGGGCAGCAGGGCCAGGGTCTCCTAGTGTATAGAGGGTCACCTACTTGCTGCGTCCTCACATGACGGAGAGAGAGAGGGAGAGGGGGAGAGGGAGAGCATCCCTTCCGTCTTTTCTCATAGGGACCTAATCCCATCATGGGACCTCATCTAAACTCAACTACCTCTGAAGACCTCACTTCCAAATTCCATCACGTTGAGGGTTAGGACTTCAACATACGAACCTGGGGGGGGGGAGGGAAGTGGGGGGGGCACCAGCATTCAGTCCCTAACAAGCATCAACTATGGGTTAGATAATATTTTATCAATGGTAAATGTCCCAATGTTGATCATTCTAATATCACGTACATTCATGGTTATGCAAGACAGTGTCCTTATTCTCGGGAAAATGCCCACCAGAGCTTGTAGAGGGATTTAGAGATTAGGGGACGTGTTGACTGCAACTTAGTCTCTCGAAAGGTACGGTGAAAAGAATGTGCTGGGAGAGCATCTGTGACACAGCACGGAATGCAAAGAAGTGGTGAATCCAGTTTAAAAAAACCAGAAGTCGGGGCGCCTGGGTGGCTCAGTGGTTTAAAGCCTCTGCCTTCGGCTCAGGTCATGATCTCAGGGTCCTGGGATCGAGCCCCGCATCGGGCTCCCTGCTTGGCGGGGAGCCTGCTTCCTCGTCTCTCCCTCTCTGCCTGCCTCTCTGCCTACTTGTGATCTCTGTCTGTCAAATAAATAAATAAAATCTTTAAAAAAAAATAAAAAACCCAGAAGTCCACCCATAAACACAGCTCAGTAAATTGTGAACACGAAGTTGGTCTAGAATCAAAACCTATGTGACTCGAGATCGTCACGTTCTCTAGTCTTTTGAAGTTGGTCTACTCCTTCGCCATCTTTCAAAGCAACCATTGAACATAGATTTCCCGAGGAGCGCTGTGGCCGAGCGGAGCTCCCGGACCCCTCTGCTCATTTGTCCTTCCTCCTGTACGTACTCAGTAGCCAAAGGAGCTCAGCTATTAGGTGCATCTACCCGGCCAGCCAAAAAGTCACGATCTTCCCCTTCCAGCACCCCTTCCTCTCCCCCCTCCCTCCCTCCCTCCTTTTTTTCCCCTTCCCTTCCCTCCCTTCCCTTCCCCTCCCCTCCCGTCCCCTCCTCTTCTTTCGTCCCCCCAGCTTCCAAGCCAATACTCACTTGGATGTGAGAGAACGCCTTCCTCTGTCTCCCTTCCCTGGGCTCCCCTTTTTCCAGATACAAGTGGAAGAAACAATCTCCAAAGTGTTCCATGGGAAAAAAAAAATAGCAGAATTGAAATTAAATATTGTAATGATATAAAACAGTAAGCAGCTCTGCTTGGAGCCCTGACAGCCATTTGTTCTAGAAAACAGCAAGTATGATGTCAGCCCTAGAAGGGAGTGTGTTTGAATTAAGATAATTGCAGCCGCTAGGACAACAAGGACTCCTTGCCGTCAATCATCCTTCACAAATTCCACGGATAGAACCTTCCCAGTGGCAGGGAAAGTCTGCCAAGGGGAAGGGGCGCGTGAGCGAGAGCCTCCTGTAGATTCCTCCAGAAGCCGGGGCGCTCCCCTTCCGGGGTCACAGTGCCTGCTGGGCTGTCCCCCCAGGACAGAGCTCCCCCTCCTCCGGTCAAGGGTTCTGAATGAACAGGTGTCTTGATGACACCATAGTGACACCCAAAGCTAATGGCTTTACCCGCTGTCCCTCCGGAATCCTGGATCTGAAGTTACAGCCCATCCAGACTCCTTTTCTGCGCAGCTCGGAGGATGGTTATACCTGCTGGAGACGGCCTGATCACCAAGGGATCCTTTCTGCCCCGAAGGAGGTCCCTCCCGGTTTTCTCCTGTTCTTCAAGGTTGAATTCTTCCCGCAGTAAAATGCCCCCTCAGAGGGTCACCTCTTGGAACCCACGTAGGCTTGAGGGAGGTTGCGGGGGCTGGGGAGTACGGAAAGCTACTGGAGCCTGAAGGTCCTGGGACAGAGCGGGAGGAGGCTCTGCACGGGGTCAGGAGATACTGCAGCAGAACAGAGCTTTCCATGGCTCAAAAGCAGGACCCTGGCTGGTGGGAGCCTCTCCCCTCCGCTCCCACAGCTTCGAGCCAGCGGGCCGGGCAGAGCCTCCATGATGCTCGCACCCCCGTCCTCCTTCCTCTCCGCCCCGCACCTCCACATTCTGCCCCTGCTCCTCCTGGCCCCAGATGCGGCCGTTCAGTCCTGGGTGCAGTTTCTCAGCATGGCCCCAGACCTGCTGGGGGTGGAGCATCCTCCTAGTCAAAGCCCTGATCTCCCTCTGCAGTGGTTGGCACCAGGTCCCTCGCAAATGTTCCCCTGGAACCTCAGCACGGGACCTCGTATAGAAGAAGGGTCACACAGATATAACTGAGTTAAGGATTTGAGATGAGATCATCCGGGATTTGGGGAGGCCTGAAATCCAATGACTGGTGTCTTTTGAGAAAGGAGAGGAAGGTATGAGACGTAGGGACAGAGGAGAGATGCGGGGAAGCCATGTGACAGCTGGGCAGAGACTAGGGGATGCGTCACCAGCCACGGAACACCGGGGAGGCCCCGGAGCCACCAGAAGCCGGGAGAGGGGCGCGGGATGGCTTCTCCCTGGGAGGCTCCAAAAGGAACCAACCCCAGCGGGTGCCCCGATGGTGGCTTCTAGCATCGAGAACTGGGAGAGAATCATTCTCTGCTGTTCCTGGTCATGTGTTACACATCCTTCCTTGCACAAACACATACTGAGTGCCTACTGTGAGCCCGCAGCTCTGCAATGTGCCAGAAGCGACGTCAAGACCAGACTTGTGGCATGGCATGGCGTGGCGTGGCGTGGCGTGGCGTGGCGTGGCGTGGCGTGGCGTGGCGTGGCGTGGCATGGCATGGCGTGGCGTGGCAGAGGCGGGGCTCTGGGGGCTGGAATGCAAAGCCTGCCCTGGACCTCCAGTGTCCCTTCTGCAGCTGCGTGCTGGGTCTGCGTGAGCAGACGGGGCACCGTGAGGTGGGCTGCAGGTGCGGAGAGCGTGGTAGACCGTCCTCGTGATTCCAACGCCCGAGCACTTGCTGTCAGCTACACTCCTAGCGTCCTCCGCACACCCAGCTCTTAGCTCCCCAAATTAAATGCTGTTCTTTTAAAGAGCCAAGGGAGTTCATGCAGGAAGATCAAGAAAATATAGAATATAAACGAATACTTCCAGAGATGTTGAAAGGACAATCCAGCAAAGAGGTAAGACAGTGATACGGTGCTGGAGCCCCAGGCGTGTCGAACCTGTCATGGAAATGACTCAGGCAAGAGTGAGCGGAGAGGCAGAACCCGCCCTCCGTGGGCCGGATGGCACAGCTCGTGTCTCCTCTTGGACAAACAGGCTATGGGATGTCACCAGCTCACTGCCGTCTGTATCAGGCACGCGTCCCTTGGCATCCGCCCACGGGAGGTCTTACCTTCCCAGGGCCACCACGGTAACGTCCCACGGACTCAGGGTCCTCCACAAGAGAAATGGACCGTCTCGCCGATCTCAGGGACTAGAGTCAAGACCAAGGTGTCAGCAGGGTGGGTTCCTTGGGAGCCTCTGCTCCCGGCTGCCGGGCCTCGCTGGCCGTCTTTGCCGTTCCCTGCCCGGGAGAGGCATCACCTAGATTTGTCTGGCGCTGGGACGTCAGGGCTCCTTCTGCCGCATGCTGTGAGCTCGGGTGAGTCCCCAGCATGGGTAACACTTCACCAACATGGGGAGAGGGTTTTATTTTATTTTCTGAGGATTTTATCTATTTATTTAAAAAAGAAAACAGTTTGTGTATTTTAAAGATTTTATTTATTTGCCAGAGAGAGAATGAGACTGAGGGAGCACACCAGTGGGAGGAGGGGCAGAGGGAGAAGCAGCTCATTGAGCAGGAGCCCGATGCGGGGCTCTATCCCAGGACCCTGTGATCATGACCTGAGCCGAAGGCAGACGCTTAACGGACCGAGCCAGCCAGGCGTCCCCAAGAGAAGGTTTCTCTTGCTCTCCCCAAGAGAGCAAGTGCTCGGGCGATGCCGCACTCCGCTCTGGGGACACCGGGTGGATGTCCTTCTCCCTCACGGCCTCCCCAAACCCCAGTCTGTGGAGAGTGGAGACGTGATCTGATGATTCAGAAGCAAGTCAGGTTCTGGGTGCTTCCCAGTAGAAGGTCATTCACTCATTCACGGATTCATTGATTCAAGACCTGTTTCCTGAGCCAAGACCTCACACTCTAATTGCTGTTCTGAGCCTGGAGACCGGGGAGGGAGCGGGACAGTTGGGACCCTGCTCTGTTGTGCTGGAATTCCAGCAGGAAAATGGCAGACAAGAAACAGATAAACAAGATGATTTTAAATAGCACAAGAAAAATAAAACCAGATCCAGCAAGGGAGGGCAGGGGGATCCTGAGACGGACGGGCAGGGTGGATCCGACTTCAGAGGGTGGGGTCTGTGAGGTGGGAGGCAGCACCCATCTGGGAGGGCCCCCCCAGACCTGGCGAGGAGTTTGGGTTTTATTTAAAGGATATGAGAGATCCCCGAGGACATCACGTCAGGAGCGCAAGCTGGGGCCAGGGGCGTGGGCAGAGCACGTCCAGCCGCGGACCCGGCGGAGAGGGTTCATGCCTGTTTACACGGGGGTGTTTGTTGAGTGAATGGTTTAATTATCGAGACACTATGCACTGGCTTCCATTAATAATGCAGGGAATCTCGGCGGCAGATTTAATTCTATAAAGCAGTAAATTGCCCAGGAAAGTGAGCACAGTGAGTACATTCTAGGTCTTTATTAGATAGAAGCCCGTGGCTGTGGGCAGACGGGCTGGTACAAATGCACACATTCGAGAGACGCGGGAAAATGCATCAACCCATTTCTCAAAATCCCGTGAAAGAGCCGGGCTCGTGCTGAAGGCGGCGAGGTCCAGGGAGGCTCACTGGCCCCGGGAAGGGAAGACCACGGCCCGAGCATTAGCACCAGGGCCGGACGGCCGCTTGCTGCCCGCCCAGAGTTCTGGCCAGTGAACGCGCCTTTAAGAACGCTCATTTCCAGGGCAGTGTCAGAAGAGCGCCGTAAAACGATGTTAGAGGGAAGGGCTGGCTGTTTCCTGACCCCGCGTGGCTCCCGACACCAGGAACACAGTGCAAAAGAGAACCCGAGTGGGATTTCCCCGGGCTCTGTTTGACGCCCCTCGGGGAAGGGGGCGCGAGGGGGCAGCTGCCCGCTGGCCAGTCTCCTGGCCCAGGGAAGAGAAACCCCGTCCAAGTGGCCCTGGCAGTCCCGTATTAGTCTTGGATTCCAACTTGGAAAGAAGGGTGATGAGGCGCCAGGGGCAGGATGTGGGGCTCAGCCGCCCGGCGTGGAGACGGGCAGTGGACAGGAGGGGATGAACCCCAAAGGGTGCTGGAGTGGGGGTCCCCAAAGGCAGCAGTGCCTTTCCTCGCTGGTGTCCCCACTCCAGGAAGCACACGCAGCATATAGGACGCCATAAACACCTACTGAATGAGTAAATAAATGAAGAAACTCCAGCAACGGGAGACGCAGACACAGAGGAAGAGCTGAGACGCTCATGAAACCATTCTAGGGTCTCGTCTGCCCTTCTGGTCCATTGCATCCAGGGCCTGCGGGACACACCCTTGTCCTGAAATCCTAGATGGCCCAGCCAGCAGGAAGGCTGCTGGTCACTGTTTGCGAACAAGAACCAGTGCCGTCAATCCACTGGCAGCTGTGTTTTGCATATCCGTGGTCTTCCGTGGAAAGTCCTGCCCTCGGATGAGACTTGCCGCCCTGGGTGTTAAGCTGTTGGGGGACAGAGGTTTACATACCCCTGTCCCCGTCCCCAGGACTGTCTTACAGACAGTGCGCACATACCAGAGGCCTGGACACGAGGCGTCCAACGGGGTGCAGGAAGAGAATGTTGGAAATTCTAGTTATATTTATTTTTCAGTGGCGTGCTTGGAAATTTTTCATTTTTGCGTCTATGTTTTGTAACGTGTGTTCTGCCGGTGGCGCTAGTCCAACGGCTCTCAACTGGGGATGCTTTTGCTCCCAGGAGACACTGGGCAGTGTCTGGAGACATTTTTCGGGGCTCACAATTGGGGTGGGAGAGGGGGTTGCTCCCGGGTCCTAGCAGGTGGAGGCCAAGGAGGTTGCGAAATGGGCCACCGCGCAGGACGGCCCCACGACAGAGATGGACCCAGCCCGAATGTCAGCAGTGCCGACGCGGAGACCCTGGCCCAGCCCGCTATTCCAACTCTGTCTGTCCCTTCATGTTGACATCTGAAAAGCGTAAGGTTGCCGCCTGCCTCCTAGGTGCTTATGAAAGGAGTCCACATGGTAAAGCATTCGAAACCAACACAAAGTCTTACCCTTGGATCTGTCTTGTGGGTGGCACTTGGCAGGTCTGTTCTGATAGAAACACACCCTAAAACTCCAGAAGCAGGGCGCCTGAGCGGCACAGTCGGGTTAAACACCCGACTCTTGGTTTCGACTTGGGTTGTGACCCCGGGGTTGTGAGGTCGAGCCCCGTGTCGGGCTCTATGCTCAGAATGGAGTCTGCTTAAGACTCTCTCTGCCTCCGTCCTCTGCCTTCTCGCTCTCAAATAAATAAATAAATCTTAGAAAACAAGAACAAAAACAAAACTTTGGAAGCACTGGACAGACAGATGATAGATGATAGACAGACAGATGATAGGTGATAGATCGATACCGAACTTCGTAATAACACCAGATAATACTTTTTGAACTCCGCACATTTGCTGAATATTTTTTGTCTAGTAGCCAGTGTATTTTTTTTTTTTTTTAATTTCAGATACTGTGCTTTTTTCTCCAAAGTTTGATTTCGGTCTCCTGCGTATCTTCCATTCTTCCCCTCATCACATTTATGGTTTGCTTTGTAGCTGTTTGAACACCCTCTCCTGTCTTTTTCCATTGATTGACTTTTTTTTTTTTTTTCTCCTGGCCTGGGGACCTATCCTCCCTGGTTTTTTGCATGCCTCGTCATCAGACACCATTTTCATTTTACACTCCTTGGTGCTAGGCTGAAAGGTTCATTTAAATACTATTGAACCGTGTTGCGGAACACAGGTAAGTCCTTAGGAACAATTTTATTTTACATTTTAAAGATTTAATTGATTAATTGATTGACTTAGAGAAGGCAAGTGGGGGGGAGGGGCAGAAGGAGAGGGAGAGAAGGAATCTCAAGCAGACCCCCTCTCCCACCCTGAGTGGGGAGCCCCATGTGGCGCTTGAACTCACGACCCTGAGATCGTGACCTGAGCCGAAATTGGGAGTCAGATGCTTAACCGACTGGGCCCCAACTGTATTTTTTTGAAAATAATTTTTACACTTTGTTAGGGTAGATCCAAAACCACAGTTATTCTGGGGCTTAATTTGTCCAAATTACCTGAAGGCTCGGCTGAAAGATAGATTCATCAGAAATGATCTTATTTTATTTTTATTATGCATCTTATTATTTGTCATTATTATTTTACTTTATATTTGAAGGGCGTGTTTATTGGGTATAGAATTCTCATTTAATTCTTCTAGCGCTTTAAAGATGGTATTCTTTTGTCTGCTGGCATCAAGTATTTTTAATAAATCAATGGTAATAGTTCCTATTTCTTTCCCTACATGCAGCACATCTCTCTCTCTCTCTCTTTTTTTTTCCTCCTGACTACTTTTAGGGTTTTATCTTTATCTTCGGTTTTCAGCAATTCAACTCTGATATTTTTTAAGGAAGGTTTTCTTTGCGTTTATGCTACTTGTGGTTCTTTGGAATTCTTGGATGTCGGCTCTGATATTTTTTTTTCATCAAATTTAAAATTTACCATAACTATTCCTTCAAATATTTTTCCATTGATTTTATCCACTTTTCCCCATCTTTAGTTCAGCTTAGAGATTTTCTATTGACCTACCTTCAAGTTTAGTAATTTTTTTTAAAGATTTTATTTACTTGTTTAAGAGAAAGAGAGAGACAGAGATAGAGAGAGCATGAGTGGGGAGAGGGGGAAGCAGGCTTCCTGCTGAGCAGAGAGCCCGATGCGGGGCTCGATCCCAGGACCCTGGGATCATGACCTGAGCCGAAGGCAGACGCTTAATGACTGAGCCACCCAGGCATCCCACGGATCTTTCCTTTTGCTATTAAGTGCATGATTTTTTAACTTCTAAGTTCTAGAAACTTCGTTAGATTTTAAGACTGTATGGTTTCCATCTCTCTGCTGAAATTCCCCATCTTTGTGTGCATCTCTCTGTAGAGATCGAGAGAGAGAGAAGTAGAGATAGATATCTTTCATGAAAAGGTTTGTGAACACGTTTGTAAGAACTGTATGTAAAATCTTGTTTGCTGACTTCACCTGCTTTGTGATCTCTGGGTCTTTCTAATAACCGAGTTTTTCTCCTGGCTATTTAGCCACAGTTCCCTGCTTCATGCAGCTTGTGGTCCTTGACCGTCTCCCGAATATTGGTGATACTCCATTATCGATCTTCTGGATTGTTTTGTCTTTATTTAAACAGCATTAGCTTTGGTTCCCTCAGGTGGTTAACGCGCTCATGGACCACGGCTCCACCGTGCCCTGGCTGGTTGAATGTGTTCGGGGGGATCCGAAGTAGCTCTTACTGTCGGTGAGAGCAACCCCGTTCCTAGGGTGTCGTCTTCCGGAGCCTCAACTACATTCTTGACCACTAGTCCCATGTCTGCCCTTGGGATGGTCAGAACTTCAGCGTCCCCTGGCCAGTACCAGGTCTGGGATCCCCACTTTGCTCACAGACTTCCAACATCTGTTCCGTGTCGGGTCTCCTGGAGGCTTGCCCTGTGCGTAACCTGATGGGCCTTTGGCCCCAAATTCAACTGAGCTCCATGCCGACTTGGGGACCAACTTCTCCGCCTAGCTCCCCCCGCTCTGGTACCCTGCCCTGCAAATTGCAGATTCCTCGGCAACGCTGAGCTCTGGTCTCTGCTTTTTTTCCACCCAATAAAAGCAGACCACTCTGTTTGGGCTCCCCGTGCTGTGATTCAGCAGAAATTTCTCTTTGCTTCTAATGGGACAGGGTAAGCAGTCATTGATAAAAGGAGTCAGATCACCCCGACTACCTTGATGAAATGGGGCTCCCTCGAGGGGGCTGGGGCGGTCCTGCCTCCCTAATCCCGCACGTGTCTGTTAACTGCCCAGAACCAGGTTCTGTCAGCCTGGCAGTGCTGCCCTGTGGCCCCCCAGCTCCCTGTCCCCTGTTCGAGTCCCTGGGAAGTTGGCTCTGCTCGGGAGTGTGTCCCCTAAGGTGTGTATCTTTGTTGTCACCTTCTGTACTGGGTGGAATCGTGTCTCTCCCCCTCCCAGAACCTACAGATGGGATCTTATTTGGAGAAAGGGTGTTTGCAGAGGTGAATGGGTTAAGATGAGTTATGCTGGAGTAGGGTGGTCCTAACCCAGTGACTGGTCCTCAGAAGGCGAGGGAGGCGAGGGAGAAAGGTCACGTGAAACCCAGAGAGGGGGCAGGTGAGACAGGCGGAGGTTGGAGGGGAACGTCTGTAATCCGAGGATGCCGGCAGCCACCGGAAGGGACGGATTTTCCCCTGGAGCCCTCGGAAGGAGCCGACCCTGCCCGCATCTTGATCTCAGACTTTTAGCCTCCAGTACTGTGAGAGATGACACGTCTGCTCCTTAAAGCCACCCAGCTTGTACCTAACAGATGGTCCATTAAGACGTCGTTTTCTTAAGCGGGTTCGAGTGGGCTTCTGCCCCTTTGAACCACAGCAATGGTCTTCGCCACAGCACACCCCTTTCTCCTTCACACGCGATTGGAAGTTCCGTCTCCTTCGGGTGTGGGATTCCATACCCTCTCCCCGACCGGTGACCTCCTCTTGTCCTTCCTACGCCCTTTACCTTCAGTCCCGCGAGCTCCTCTCTGGGCTGCAGACCCCGGACGACATCGGCCCAGTCCCAGCGGCAGCCTCCAGGGAGGAGAGGACAGCCTGGTGCCTCCCGCCGTGCGTGGTGCATGATGGATGGTGCCTCCGGGGGCTGGTTCGGGGGAGGAGGATTAAGGAATGAATCTGTCTGTGGATCTGGACTGAAGCCGGTCAACCAGGTGGAGTCTGGAGAGGCCAAGAGTCCCCGAGCCCCAGGGCCCTTCCCCCACACCCCAGCCTCTGCCTTTGGAGCTGGGTCCCTTCATCTGCCACACGCAAACCCGAAGTGAAGGACCCCCGGGACCCCGGATTACGGACACTTACAACTAATGCCAAATAAACAAGACGAAATTATATGTAATTACTCCTCAAGTCATTTACTTGTACCGGTAATTGACCTGTGTGTCCTTTAATCTTTAATGCTCTTTTAAAATTCAGCCTCAGGGAGCCATCATGGTTACTGACATTCGTCATGGTAAAGGACTCTGGAGGCAGGAGGCTTTGGTTAAGATGTCTTCAAAAGAAACAACCGATTTAAGAAGACGTGACTCTCGCACCTCAGGATGAAAAGATACAGGGCATGGGCCGCGGCCGCCCGCGTTTTCCCCGGCCCGGAGGACAGCGGCGAAGGTGGCGAGGACGAAGACGGCCTAGCAGGTACCACAAAGGATCTCGATAGATCCTCCAACAAACCTTTAGGGAAGGTGGAATCATTAGCCTCATTTTACCAGAGGGCGGACAGGTCACACCCCTGTCCCATCACATCACATGTCCCATCAGACACACGGCGCTCGGGGCTGTCCTACGCCAAGCTGGACCTCTCTCCCGTGGGAGCCTCAGGGGAGCCCCCCCCACCGCCTCTGCCTCACGAACAGCACTTCCCCCCCCAAGAACACCACACCTGCAGGCACCGCTGGGCGGGTCACCTCTCTAACCTCTGGTTTTCTTGTCTGCAAAATGGGGGCGAGGGTTCCTACTGCACTGTCTGTCGTGAGGATGAAATGGGTTCATAGAGACGAGCTGTGTGACAGACAGCCGCTCTCCTAGCTTCCTCCTGCATAAACCGGGGTACGGGATTCAAGCAGAGTGCGTGCGTTCTCCTTCTCATCTCCTGGAGACAAAGACGGGGAGACACACCTTGCTAGCTTTTATCTTACCCCTTTGAGTGTTACCCAAGCCAGTGTTGCGAAGGTGCTAAAAGAAAAAGAAAAAGAAAGCAAGCCCCCAAACCAGAGGCCCACACGGGGACAGTTTTGGGGCGGCATTGCAAACCTTCATTCCCTTCAAACAGATCTGAGGTTTCGGCGCTATCCCATAAATTGTCTTTGGCTTGGCCGCTCAGCTCTCAGCAGCCAGGCGCCATCAGAAACACCTTTTAAATTAAATTTTATTATCTGATCTTATTAGGGTAAGAACCTTTAACATGAGATCTGTCCTCTTAACAAATGTTTGAGTGAACAATAGGGCATTGTTATAAGAGACACAACGCTGAACAGCAGATCCGTGGGACTTTTTACCCTGCGTGAACTTCTGCTGAACTTCTCCCTGCCCCCAGCCTCCGACAATCACCTTCCTCCTCTCTGCTTCTCCCAGGGTGACTGCTTGTGACGCCTCGTACGCCCAGAGTCACCTGCCACTACGCCTTCCATCACTGACTTATTTCCCTGAACATCAGGACCTCCAGATTCGTCCATCTGGTCAACTAGGCAAGAGTTCCTCTTTATAAGGCTGACTAGTACTCCATCGTGGGCACAGGACACATTTTTTTTTTAAGATTTTATTTATTTATTCACGAGAGAAAGAGAGCAGCAGGCAGAAGGGAGAGGGAGAAGCAGGCTCCCCACTGAGCAGAGAGCCCCACGAGGGACTCGATCCCAGGATCCTGGGATCATGATCTGAGCTGAAGGGCTTAACCGACAGAGCCACCCAGGCACCCGGCACATGACACATTTCCTTCGTGTGTTCATCTACCCATTCCTCAGAGGAAACACGCAAACGGCCAACAGACGTAGGAAAAGATGCTCCCCATGGCTGGTCATCAGGGAAATGCCAATCAAAGCCGCAGTGAGACACCATCCACACTTGTTAGGACGGTTAGTCTCAAAAAAACAAAAACCAGGACACCTGGGGGCTCGGTTGGTTGGGCGACTGCCTTCGGCTCGGGTTGCGATCCCGGGATTCTAGGATCGAGTCCGGCATCGGGCTCCCAGCTCTGCAGGGAGTCTGCTTCTCCCTCTGACCTTCCCCCCCCCTCATGCTCTCTCTCACTGTCCCTCTCTCAAATAAAAAAATAAAAATCTTTAAAAAACAAACAAAAAAGATAACAGGTGTTGGCAGTGATGTGGAGAAACCAGAGCCCTCTCGTCCTGTAGGTGGGAGCGCAAAATGCTGCAGGGCTCTGGAAGGCCGTGTGGCACTTCCTCGGAAATCAGAAGCGCCGTGGGGCCCAGCACCACCTTCAGAGCTACCCGGCGATCGTCCTCCCGCCCATCCGGGTTCCGGGTGCTGCAGCCAAAGGCGGTCGGAGGCCAAGCAGCGGTTTCTGAACGTTGCTGTGTTGGAGCCTGTGCTGGAGCAGGCCTGCGGTTAGAGCTCGGCTGATGAGGAAAATGAACGTCCTGTGTCTGGAATCTGGGCTCCTCCTCCTCCCCCAGGATGTGCTTTGAAGGGGACCGGAGAGTGGAGGTTCCTCCTAAGATCTCGAGGCCTGGGTTGGGCTAATCCCGAGTCTGCAGACCCTCCCTGGGGCCCACACGTGCCCCTCCCACACCTCCGTGTCCAGCGCGGGCTGCCCGCCCTGTCCTCCCTGCAGAGCCCCCATGCCCCGCCGGGCTCCCGCTGTGTCCCTCCCCAGCCAGCAGCTCCTGCCTCTGAGCTCTCCCCGCTCGTGGAAAGTGGCCCCAGACGCCACCACCTGCCTTTCCCCTGGGCTTCAGGTCTCACTCAGTGTGAGCCTTACTGATTCCTCCTGGGAATTCCTGCTTCCTTTCCCCTGGCCCTGAGACCAGAGTGGCGCTCTCCCGCCCGGACCCGGCGCCGGCTTCCTCCCTGGTCTCTAACCTGCCCCGGGGTCAGCAGCCCAGAGGTGCCCCTCACTCGGATGGCCCCCACCCACCATGCCTCTTTCTCCCCCTCCCTGTCATCAGTGTGCTTCTGGCCAGAGCCAGGCGTCACTCACCGGGACCGTGGCACACCCAGCTGGACTCCTGCTCCTTCCCGGGGTTTCCTTGTGAACATCGGCTCCCCTGCTCCGGAGCTGGGCCACCGTGTGCCTTTCAGCTCACTTCCTGCCGCGGATCCACGGATCTGGCTGCGGGGAGCGTGCCCCACGTCCCCACCTTCCCACAGCCACTGTCCGCGCCCCCGCCCCGTCCTCCTCCCAGCATTGGTCCAGAACTTGGGGTCAGCACCAGGCTGGCCACTGCATCGTTTTCCTGACCCTCCCTGGACGGCAACCTTCCAGAAGGCAGTATCCTCTTCCTGTCTCTATCTTGCGGACTTGCCTGGCAAGTCGGCACACTCATTCCCCACCTGCCTGATAAATTGGCTGAATAAATTAATTTGGGGCTCATTTTCCAGCTTCCTGCCTGAGTGGGGGAGCTGCTTCCCTGACCCGTGGGGTCGCCCGGCCCATTAAGCCTGGCCCCAGATCCCATTAAACTGAGGCGGAGGGAGTGTGCACGGCAGGGACTCGCCCCAGAGACCCCGCGCACGGGATCAGGCTGTTTAAGGAGGTCAGTGCAGCCGGGAAGGCTCTGCGGCTAATCGTTCCCGGCATTAATCTCAGCGCGCCGCCGGGGGCTGGCCTGTTAGAATGTGTTAATTTGGTAATTACTGAGGAGGGGGAGGCTGCTCTGTAACCCTATGTCATTATTCTTTAACTGGAATATGAGATAGAAATGGAAAATGAGAACTTCCAGCAGCTTAAATCTAGTCGGTGGGGATCGCCTGCGTCTGCCTTCGTCTCCCTGCAGCTGTCTTGTTCCCTTGCTTGTGCCCAGCATCCACGTCCCCCGGGGGGAGTGGCCCCAGCACCGAGGGGGGGCCCTGTCAGCGTCAAGACCTGTTTTCTGGAGAGACAGGACTGGAGCCACATTATATGATGACCTCCACAGCGGCTGAAAGGCCCCAGACGCCCACCCACACCCTCTGCTGAGGCCTGGCCTGCATCTCGGGTGGGCTCCCTATTGGGCTGGTGGCCCCCCACTCCCCTGGGGGGTCTTCTTTGCACCTCGTACCCCTAACTACAGTCCTCGATTCTGCCTCTCCTCCCTTGACTGCCCGCCTCCCCCTGTGATGGCTCCGACACCGAGTCCTGCTGGGAGCGAACCAAGACATCTGGATGCTTTGTGGGGCCTGTGCTAGGACGCGGGAGGGGGATGGGGGGCTTCCAGGTGCAGCACCGCCTGCAGGGGGGGCATACACAGCAACCAGGCTGAGCAGTGCTGTCCTCTGCCTCAGGAGTCCAAGCAGGACCTGTCCTTCTGCCCCTCAGGCATCCCTGGAACCCGATTTCCTCTCGATTCCCAAGGTGCAGAGTCTGGGTGGGGCCGGGATTTTCACCAATCTCAGCAGCCTGATGAGGCTTCTCCCTTCAGCCTGGCTCTGCTCGCTTCAAGCCTCTCCCTCCGCCGTCCAAGGACACAGATATTGGGACCAGACAGACTCGGCTTAAAATCTTAGAGGAGAAGCCAGAGACCTCCCGATGGCCCTCGAGGGTCATCGACGACCAGGCCCCCATTCTGGCTCCGGGATCTCCCTCTCTCTGCTCCAGCCAGCTGGCCGTCTGCTCTGCACAGGTCTGGGGGGCTCCAGACCCTACCGTATGACTAAGTTCCCCAGGTGTCTAATGTGCAGCTGGGCTTGAGAACCAAGATCTCCAGGGTGATGCTCAAGGTCACTGAGTACTCGTCTGACCCGGCCCCGGTCTATCTGCCCAGGGTCCGAGCCCTCCTGCCCTGCACTTGAGTCACGTCCAGCCACAGCTCTGTCAGCACCTCTCTGCCCCGCACTTGTAATTCCCCTGCAGGAAAGAGCCTCAGTTTCCCTGCCGGGTATTATCTCCAGCCCCGCAGCCGTCCTGCATCTCCTCGGTTAGACCCCGTCGGTCCCGTAGGGTTCCCTGTCCTACTTGGTCCCGAAGGTCAGCATGGAGACCCTGGCCTCCTCTCCTCCTTGACCTGCCACATTTCATCTTCTGTGTATAGGGGGGCTCCAGGCCAGAGAGCCCCAGGTTCAAATCCTCAACGGCCCTGCTTATTTTCCTGGGCCTCAGGGAAGTCTCCTAGTATCCCCGAGCCTCAGTTTCCCCCTCTGTGAGCCACAAGTACTCACTCAGCCCATTTTTATGGAGAACCTACTGTGTGCCATGGATTTCAGACCCTCCTCCTGTCTGCTCCCCATCACGACCCTATGAGACACACGGGACATTATGGACAGCAGCAGCCGCGGGGCCCCACCCCATCCTCACAAGACCGGGGGTTGCGACCAATTACCCAAGCCCCCGTCCCCCCAGGCCTCAGCTTTGTCCCTGGCTCTGTGGGCACCGTGCCCACCACACGGATGTTGCATCCACCATTAAACAGCACCTGCCAAGTGCGGAGAACACGGGAAACCCTCCAGGCACCATAGCTCATGCGTCCTCTCCAGCCTCTAAATATGCACCTGCCGCGGGAGAGAGGATCTTCTACTCCCAGTCTTGGAGCGTCGCTGAGGATATCGCATGAGACAACGTACGTAAAGCTTGACATAAAATATGTCACTTGATAAATGTTCGTCCCCTTCCCTCCCCGCCTGCCCCCCAACTCCGGCCATATTCCGCAGGAGTCATGCCCCTCGAGGACAGTGACTGCGTATTCCGGATCCAGCACCCAGCAGAGCCCCCGCGCGTAGGAGGGACTCGATCCATAGCAGGATGATGAGCTCACATCTCCGATCCGTCCACCAGCTTCCCACCACGCGAGCTCTCCCTCCGCCTCTGTTCACCCGCCTCCCGTCCCTCTATTCCCTCCCCCAGCAGGGTCCACACCCACCACGTGCCGACACTCCTCTGGGCGAAGGTCCCGGACCTGGGGAGCTGACACCCCGCGTCCGGAGAGACAAAAACCTGCCTCCATCGCATAACCCAGGTGATAGGGAAGGCGGTGAGTAAAAACAGTGAAGAGGAAGGGGGCAGAAATGATTTCCCGCCCCAAGGGCAAGGGCACATTTCCCATACAGCATCTAGAAAATCCCTTCTGGAAAAGGTGACGGTTGATCATTTTAAAAGTAGTGTAGATCTTTGTTAGCATTTCAGAAAGTACAGAAGAACTTTGCTCCATAACCATCGCTCAGAAATCACGCCTCCCCAGCACCTTGGCTTTTGTCTTCAGGTTTGAATGGACAGATTTGTAATGTGCTTTTACGATTTGACGTGACACTCGTCATTTTGTGGCTGTGTTTGTTTTTCCAGTTCCTGTGTGCCAATATATAGTATGTTTTTTTTTTTTAATTGGTACCGTAAATACATATGCAGTGTTTTCACCTTTGCAAAGGACGCGGATATGATTGTACAGATTCCAGGCAATCAAGATAAGGAAGAAGATAAAAAGAATTTATAATCTGAAGGTTTAACATGTTGGTCCATATCCTTCCTATTTTTTCCTTCCTTATAAAAGTGGAACATGCATAGGGTATGTTCAGGTTGTATCTGGTCTTTTCCTGATAGTGTCTGAAACCCAGGAGGAGGCAGTGGGATTCAGGGGACAGGAAGTAGCATGCGGACCCTCGTGCTTTGTTTTCTGCCCTTGACTTTGCCGAGTCGTGTAACCTCTGACTCCAGGTTCCCCGTGTAAAAAGGCAGTCCAAAACCCTTCCTGGACGTTAAGACTGGACTAAACACCAGAGAGCAGAGGGTGGCCACAAAAGGCCCAGGGAGGAAGGATGCCTGCCTGAACAGGTAGACCGTGAAGACCCCTGAACCCGGACACAGGTTAGCCTGACGGTCCCGCAAGTACGAGTCTGTGGACTTTCCACCTCACCTTTTCTCCGTCCATCCCCTTCACATCCCCCAAAGTTGGCACAGCTCTGCCCAGAGAGGTCAGGAAACCCGGCTGGGTCCCATAGCTCCAGAGTGGTGGGGGGATTCGCACCTGGATCCACGGCGCCCAAGGCCACCCTTAACGGCCGGCGACCGGAGACAAGCGTGGAGGGCAAGGTGCCCGGGCTGTCCTAGGCAACAGCAGTTCCATTTTCGGTAAAACTGCTCAAGTTCAATTGTGAGGGTGAATTTGTTGAGCGAACCCCGAGGTTGTGCTCTCGCGGAGTGGACATTGGCCCCTGGAAACGGGATTCGGTGCCAACGAGACGTCAGCCAGAGTGATGCTCTGGGCTCTGCCCCTCGAACAGCAGGTCCACGAGGTTCTTGTGCGCAGCCTAGGCTGAGAAGTCCTGACCTAGACGGAGAAGCATCCGTTTCTGACCAGCCTGTGTCTATCTATTTGTTAAAAACTCCTTCAGAAATGCGTACTAACTTTTTTACTGAAGAAGTAACACTTTCAGAATATGAAAATTAAAATAGTGAAAAAAGTGTGGGCCCGAGTCCCTGTCCCTCCCGCCCCAGGCCCCCAGGCCTCCTCCTCAGATACGGAGAATGATGGCCTGCCTTCTCTTCCAAACCCCGTGTGTGCCCAGGATCACCCGTGTTTGTGTATCTCTGGACTGTGCCGGCCAAGCCGCGTCCTTCCTTTCCAAACACCGCATGTCTGCGGTCTCTTAAAGCCTGCTCGTTCGGAGCGACCCCAACCTTCTCATGTCTGCGTAGCGCTCCGGGGCTCGGCTGAGCCCAGGTGTGTGAACCAGCCCCACACCGTCAGGCGTCCGGCCTCTCCAGCATTTTGTTCTTGCTGCCGCCGCTGTGGGGAACCATCCTGCGCCACTGTCTTCACGTGCACGTCCGAAGACGCCCGTCTGGAGAGCAATTCCCAAGAGCAGAGCGGAATCCATTCCTGCTCGAAAGGTCCCAGCAAATAGAACAGAGGAGAAGAAACGGAAATAAGAGGCACACGAATCAGGAAGGAGAAGACAGATCTGTCCTAGTTTGTCGGCGGTAGAATCCTCTCCCTACAAAATCCAGTGGAATCAGCCGACAAATGATGAGAACCAATGGACGATTCGGCAGCGCGACCAGACGGATTCCCAGCATAAAAAAGCAATTGTCTTCGCAGGCCCAGCAGCAGCCAATTAAAAAATGTCATACTAAAGGGGCGCCTGGGTGGCTCAGTGGGTTAAGCCTCTGCCTTCGGCTCAGGTCATGATCTCAGGGTCCTGGGATCGAGCCCCATATCGGGCTCTCTGCTCAGCGGGGAGCCTGCTTCTCCCTCTCTCTCTGCCTGCTGCTCTGCCTACTTGTGATTCTATCTCTCTCTCTGTCAAATAAAAAAAAAAAGTCATACAAAAAAAAAAAAAAAAGAGTGGAACTTGGGGGCTAGAGCATCCTCTAGACCAACGCCTCTCCCACTGTGGGTTCCACCAGCATCACCGGGGGCCCGAACCACAGGCTGCCGGGCCCCGCTCTCAGCTTCCCACCAGCAGACCTGGGAATCTGCATTTTGACGAGCTCCGGGGCTGCTGCCAGCCTTTGAACCCCACTCGGAGTCACAAGGATCTGAAGGTTTCGTCCCCACCCCCACGGCACCAAGTAGGGCTGAGGACAAGCCTCGCTCCCCACTTTTTTGCCGAGGCTGGCTGTTACAAAAGTGTCAGCTGCTCTGCCGTTTGGATGGGCGGGAAGCCTTATTTTACGGTTTCATTGTGTATTTCTTTCTTTCTTTTTTTTTTTTTAAAGATTTTATTTATTTGACAGAGATCACAAGTAGGCAGAGAGGCAGGCAGAGAGAGAGGAAGGGAAGCAGGCTCCCTGCTGAGGAGAGAGCCCGATGCGGGGCTCGATCCCAGGACCCTGAGATCATGACCTGAGCCGAAGGCAGAGGCTTTAACCCATTGAGCCACCCAGGCACCCCTCATCGTGTATTTCTTTAATTATGAATGAGCCAGTGCATCCTCCCACATGTCGGGCCTTGATTCTCATGCCGCCAGGTGCTAAGGGGACACGCACGGGGCGATGGGAGCGGTCTCATCACCGGAGAGCAGCATCATCCCCCCTTGAGTCCCCCGCCTCCGGTTCTGCCTTCCCCTCGCTGGTGAGAAGGGACCCAGACGGCCCCACGGACCATCCCCGGCCTCCAGCCTGGAGCACCAGGCAGCTAGGACCCACAGCCCCCACGAGAGCACCTTCCAAGCCTGAGCCATCTTTTCGGGGCAAAGAGCAAAGCTTTGCAATCAGGAGAACCTATCATCTCCGACCACAGCATCTTTGCTGAAAATGCAAAGCGATGCCAGTGGGGCCAAGAGGTCGAATTGCAGCGGTGCTCACGTGTGAACCGGGGGCTTCGGTGCATGTGCAAAGCAACGCTTGGACACTCAGGAGATAGTAAGGTGGGTCAGGGGAGGCCGGGAGCCACCCTGTACGACGTGGGGCTGTTTCGTGCCATTTCAACTGTGCAGTTCCAGCAAAGCATCCTGGCATGTTTGTTAATAAAGACACAGAGCGGCGGCAACACACGGGGTTTCTGTTTCAGCCCGTTGTCTACCCCCAGAGAAATGTGACTGGGGTCATATTGCATGTTCGGGTCCGATGAAGCCGCGGTAACACAAGCATTTGATGCAAATATGTTGTGGTGGGAAGGGTAGCGCCACGTGCCATAAATCTTAAGGAAAGCAGAGCTCTGGTTACTCCTCGGTCTTAACACATCATGATAGGAGCCAATTATTTTGGACCAACAAGCTGCCTTTCACGGAGCTTTGTCTCTGCTTGAAGCCAGAGCCCATCTGCCAGCCCAGATTCATGGGGTGCGGCAGAGGTGAGCCCAGGTGACCGTGAGCATGGCCAGGAAGGAGATGAAGGCTCACCCTCTCGCCATGCATGCCTGTGTCCGGCCGTCCTCCTGGACCTGGGAGTCAAGGTCGTGTCACAAAAACGAAGGTGGGCTCTGGACCAAGGCTCTGGGGCTGCGGCAACTGAGACAGAGTCTTTGCTCTGCCGAGCACTAGCCGGATGGCCTCGGGCAGGTGTCCTGACCTCTCTCAGCTTCGTTTCCGTCATCAGCGAAATAGAGATGACCGTGGGTTGGGGGGGACTGAGCAGGACACTGCGCGCAAAATGCTCAGCCCCGTGGTGTGCACGGAGCGCACATGATCAGTAAATTGACCATTACAGCATCAGTCCATTTCATAACAAAGCCTTTAGGGGCCTCGTCCTCAGGGAGCCCCGGTGGGAGAACCAGCTGAATATGTGTGTGTGTGTGTGTGTGTGTGTGTGTGTGTGTGTGTGTACGCGCACGTGTGCATTTGTGCTGGGGATCTGGGAGGGGCTCTGCTGGCCGTAGGGCTATTTCCGTCACCTTTGGCACGTCTGGGCCTCTCTCTGTACATCGTCTGCAAAGAGCCTCCCAAGAACTTCCCCCAGAACGGCCCCTCCCCTACACCCTCCTTTCCTCTGAGATCTATGGGTCTTTTCTGGAGTTGAAGGCAGGAAACAACCCACAGCCCGTCTCCCATCAGCACTGTCACGTGCCTGTGATGTCCCCTCAGCTCTCCGGTCTCAGCTCCCCGCGGTCCCGGGACCCAGAGGGCTGGCCTCCTGGCACCTGGCAGCCCACCCGGAGGGATTTCTTGATGACCTGTAGGGAACGGGCCCAGGGTTAATGGCGGGGATGGCACCGGCGAGACCAGCCCCTTCCAAAATGGGAGAGGTGCCCAGGCGACCACGACCTCTCAGGGCCGTGCAGCATGAGGGGGGCGCTCCCCGCGGGGCAACTGGGAAGGCGTCCTGGACAGAACGTGTGACCCTCTCCGAGTCCCCTGGAGCCTGTCCCAGCCCGACCTCACTCCGGGTCCTCCTCTCGCCCCCACAACCCAATCCAAGCACCCTTCAGTGCATCACAGGACAGAAGGAAACTGGCCCACCCAAATAACCCTTTGACGGTGCCCGCCTGCTGTCCGGGCCTTTGCGACTTAGAAAGAAAACACAGGGAAGGGGAGGAGGGTAGGAAGGAGGCCCCAAGGGGGAGGAGTTAACTGAAAACATGCTTTCTCACACTTCTTCAACTGTGACCGAGAGCAAGAAGCAGATGTTGCAAAGCCATCCAGGTCCATGAAAATGTCTGTGGGCCGGAAAGGGTCAGTTTCACGCAGTCTGACCCTTCCTGTCTGAGAGCTCTGCCTGCAGGGCCACTCAGGGGCTGCCCCAGCCCAGCGGTGGTTCTGGGGGGGGACCTGGGAGCAGTCACGGGGACTGAACCCAGGTGGGGCAGAGCAGGCAGTTGGGCGGGGGCGGGGGCCTGACAGGGGGCTTCTCGAACTCCCGCAGGGCCGGCCCAGCAGAGCGGGGGGCGGGGGGTGTCTGTCCCTGTGGTCAGTGTGTCTGCCCCGCCTGCGGGTTCCTGCCCCTGCTCTCAGCTTCAGGGCAGGAGGGGGGGTCCTCCACTCACAGCCCCCAAATCTGGTGGCTCAGAGGACCTGCGGTGGGTGGGAGGACTCCTCGCTGGTCCCTCATGGACCTCTGACAATTGGGAATCACTCCTTTACACTGAGATGTAACTGGGGCTCAGGCAGCTAAGTGTCTGCCTATGGCTCAGGTCGGCATCTTGGCGTCCTGGTGGAGCCCCACATCGGGCTTCCTGCTCAGCGGGAAGCCTGCTTCTCCCTCACCCAGTCCCCCTGCTTGTGTCGTTCTCTCGCTGTGTCTCTCTCGATCAAAAAAATAGATAAAATCTTTAAAAAAAAAAAAAAAAGAAAGAAAGAGAGAAAGAAAGAAAGAAAGACAGAAAGAAAGAATCATGTAATGTCTGTCTTTTCGCAGCTGGCTTCTCTCACGGAGCATCAGGTCCTCGAGGTCCATCCGCATCGTAGCAGGGGTCAGTGTTTGGCTGAGGGACATTCCATGGTGTGGACGCACCACACCTGGTCCCTCCTGTCACCCTGGCCTCCTTTCTACCCTCCCACCGCTGTGAGTAGAGGTCATCGGTTTTGAAATGGGACAGATTGTTTTCTTGTCTGGTGTCTCTGCTGGACGGGCAGCTTCTCAAGGGCAGCCAAGGGTTCCGTGTGAGTGCTGTTGCCTCCCTCCAGCTGACAGGTTGTACGGGAGAGCGCATGTGAGCAGGGGAGAAGGGGAAGGAGGGGGGACGGTGGAGGGGGGAGGGGAGGGATTCCCAGCTGCGTGGGTTAGCGAAGAGGCCATCCAGCCCTGCCGGCGCCCACCCTGCTGGTGGGCTCCTCCTGCCTCCCGCAGCCGGGCCCAGGACAGAGTGGTCCTCCCCGCCTTCCCTCTGCTCCCTCCCAGGGCACCTGGCACCTGGAAACAGAGACAGGAAAGAGCAGGTGCCCACCCACTTGCCCTCATCACCCGCCACTCCACCCATGCAGAAATCATTGTGCCGGACTCTGGAGGACAGTGGCCACGTGCAGGGGCAGAGAGCAGCTCCCCGAAACTGCATGAAATGGACAAAAACGTACCCGGAGTTCTCAGGAGGGAGAGTCGTCGCTGTGGTCCTCGTGGTTTGCTGTCTGGAGAGGTGTGAGTCCAGAATGATTGTGGCTCAGACAGACCCTGGCCCACGGGAGGAAGCCAGAGAGCTTTTCTTTAAAAATCTTGCTGATACGGTTTTTAAAAAAATTTGTGTGTTTATTTCAGAGAGAGAGAAGGGGGGGCAGGGGGAGAGGGAGAGAGAGGATCTCCAGCAGACTCCCCGCTGAGCTGGATCAGGACCATGACCCCGAGATCAGGACGTGAGCCAAAACCGACCATGCCATCCCGGCACCCGCTGATGTGGTATTTTGAAGAACCAGGGCCCCACTGCTGTGGGTGAACAGATCTATTCTGAGAGAAGCGTGGGGGGTTATACACGCCCGTCTGTGGGCACCGCTGAAGGGCCAGGCGCTGGGGGTGCTGTCGGTGCAGTAGGGACAGCGCCTCCCTGTCCACAGACAAGGAAACGGGGCGGGGGGTACAGGTCCAAGCCCTCACAGCTCCCTTGGGGCAGAGCAGCCTCGAAACACCGCAGACGCGTGCGGCTGTATTTACCACCTGTGCTCCGCTTCCAAGACCCAAGACGGCTGCACCTGTCACCCTAGCTCCTTCAGCCACAGCCCGGGGCTGGGGGGGGGGGGGTCTAACGGCCAGGAAGACCCCAAGGCACGCGACAGTCTCACGCCTGCTCCCGCTGTGTCGGGGCACCCGGATGGAAAGCCTGACGTGACCGCCGCCCCCTCCCCAGGCTGGGGCCCCTTCCGTTGCACTAACGTGCAGGGCAACACGCCGCCCGCCTCCTGGTTGCCGGAGCGTGTGAAGATCACCCCAGCGGCGGGATGAGCTGTTTGCTCGGGTTAATCGTCAGTGTCAAACCTTGCTCCGCGCAGGTTTAAAGCTGAATTTTCAATCTCGATGTTTCAGAAATCCATCCTCCCACCCGCCGTGGGAGAGAACGGAGTTCATGGGTTTAGCCCGTTTCTGGGCCTGGAGACTCAGGGTACCACGAGGCCTGAGCCAAGTGGAGGGGGTCTGCAGCTGATTCTCTGCTAGCTGCCACATCCTGATGGGGGTGGGGGTGGGGTGCCCTTGGGGCCACCCCTCCCCCCCATCTTACGTGAATCTCAGAAGCAGGACCAAGTGCTGGAACCCGTAGCTGCTGTGGGGGAGTTTCCCTGAAAACGGCGCAAAGCATCTCTTGTCCCAGCGCAAAGCATCTCTTGTCCCAGCGCTCGGAGGCGGGACAGGAGTCATCCTCAAAGGTGGGAGAGCACGAGGGGCAGCGGGCATGAGAAAGCGCCCGAGCCCAGGACCGAAGGGCGGCCGTGGGAGGGACGGGGTGGGCGAGGGGCTTGCCCTCGCTGCGAGAGAGTCAGAGACCCCAAGAGTGCACTGGTTCACATGGCCTTCCTGGGACCGACAGCAGCTTTCTAGGGGTGAGGAGGGGGGCGGCCGGCCGGCCTCCAACCCCCTTTGCTCTTCTTCCTGTTCCTGAATCCGCAGCCTGAGCAGGCAGGAGACGCCCTGGGGTGACACAAGGAACGTGCAGATGAGTCAGGCACAGAAGTAAAGAATTCAGACAGGGAGGGGCCGCCAAAGCCCCCGTCTGCCCCCATCATTGTCTTGGAGGAAACAGAGACCCAGAGGGCCATGGCCTGTCCAGGGGACACAGCTGGGCGGCTCAGGGCTGAATCCCTGCGTCTGGGCTCCTGCTATGTGTTTGCCACTCACTGCAGCAGCAGCCATCACACGTACTTGTCACTGATGCTGTGTGTGTCGTATGCACACCTGCACCTCGGTGGAGGCCTCTTGTCCCCCATCACGTCCGCCAGGTGTGCAGCGTGGGCTGCGGGGAGTAGACGCGTGGCTGGAGCAGGTGGAGGTCTCCGTCTGAGGGAGGAAGGTGCTGGCCGGGGTGACAACAGAGGTGGTGCGAGAAGCCTGTGCCGGCCGGGCGGGTGACCCAGCAGTCGCGTGTGGGGCCTGGTGAGCGGCCGTGCATGGCCATGGCGAGGCTGAGGGATGAATCAATGGTGCCTTTCAGGTTTGGGTCGGGGGTACCAGTGGCTGCCAGGGAGCCAGGGGAGGGGTCACTGGTTTGCTGGGGAAGGCAAGGCTGACTTTGAGTCTGCTGGGCTGCAGGCGAAGGCCGTGTGCAGGCCCCTCTGCCGGGCTCCTCGGTTCCTGAAACACAGGAGCCCCACAGCCCGTTTCCAGCTGGGTGTCCTAGCCCCTGTCACAGCAGCCAGCATGGGTCCGACACTTGGCGGGTGTTGGTTGAACGATCCAGGTTTAAGGGTCCAGCGGGAGCTGAGAAGGGGGACTGGGGCTGCAGGGGGCCGACAGTGCGCATGGGTCATTCTGGAACCGCCCGGTCCACGCTGAGAGCGGTGGGAGTGGGCTCAGTGCTGCGAGGCAAGGTGGCCGGGAGGCGGGAGAGGGGCCCTCGGAGGGAAGTCAGAGTGGAGGAGAGGGCAGGCCAGCGATGCCCCAGGGATGGAGGTCACGGAGGCCCCTGGATTTGGGGTGCGGAGAGCTGTGGGTGCACTGGGACCTACATGCACTTAGGGTGAGCACGGCCGGAAGCGGACTTGCTGGGATTAGGACAAGAGATGGCGGGCGTCGGGGTGGGGGGACCCGAGTGCAGCTCTCCGGGGAAGACGGGGGTGAGGCGGACAAGGCACAGGATAAGGGTTTGGGAAAGAGACATTGAGGGCGCAGGAAGGAGAGGGGATGCAGGAGCGCCAGGACACCTGCTGTGAACGAACTGCCTTGGGCCAGGGCTGGGGGGACAATTAGCTGGAGGAAGCCTCCCCACTGATTTCGCCTGGGGGCGAGGGGCGGGGGCAGAAGCAGAAGGATCGAGCTGCCCCCTTCCCGGGTGACAGCGCTGCTCCTTTGCTCGCCTTCCTCTGAAGACACGGGGGATGGTGGGGAGCGAGGAGGAGACCTTGAAACGGGAGTGAAGCTAGAGGAGGAAGGGCCTAGAAACAACAGCGGCAGCACGGAACCCGGAGCCACGGGCCTCCTCGGGCGGTGGGTGGATGCTGGTGCCAGCACCCGGCCGCTCCGCAGCCTCGCCTCCCTCCCTGGCTCCCACCCACCCGCGAGGCCACGCTGCCCCAGTGGCTCCCAGATGTCTGGGCACAGAGCACGGCAGGGGCACCCCAGCCCGCCATCCTAAGACCAGTCCGTGCTCTGGGCCCCCCGCGGCCAGCCAGGCCCCCTCTAACTGCAAGGTAATCGGGGCTCTCCTCCCGCAGCCCTCCTTCCTTCTGCCTCCCCCTTCCCGGGGTCCCCTCCTGTCCCTTCTGTTTCCCCTCCGCGGGCAGTTCCTCCAGCACGACCGGGCACATCAAGTTCCATCTTGGCATCGGCCTCCCAAGGGATTTAAAATGACTCCTTCCCCGGGGGGGCTCAAAGCAACAGCTCTACTGCTCATCCCCCCACACTCTCCCTTCCACTCCTCAGTAAAATGCTTGTCCTTACCGGGCCCTCAGCCTCCCCGGCCATTCTCCTGCAAAGGAGAAGGGGAGAGGGGGCTGAAGCTCTTGGCAAGCTTTCTCTGCCTGGGAATCCGGGGGGGGGGGGTGGTGTGCGGCGGAGGCCTCCCATTCCTGGACCTGAGCCCTTCATGCCCAAGGTCCCAGCACTCACACCCGGGTAGGTGCCCCTCCTGGCCTTGTCTGCAGAAGGGTCTCTTCCCTGAAGGGAAGGGAAGAAGTTAAGTAAGTGTCCTGGGGCCACCAAAACAGAGTGCCACCAATGGGAGGTGTGAAACAACACACATGTGTTCTTTTTGGAGGGCAGAAGACTGGTCAGTTCCCTCTGGAGGCCCCAAGGGAGAACGTTCCATGTCCCCCAGCTTCTGTTTCTGTCGTCCCCCGCAGTCCCCGGCGCTCTTTGGCTAATGGTACCATCACCTGACCTCTGCCCCCACCTTCTGTCTCCTATAAGGCATTCTCATGGGATTTAGAGCCTCTTTACCTTAATCCCATCTGCAAAGACCCTTCTTCTACAGAAGGTCACACTCTGAGGTTCAGGGTGGACGTGAATTTTGGGGGGACACTATCCAACCCACCACCGCAGGAGAGGGGAATGAAAACTGTCCCCGAGGGTCATGGGGGCACCGAGTGTGTCCTGAGCAGGAATGGGCCCAGCGGGGTCCAGAGGGTGGAGGGGAGAAGCCCCCGCGCTCCCCCCGGGCTTCCCTCCTGGAGCTTTCCACCATCCCCACATGCCCTCTCGCCCCTGCTTCCGGTGGGGGTGGGGGAGACCGTGATGACACCTTCTGACTTAATCAGGTTATGAAGAAGAAATGATTCAGGAGCAGAGACGAGGCTCCCCGGGAAGGGGACGAGGACCCGCAGGCAGCAGAGAACAAAGGAGGAGGTGCCGCCACCCACCGCGGACCCTCCAGGGTTGGCTGAGCGGGGGTGGGGAGGGGCGAGGGAGGGGAGGGCTGGGGCGGGCGGAGGCCCAGCCCTCCCTTCCCTTCCCTTCCCTTCCCCGGGAGCGCCGGGATTTCATATGCAAAGGTGGAGAGGCGGGCACGAGGCGCGGCGCGCGGCTCGCGTGTTTCAAACAAAGAATTTACAACAAAGGGCCGGCGGCCGCGGGGTTTGTCAGAATTCAGCGATGGGGAAGATTTATCTAAGCCGAGCGGAGGGGCCTGTGACCTTGAACAGGCGGTGGTTGAAGACGGAACAAAGACGGCTTGTGATTATCATTATTTAATATCATGGCCTTAAACTGTCGGGAGGGGGAATTAGGTGGCACAAGAGAATTGTTTTTTATTCCAGGAGATGTAAGGGAGATGTAATGGAGGGGGAAACGCCGGGGAGGGAGGCAGAGGCCGCGGAGACCTCCGAGCGCCCGGGAGGAGGGAGAGCGCACCGGGGAGGGGCGGGGATAACCGGGAGCCGCCCCCTCCCTCCCGAGGCGGGTCCGGCCTCAGCCCCAGCAGGTGTATCAGGGAAGGCGGGGCCCTGGGGCACGGGGCCGGCAGAAGGTGGCCTGTCCTTGACGCAGTGGGAATCCAGGGGTGGGGGGCGCCCCCAGCACCCCCAGACCGGGTGTCCAGGGCTGCCAGGAAACCTGGACACACACCCTCAAGGAAGCGTGGCCCGCAGGAGGGGTGCGTGGGCAGCCTGGGGGGCTCGGAGGACCAGGGTCTGGAAGGGAGCAGAGAGCTGTGGGGTCCTCTCATCAGGCCCCCCAAGAAGAGGGCGGTGCCCCTCACACAGGCGTCTGATCCCGGGAAGTGTGGTCTTCCGGGCAGTGGCACAGGGCGGTGGTTGCGGGGGCAGGAGGTGGTGGCTGGCTGGGTTGCCTGGCTGCCAAGACCGGAGCCGAGAGCCGTGTGAGTCCGTGATGGGCCCCAGGTTGGGCCAGACCCGTGCCAGCTGTCTGGCTTCCCGGGGTCCGAGCGGGACACCTGCCTCCTCTCTGGGCACATCGGCTTCTCGTCCTTCGTGCTGCGCTCTTCTAACAATGCCCCCTCTCCTGGGTTGTGTAAGTTCCAGATCCAACTAATGGGAGGGGATGGGCTCAACCAGGGGTCCTCGCAACACACCCAAGGCAGAAGGACTGCGCTTCTCCCCAGAATGTGCCAGAAGCCTGTGCCAGCTGTCTGGGGCCTCTGTCGAGCTTTAGAGCCGGGCCTGGGGGAGGGGAGCAGGAGCAGCTCCGTTCCGGAGCCACAAGGGACCCCCGTTGCCTGCCCTGGGGTGGCCGGCCGGCCACAGCACGTTTCCACTAGAAAGATTTTCCTCATTTCACACTAGCTGCTCGGGCCACAGGCCAACTCAGACCCCCGAGACCAGGGAAGCAGAGAGAAGACAAGTTTCTGAGTCCGGCTGGAGGGGAACGAGGCAGGAAAGAGGCTTCCTGTTGTTTCGAGGGCACATCCCAGTGTTGGGGGTCAGGGGGTTCTCTGGGGAGGCACTGCACAGAAGAGGAACCGTCCTTGTCCCCTCCAGGAACTCAGAGGCGGGATTCCCAAACCTGGCTGTGCACCCGGGCAGCTCAGGGCCCCACCCCGAACCTACCGAAAACCCCAGAACGGGGGCCGTGCGTCCGTGTCTTAGCAGGTGCTCAGGAAACTCATGCTCCCGCATGAGGGCTGGGCCAAGGGTCGATCCTGGAGGAGGCAGGGTACTCGGCTCCACCAGACGGTGTCCGGGCCCCGGACAACCCCACGGGCCGCAGCCCTTGTGGTCTGGCTCATCTCTGGGCGGCAGGAGAGGCTGGGAAGCCTTGGGTGGGAAGAGACAACAGTTTCCTCTTGACCTCCACTCAACTGTAGACACGCTCAGCCCAGGAAGTCCGTCTGTAAATGGGCTAAGATTGCAGCTGGGGTGGGGGGCGTTGGAGGAAAGTGTCCACGTGAGGGCGCAGCTCCAGAGACCAGGACACAACAACCCCCCCACCCCACCCCTGTGAGCACGAGGGATGCCCAGTGCTTTCTGGTGGGTGGCCGCGTGGCCTTGTGGGCCAGCCCAGGCTGGAGTCGGGGCACCTGGGCCAGCTTGGCCACCTACTCAAGGTGTGGCCCTGGGCCTCAGCCTTCTCTTCTGTAAAATGGGGCTTAAGGATAGGACATGTCCACAGGGTAATTGTGAGGAGCGGGGTGATGTGGGGGGCTCTGGAGGCTACAGGGGACTTGTCACCCACTACTGTCACTGCCTCATCACCCTCCTCCTCGGCTCCCTCTGTCTGCCCAGAAGGAAAACCCCTGCCTGCAGTTGGGGCAGGGGCCCTCACCAGAGGAAAGACGCACCCGTGATTTTCCTGCAGCTGGGAAGCCCTCGGTAGTCCGAGAGGCCGCCAGGGAATATGGCTGGACCCCTGGGGACCTGGTCAAAGGCTGAGATGTTTCTAGTTGACAAAAGGGAAGGTGCAACCTCAAATAGACCCCTGCGTCTCCCTCTCTCTGTCCCCCTCTCTGTCTCTGTCTCTCCGTCTTTCTCTGTCTCTCCCCTCCTCTACTCCCCCACCCCTAGTGCCCCCAGAACATACGTCAAAAGCTAGGGCTGAGGCTGTGACCTCGTATTATCGGGTCCTCTCGCTGCGTGGCTGTGACTCCCAACAGGGAATCTCTCCCCAGTCCGGTCACGAAACACCCACCGGGCCGAGTAAGCGCACCCGAATTCTCCCTCCTGTTGGGAAATCCTTCTTCTTACCCAAACTACATGCGTCGTCCTGTAGCTTAAACGTATTCCATGGTCTGCTTTCCTTTTTCAGTCACTTCTCTACTTACAGACTCTGATCGATGGAAAGTGGTCCCTTAGCAAACACTTAGTTCTGTGTCTGGACCCCTCGCTCCTTCTCTGCCGCCAAGGAGTCCACGGGGTCTGGCGCTCGGGGATCCTGGGTGAAGCCCTCCGCTCGGCCGCCACCCAGCTGCAGCCGGACCCGGGCGCGGCGTCCCCTTCCCCCTCACTTCACGTCATTACCAAGAGATGATGCAGATCTTGGAGCACGAGCCCTTTGGCTCTGGAAGAATTATGTGTGACACTTTACATGTGGATCAGGTAATTAACGGATGCCCCGATTCCCTCCACCAGAACATAAAGCGGGTGAGGATGGCCCTCTAATTCCAGATAATTAAAGAGCGATCGAGTCGGCTGGTGCTGCTCGGGGAGTGTGGGCTGCTGTCATGAACACAGCCTCCTCCTCTCCATTCTCCACACCTCACTGCAAACCGAGGGGCCCCGGCTCCCCCGGGGCTGACCAGCTAGAGCGCCCAGGCAGCCCGCCCGCCATGTAATTGGACTGGCCACATCTGCTGCACCAGAGCTTACCGAATGGGGTGCGGCATGCTGTCACCAAGGGGAGGCGCTGGCTGCCACAGTCCCCCCAGGGTCAGCCTGCCTCTCTCTGCACCCTCCCCGGTGTGTGTGTGTGCGTGCGTGTCCGTGTCTGTGTCTGGGATGGAGCCCCAGAATGGCCTCTCCAGCGTAGCCATGCCCAACCTTACAGATTTGGTTCCCCAGGGAAACTTGCAGAGCTCAGAGGCTGCTCCCACCACCTGGGGAAAAGCCGCATGTCCTGACAAGGGAAAGGCAGAGGGGGATTTGAGTCTCGGGGACACAGGGAAGGATACCACGGGACCACAGAGGCAGCATCCGGAGGCAGCCCTGAGACAGTAACATCCCGAGGCAGCAGGAGCTGGACGAGGCAGGAAAGACCCTCCCCTCGAGCCTTCAGAGGGAGCACGGCTTCGCTGACACCCTGAGTGCAGACTCTGGCCTCCGAACGGTGCAGGAATAAACTGCTGTAGTTTTAAGCCCCCCGGGTTGTGGTAACGCCTATGGCAGCATGAGGCAACGGATGCGATCAGCTTAGGACCCGAGGAATGGCGTGATGATTGTAATATTTGCCACCATTTGCTGAGAATGAATGGGCTTGAACTCAACAAGGAGGGAAGTGCTGCTGTCCCATTTCACGGATGAGGAGCTGAGGCCCAGCCAGTTTGCACAGCCTTGAAAGCCCTCCTCTGGGAAGAGGATGCCCGGCCCGAGTCCGGGGGCAGCTGCTTGCGATCTCCTGCTCACATCCGTGGGCTCCGGCGATCGCCGGATGTTCACTCCAGCTTGCCCCAGAAGCCAGACGGCCCTGTGGAGACCCACTGTGTGGGGCGCTGCTCTCTGACTTCGGGTCCAGGAGCCAAGCTCTGCAGCCCAGCCCTGGTGCCCACGACCCTGGGCCAGCGGCTCAGGCAGCTGCAGAGAAGGATGGGGCTTCTCCTTCCTGTCTGTCCTCCCAGCCTTTCCCCACCTGTCCTGAACCCCGCTGCTTGGGATGGACAGAGGGACAGCTGACTACCAGCCTCCCCCATTCGGGCATCTTCTTTGCCACTTTCAGTGGCTACCCTGCACAGAAGCAAAGAGAAAAAAATATTTTTTTTTAAAGATTTTATTTATTTACTTGACAGACAGAGATCACAAGTAGGCAGAGAGGCAGGCAGAGAGAGAGGGAGAAGCAGGCTCCCCGCTGAGCAGAGAGCCCGATGCGGGGCTGAGATCATGACCAGAGCCGAAGGCAGAGGCTTAACCCACTGAGCCACCCAGGCGCCCCGAGAAAAACTGGTTTTAGACCCTGAAGCCGTGACCCGAGCTGGAGGGGCTGGGATGAACGCAGCAGGGGCTCCGTGGAGCTGTTTCCCAGATCAACCTTGCATCCAGCCAGACCCGCACGCTGAAACGCAAGCGCTCCTGAGGTCCTTCTCTGTATCTCACCACCTCCCTTGGAGAAAGATGACGCAGCAGCCACCGAGGAAATCTTCGTACACAGGAGGCGCTCAAGAAGTGTTGGCTGCACTGATCTGGAAACCGGCCTGTGCAAACACAGCAGCGCGGGTCTTCCCTCCCTCAGCTGCACGGCTTGCATCTGGAACCCCCGTCTTCCGTCTTCCGGCTAGTCTCCTCCCAAAGCCCCCGAAGCCTCCCCCAGGCGCTGCTCTGGGGCGGGGCGGGCGCATCGGTACAAAGGGCAAGTTGTCCAGAGAAAGCTCACACGGCGTCGGGTGGAAAACGCGGGCTACACCATGGCACCTGCGGCGTGGTCTCAGCCGGGTGAAGGTTACGCTCAATAGAAAACACCTATTCCTCTTTGTGCAGAGAAAGAGGGTTCATAGACATAGATGCATAACTGCCGATAGATGCTTTTCTTTCTGGAAAAAACCACACAAAACCTAGAAACACGGGTGAATTCGAGGGAAAGGGGTGGGGGTGGGGCTGGCCAGAAGGGAACTTTCTTTTCTCTTTTTTTGTTTTTTGGATTTTATCTATTTATTTGAGAGAGAGAGAATGCGCAAGCAGGCGTGAGGGGCAGAAGGAGAGGGAGGACGTGGAGCTCGATCTCAGGACCCTGAGATCATGACCTGAGCCGAAGGCAGACCCTTAACTGACCGGGCCCCCCAGGCGCCTGGCAACTTTCTTTATAGTTGATTTCCCTATAGCCAAAGGCAATAGAAGTCCATTTAAAGGCAAAGTAAGATACCCTGGCAGCAGGCAAAACCATGAATTGGTGAGTTTGGGGGGAGAAAGCGTCCAATCTTCCCATCCCCCATCACCCAGACACCTGTCCAAGCCACACGCGCTGTCCTTGGTTGCAAGGTCCCTTTCGGACCGGAGCTCCTGGTTCCTAAACGCCACTCCTCCGTGGGGATCCAGGCTAATGGACTCTCCCAGGAATGGCGGGCTTCACGGCCCTGGAAAACCCAAATTCAAGGTAAAAATCTCCACAGGCAGTTGTGGAAGCAGTTGTGGGGCAGACGCGAGACAGAGAACAGGACACATGGTGAAGACCACGGAGTCTGCGAGCACCTCATTAGAGCCCCAGTCCCACTGTCGACAAGCTGTGTGACTCTGGGTCAGTTACTTAACTTCTCTGAGCCTTGCGGCCTCACCGGTAAGTGGAGTAAAACCAGAGTTCCTCATGCACGGATCCGTGTGTCTTCAGCGAGGAGGTCTCCGTGAAGCCTCGGGACGACGGGGAGCACATCCTGAAGGCCCCTAAAGAAAGGGAGCTGTATTTGTGGTGAGTGGCCGGTGCGTGGGGAGAAGGCCCCTCCTGGCGTCTGCCCCAGCACGACGACACCCACATTTTGTGGACTTCACGCGCGGCCGCTGACACGAGGCCCACGAGAGACCTAGGATGTCCCTGTGACTTCTGTTGCCTCGGAATGGGGTCCCTGGGGATCTGTGGGTGACAGGGAGGGCCACCCTTGAGCAGTGTCCTCCAGCCCAAGGGTGAGGGGTGGACGGGGACAGTCCACCTGCCGTCCAGGAGGCGCTGGGGCTGCAGACAGCCATTGGTCCCTCTGTGAGAGGCGCGTCCGTCTGTCAGAGTGGGCCCTGGGGGGGCAGGTTTGTTGTTTGCTTTTGCTTTGTCAGAATCAAAGCTTCCTTTCCACAGATCAGCTGGGGACAGAGGACATGGGTGACGCAGAGCCTGGACCCGGTGGGGGGTGGGGCACCACCATGGGCTTTCCTGAGGGCTGCAGGGGGCAGTGTGGGGACTTGTGAATTGACCTTCCCTGCAGGTCACAGGCACAGAGGGGGGCTGTGTCTCCCGGAGGCCCCTTGGTCCAGCCTGGGGGGGGGGGAACAGGACGGCTCTCGGCCCTTGGGACCTCTGCAGCCTAGGAGGGAAGCCCCCAGACCTCGTTCCTCATCCCAGCGGGTAGGCCCCTGCCTTCCAGGACTCCGGTCTCCCCACCAGCACCCCTACCTGCTGAGCCAGCCCAGAGCCGGGGCCTGGGAGTCTGGAGGGTGGGTGAGAGCCCCCCGGGGTTCTAATGCTGAGCTAGTTTGGGAAAACGACCTTAGCCCTGGGCCTAGAGTTACCAAGGGCCGGCTTAGCGTGTGGCCTTTCCCGGGCAGGGGTCATGTCAAGGCCTGTGTGCTGGGATGTCCTGAGGCCAAGGGCTGGGGCTGTCTCCCTGTGTCCCCTGGGCCGGTCCAGGACCAGGCATGCAGAGGCTCGAGGCCTGTGTTTTTTGAATGAAAAAACAAACAAATAGATGCTCTCTGCTGTGGAGCGGCTAGAAAGGAAGGACTCCGCGCCCCAGGGCCTGCGTGTTGTCCAAACCACAGGCACCTCTGCTGGCAACACCGTGTAGCAGAATGACAAAGGGTTGACTGGCTTTTTGCTTTCTTATTTTTATGGGGGGTGTGTGTGCACACGCATTGTGTGTGTGTGGTTGTGCGTGTGCACCTGCGCGTGTGTGACTGTGTGTGTGCCCCTGCACGTGGGTGTATACGTGCACGTGTGTTTGCGTGTGCACGTGTGAGGCAAGACGCCAGGGGCCAGCGGGTCGGCGGGATGGGGGTGCACGGTCTCTTTGTCCCTGGTGTTTGATGACGCCCTTGTTCTTGCCCTCCGAGATGGACAGGTCCCGTGACCCAACCTGGATTCAGGTTACTGGTCCCCAGAGCAGGGGCAGAGGGGCAGGGCAAGGTGGGGGATCAAGGGACACTGCCCAGGGCAGGGGGGCGTGGGAAGAACGGAACATGAATTACCATTGTCCCCACGGAGCCTTGTCAGTGTCCCCTCAAGTCCCCTAGGGTGGGGGCTCGTCGAGGCGGGGCCGACTGAGGTTGACGGGGAGGTTCTGTCCAAAGAAGACACAGGAGCTTCTCCCTAACTCCCCTGCCGTGGCTGCCCCGGTGGAAGAGAGTAGCAGAGGAGTCAGAGCAAAAGCGAGCGCTTGGCAGAGAGAAAAGAGCTTCCCGCTTCCTCCACCCGACCCCTGGCCCCTCTGTGGCCGCAGCAGAGGGGAGGAGCAAAGCTGGGTCTGAGGGGAGCCTCGAAGGCCCAGGCTGGCGAGAGTCCTGACCTCCCGGGGCTTCCCCAGGCCGGGGCTCGGGGACCCTCCTCCCACGCGGCAGGGCTCTTGGGAGAGCGGGGACAGGAGGGAGAGGCCTCAGCTGTGTCCCCAGCCATGTGGCCAGCCTTCAGGCAGAAACCCGCCTGGGACGGCAGTCTCCAGAGCTAGATCAGTGACTTCGCCTCCAGAATTCTCCAGCGGCTGCTGAAAGGGGCCGGCAAGCTTCTCCTAGCCTCTTTCCTCGCGCCCCCAAAAGGACCCACAGCTCCCTCTCTGGAGCACGACACGCCCCTCTCTCCTTCCTTCCCTGTCCTCTCTGGGCCTGGGCCTCCATCTCCTGCCTCCTCGGTCCCCAGTCCCTCCGGCTCTCTGCGTGCCGCCGGGAGCAGGACGGAGCTGACAGTCTGTGCCTCTCGTGAACCCACGGGCCGCTCCCGCCTCGGCCTTGTTAATGCCACCTTCCCCCAGACGCTGCCTCCCCATCTTTTCCGGGGCCCCTAAATAAATGCCATTAGTTTTCATCTGTACTTGCTGGGGAGCTGGGTCCAGCGGGTGGGGTGCCAAGGGCGTGAGTGAAGCCTCGTGGGGGGCATACAGAGCGGACCCCGTGGAAGCCTTAGCAAAGTGCCGCAGGCCCAGCAGCTCCCACGCAGACATCGGCGGCCCCCGTCCTGGAGGCCACAACCCGAGTCCGCAGGGACGGGTCCTCCCGGGGCCTCTCTCCTCGGCTTGCGGCTGGCGCCCTCTCCCCAGGTGCTCACGGGGTCGTCGCTCTGCGCGAGCCTGCGTCCTCATCTCTACTTCTAACGAGGACACCAGCCGGATTGGGGCAGGCCCGCCGTGATGACCTTGTCAGAGGCTCCTCTCCAAACAGTCACACCCCGAGGTGCGGGGGGTTAGGGCTTCCACATACGGATCTGGGCGGCACAGGATTCAGCCCATGACAGGACGTATATAACAACAACGCATGTCCGAAGCCGGAAATCACCTTCCATCAGTCCTCCCGGGTTAAATGAGCTGCCAGTTTCCACGCTGCGGACATCATCACCACCTTCTGACTCGCGTTCTGATGACCGTCCGCCCTTTCTGGAGCCCCTGCTGTGTTCCAGGTCCTGTCCTGGGAAGGAGGACACGTGGCTGAGTCCGGTCATGGTCCCGACCTCCCAGGACCTCAGAGAGAGCGAGGGATTCAGGTGCATCCCCAGATAACAACAGTGGGGCCCGTGGCACTTCCCATAAAGTGAGGAATTTATCAGGGACAGCAGGGGAGCTGGGGAAGGATGTCAGGCGCGGGAGTGACACGGTCACCCCAGGGTCTGATATGAACATGCTCAACCAACAAATAAATGACCCGATTTGCCGTTTTCCTAAGCATGGAGTCTGAGCAAAAGGGGCCGTCTACCCGCCAGGGTCCTTTACGGTGGCAAGATAGAGACGCAGCCCAGGCCGGGGTCCCCAGTGGATTGTGCGGGCCCATCACTGTGTTCTGAAGGAGTCTCTCCCCTTCTCCCTCACCAAGCGGTGAGTGGGCCTGGGTCCAGGCCACCCATTCCAGCTCTGGGACTGGGAGTCTGGGGAGCAGCATCTAGGCAAGGAACGGAAGGGGAAGGTTGGGAACGGGGGGGGGGGTGCTGCCGGGCTTGCTCTGCCTTTCCACCTCTCCCTGCTGACCCTCACTGTAGTCCTGAGCTGGACGCGATTACCATCCCACCTCACCGACGGGACCCCAGAGCGTGAGGTGGGGACCTTCCCAAGCGGCGAGGCCAGCAAGGGCCTGGGCTGGGATTCAAACACAGGGCTTGGTGCCTACTAACCCATGCTTTGTGGACACTGCGTTAACAAGCCACATCTCCGGCTACTTGCTGGCCGGCGCGAGCTCTCCCCCATCTCTGGGTCCTGGTGTCACTCGGACACTGAGTCCCAGAGTGGCTCCCCGCTTGGAGAGCCGTCAGGTCTGGGAGGCTACAGTCTCTCCACGGATCAGCGGTTAACACCCCCGGAAACCACACAGCTCCAACGGCAACAGACGAAAGCACACGGGGCGGTAACAAGTTAAGGAAGGGCCTGACGAAAACCGCCCTGTTTCAGATCCCTAGATCCCTTCCCTCAAGAATGCGCTTGAACGAGAGGCCGAGAAGGGTTTACCTCTCTTGTGAACTGCTTCCGAAAAGTACTAGAGAAAAATGAGCTCCCACCCAGGCTGGAGAGCCACCAGCTGTTCAAAGCAGATACGTGTATTTCTGGAAAAAACGTTGTCCCTGTATTGAAAAATGGAAGAGAGAATTCCAGAAGGATCCGGAACTCATTTCTAATTAGCAGCAAAGTGTTTGGGAAACTCACTTGCCCGTAGCAGTTAATCCTTCGTGGGAGGAGCTGCTGGCTTGTACCCGCTGTTTTGGGCAGGACGGGGAGGGGCCTCTACCGGGTGGGCCCTTCCACGGCACCCCTCCCCCGGGTCCAGAAACAACATGCTCGCCAACCACCAACTGTGTCCATTCCGGTGTCCATTCTGGGACTATAGACTCGATCTCTAACTGGGTCCGTGGACCTCGGGGACCTCATTTAAGTGGACCTGGCCAGGACGCCCCTGATGGATGACCCCCACGCTGTCCCTCTCGCAGGGGGCTGTGGTTATTTATTGTCATTGCTATCGGCGGCATCATAATGATTATCACAGACAGTTTCTTGAATGGGCTCTCTTGTGCCGGGAGCTGTGGAGCCTCACACACGGGTTCCGTTCTACTCCTCGAGACTCTCTGGAGTGGGGACCACTGTAGTCTGCACGTTGTAGATACGGGAATTGACACTCACAGGAGTCGGGGCACCCGAGCGGCTTAGTCGGTGAAGTGTCTGCCTTTGGCTCAGGTCATGATCTCAGGTCCTGGGATCGAGCCCTGCATCAGGCTCCCTGCTCAGTGGGTAGCCTGCTTCTGCCTCTCCCTCTGCCCCTCCCCTGCTTGTGCTCTCTCAAATAAATAAAATCTTTTAGGTAGGAAGGAAGGAACAGACTCATAGGAGTAAAGCTCACGTGCCCAAGTCCATCCAGAAATTCCACAGTGGGGGTGGGATCTGGACCCCGGGCTCTTAACTCTACTGACCATTTCAGTCCCAAGCATTATTTCAACCCATGGCGGCAGGGGACAAATGACACAGATGATCTGGGGAAAAGCAGCAGCGGTGTGGACCCATCGGGAGGAGCCCGGAAGAAGCCACTACAGACGCAGCAACCCCTCCACTCAAAGTGGGGCCTTGGGCACCCGGCTCCAGTCAGGGGCTCTGCCCTCACCCACCCAGCTGGTCCTCTCTCCGGCTCCCTCCTCAGCCCCCAGCCTGGAGAGTCAACCCCACAGCCCTGGCTCAGACCCTCCCCACCCCTCCCAGACAAGAACTTAGACCAGGGTCCCTCCGGTGACCATGGCAGACATCACCAATCAATCACCGTGCTCTGGCTGGCCGAGCCTCCCAGTCTTTCTCAGTAAGGGACCCGGGAAGCCTCTGGCAATGGTTCAGGATTGCATGAGGAGTGAAATCTATGTCTATCCTGCTTTTCGTCTTCCTCTCTAGCTTCCCTGCTCTGGGCCGTTCTGGGGGAGTGCTCGTCATGGCTCAGCCTATAGTTTGGGGTGCACAGCGACTGGGGTATCCCCCCACCCGAGAGAGTTCTGAGCACCCATCCCACCCATCCCACCCCAGCACCTGCTGCAGGGTTCACTGGCTGCTTTCAAAGACAGCCCCCCTTGATGCCACATCTGCTTGCCGGCTGAGCAGGTGTTCTAGTCTAGGGGTTACCAAAGTGGGCTCCCTGAAACACAAAAGTCCGAATTATTTCCGGGTTTAGAAAACGCCCACTGGAAATCATAGTCTTTGCGGGTCTGTCCTGAATCCCTATTTTATAATAGAACTTGTCCCCTCCCTTCTCCAACACCCCTTACCTTGTGTGATATTGTCTCCGTGGCATTGATGTTTCCCACACACCACCCATAAGGTGTGTGTTTGTTGTGTTTTTGTTCATTCCGTCTCCCCACTGCAGGAACCTACACTCTGGGAATCTGTTTTGTTCACCAACATATCTCCAACACCTTGAACGGTGCACTTAGTAGGGACACAAAATCCTAGGGGGTGAGTAAACAGAGGAAAAGTCCTCCCACTCAGTCAAAGTCCTCGAGCCTCTTCCCCGGGGGCTGCGCGCCCAGCAGGAGCTGTGATTGGCAGGTGCATATGTCTTTGATTAATAAAAACGGGCAAACACGTTCACACTTACTTAACGCATTTGGTTTTGTTGGCAACGTATTTCAAAATATGGAGTCCTCGCAGGGGAGGCAGAGGGAGTTAAGGACAATAGTGATGGGGAACCCTGGCCCAGGAGTGGGAGAAGGGCCAGCCCCAGGTGCGAGGCCCAGCCTGCCGTCCCATTCACCAACCGTCGGGCCTCCCGCCCATTCTGTTCCCTCCTCACTTCCTCACTGGAGGTGGTGTAAGGATTCAAGGAGCTAATCCATGCAAAGAGGTAACGTTTCCATCAACTGGAAATTCAGTATGTGTTAGTCACCGGTCGGGAAAGACTCTGGATCATTGTGCTTTTGAAGACAAACCCTCCCTTGATGATCGTGTAGCCCGGGACAAGCGTCCACGCAGGCACTGGTGCAGGCACGAGGGGAAAACACAGCCAGCGTTCACAATAGCACACGGGGTCCTCCAAAGATTGTGCCCTGTAAGTGTGTGCTGGGTTCAACGCAGCTCCCAAGCCTCGGCGTCCTCGGTTACGCAAAACAACACTCATACCTGTTACACGTGCACGGAGGTCCCTGTTCTCATAGATCAGAGCATAGAAGGACGACTACGAACAAGGAAGTGAGGGAGAGAGACGCAGGAACTTTGGTGTAACCAGATCCGAGTTCGAATGCTGTCCCCCACTTAGCTCTGCGCCTTCAGGCAAATGACCACTGCGGGTCTGTTTCCTTCCCAGTCAGGCAAGATCGTGATGCCTACCAGTGGCCGTGGACCAGGCTCGTGGCAGGTCTTCCGGAATCCCAGCATCTCCTTCTGAGAGACAGAATACGGCAAGTGCCATGCGTCCCAGGAGGAGTGGCCAGTCGCCCGGGGTCCCACTGTTGCTACCTGGCAGCATGTCCCCGGTCGTGCTCTTCAAATGTTGCAAGTGTCAGAGCTGGCCACCCTCCGTCTCCCCACAAGGGCACGTCGGCGGCACACCCGGGGGACTTAATTTGGAAACAGCACTGTTCCGACTTGTCGACCGCCACTCCCTTTGATGCTTTTGGCACGAGCGGGTCCAGACTGCGGGGCCCCTGCCAAGTAGGCAATACTGTGGGCAGAAGGCCTCTTTGTGCTCCCGTCCCCTGAGAACTACGGCGGCGAGCCAGGTGAGCCCTCCTCCTTTGGGAAAGTACACAGCCCGCCCTGCGAGGACCCGCGCCCCGTCTTTATCAACGAGGAGCCTTCTACAGCTGCTGGCGCGTCGCTGGCTCAGCTCTCCGGCTCTAATGTCCGCCCTGGAGCGATCGGTCTTGGGGACCCTACTGGGATCCATGAGTCAGTGAGCCCCCGGGGCAGCTGAACCGCCTTTAGTGTTGGGAAATCCCGGTCCCACCTGGAGGGGGTACCCAGACGCCCAAGAAGCTGGCAGCAGAGTGAATCCCAGCCCCTGCTTGGGAACAGTCAGGCTGGCAAATTTGAGGTCGGGGGGTTTGAATCGCTTGTCCCCGGTCGCAAGATCAGGACGGTGCGGTTGGGATTCTGGCAGTGGTTTGGGTCCCAGGGCAAGCTCTAACCACTGCACCACAAAGCATCCCCCCCATCCCCCCGCCCCAGTGAGAATTCCCCTCCAGATGAGCCAGATGTCTTGTGGCCACCCCCCCACCCCACCCACTGCCTCCTTTAATGGCCGTCACTGGAGCCAGCTTAGCCAGGAGGGACACCGCACCCGAGGTCCTGAGGAAAGGGACCCATCGAGCTCTGGGCCTGGCTGAAGCAGCCCTGACTGCTGCAGGCTCCCACACTCCCAAGTCGGGAGCACGGGGTGGCAAGTCACCTACGACGCTGAAGGGACAGTCCTACCCGTCCACTGGGCTCCCCATCTGCCCAGTTACAGGCCTCCCCCCTTGGGCCTGGCTGAGCAGCCAGAGTTCCCAAGGCTTCCCGGAGCCTTCATCAAAGACAAGGTCACCTTCACCTCTCACCTGGCGGGAGCTGCCTTGCCCACTCCTGACCCGACCTGTCCTGTGTATTTGCCGCCCCGAGCCGGGACGGTCAAGGACCCCAGTTCCAGAGTCCATGATCGACCTTTGTTTAGCTGAGGGATGCGGTCCAGGGGGCCCAATGCAATTAGTGGCTCTATTTCATGAGCCAAGGAAAGAAAAGAGAAAGGCGTCATGGGCCAGGTACAAGCGTTTCCTCAGGCCAGGATGCAGACACGTGTGTATTTGTAGGGAAAAGGTGGTGGACAGAGAAGCAGGAAGGAGCATTTCCCAGATCAGTGGGACATGGCGGGCAGGGACGGGGGAACAGAAGGGAAGCTGAGCTTTGCAAGGAGGTGAAGGGAGCAGAAGTGCTCTTTAAGACCTTTTTTGGCTCGAGAGGGAGGAAATCCCTTCTCTCCACCTCCCTTGTCCTCGTGCAGGCCATGATCACAGTGACCGTCCTACGCCTCCCTGCGAGGAGCCCGACCCTTCCCAGCCGGACCCCCACCCTCCCCGACGCTCGCCGTTGTGTGTGTGGGCGGGACCTGCCTGCCCTAAGCTGAGTGGGGCAGTCCTGGGTGGCCCCAGACCCCTTGAGAAGCCTGGTTTCTGCTTGCTCCGCTCCCCCGCCCCCCGCCTTCCAGCACTCTCTCCGCACCTCCGCACCTCCGGAGGGAAGGCAATCCAGGTACCCAGGGCCACACGGGGGGGGGGGGGCCCAGCTGGTGTCACGGGGAGCCTCCTGTCCCAGGACACTCTGGCTCTAAGTGAAGAAATGGGAGGCAGGCGAGAGACCGTCGTGCCCATGAGGATTTGGGGGCAGATCCCACCAGTTACTGGTCGCTGGAAGTAGAAGAGATTTAGTGGGAGGCTGTGGTGGGGGAGCTCCGTTGGGGGTGTGCGCAGCAGGGCCTACATGGGGCAGTTCCCCCCAGTTCCTGTCTGCCTGGAGTCCCCAGGCTCAGGGGCCACGTGGAGGGAGGTGGGCACCTGGCCTCAACCTGCCCTGAGCACCCCACTTACTTGGAGGGGAGATAAGGCCCCAGAGGGAAGTGGGGGCCCCCGGGCAGCGTGACCTTGGAGGCCGGCACCAGGAACGCCCCACATCCTCTAAGCGAGCTCAGATAAAAGGCTTGAGCAAGCCAAGAGGCTTCTGAACACAAATCTGGTGAGAGCAGTTCTGGGTGCGGAGGGGTTGCTGGTGGGGAAGGCCCCGCGGGGCGGAAGCAGGTGGGCAGGCCCTTTCCAGCACCTCCCGCAGACCTCCTGTTCTATTTAGAAAACTTGGCGACTCAGGTTCAAGTTCAGAGAGCAGCCCCCAGACTCAGCGACTCAGGTTCAAGTTCAGAGAGCAGCCCCCAGACTCAGCACTCATCTCTGCATCACACACGGTGTCCAAGAACACGGGGGCCGGTCCCTACCAGGAATGCGAAAGGGAGTCGGGGGGCTTCCCTCTTCTTTCCTCTGCTTCTGAGCAGCCCAGCCCGGAGCCCAGAGCCCGGAGCTCGCTCTCACCCAGCCCTGCGAGCCTGTTTGTTGTGGCCTTGATCAGCCTTGACAGGAAACATCTAGGAACAAAGAGGGAAAACCCCCAAATTCTCCGTTCCAGGGAGTCAGTCCTTATTTCCATCAAGAAGCCTCTGTTTCATGTATTTCTGTTCTTGGGGGCTGTGGGTTTTCTCTTAAAATTTAAGCTTTTTGGTTGCCTCTTTGCAAATCCAGACACACGCAGAAGAGGCCGATGGTTTCCAGGGGGAGGGAGCGGAGGGGCCTGGCTGAGCCCCTGGGACCTGGGTCGGGATGGCTGATCTTCACGGCTCATCCCAAAGTGCCGGCAAGCAGCCCAGCCAAGCCTTCGCCCAGTGCGGGGAGGGGAGGGGGCTGCACCCCTCTCAGCCCCCATCAGTGCTGGGTGGGGGTAACCTGTCCCTGTTTGCATTTTCCTGGGCTGAGCTGCCACCTGTGGGAGGGGCTTCGTATCCTCAGGTCCCCCCTCCTCTTGCTAGAGTTCGGACTGACCCTCCTTGACCCCAGCCCCGACCGCCCAGCCTTTTCTGCCCTTGGGGCTCTAATGAGCACGGAAGCTTATCTGTGCCCTCCCCCACCCTCCCCCACCCTCCCCACCCTCCGCCCTCCCTGCCTCCCCCTGCCCTTGCCCGTTGTGATGGCTTGTGTTGATTTGCATGCCATTTTGCTTGTGGTCTCCATGGTAACAGCTACCAAATGGCCTACGGATAAGAGAGGGGCTGGGGCGCGGGTGGGGGGGCCCCACGCGGGGTTTAGATTTTAAAAATGAACTCAATTCCTCCGCATGCTTGGCACGGTGGAAGCCTCTCCTGGCCTCCCTGTCCCTCAAGCCCCTGGTGCCCCTCACGGAGGGCCTGGTCCCTACCTTCCAAGGGGGAGGGGAGGCAGCATCCAGAAAGAAGCTGTGTGTGTGTGTGTGTGTGTGTGTGTGTGTGTGTGTGTCCAGAGCAACGGCGAGGGCAGAGGGAAGCCAAGGAGGCCAGGGAGATGAGAGCCCCCACCCACCTACCCACCCACCCGCCAAGGGCAACCGCAATTCCCCGGAAGCGTCTCTGTCTTATGACGAAGCTCTCGGCCCAAGTCTTGTCTTTTCTCCATTGTCCACCTCGGCCTCAGCCTCGCCCCCTTCTTGCAGCCGTCCTGGCCTCCTCCGCACGGGACACAAAGCACGACTTCACGTCCCAGCCGAGTTTCTGGGCCAGAGTCCGGAGAGAGAATTCTCTAATTTCTCACGCGTGTCCAGCCCTGAGCTGGTCACAAAACACATCCAGAGCCACAAACCTCGAGCCCTGGTGAGGCTGAAGGGCCGGGAGTGGGGCGTCGTCCTCCTTTCAAAATGAGGGAATGGACGCTCGGGCAGCGGGCCGAAGAGGCGGGACCTGGCGGCCCCCAGACCGTGTGGCCCACAGTCAGAGGCAAGAAAACCGCATTTCTGAGTTGGACTAGGCTCTCCCGATCGTATTTATATCAGACCATATTCCCAGATAATGTCTCACTTCCTATCCCCACAGTGCTGTGAGTCGAGGGGGTCACCACCCCCACCACCATTCTCTCTGCCCCTGGCACCCAGGAGCGTGGTAAGAGTATGGTGTCGGGGAGAACGTGCCATAAAAAAAAAAGACAACACGAAAACCCACTGCTTTGGGAGCAAGAATGAACTCTTAGCAGGTGCACAGATGAGACCCAGGGGAGTGAAGGAACTTTTTTGAGCCTGTGTACACACACACGCACAAACACACACTCACACACACAAACACACACATGTGCATACCCAAACACACATGTGTGCTCACATGCATGCAATCACACACATGCTCTCACACACGTGCACACACATGCTCACACACAGAGATGCACACGTGCACACAAACACATGTGTGCACGCACATGCTCACACACATACAAACACATGTGTGCGTGCACGCACACATATGCTCACACACATGTGCACACACCAGCAGAGATGCACGCACACGTGCTCACACGCAGAGACACACATGCTCACACATGCACACATACAAAATACACATGTGCATGCACACACACACACACGTGCTCACACGCACACGGCGAGTGTTTCTGCTGGGACCGGATGTCACAGAAGGACAAGCCCCGCTGGACGCAAATCTTCCTCCGGATTCCCCGGGGCGCTGGTCCTCTTCCCTCTCTGTCTCTGCACTCCTGTCCCTGAGCCTATAGGATTTACTCTTTGTCACTTCAAGAAGAAGGTTCCCTGGCCCGGGTTCAGAAGATGGAGGACGGGCATGTTCTCAGCGTCAGCTTCATTCCCTACAGCCGGGTCAGCTGATCCCCACCCACTGTCTGTCAGTGATCACTTTGGGAGAACCGCAGACTCACGCAACATTTACGGAACCTCGGCTGGGAGCTGAGAGCTAGAATCACCGAAACATCGAAGACCCACATTGTCCTGCCCTCAGGGGGCTCGTAGGACCCCCAAGGGACGGTGACCCAGGACCCCCCGGCCGGGTGCGGCAGAGAAGGGGGCTGGAGGATCCAGGGAGGCCAAGGCTGAGGCACTAATGGTGGGGAAGGTTAGGAGACGTCAAGGAAAGCTTCCTGGTGGGAGTGACAAGGAGCCAAATCTCCCAGGACCACTCGCCAGCGGTGGCGGACCGTCTGGGAAGACAAAGGGTGCCCGCGGGCTGGCATGCGTGGAGTTTGAGGGGCTGGCGATGCATCCAAGTGGAGACGAGCTCCACACCCCTGGGTGCGTAAGGGGGAGGGGCCCGGGAGGGAGAGAGTCTGGGCTGGAGGGGTAGTTTTGGGGGTCCCGACTCGGTGGTTGGTTTGGTAGAGAACGCTATCTTCTCGGGGGTACAAGCTTAGACCACCAGGTGAAAGCGAGCAGACAAGGCATTTGCCTTTGCTTCTCCAAAGAGAGCTTTCCGTACTTCAATATGGACGTACCTGCTCTCTCTCTATCTGCTAGACTGTAAATAGCTAAATTGTGGCCATGCTGGGGTAACCCCTTACTCTCCTGCCTTGCACCACTAAACATACATCAAACGTGGGAAACACCAATTTCCAAACACAAGACAACAGGAGTCCTCGAACAGGGATCTCGGAGGGAGAGAAGCAAACAAGGTGGGACCAGCGGGTGCCTCCGCTCACAGCCTGGAGAGGGTTTCCAGGCTAGAGTAGTGGAAGGGGGACCTCCCGGGCCTAGGGAGACCATGTTCAGAGGCTTTGCAGGCTCAGTAATTGCCTCTCCTTCCACTGCCATCCCTGGGGGGCCAGGGAACAGACACTTGACCTCGGGTTCCCAAATGACCCACCGGGAACTGTGGTCCGTGGGAAGACAGCCCCTAGGTCTGCAGGCTTGCATGACAAGGCACTACAGAGGCTCAGTAGGGCCGGGGACATTTCAAGTGGGAAGGTCAAAGCTGGTCTTTGTGCAGCAGAGACCCCCAACACGGGCCAGCACAGTGTTCGTGACGATCTTCTTAGTAACCGTATCAGAAAGGCGACCGAGCGGAGCAGTCTTGAAACACATCATAGAAACCCACTGTTCAAAGGAAAGGTAGATGAGTTCAGATCTTTCCAGAAGCCTGGCTCTGAAGCCCAAGTTTGGTTCCACGGTTTCCTGGGCGCCTCTCCAGCCCAGCGTTTGCCACTCGGAACGATAGTGACTTTGCCCGTATGCCCACCTGTGCCTCAGGCTCCTTGGGGGGGCGGGTGTCTGACTCACCTCAGCAGCCCCGCGACTTTGGACAGAGCCTGATAGAGACCTAGCAGGGCTCAGTGTCTCTGCCTCCATTGAGTGGCATGTGGGGCGTGTGTTTATTTCTTGTCCTGGGGCTCCCTGAGAATGACATATGCGTATATGACTGCGTCAACACGACCGTCGGCGTGACGGTCGCCGCCACACGGCGGTTTCGGTTGGGTTCTGTCTTGGGCTGTAGCGCTGGGCCCGCTGCTGAAGACCCACCAGCGCATTCTTTTTTTATTATTTTTATTATTTATTTATCCGACAGACCGAGATCTCAAGTAGGCAGAGAGGCAGGCAGAGAGAGAGGGGGAAGCAGGCTCCCCGCTGAGCAGAGAGCCCGACGTGGGACTCGATCCCAGGACCCTGGGATCATGACCTGAGCCGAAAGCAGCGGCTTAACCCACTGAGCCACCCAGGCGCCCCCCACCAGTGCATTCTGTGAGAGAGGAAAGGTCCCATCTGGTCTGCCCAGGAGGGTGGCCCCCAGCCTGCCTTGGCCAAAAGTACTTGGAATGTGGCCAGGGCAGACAAGGGACAGAATTTCCCATTTTATCTCATTTCCACTAATTTAAGTTTAAACAGCCGCATGTGGCCAGAGGTTTCCATCCTGGACAGGACAGGACCTGAGGCTGCTCCCAGGCTCCCTGGGCTTCTGGCCAGTCGGGTCTGGGTCTCTTCCTCCCACAAGTGCCTGGTAAGCTGTGAGGAGGACAGACGTCCCTGTCTGCTGAGCTGACGGGGTGCAGGCTGGGAGAGGCATGAATTGCCCATCAAACAGCACAGCTGCCTTTGCTCCACCAGGCGTCCCTTCTCGCATCTCCCACCCCCTTCCCAGGACCTGGCACGTGGGCGCGGTGTCGGACGTTTGGCCCTCGAGGCCACTCGGCTTGCCAGCTCCCACTCACCTGCCTCCCTCCCCCCTTAATTAAGTCAGCAGCAGCAACTTTGTTTCGCTTTGCCAAGATCAGGAGCTGGCATCCCGGCATGTGCCCGCGAGAGGCCCCAGCGGAGTGGAGGGGAAGGCGAAGCAGAGCCCGGGCCCGCCCCTCAGTGGAGCGGCCCCCCTGCACCCTCCCCAGAACCTGGGCCCGGGGGAGCTGCTGGCTGGCGCAGGACAGTCCCTGGGCCACCGGATCTGCATGTTAGTTTCACGGTGAGTTGAGTCAGCGCAGATTGGGCAGGAGAGGAAGGCCTGGCCTGCAGCCCAGGGGGAGGGGAGGGGCGCCGCGGGAGAGGGAGGGGCGGAGGCTCCTCTCCAATTAACAGGGGCCCTCCAGAGGGTCCTGAGAGGCCTCCTCTGGCCTCCCGCATCACGCCTGCCGCCCCTCTGTCCCGGGCCTGCCAGCAAGGTGTCTGGTCTATAGCGCCTGTGGTGCTCACCCAAGGGGGCAGGAGGATGAGCTGATTTCCTGGGCGCAAGTCCAGCTAGTCCCGCCCCAAGATCTGGAAGGGGCCCGGGGAGTCTGCATTTGCCACCATCCCCCAAACTGTGACCCTGAGGCTTGTATCCACGGGCCATGTTCAGAGAACAGGCCCTAGACCTCCTAACCAGGGAGCCGCTGGGTGGCACGCATCCTGCCTCGGCTCGTCTAGGTCCGGTGGGAGACTTGTAGACAGAAGCCCAGACCCCAAGAGGGGTCACCTCGGTCGCTGGTCTCGCAGCGAAGGCAAGGAAAGAGAGCAACGGGCTCCAGAGTCCCTCTTCACCCCACAGCTGGGACACAGTCCAGGGGCAGAAGGCACCCCGGGAGGGGCCATGCAGACCCTCCAACGGACCCAAGGTGTCCAGGAGGTGAGGAGCCTGCCCGAGGACGGGGGCTGCCCAGGGCTTCCGCCCGTCCCCAGCTGCACGTCTTTAAGACCATCTGCTCGTTTCCTCCCAGGGGTGACGTGGCCAAGCCACCTGGCCTTAGCCTGTCCCAACCCTGCAGATGACCCTTCCTGGTCCAGGTGACCCCGACTGGGCCCCAGGGGCCCTGCTCTGACAGGCAGGTGCTACCCGGGAGACAGGGCCAGTGTGGACACAGGACTGTGGGAGAGTGTGCCTCCCCGAGTGGCTTCCCTGCTGGCCCCTTACCTGGCCCCAGGCTGCGGTCTACAGTCTGAGCGGATAAACACTCAGGAAGCGCCTGGCCGGGGGAAGTCTCTCCAGTATTTGTGGAAAGGGAGGAGGGAGGGACGGGAGGCAAAATGGAAGAAGGGAGGATGATGGGAGGGAGAGTGGAGGAGTAGGAGGGAGGAGGGAGGAACCGATTTTTAAAAAGCTGGTGGGGGAGCAGAAGACAAGGCTCTGCTTGGTTTGCGCCCCTCCTTCCCTGGCAGCGTGGCCAGGGGCTTCTCTCCTCCCCAGTGTTTCAGGGACCTCCTCTGTCCAGGCCCGTTTCCTGGTCTGTAAGGCATGGATAGGTCCAGATGCCCTGACGTTGACTGTGACATTCCAGGCTCTGGGCCCTCCCTTGCTGCAGCTGGAGTTGGGGGGGGGGGTTGGGGCGGGGAGGGGGCGGGGAAGGGTCTTCTCTGGAAATGGTGCTGCCCGCACCTGAGCTCCCTCCAGGCTCTCTAACCCGGCAGGGAGCGCAGGTGAGGCTCATCCGTAAAGACAGGGAAGGATGTCAGGCTGCGTCTGAAGCCACCAGGGGCCCAGCAGCCTGCTGTGCTCTGTCATAAAATATGTTGTCACCTGGGGAAGAATCATCACGGATGAAATATTTCAGGAGACAAAAACAAGAGGTGCATTGATTTTTCCACGAGGTCAGACAACTTCTGGGAAACCCCTTGGAACTCAGCTGTCACGGCGCCTCTCCCTGGGCATCCATTTCGCCTGCGATGATGTCAGCGGCCTCTGACCCCAGGGGACTACCTGCCCCGAGCACAGGCTGTCCCTCCCGGAGGCCGGCAACGTCATGGGGCCTTCCCAGATGCCGGGGACCGGGGATGACCCAGACCCAGGGAACAATTCCTCTCCAACGTTACCCAAATTGGCTCTGAGGAAGCTCTGCACAGGTGGCCCCGGGAGAGGCTGTGCTGATGAGCGACACTTATTAGCTTCTGGCACACCCAGAGATGCCTGCGGGGGTCCCTGACCACCACCCCCACCCACACAGCCAAAGCCAGGGCGCGCTAACATACAGCATATTAACAGCAAAGTTGCACAGTGAGGCCATCAGATCAAGAGGAAATTGCCATTGAACACAGTGTGTGACTCACAGGGCACAAGAAGAGGGGGTGCGCCGTGCCTTTTGGGGCTACCTGGGGAAGCACCCGAGGCGGCAGAGGAGAAGCATGGTCTCTGCGGCAAGGACCTGTGCGCCCGGGGAAGCAGATTCGGGATTGGCGAGTGTGTGTCATTTTGGGGGGATGCTGGGGCACAGGCGCTGTTCCTAGTTGTCTCCTACCTGGTCCCAGGGTGACTAGGGAAGGTGGTTGGGGGTCCAACGCAAGCAAGGGGGGGGTGGGCTCGGGATTGGTTGGTTTGTATTTGGAAACCACATTCAGGTGAGTTGTTTACAAGCTGAGCCCACCTTGGCCGGAGCGTGGCGGGGGGGAATCTCTCCAGGGTCAGCAGAGCTCTGGGTGTCAAAGCATCAGAATACAGACAGTAACGGACCTGGGTGTTTAAAGGGGGTTGAAGCGCATGGCCTTCATTTACATATGCAAATCAGCACCTGTCCAACATGGCGGACACCTGAGCAGAGATCCTACCTTTTTTGTTTAAAGATTTATTTATTTATTCGAGGCGGGGAGGGGTAGAGGGAGAGGGAGCGGCAGAACCTCAAGCAGACTGCTGAGTGTGGAGCCTGACGCGGGGCCCGATCTCACGACCCTGAGATTGTGGTCTGAGCCGAAGCCAAGAGTCAGACGACTGAGTCACCCAGGCGCCCCGTGACTACAGCTTTTTAGGGATCCTAGCAGGTGCCTTTCGGGAGCACGATGTAGGCATGAGCCCTCCACTATGACAGCCACCGGTCACATGTGACTCTCAAGTACTTGGCATCCAGCTAGTCCAAAAGGAGACGTTCTCTCTGTGCAAAACACGCACTGAGTTTGGCAGACTTGGTACGAATCAAAGATTGAAAATACCTCATTAATAATTTTGTACTGACTATGTGTTGAAGTGATAATAAGCTATTTGTTTCTCTTTACTGCATCTACTAGAAACCTGGAAATGACCTCAGTGGCTCCCAGTCTGTTTCTATCAGGCGGCACTGCTCTCGACCTCCCCGAAAGAATGGGCCCAGGCGTGCACAACTCCATCACGCCGGGCCATGCTCCTTCACTCTCTCTTTCCAGAGCTAAACAGACCCTAGAGAAGGGGTCGAGCCAACCCCTCTGACCCCAGGCCCCAGACACACACAGACCTGTCCGGTGAGAACCCGCAGCCTCGAAATCCCGATCTTCTCCAAAGCTCATGTCGTGCCCCAGCCTGCTATAAAGCTTCAAAAAAAAAAGTCAGGGCACCTGGCTGGCTCGGTCAGAGGAGCACACGACTCGTGATCTCAGTCATGAGTTCGAGTCTCGTGTTTGCTGTAGGGTTACTTTAAAAAAATCAGTATATAATAAGGATAAAAATAAAACCCTTTTGGCCTCAGTTAATTGATTTGATGGAGACGTGGGCAGTCGGGCATTCTCTACTTTGGCTGAGAATCCTTTCTTTCAACTCGTATGAGGCTACCTAGGGCCTTTGAACTTACCCAAGCCGGTGCTGGCGTGGGCTGGCAGCACCGGGCTGGGGCTGGGAAGGGCTTGTCCAGCTGGTGGACCTCTGTGAGGGCTTCAAGGGAGAGGCTCCGCGTCCTGGCTCTGGAACCCGGGCCCTGGGCCTGATTCCCCTGGAGCCAGACACTCTTCTCCTGGCTTGAGCACATGCCTCCTCTCTGACTGCAGGTAATTTGCCTCTGGGCGTTTGGTCTGCACAGGCCCTCTGCGACAGTGGGCTCAGTGCCATCCTTCTGGGAGGCCTTTGCGTGGTGCCCCAGACCCAGTTACAGGGAAGCCCAGAGAGGTCAGTTTGGAACGGTCTGAGCGCAGGTTCTGAGACAGCCACTGACCAGCGGCTGGGCTTGGAGCAAATTACCCTCTGGGCCTCCACCAGCTTTCGGAAACAGGACTCTGATAACCCGCTGTGGTATGATAAAGAGGGTTCCCCGTGTCTGCCCTCAGTTCCCAGTTCCTGGACTGATCTTCAAAAGCACTTGGAATTTTGAGAGTGATAGGAAATCCTCTCTGTCATGCAAGGCAGGTGTTTGGGGGCCTCCAGAGGGCTGGCCCCTACAAAGACTAACCACGGGATTAAAGGTTGGAACCCCGGGCCAGCCAGAGGCCCAGGAGGGACAGAGACAAGTCTGCCCTTTCTAGTAAAACTAGAATCGAAAGTATAACACCGTCCTGATTCCACGGGTCATGTCAGTGAGCTGTCAAACCTTAGAAGGTCAGAAGAACCCCTGGGTTGTGGCCAGCTCGTCAGAAGTAAGGGTGGCTTGGGGACCCCTGGCTGGCATCTGATGTGGGGGGGGCAGTCTTGTGAAGGACTCAGTCTTGATTTGTGGGGTCTGACGCTGACTTGGGGTGGCCGGTGGCTGGTGCGAACCAGCAGTTCGCACAGTTGGGGTGGGGACAGAAGACCCGTCTAAGGTCTTTGTAAAGATTAAATGAACTAGGGGCACCTGCGTGGCTCAGTAGGTTAAGCATCTGCCTTCGACTTTGGTCATGATCCCAGGGTCCTGGGATCAAGTCCCGCATCGGGATCCCTGCTCAGTGAGAAGCCTGCTTTGTTCTCCCCCTGCTTGTGCTCTCTCTCTCTCTCTCTGACAAATAAATAAATAAAATCTTAAAAAATAAATTAAAAAAAAAGATTAAATGAACTATTAAATGTAAGAAGTCAGCCGAGCATCATGCCCAACACCAAAACTCAGCAGATCTTAGCTCTGTTTGACTGTTGGAACACGAACGTGTTCTTCAGCTCCTGCCAAAGCCTGAACACAAGACCGGTCCTGGCTTCCAAATGACTACGCATTCTGGGCAAGGCCGAGCCACCTCCTGGTCCTCTGTGTCCCCATCTGTGACATGAAGACTGGACAAGGTCCCTTCTACGGTGGGCTCCGGCTCTAAAACTCTATGATGGCGTGTGCCAAATATGACTTAAAAGGGTGCTTTAAATCTCTGAAATAAAATAGTCTACGGTTCTCTGGGCTTCCTGCTTAATAAAGAATTCTACGGCCAAAAATATTGGTTTTCGTGGAAAATCCTAAGGGACTAGCAGCGTGCACGTCTCCTCGGGGACGGAGGCTGAGGTTCAGACGGCGGCGTGGCCGAGCTCCCGGTGAGAGCTCACCCAGACTGCAGGCAAAGCGCCTGGAAAATCCTATGTTCCACTGCTCACTCCCTTCTCAAGAGCGTCTGTTCTCACGGACCGAAGGTACCCAGACCCAAGCAGCCACGGTGTGAGCGGGGACCTTCGGGGGCCCCGTTCCGAGTCCTGCCTGATCTCCGAATGCCGTGCAAACCATCCTAGACCGAGCGGGCTCTGCTGAGTGTGTCAGGAGTATTTCGCCGCCCACCGATCCTTTTAAGTCCGTGACCGGGTGGTCCTCGGCTACCAGGACAGCCGCATGCCCCTGTGAGGTGTCCCTAGATGCGCCCAAGCTCCCGCTCCCCACCCTCTCTTTCCCTGTTGCCTCTTCTTTGCGCCAACCCCCACATCCCACCGCCTTCTTTCCCTCCTCTGGCTCTGGGGCCCCACACTTCAAGGCACTCTTGGCTTCCAGTCCAGGCTCACAATGCACGGAGGGTCCAGCCCGGCCTGGAGTCATGGGCCTGGGATCTAGCTCTGGGGCTCTGCTCACTCCGGAGACTTTCTTCATCCCCGATGGTGCAGTGGAGGGGGACAGCGGCTGTTTCCACCGGCCATGACTTGGCTCCCCCCAAAACGATGCAGATACTGACAGAATTATGCCATCTTCGTGCTATGAGGATCTGGGGCATCTCCTGAAACCCCCCCTTTATTTACCATCAGGGGAAATGTGGTGCGTACAATGGGTGTGGGGGCCAGCACAATGCGGGCAGTGAAAGCGCTCCCCCGAGGCAGAACAAAGAGGTAGAGCTTTATTGCATGCAGGGCGGGATAGCAATGAAGAGACCCTGCCAGGAGGTGGTGGTGAGGGGGCTATAGTTTCAGGGCCGAGTGAAGGAATATGAGGATGGGTGGAATTTTCCCTTTTTTGGTAATCTTAGGAACTGTGCCTGGTTGTCATTGGTCCGTTCGCTTAGGGGCAGATCTTTACACTGCGGCCACCATGGGTGTGACCAAAAGGTCCCCGAAGGCCATGGTTCAGAGCCCGCGGTAATTCCCGAAACAAGAAAGGGGTCAGGGTGATGTATCCCGGGAGAAGGCACCAAAGCAGGCCATGCGTTTTGGGGCGATGGCGGTAGTTGGGGGAGAATTCTCTGGCCTGCAGTTCCCCACCTGTGCAGTTAAGAGCGTCCGAGAATGTGATCAGAGGTTTCTACCCTCCCCCACCTGCACGCATCACAGACTGGACGCAAGGCCCCCCGACGTTAGGCTCCCAAACACTGAGTCCACTGGTGCCTGCAAGGCCTCCCCTGCCAGGGCGGGCCAGCCCAGGCAGTAGCGGCGAGGGTCCTTTCTGGACTACCCATGACCTTCAGACCTCAGGGAAGCTGGGGGGGGTGGGTTGGGGGTGGCTTGAAGAAAGCAGACTCCTAGAATCACAAAACGCGTGGGGTCTGGAAATGCCCCGACGTTCTGGGGGCACAGCCTTGGAGCGGGCAGAGGCTAACGGGCCTGGGCAGACACTCAAGGGTGAGTTCGCCTCCCACGGGCGCCGGGCAGAAAGTTCTCGTTTCGCTTTGCAGCTCTGGGGCTTTGATTCTCTGAAACAGACCCAGGCTCTCGGGAAGGAACCAGGCCTGAGCCCAGAACAAGGACTGGCTGGAGAAATCGAGTCCGACGGGCCCCTCCCTTGGCCTGGGGGTGTGAGGCCGGTTCCCGTCGGAGTCTCACCCCTGATCTCACTCCCCCTCCAGCCCCACCTTCTCCCAGCGTCCCCTCTTCCAGCCCCCCTCCCTTCAGGCCGGGCTCCAAGGGCTCCTGCGTCGGCCCTGGCCTCCCGTCCCCCCTCTCTGTCCACACTGCTCCCCGACATGAGGGCCGAGCTCGTCCCCACCCATGTGTCCCAAGCAGACCCTTCTCTGGCAAATTCCCATCACCGTCCCATGCTGTCCCAACATTGCGGACACCACAGACCAGTGAGAGAATCTGGTGACACCACTCACCAGGAAAGGGTCACACCACAGCCTCTCGTGCGGGACTTCAGGGAGTCTGGGACCTCCCCGGGGGCCTCTCTCGAGGTGCCCTTCATCTGGGACACACTGTACACGCTTACGGGACCGCCTCCCCAAACACACAGCGTCTCCCAGGCAGATCGACGCAGGAACACTCAGCCCAGACTCAGTGCCCGGGGTGCCTGCTCTTTGCCCGCCCAGCCCGGAGCAATGAGCGGTTCAGACTTAGAATCGTGGGGGCCTGGCACCGTCGGGGCTCGCCTGTATGCTTTGCACAGACGCTCTGGTTATTCGTCGCCACGAGTGCATACAGAAATAGTTCCTTCTGCTCCTGTCTGGCCAGGGAAGCCGAGTAGTCTCACCTTTTAGCTGTCACTGTAATGATACATTTGGAGGGTAGCAGGCAGTTTGCAAAGTCACTGCAGACACGTGGCCTCATGCTCACCTCCCAACGGCCCCGTGAAACGTGTGGGTAACAGCTCTCCTCTCCAGCAGCAACACGGGGCCCCGGCAGCTCCCAGAGGTCAAGCGACTCGCACAGAGCGACGTGGTCGGACACAGCCATGGCCAAAACCTGGTCCAAAACCTGGTCCCTCTCCTCAGCCCTGCCGACCCTCCGCCCCCTTCTTCTGCCCTTGACATCCCAGCTCGGGGAACCTGCTGGCCATGCCAGCCCCCCACCCCCCAAGAATAGACCTTCCAAGAGCTGATTCCGTCCATCTTCTCCCAACCCCGTGTTCAGCCATTTCCTGGTGAGAGTTTGAATCGGACCCTGGTGGGAGTTTTGCACCACAGAGCTTGGCCAAGGCCCCGGGTCCAACCCCGGACGGCTGTCCAGCTCCCTCCACCCTCCCGTACCCCCCCCCCCCACCACCACTGGGCCAGGAGCTCTGGCCTCTCGGAGGGGAATCGCGGGACCCTGGGGGCCAGGCTGGGAAAGACAGGCAGGAAGAGCCTCTCCGGGAGGCAGGGCGAGTCAGCACAGGCGTCGGACCGTGATGAGCCCCAGAGCTCATTTTCTCCCAGTTGAGCCCCCTTCAGAGGCTCCTTATAAATGCCAGTCAAACCTTGTGATTTTCGTCTTTCATTATTCAGCGAGGGGAAGGCAGATTAAAAATACATGATGGCATTTTCCAGGTCGGATCACTCCGCGCGGCAAGGGTGTTTATCAAGGGTCCTTGTTCCCGCTGTGATGTCTGCGGAACGCAGCCTGGCCCCCCTCCCTCTCGGCCCCCCGGAGCCCGCCCGCCCCGAGCCCCTCCGCCTCCCTCGCCTCCGCGGGCCTCCTCGGGCCTCTGCCGTCTGGGAAACCGCAAAGCGCCGCTCCTGCCGAAAGAGGCAAGGCCTTTCTGCTTTACTGAAAGAGACAGGATTTATTTTCATTTTCCTTTGCCTCCTGTGCTTTGAGGGTCCCCAAAGCCAGGGGATTCCGGAATAAGCAAAGAAACCAGATCCCCCGTAAGAGTGGCTTTCTGGCTAATTGCCTGGGTAAGGATTAGCTTCACATCCTCTCCCGCTTTGAAATCTGCCTTCTCATTAGGCTCTGCTGATCCTCAGGTAGGACAGGTCCCACCCCCCTTCCATTTTGGGAACACTTCTAGGAATCTCGCCCTTCCTTTGTCCAAGGTGGGGGGGTCCCGGCCCAGGCTCACCTGCCCGCCCCAGTGCCCCCCGCCTTAGTCCTCCTCCCCTCCCCAAGGCGCCGGGGTGTGCCTGAGGCAGGGGGCGCCCGGAGAGAGGCATGGGGCCTTCTGGAGCACGGCTCAGAGCTGTGCATTCCCTGCCCGACACGGCAGTGCCCTGCCCTGTTCAGTGACATCGCATCGGCAGCTTGAACTTGGTGGTGGTGGGAGCATTTCCACCAGCGCAACAAAGAGCCGCTTCCGGGCTTTTATTTTGCTGGAGAACCAGCTGTTCTGGGTTTTACCCGCACACCACCTTGCCCCGCCCCGGGACCCCGCTCCCCCACCAGGCGGTGCCACACAGAAGCAGAGACCCAGGAGGTGAGCTGGGACCAGGAAGAGCCGGAGGGCGCGTCTGTTTTCGAGGTACCTGGGCTGGAACAAAAACGCTGCTGCCCCCAGAGCAGGCCTCTCTGGTCACTCGAACAGATGGGACCCTATTTGCAGAGGCGCCCATGGCGGGGAGCTAGAGAGGGGTGAGGCCGGGGAGAGACGCCTGTCCCTTCCCTCAACGGCAGGCTTAGGTCCAGTGTCCCTCCTCCATGAAGACGGTGTATCTGAGCCTAGGGTGTGGGATCGGTATATAGGGGGTGTGACGGGGCACCTCTGACAGCTGCTGGAAGTCCCACCTGGCGACCTGGCAGACGATCAGAGACTTGACCTCCAGTTTGGTCTTCTCCACCCTGGACAGCCTGGGGGTTGCCCAGCAGAGGCGAGCGGGACATGCCCAGAGACTGCACCGGGCCATCCAGCCAACTGGGAAAGCAGGACCCAAGAGGGAGAGGGCAGCTGGCTCTCTGCCCACTCTGGTCACACTGACCAGTGAACTGTCCTCAAGCGGAAGCACTACCACTTCTGGACACAGCCGGCAGCTGGGTGCCGGCCCCAACGAGAGACCTTCCCCAGTGCATTCCAATTAAATGGAGGTTCTGGCCCTGCTCCCACGCGGGCACAGCCCAGCAAAGTGATGACATCTCTAACCTCTTCTGTCTGTCCCCCCCTTCAAATTAAAGGGGTTCTAAAGTCTAATTACGGCAGGGAACACGCCGCTTCTTTTAACCAGAGAATCTGACTCTGCTCAAGGGTTATTTGCAATTGCCTCCAGCCTCCCCGGAGCTGAAGAATGATCTGCTTTCTCTCTTTGCTAAATTACAACGTCCTCAGATTGGTGCAGACGGGGTCCCCGCCGGAAAACCAAAGTGTCAACCCTTTTTTGCAAACTCTGAGCCTGTAATTGGTTTGGAAATACCAAGTGAATAACTAAAAAGGCTTCAAGGGGATTAATGTCAAATAACACGTCCCCTTGATGGCGTGGGGAGCTGTCGTGTGGGCATAGGTGGTGGCAGGTGCTGTTAATTTCAGCCTGCGGTGCAGGGACATCATTAGGATTCAGATTTGGGAAGCCACGTCCAGAGCCCCAGACCAGCCTGCAGAGCGGGAGGATGCTGCAGACCTTTTCCCTGCTACCCCCACGCCCCCCCCCCTTTCCTCCGGGCAGGCTGGCCCAGCGCCAGCGCCGGCCGCACCTGCACCGGCCTCCGAGCAGCGCTGGGCTGCGATTCCCCGAACAGAGTGGCCTTACACCATCCGAGGGCAAGTTTCTTCTCTTCTCCCGCCTTGAACGGGGTCTGGGTGTGCGGGGGAGGGACAGGTTTTCAGGTCAGATGCAGGGCTGCGTCTAGCTCAGCAGCCACGAGGCTCAAGACAAATCATGTAACTATCCTGAGCCTCGGTGTACTCATCTGTGAAATGGGAAGAATGTTTCTGGCAAGTCATTATGAGGATGACATGGTTCCTTGGACCTTCCCCCCAGTCATCCAACCAAAGACCTACGGTCTCCTAGATTCTTCCTAACTCCTGCCTGCTAAGACACCCCATGATCCCTTAGGGTGTGTGCTCTTTCCCTGCACCAAGGAATAAACCCAGGCTGCTCGACGACACGTGCGTTCCTGCTGGTCTTTGCTGGAAGGCGCTGGTCCTGGCCGTATTCCAAGCGTTCAGCAGTCACGCATGGCTAGTGGCTACCGTACGGGCTGCCTAGACATAGAATAATTCCATCATTGTAGGACGTTCTGTTGGGCAGCCCTGCTCTCCACAATCCGACTCCAAATTCTGGCTGTACGGCTCGTCAGCCGTGTGAACGCGAGGGCATCGCGGGACCCCCCTGAGCTTCGGTGTCCTTGTCGGCAGAATGGCTGTGATAGTCGGGGTTGCGGGGTTAAATGAGATAACTCACGTCAAGGGCCCGACATTGTGCCTGGTGTCGTGGTTAAAAATATGCCCGCGGAGTCTCCGGCACCGTCCCCCTCAAGAGAAGCTGCTTCCCGGGTGCCTGGTGGTTCCGTGGGTTGAGCGTCTCCTCTGTTCCAGCTCAGGGAGTGATCCCGTGAGTCGGGGGATCTCACGATGGAGCCTGAGTTGGGCTCTGCACTCAGCACGGAGTCTGCTTGAGATGCTCTCTGCCTCCCCTCTTTCTGAGCCCGCACGCACTCTCTCTCTAGAATCAATCTTTTAAAAAACGGGGGCGGGGAACAACGTCTCTCCTCTTGATGTGCCTGCTCTTAGGGACCCAGTTCTAACAGCTGGAATGTGGCAGAGCTGATGGTGTGTCACGTGCAAACCCAGGTCCTAAAGGGCATCGGGGCTTCCTCCTTGGATCCCTCGCTCTGGGGGAAGTTGGCTGCCATGTGGTGAGGACGTCCGGTGGCCTTATGGAGCGGTCAAAAGGGTGAGAAACTGAGGCCTCCCACCAGCAAACGTGTGCGTGAGCCTCTAGAAGCTTCTAGAAGCTTCTTCTGCCCCAGTTAGATCTTGAGATCATGCAGCTTTAGCAAACAGCTTGACCACAACCTCCGGAAAGGCCTGGGGCCACAACTGCCCCGGGCTTTCAGATTTCTGACCTTCAGAAACTCCGAGATCACCAGTGCTTGTTATTTGAGGCCTAAGTTTCGAGGTCATTTGTTACGCTGCAGGAGGTACAAATACGTGTGGCTGATGAGAGCGCTTAATTCCTCTTCGCCTTTCTGGCCAGCATCCGCAGAGCTGTCCCATGGGGAAAGCACCCGGATTTGCAGCAGGAGCGGTGCTGTCTGCCTGGTCGTCCTCCTTACCGCAAATGAGGAAATCGGTCTCCTGGCCTTGATGGCAGCCCGAGTACGGGCCATGTGGCCACTCACAGTGTGGTCGTCCGACTCAAAACACCAACCAGGAAATGAGCAGGGGCTGGCAAGCAGAGGTCTGGGTGTCCAGGGCTCAGGACCAGCCCTCGGGTCCAGCCCACCCTGGAGGCCCCTTCCAGCCCCCGCGTGCCTTTCCAATAGGACCTCGGTGTCACCCTGTGTGAACGCACGGCGGGTCCTCCTAGGGCCTGAGGCTGGATTTGCCCTTTGCAAGAGCGGAGTTACAAGGTTTGAACCAGAAAGGGAGGCCCGGGATTCCCCCTCTTTGGTGCCGGCCCTTCCTTAGCTCTGCCCTCCCAAATCTCCCTGGTCCCAGGCTGTGCCCCAGGCCTCACCACCGAGGTGGCCTCCCTGCTTCCCGGGACACCCCTTGCCGGGCAGATGGGCAGTGGGAGACTTTGTGCCCACCCCACACGGCTCAGGGACCCCGATGGCCCAGAAACAGCCCAAGTCCCAGAACTCCTGCACCACTCAGTGAGGACCCCGGGGAGAACAAAGGGGCACCTCCAGAAGTAAGAAGACAGGGAGGGACCAGCGTGGCCCTCTGCCACAGTTTCTTGAAGAGCCACGGTGTGTGAGTTCCAGACCTGAGTGTGCCCAGCCCTGGTTCTCTCTTGGACGCCCGGGTCGGGGTCGGAGGGTGATCCTGCCTGCGAGCACTTAGCAGATGGGCCTGAAATGCCCCATCCCTGGCCCCCAGACCTCCCGGCGCCCAGAGAGAGTGAGGAGGGGAAAGCCCAGAACCGGGGCAAACGGATTAATTGAAGGGTGAACTCAGCATTCAGAAAAGGCAGGATCTCTCGGGTCAGCGCACAGTCTAGAGGCGGCCGCCCTCCTCTGCCGGGCCCTTCCCACCAGCGCCCGGTAGCCCTGATGGCTGTGCTAAGCAGGGGGGCCCCTCTCTCTCGGGTGCGGGAGAGGACGCCGTCTACACCGGGGTTAACCTTCTGTATTTATGAGATGTCGCCAGCTGCTTCCGTGTTTCACATGTGTTTGTTAATGAGAGGTAACCTGAGGGTCAGGTTATTATGTAAATAACTCCAAGGAGGGGGAGGGAAGTGGAGCCCCCATGAGTCCGCGGCTTTCAGGAGGCCCTAATGAATCCTGGGCCTTGCCCCTGGTCCCGAGCTCGCGGCTTGCTTTACGGAGCAGAGATGGAGAGGACGGGTCTATCCCTGCTTGGGCTCCGATGAGCCGCGTTTCCCTCCATCCCCACAGGACCAGAGGAAATTCGAGTTCTCCTGCCTCGGCCCTCCCCAGCGCACCGGCTCCTGCATCCCACGCAGACAGGGGGGCAGGCAGGGATGCTGGCCACGGGGCCTTCTGTCTGGTTGCGACTGGAGTGTCTGAATCGCGAACCATCCCCACGCACCGGGCCCTGAACCAGCCCCTCCCCTCTGGCTCGGAAATCACCAGGGGAGGCCTCCCTAGAAAATAAGGAGGCAAAGCGGTCGGCCAAGGAGCTGTGGCCTTCCAGAGCCCCAAGTGGGAGGCCGACCGCAGGCTGGTGGACAGCGGTGGGGAGAGGGGCCGGCAGTCACGCAGAGAGTGCTCCCCGCTCCTCCTGGGGTTGGTATTTTTCCAGCGTCCCGGCTGGCGCCCCAGCAGCCCGCGTGCAGCAGGAGGCACCTGGTCCTGGCTGCAGAGAGCCGCCCAGCCCGGCCCTCCTATCGCCTGTGCAAAGCCCAGGTCGGGCTCTGAGCCACCGGGGCATCTCTGGGAACGAGGGACGGCGGCTCCCCAGACTTCCCAGGGTAAACAGAAGCAGAATACCAGTCACATGCCTGCGTCACGCTCCGGCTTTGCCTCCGACTAGAGGGAGCGTGCGGGATGGGTGATGGAAAATAAATCTTATCAGGGTGCTCCGGAGCCTCCAGACAGAACAGCGAGGCTCCCCACTCTCTGCACCAGCCGAGGTACAGCAGCCCAGCCCCCGGGGCGTTTCCGACCAGTCATCGTCACGTGCGTGCCGTCCTGGAGTGTCGGCGACCTGTCTCTCCCAAGGAAGGTGGGTGTCCCCGTCTCTTCTGTCAGGAGCAGGGGTGGTGGGAAACGGGACACGGGGGGATGGTTTACAGGGTAGACCAGGGGACAGGGGCACAAAGGAGTCCAATGTGGCCTTCCTCTGCCCCTTCTCGGACATGGTGACAAAGGCCAACACTGGAGGCTGCCGCTGTTACCCATCTTCCCCCACCCCACCCCACCCACAAGAAGACACCTCGACTACTCCGTCCAGAGCCCCTCACGCTCGCTGACCGACCTCAGAGCAAGTGCATGGCTTTGCTGCTGTGGCCGCACGCCCCAGTGGGACGGAGGCGATGCTAATGGTGACGTTTGTCCGATTGTCATACGCTTGCCAGGCACTGCCCCGCTTGACCCTTGCAGTGGCCCCCGATGCAGGCTGTGCGGGTGCAGCCCCCGAGCACTGAGGAAGTGAGGTGTGTGGAGACGGAAGGCCGGCCTGGAACCGCACGGCCAACATGCGGGAACCGGGCCTCGGAGTCTCGCCTGGGGTTCGCGCGGCAAACAGAAACTCGGAGAGAGGAGGAATTCTCCCCCAGGCTTCAGCAGACACCCCAGAAATGCTTCGTCGGGATGGAGCTTGCATTCAAGTTCTGGATGATGCATTTTTCCTGGACTTCACCCCACCTTGCGGCGGCTGGTCCTGGCTCCCTTTCCTCTCGTTCGTGGGAGGGTCTGTTCCTTCCGCACAAGAAGCTGTGTGAGCTCGGGCAGCTCACTTCACCTTGCTGGGTCGCAGCCTTTCCATCGTAAGACAAAGGGGTTGTACAGTGTAAGACAAAGGGGTTGTACAGTGCTCAGCGAGAGAAGCCGGACCCAAAAGGCCTCATACCGTATGATCTGTTTATGTGAAGTGTCCAGAACAGGCAAATCCGTAGGGACAGAACGCTGAGGAGTGACTGCAGGGTCTGGGGGAGGGGAACGGAGAGTCACCGTTCGTGGGGATTGGGTCTCCCTTTGGGGTGATGGAAATATTCGGGAACAAGGTAGAGGTTGTGGTCGTACCACGGTACGAATGTGCGGAGTGCCACTGAATGGTGTACTTGAACGTGGTTCACTCTGTGTTCCGTGGATGTTATTTCCATTAAGAAACAAGGAGGGGGGGCGCCTGGGTGGCTCAGTGGTTTAAGCCGCTGCCTTCGGCTCAGGTCATGATCTCAGGGTCCTGGGATCGAGTCCCACATCGGGCTCTCTGCTTGGCAGGGAGCCTGCTTCCCTCTCTCACTCTCTCTGCCTGCCTCTCTGCCTGCTTGTGATCTCTCTCTCTCTGTCAAATAAAATAAATAAAATCTTAAAAAAAAAAAAATTAAAAAAAAAAAAAGAAACAAGGAGGGGATTTGGGTGGGATGGCTCTTGTCCCCTCAAGGATCATGTTCTATCTTTCTGTGTGGCCCCGTCACTGCCCCCTCCCTCCGCCAGCCCCTCTACACACCATAACCTAGTGGAGAGCCTCAACGGATGAAGTCAGGAACCTCACGACTCAAGGAAACGGTAGTACAGGAAGAGACATGCTCCCGGACGTCCAAGGAGGGTGGACAGTGAAGGGACAGCGTCCTAAGAATGGCAGTCCGAGACTTGCTGGCTCGGCTGAGAGGTGGGTCACCAGGAGGGGGGGGCCACAGCCAGCATGGGAAGGGGTGTGCTCACTCTGCAGCCAGGGAGCAGGGGCGGGGGAGCCTTCAGCCCTGAGGGACAGGAGCCCCAGGCAGGGGGCAGGGACAAAGGTAGAGGCTACAGCAGATATTCAGACTGGCCAGAGTCTGGGCAGGGAGGTCGGAAACTCACCCCAAATATTCTGGTTCTCCCTATCACACCCTGGGGGGCTCTGTGGAAAAGCATGACATTTTCCTTAAAAGGTTAGGGCTCTACCCGTGGCTTCCCTAATTCCCCTCAATGACCCATTCGTGTATGTTGGATCTACGTTTATACAGTGTTACATGTCCAGGGACATTTCTTGGGGGCTCGTGGTAATTTTCTCCTGGGGACCCAGACCTTCGGACGTGAGCAATGGGTCTTCGTCAAGCCCCAATTTCCCTTTAAAACTGTGCAGCAGATGGGTGGGCGAGGGGTCCATGCTTCCAGAGCCAGGAAAGGGGCTCGGAGACCACCACCCCCCCGGGGAGGTCAGGGGACCCACCTGGACTGGAGGCGCGTCTCCGTGGACAGACCTGGAGGTAAAGGGGCCCTTCGCTCTCTGCCCACCCCCCAGCGGCAACACCCCCCCACCCGGCTGCAGAGGGGCCCACTGAGGGCTCCGTCCCATGTAAAGCACCCGTTGTCCCTTTCTGTTGCGATGAGGGTGACACACGCAGTGAGAGAAAGTTTTGCGCTCACAGAAAAGCATGAAGAAAGTTGCGATCCCCTCCCAGCTTTCCCTCTAGCACTCGGGGGACCATCTTTATGCACAGATACTCCCCATTTTGGAGCAAGACGCCTTTGCGCTGGGTCTGCAAGTTAGGCACCCAGTCCCGGGTACAAGGCGCCCACGGCAAACCCCAGGTCATACGCTGTTGGTACCATTGTAATGAGTTATCGGTCACTGGGGGCTGAATGTCCCGACCCGATTTAGGAGGAGGCAATCTAAGCCTCCCAGTGGGCGGGGTCTTGAGGCGGGACCTTTGGGAGGTGAGAGGTCATGAGGGCGGAGCCTTCATAAATGGGGTTCGTGCTCGGACAAATGAGACCCCAAAGGGCTCCCTTGCGCCTTCCTCCCTGCGAAGACACAGCCAGAAGACAGGAGATGGCTGTCTGTGAACCGGGAAGGGAGCCGTCACCAGGCACTAGACCCAAGAGCGCCTTAATGTTGGACTCCCAACCTCTAGCATTGTGAGAAATAAATCTCTACAGTTTATAGCCACCTGCCTGTGGTAACTCATTACACCAGCCCAAACAGACGAAGACATCCATGTACTTATTTAAAACAGAACTTGTTGACTAATACACATGTGGTTTAAGAAAATCAAAATATATCAAAAACCCACCAGCCTGTTGGCACCTGCTGTCCTGGGGCCGCGTGGGTATCTGGTACCATGCAGGCAGACGGACAAACCGATGAATGAATCATACGCTGTTGGGGGTTTTGCGAGGTCTTCAAGGCTCCAGGTTCTCAAATTGTGTTCCAGAAGCTTAGGGTGGGTGTCAGGTGGGTTGGAAGCTGGGCGTGCTGGAGGGGTCCCGGGGAGGGAGGGCGCAGTCTCCCCAGTACAATCGGAGAGAAGCTGGGAGTCTATCTATTGTATGTAGCGGAGTTCCAAGTGAGATTTTTTTTAAAGATTCACTTATTTATTTAACAGAGAGAGACAACGAGAGAGGAAACACAAGCAGGGGGAGTGGGAGAGGGAGAAGCAGGCTCCCCGCCGAGCAGGGAGCCCGATGCAGGGCTCGATCCCAGCATCTGGGATCATGACCCGAGCCAAAGGCAGGTGCTTAACAACTGAGCCCCCCAGGTGCCCCTCCAAGCAAGATTTGATTTGATAAAAGGGTTGGACTGCAAATAAACAGCCACAGACGGCTTGCCCTCCATATGCTTTTGTAAATAAAGTTTTATTGAAACACACCACACTTGTTCACGCTCAGATTGCCTATGGCTGTTTTCCTGACGCCACAGCAGAGGAGAGAAGTTGCCCCAGAGATTTTCTGGCTGCCAAAGTCAAAAATATTTATTACCAGCCTCTTTACAGAAAACGTTTGTACAACCCCTGATCTAATCGAATCCTCCCAATACACAGATGAGCAAGTTGAGCCGCAGAGAAGGAGTCAAACACAAATTAAGATGATGGGAGATCTGGGGATAAAATTGCAGCCCTGGAAATTCCCGTGCATAGAGATTTCCAGAAGCCACCTTCTGCACCCCACTCCCACAGCTCACATCCACGGACTAGCCAACCAATAGACCTGTTTTCTACCTTTTCAAAGAGTCTACAGGTTTTCAACTCTGGCTCATTGTTTTCTCTCTTGGGGAGCCTAGGTAAGACAGGTACCGTCTTCCACGGGTCTGAGGAGGGCACAGAAGGTTGGACGACTAGTCCACAATCAGCCTGCGTTCCCTCCCCATCCTCCCTCTAGTTCGCATAGAAAGAGCCGCTGCCTCCTGGGCTTGGCCGTTGGATCTGCGCGGGGGGGCGGGAGTAGGTGGGGGGTGCGTGGGAGGCTCAGGAAACGCTGGTGATCAGGGGCTCAGGCAGCACAAATAATGAGCAGAGCTTGGATTTGTTGATGATGGAGACACCTTTTGAGGAGTGAAAGAACAACGAGGAGCCCACGTCGGCCCAACAATACAGATGATCAGAGTAAGTGGACTGGACGGACGCATCATTAACACCAGCTTGGCACAACAATTCCGTGCAAAGGGACTCCGTCAGCAGAAATGGAAAACAGATAAAAGCTCTGTAGTGTGTGGTAATAAGGAAGATTGTGGGTTTCCGCCGACGTTTGTGCACTGGTGTCTAGGCAGACTATGAGAAGGGATGGGGTGTGCCGCTGGTTCAATCCCGGTGCACAAGCAGACATCACTGCTTTCAGAAGAGACGTGTGAACGGAGACTTGGGTGGGTTTTAACCAATTATTAAACTTTTCTCCGCATCAGTTTGCTCATCTGTAGTGTATATGTACCCCAAAGTGTCGTGAGCATGAGTAATCGCCTTGGGCGTTTGGCTGGAAGGAGTGGAAAACTTTGGTTCGAGTTCAAAGGGGTCCTTCTACCAGCAGTAGTCGTGATGTGAAGCTTTTTAGAGCCTGCTCTGAGGGAGCTCATCTTCCCAACGTCCATCCATCGCTGACATCTACCCCCTCCCGTTACCAAGTCAGTTCAACGCCTGCAGGGACAAATTCTGCACCAAAGGGGAGACACCCCTGGTCCTCTCAGTGCTGTGCCCAGAGAAACGGGAAGGATGCCTGTCTGCCTTTCCACTGAGTCTGCACTGGGCTTGGGAGGGGCCGCTGCCTCTCTCTCGTGCTATTCCCTCCTCCAGAAATACCTTCCCCTCCTTCTGGCTGGCCCGAAACTGTATAAACCTCAAAATCCAGCAAAGAAGACCTTGCTCCCGCTGCATCACCACTGTGGGGGCAAGAATGCAGTCTCTGTGGGGCCAGAGACCACTGTCCGCCATCATTATCACCCCGTAACCAAGCACAGCCCTGACACATGACCAATGCCCAGTAACTGTGGGATGGATGGGTGGCTGGATGGATAGGTGGAGTGATAAATGGATGGGTGGGGTGATGGATGGGATGATGGTGGTGGATGGATGGATGGATGGATGGACGGATGGAGTGATGGATGGGGAAGTAGGTGGAGTGGTGGATGGATAGGTAGATGGATGGAGGGATGGTGGACAGGTGGGTGGATGGATGAGTTGGTGACAGCACCCAGTAGAGATAGTTTGTTCCTAGCTTTGGCAGCCCAGGGTCAGCAAAGCGGAGTAGGTCATCCCAACCCAAGGTGGCCCAGAGAACGTTTGAGGGCCTCTCCCTCCAAGCCTCTCTGTCCTGGGCAGTGGCCTCCACTTCCCCGGGAGACCATGAAAAATGACTTGACAACAGCCCAGAGGAAGCGCGCCTCTTCCGGCCGCAGCTTTCAAAATCTCCTGTCATCAGAGCCTGCAAATAAAACGGTAGCAATGCCTGGCGACCTCGGAGGATCAAAGGCAGCAAGAGAAAAGCAAAATCAAATTACCCTGGAAGGCAGCAGCCCCTGGAAGAAGCACGGCTTGTGAAATCTAAAGCAGAAACACTGGCGCCTGCCCACCCCCAAAGCTGCACTCCACCCCCCGCACCCCACCTGCCAGCCGCTGCACGTTCAGAGCAGGGATTGCAAACTGCTCGGCTGAGGAAGGAGAAGCCAGCCCACAAAAGGCTTTGTCTGGCCTACACCGTGCCTTCTGATAAGAGAATCTGGGTGCCAACATCTAAAATTGTACGCTTCCACCAAAAAATCTAGTTGGCGGGTCTGGCTCCTCCAAAGAAACCGGATGCCCCCGGGTGACCCCAGCGCTCCCCTCCCCCAGTACCCGTCTGGCCCCCGAAGGTGAGGGGACCTGCAGCGTTTCTGTTCACAGAGGACTCTGCTTCCCCAGGAAGCACAGTTCTGTCCGCGTCTGGGAGGACTCTGATAGACGCGTACAGGACACAGCCAGCAAGACAGCTCTTCCTCCCGGCCTTCTCATGCATCTCAGTGTGCCGGGAGACCCCAGACCGGGATCAGGATGCTAATGCCCCAATCTCTGCGATTTTTCTGGCTAAAAACAGGAAACCCCTGGGGGCCCCTGGGGCTCACCCGTGACCTGTTCTCAGCTTTCCGTCTCTGTTGACATTGAGGCAAGGGCCGCGGGGGGCCAAGGTACGGCTCTCTCCACTTTGAGGAGCAGACGGGAAGCGGACGCGGGTCTCACGCAGCCCCCGCCTTCTCCGGCAGGTAGACTGAGGTCCCCGTTGCTCCTCCAACCCTCAGCCTGCCTTCCCCGCAGGCCAACGGCCACCAACCCTGGACTCTGTTGGTGGAAGGAGGGCTGTCAGGCAGAGGGAGTGGAGAGAGGAGAGAGGGAGAGAGAGAGACTGGCACGGTTGTTTGCACACGGATAACTCAGTGGGGTTTCCGTGCTGGGAGGAGTGCCGGTGAGAGCTGTTTGTTCTGGGAATGGCTAATCCTTGTTCAAATTTATATCCTGAATCTTTAATGCAACTGTGTCAATGAGGAGTTGGCCACCTCGCTCGTACAGCTGGGCCCGACGTGCGGAGTGATTGACACACTCCAGGGGTTCTGAAGGACACGGGAGAGTATCGTGATCCCCGGCCCACAGACTCACATTTCCAGGAACCCCCAGAACCTCCAGCTTCCAGGAAGGTTGGCTCAGGGAGAGGAACAGATGAGAGCTGGCCTCAGCCACATTTTGTAATGGGTGATGCTGACCAGGCTCTGTCTCCCATTCACTGGCGAAAGAAATCATGCTTGTCTATGGCTCTGGGTGGGGACCTTGTCTCGTTCAGTTTACAAGTATTTATTTTTTAAAGTAAGTTCTGGTGTTGGCTGTGAGCTGAGGGCCCAAAGCCAAGTGAAAGCAGACCAGACCGTGTGGACAGGGAAAGCCCGTCATCAAGGGGACGGCAGCCTGGAGGAGAAGGGCCAGAGGACGAAGCAGGCTGGCGGGCCGTCTTAGAGCAGCCTGGAAAGGACCTCCAGGGGGCCTCTCCAGCGTGTGCTGCTAAGTGTTTGCCCACCTTTCCAGCAGAAGAAAATCTCTGAGTTGTGGCACTTGCCAATTCCCCTGGTGTAAACGCTCCCATTTGGTCAAGGCCAAGCAGCTTATCTGAAGTCACTGATGCGTAAAGACGGGGCCAGAGCAGCAGCAGGCAGCTTGGTTGCTACCCAGACTTTCATTCTCTTTTCTGCTGAGCAGACATAGAACACATGGAAGGAAAAGCAGGGTCTTTAACCAGAGAAACCAACAGTCAACACCATCGTCCAATAGTAGAAGGGCAAGAGGGCCAGCCAGAGGCCAATGCGAAGACAGAGCTACCCAGGAGCCCCCAGACGTCCCGGCCCAAGGCAGCAAGTCTGGGGGGACCTGGTAGAGCTCAGATCGGGCTGCTCAGGTCTCCAGGGCACGGGTGGGGGCGGGCCCAAGGCAGACGGATCCATTCCTAAAGGAGGAAGCCAACGCTGGAGCCAAGCCAGAGCGATGGTGGCCGCTCAGGTTCCTCGTCTGTAAAACGGGGTGATCATCACGCCCCCCTGCAGAGGGTTGTCATGGGAACTGCATGAGCTGATGCACTGAATGCCTGGCACGGTGCCCCCCACACAGGATGTGTTCTCTCAACTGTCACCCGACCATCAGGACGCGTGGGCCGTGTGCAGCAGGGGCCAGAGGCGGAGGAATTGGAAGGCGTGGCTCTGGTGGATGCGACACGTCTGTGTGTGACCCCAGCACCCGGTCAGGGCAAGGGGGACACAGATCTCAAGTCATGGGCATCGACTCAGTGCTTGGGGGGCCGGGAGGGAATCAAGGACCTTTATAGACACCGATGAGGGGAGCCGGGCAGGACATCTGAGACTCAGAGGCACACACTGAGGACAGCGAGGGACAAGGAAATCTAGAAGACCCGAATGAAAGAGCGAAAACATGAGCAGGGAGAGGAGCACAGGTGTTCTATGGCGAGCACAGGGACAGGGACGGGGACGGTTTGAAGGTCCAACTCCAGGCCAGTCCTGACCGCTCCCTAGAGCAAACTTTCCAAGACAGGGGACCTAGGAAAATGGCAGTCTTTAGTGGGTTGAAAGGGGTCCACCAAAGAGGGTCCCCTGGCAATGCCACCAGTCTCTTGGTACAGCTTCTCCACCTGCTGCCCCCCGGCTTAGTCCCAGCTGAGGGACAGGTTTCCCCGGACTCACTCGCTCTTGCTAGAGTGTTAAGGGATGCCAGGGAATTCCTCTATTGGCCTTCTCAGATACTACGCTTATGTTTTAAGGAGGGTCTCTCAGGGGTCTTGCCAGAATAATGAGGAGCCGGCAATGTCAGGGTCAGGCTGTCCATTCAGGAGGCTGGGGCTCCTCCCTCCCTTCCTCACTTCCCCTTTCTGGGACTGAAGGGTCCCTAGGGAATGAGTTCCATGACTGCACCCTGCGTTTGCAGCATGGGTAGAGGGACTGGAGTCGGAGGCCAAGGGTGAGTCCCAGGCTCCTTAAGCCGGCAGCGCTGGGTTGGCCAGAATGGTCAGGAACACAGAATGGTGGAGCCCCGGCTCGCTGTGGGGGAGGAGGTCCTCCTCCTACTTGCAGGCGGGCAGCGGTTCTGAGGGTTCTCGGGTCTTCGATGGCCTCTCCTGGTTGGACCCTTGTCTCTCGGCACACCATGGGCCCCAAACAGAGGCCCAGGGAGAATTCCTTCTTACCCTCGACGGCAAGGACAGCATGCCCGCCTCAGATGCTCCAAGGACGGAGGCTCTCCACCAGCCCGTCCCCGGCACCCCGCGGCCTCCAGACTGGCCACCGGCATGTCCGGCTCAGCCCCAGGGACCGGCCTTCAGCAAGTGTAGAATGAACCTGTCCCGCCGTCCTGTTAACATGATTCAGTGTTAAAGGATCTGATTCAGTGGCGCTTCCGACGACCCAGCTGGAGGCCATAGGCTCCAGCAATGAATTTGCTTCACCTCAAACTGGGATGTTTAACCCCAGGACGGGTGAGAACAACCCTGCTCGCTCCCTTCCCCTGACGCCTCTGTCGCTGGGCTGAGCTGCCGGCCGTTTGCGGGGACGGACGGATGGCGCCCGATTCTGTGTTGGGAAGTGGCATCTCTCGCAGCCACTTAAGAAAAAGCGAAGGTGAGCAGGGCAGGGGCTGAGGCCCGTCCCCTGCGCTGGGGCTTCCGGTGTCGGGCACACGGAGCATCGGGGGACGAGCCTGTCACAACCGCGCACCCGTGAACCTCCGCCACGCTCCCTGGGAGGCAGCCTTCGCCGTCCCAGAGCCGTGCCCAGAATTCTGCGTGTCTGAGGCGGCAGAGGGGCCTTGAGATCAAGGATTTTGAGCCACGCTGTGGGATCTGGACAGACCCAGATCGAGGCCCTGCTATTTACTCACTGTGTGGCCTTGGGCAAGTGACTTACCCTCTCTGAGCCCTAGGAAGCCAGTCTGTAAACTGGGGATAAGGCAGCCTTCCTCACCACGTGATTCTGAGAGTTGAATGAGACCCAGCTGAAGAGCCCAGCGCCGAGGCCGACGTTCAGCCGGGCTCGGGGGTTGGGAAAGACGCTGGTTACAAAGGAGGAGGAAGAGAACTCATTTTGGATATTCTCCTTGCCTGCGACCCCGCCGCCCCATGCCTGTATGTCCACGGAGGGGACACCTTGCCCGTGTAGATACGGAGACATATACAAGAATATTTACCGCGACTTCTAGCAAAACACTGGGAGGAGGGGCCAAGTGTCCATCAGTAGAAGGACGGATGAATAAATCGCTCTGCGTTCACGGGTGGGGCATTACCTTGCTTGAACAATGCGTGGACTCCCGCTACATGCCGTGACCTGAGCGATTCCTTTGCAAGGGAGTCCTGAATGCCAAGTTAACCAAACCAAAACAAAAACAAAGATTCTGAGCCGAGCATGCATCATTCGGTCTTTTTAAGAAAACTAAAAAAAAAAAACAAAAAACCCAAAAAACAAAAAACCAAGTATCGCCATGTTGATGAATGCATTTCTAGGGAGAAAACTCTTTGAAAAGTCCAGGAATGGTGAGCACCGAGTTCAGGTCCGCCCCTGGGTGCTGCTCCTGGGGGAAGGTAGGGCCGGTGCCGGGGAGGCCGCAGGGGATGACGGCCGTGTTGGTGAGCACCCCGCAGCGTCAGAGGCCTTACAGCTTCCCTCATGTTCTGTTTCCCACCTACATGGATGTGACGCTGATTCCTCTCCATGCATCGGGATGATTTTTGTTAAGGGAAGGAGAAAAAGAAGTTTTGGATACCCCTCATTCTGGCTTGCAAATGAGACCTTCCCACCCTGGGGGAGGGGAACGTAAGAGACCCATCACTTTGGAAAGCAGTTTGGTAGTTTCTTATACAAAGTTTAATGTCCACTTACTGGACGACCCGGCGGGTTCATCCCTTGGTATTTACCCAAGAGAAAAGAAAACATGTGTGCGTACAGAGACCTGTAGGCAAATGCGCATGGCAGCTCTATGCGTAATAGCCAAAAACTGGGACCAGCCCAGCTGTCCATCGGCAGGTGGAGGGGAAAATGCACGGAGGTCTCCCCATTCGGTGGGACACTGCTCAGCGGTGAAAAGGCGTGAGCTACTAGCACGCCCAGTGGTGTGACGGCCGGCCGGCCGAACCGCTATGCTGGTTGAACGTGGCCAGACTCAAAGGGCTGCGTCCTAGAAGCTTCCATTTACAGGAAATTCAAGAAGAAGTGAGCTATAGAAGGAGAGATAACAGGGTGGTGCTGCCAGGGTGTGCCTTCCAGGGTGGGAGAGGGAGCGGAGTCCCTTCTGTCTGGACCCTGCGCCCAGGCTGATCCCGGCTGACAGGTGAGCCCATCCCGGCTGTCCAAGGTGCCCTGGGCTTTGCTCCACCCGGGAGCCCAGAGGGGCTTTCCTTCCAGCTGGAGCTGTCGGTCTACCCGTCCCCACCCCTGGCCCACCTGGCTGCAGCCTGGGCCCCTTGCCGTGTACTTGCAACGCTCGGGGTCGACAGCCTTGCGTCCAAGCCTGCTGCGATCTCAGACCCCTTCCCTACCCCAGAATACCCATCTGTCTCCCCATGACTCAGCCCTACCCTGGGCCCCAGGTCACAGAGTTCTGCCTAGTGCTTGCAGGACCTGTCAGGGGCCACAGACCTGTACCCGCCCTCTGGCTGGGTCCTGCCACCGGGGGCCACACCTGGTTCCACAGGACTTGGTCTGTTTCCTACTGGAGACCCTCCAGAGGCCGCCTGTGCCCACCTTTACCTCCCCTTCAACTTCCTGCCAGGCGGTCCTGACTCCCTTCCCCCACCCCTGCAGCCGGGAACCTGGCCCAGCCTGATCCTAATCAGCCCTCGCTCCCTCTCCCTCTGCTGCAGCAAGACCAGGTCCTCCCTCCTCGAAACATTCCCAGCCTTGCCCTCCTGTGGCCAGTGGGCCGAGCCCCCGTGCTCAAGCTGGCGATGGCACTTCTCTGGCCTCCGGGCTTGTAAGGAAGGGTCTGGAGTCAGACGCACAGACCTCAGAGCCTGCCCACATCCCCTATGAGCGCTTGGAGCTGGGTTTCCAAGCGCATACAACAGGACGGAGCGTGCTCCAAGAGCCCCCACGAGGGGCGTGTCGGTGAGCTTATTATAATGCCTGAGTGCGGCAGACGCACCCCAGGACCCTCCACTGGAGTGTGTGAGTCCCTGGACTGCTGGGGCCGGGGTCACCTCCTTTTGTCCAGAGTCACCGTCTGACTCATCCAGCGCCCGTCAGCTTGGCCTGCCTTCCCTCCAGCTGCCGGGGTGCCCCGGGATATCCAGGCAGGGGGGACAAAGCAGGCATTTTCGAGAGGTCTGGGGGCCCGACAAGGCTGGGTGGGGGGCTGCATAAGCATGCTCGGCTTCCCAGTCAAGCACAGGCAGGATGTGGCCGGACTAGTCCCCTTCGAGGTGGGGACGGAGGTGGCCTCTGCCTGGGCTTTCCTCCCAGAGGAGCAAAGTTTCTATGACCCCTGGGCTCTGGCCAGGTCGTAGAATGCTAGAGGGCAGAGAGGGCACCTTTGGGCTCAGAACCCAACACTCGCTGATTCTAGGGCTCTTCTGAGCAAGGCCCGCCCCTCTGCCTTGTCTGGCCCCCCAGGAAACAGGTTGAGGACCCCGTGAGGGGACCTCACGGGGACTTTGCATCCTGGCAAGCTCCAGACCCGTGATACACGGCCGTGACCTGATCTAATGGCACGTTCCAGAACATTCCTATTGAAACTCCCCGGTGCGGGGCCTCCTGCATGTTAACGATGATTGTCGGGACTGCCGACACTGGGGAGGGCCAGGGATTCAGAAACAAGCCCGCCAGCCTCACGGGAACTCCGGGCAGAGGTCAAAGCTGTGGTTCTGGCTCTCTGTGGCCGAGAAGGTGCTATTTGGGCCAAGTCGTTAACCACGTGGGCCTCCGGCTTCCTCGCTGGAAATGTAGTGAACGTCGTCACTGGCGGGAGGGTGGGCCGTGATTGTCCTAGCACCGGACACCACGAGCCTTAAACTTCTCATTGCCTCACACAGGAAGGCCCCAGGACAAAGTCAGGACCTCAGCAACCCCCAGCCCCAGGCCTCTCCCTCCCTAAGCGACCTCCGGAGGTCATCCGGAGTGACAGGTGCATTTCCCACGAGCACGCAGCCAAGTGTGGCCGTGTGCTGTAAAACCCAGGCCTCTTGTCTTCTGAGGCTTTTAGCAACATCCACACTTGGGCCAGTGTCATCACCGGCAACATGTCCCCCAAATGCGTTAAGAATGTACTGTTCGCTGGGCACTGTCCTAGACAGTCCTCATGCATCATCACGCCGGGTCCTCACAGCAGCCCGACACACGCTGCCATCACTGTTCTTCCCATTCAGCAGGTGCGGAAGTAGGCCCAGAGAGGCTGAGAGACCTCTCCAAGGTCACACAGCAATATGGACCCAGGTCTGTGTCCCTGCAAAGCATGTGCTCTAACCCCTGTGCCACGCTGCCTCCCAGCCGGCTTCCCCTCGTGGCTGCTTGGATGGTTCGGCGCATCCAGCCAGTCTAGCTGGAGGGGGGACCCCCGACAGGTGTGGGTGACCGCTGGTGTGGGCTCTCCAGAGTTCCTCAGGATCTGCCCTCCCTCCCCTGCCTCTGCTCACCCCTCAGCCCCTCTGCCATTCACCTCGCCGCCCCGGCTCTGTTTTCCTGCCGCCACAGAGCCACTTGGCCCTGGTGTCTGCTCCTCTTCTCCCTAGGTCCTGTTTCCGTGGGGAGGGCACCAAGGGGCCGACTCTGGCCGGGGAGAGGGATGGGGAGCTGCTGCTTCTGATCACATGTCGGCTGCACAGTGCGTCCTCGGTCCCTGGATGCGTCCTCGGTCCCTGGATGTGCAGTCGTGGGGAGGTGGCAGGGGCTGCCTCCAGGGAGCTGGTGCTCCGAAGGGTGCTCTGGTCCCCACCCCCACGACAGACGCTGGCCGTCCACGGCGGCCTGACACTGCCCTCCAGCAGACGGGATGCTGGGAGGGCCGGAGCGGGGGTGCCCGCCTGTTTTTCCAGCAAGAATGGGGCGAGGGGGAAGCACGAGCCCTGGGTAGGAGAGGAGGAGGCCGAGGCGAGCCGCAGCAGGCAGGACAAAGGATAAACGTCGCCCGGCGATGTGGCTGCTCAATCCGTGCGGCGCTGGCCGGGAGGACGCTGGGCCCCAGGCGCCCCCTCGAAGCTGATGGTCATGGCCTCCACGGGGCGATGGAGCGGACCGGCCCCCCGTGCGTGGGCAACGCTCCCCACTCTGCCCGGAAGACGCCAAAGGACCAATGGCAGAGGCTGGGGCGGATTCTTGCCCGGCAACAGCCACCAAACTCGGGGGCCGGAAGCCGCCCCTCCCACATCCTCTGGGTGGCCCGGCTTTGCAAACGCAGGAAACTGCCGGTTAGGGCTCCCGAGGGAAGAGCTGGCTCGCTGCGTGGGGTGTGCGAGCGAGCGGCGGTGCGTGGCTGTGCTCCTGGGGAGCGGCACACTGAGTCCGGCTGGGGGCTGCCCACTCACCGGGGGTGGGGTGGGGAGGAGCGGCCCCCAAGGGCCCACCACCTGCGGGTGCAGAGAATCAGGCTGCCAGGAGCGTCACCGTCACCGTGTCTGCCCAGCCCGGTGACTCTACCTGCAGGAGCCCATCCACGGGGCTGTGCTCCAGACCCTGCCCCGAAGACCCCTCCCCTTCGGGCAGGGCACTGGGCTGAGGGCCCCCAGGAAGGGGCCTGCCCTTGATTGTCCAGGACCAGAGCTGTGTTTTCCTGAAGCTTCCCCTCCCCACCCCCACCAAAGGAAGCCTTCATCTCCTCCCCCCACCACCACCCACCCAAAGGCCCAAGGACACAGACAAAACTCTCCTCTGTCCCCGCTTTTTTGGTCCATGGAGACTAGAGAGCCCCAGAGTGAGGACCCAGCACCCCATGAAGGAGGAGTCCGGGGACAGAAGAGCCACAAAAAGCATTTTCCCCTTCACAGATAGATGTGGCGGCCGTGCGATGGGGGCAGACCCCAAATGCCTACCTTCCAGAACCCAATCCACCCCTGACACAGCCAGCTGGATCCCAACAAGTAAGGGGTTTAGAACCAGAACCCACAGCACGTGCCCATCCTGGAGACGCCCCCCGCCCAGAGGACCACAGGGGAGCCCAGGCTGGGGAACCTGGAGAGGCCTGCACCCTCCTGTCAACATGTTCCCCCAGCTAGAAGCTGGGGTACAGCACCAAGGATTTGCTCTGATGTGAAAGCATCGCAAAGGCCTCGAAACCAAGCTGGGTCCAGCCATAGGTTCGCGGAGACTCCCACTGAAATGAGCGCAGGGGCAGGAAATCAGCGCGCCCTGGCTCCTGCTTCTTGGGTGCCCGAGATGCCCACGGGGGGGGCCCCGGGCATGCCCAGACGGGACAGGACGGCTCAGGTCCCCAGTAGCAGCCCCCATCATGGCTTCTCTTTCTGGACTCCATGGAGCCCCTCCCTGCATCTGCCTTTGTGGCCAGACCTGCCAAGTCCCCCATCCGTGGGTCAGGGCCCTCCCTGTCCTCTGGACATGACATGCAGGGGTCCCAGCCTCTCTGGGTGGGCCACGGTGGGTTGAACCTCTTGAAAATGGGAAGGGGTTTCCCTGTACATGGTTACAATGAGGGGTATTTAGCCTGGTAGCAGGTGGGACTAAGACAGGGAATGAGAGAGAAGGCAGTCACTGCACCCCTGCCCCTCCAGCAGGCTCCCTCTCTCCCCTTCCCTTCCTCCCAGAGACACTTTGGTCGGTGGGGGTCCCAGGGAACACCCCTACCACTCACCCCTACCCTCACTCACAGACTAACCTCCTCTGTGCCCAGACCTCCCAGATCCAGCCCGCTGGGTTTATGGCTGACTGATCATTGAACCAGGGATGCTCAGAGTGGGCGAGAGTGGCCGAGTGTGGCCCAGACTGTAAGTAAACGGCCAGGGCTGGGGGAGAACTCACACACAGGGTGGCCAGGTTGGCTCCAACCCTGAGATGGAAAGCATTTTGAAATGTGACCCTCTGCCAGCGTCTCCAAATGCAGGAGGAGAGGAGGAGGCAGCAGAGGGCACCCCCCGGGGACCTCACTCACCTGCCATCAGCACCCCAGCCCCCTTGTCCCCCTCGCTGACCCCCCTCTCTGCTCCAGGATCCGAGGGGCACATCATGTGGGAGCCCTCCCCCGCTCTCCCCGGAGCTCTCTGCCTCTCTGCCTCACTGATTTAGAATGGTAATAGCACAAGCGGGGTCTTTCTCTCTCTTTTAGTCAAAATCAATGACAATGAGGAGTTATAAGGCGAGCCGTGGGGAGGAAGAAGAAAGCGCCTGGTGTCAAAATTGATGCAGGAGGCAGTTAGAGGAACCTATTAGGATTTCAGTTGCCTTAGGGTGTGCTGCTCAGCACAGAGCGGCGGCGAAACCCCTGGCAGGCAGGCAGCCTTCTTCCCCGGCGCACCTGTCATTAATGTGGAAGGCGGAACATCGCAGCTATTAGTCTAGGGGGGGACCACATGGCGGAGATGTCTCAGTCACACTAGAGGGAGAGAAGGGCGCCATCGGGAGCCTAAAAATGCAGTCTTGGGGAGGGCAGAAAGGGGAGCCCCGAGTTGGCCACTGGGGTGTTTCTGGGGGTCTTGGGGCCTCCGAGAGGAAAGAGTCAGTGCCACACACAGGGGCTGAACCTTGCAGGTAGAGGGGTGCCTGGTGGGACGCAGCCGGGCTGGCCAGCTGCTGCCAGTGGGGGTCCCTTTGTTTCTCTCCTGCCATTCTCCCTGGCAGGAGACCAGCACACCGAGCGAGACCACCCCTGGGACTCACCGTGCTCCTCCCTCCCTCTGAGCAGCACTGGCTCCCATGCTCCCCAACGGAGAGGAAGGCAACTGGGAACAAGGGGCTTATTGGGCCCCCACCGTGTGCTGGGGAGAGACTGGGGTAGCTTGGGTCTCGTGGTCTTGACCGTGATGACCCGGAGGGACACAGACGACGCCTGCCTGGCAGAGCTGGCTGCCGTGGTGAGAGAAATCAGGGACGGAAGCCCCAGCACCAGCCTGGGCGTGTGGGGAGTGAGGCGGGAGGTCCCAAAGCAAGCACTCAAAAACAGTCCCTTCCTCCCCAGCACCCACCACGCCCACCCTCATCAGGTGGCTGGTGGGAGCCCCTGCCAGACTCCTCCTCCATCAGGGTGCTGGGGGTGGGGCCCGTCCTTGTGGCCGACAGGACAGGCTGGGTTCGCGACAACTGTGTGCCCAACACCGGCCAGGCTGCCTCGCTGAATCTTCACACCCACCTCGAGAGGGGGGTTTCTTGTCTCCACTTCACCTGTTCGAAGGAAGCTGGGGGACAGACAAGTCGAGAATCTGCCCGGGATTCCCAGAGCTCGAAGCAAGGGGCAAAGCTAGCATTTGAACCCAGTGTCCTCGGATTTCTCTCTCCTCCCCCAAGACCACCCGGTCTCAGAGCCAAAATCTGTAGCTCAGCGTGACTCACCCCATCACAGTCCAAATGGGGGCATCCCTGGATGACCCTCTTTGCCTCCACAGATGTCCGTGGTCGCCCCAGTCCTCGCCCCTGGGGAAACGCAAGGAGAGAGGCAAAGGCGGGATGGACTCGGTGTGGGATCGCGTGCGGCTAATATTCCCCGTTAAATAAATACATTTTGCTAATTGGATTACTCAGACAGTATAATATACTACTGGATTTCCAACATGATGCTAATAAATTGTGTGAAGAACTTAATCATGTTAGCATCCCGAAAGCTTGTAAGAGATGAAATTAGAAAATCAGGCAAAGTTGACATCCAGCGGTTTTGCTGAAGCGTTCAGACCCGTGAAGCCTCCGCGCGCTTCCCGACGCCGGGCAGCCGTGTGCCCCAGGACCCTGGGGGTGGCGAGGGGGTGGTGGGGAAGGGGAGGGGGGCATGGGCACTTGGCCAGGAAGTGAGAGTCATCAGCCGTGCCTGACACGCGTGCTTGCCGGTGAGGACCACACACTTGCCTCTACCCCCTCCCCGGGGTGCCCCTCTACCCAAGCAGCCTGCTTCCCACTCTTACACGTGCCTGCAGGCACACGCCTGTTCACACACGCCTCCCCTGTGAGCTCACAGACAGAACCATCCATCATGCCACCAGGGTCAGGGGCGTCCACCGTGGACCAGGCATCCTGCTTTGTGTCCCGCCCCGCAAACGACTTGTACAGTTTCTTTAAGACACTCACAGTGCCACCTTCTGTGTACCGGCGCTAGCTGGTGAAGACACACGACGAGGTGGCCCCCGTCTTCAAGAACATCACGGCCAACGTGCATGGGATGCAACCCGGGGACAAAGCCCGGGTCCGGTTCAGAGGGCGTCCACCTCTTCTTTGTGGGCAGGCGAGCAGAGGTGAGACGAGCAGAAACAACACGACGTAGGCACCAGGAGAGAAAGTCCGGCCAGAGACGTGGGGGGTGGGGGTGGGGGGCTCAGCTCGGCAGGAAGGACCCAGCAGGAGGTGGGGCAGAGGAAGCAGGTGGCGGGAGGTCATAGCCGGTCGGAGCCTTTGCAGGAGGCCAGGAGGCACCAGGAAGGACACCGCTGTCCTCTCCCGGTGAGGGGGCAGGGCAGAGACCGTGGACCAGGTTCTAGACAGGGAATGAGGGATCGGAGGGGAAAGCTAGGGAGAAAAAGCCCAGAGTGACTGTCGGGGTGTGAGGAGGGGTGGGCTGGGGGGAGGCCAGAGTGACGACGGGAGAGTTTGAGGCCATCTGAGATGAGGGGCCCTGGGGAGAAACACCCTCTCACCTCCCTTAACTCGTTCATGTGGGGTGCGGCCTCCTGTCTATTTGGAGCTATGTGACCGTCTCTGCCAGCTCCCTGGGACACACTCACACACACACACACACACACTGCTCACATGCATGCTGGGCTCCCCCACCCTGCTTCTCGGGAACCAGAATAAGAAACCTGATGTCATGAGCCGACTGGCCACCCTGTCTCGGCCCGGGGAACAGATGCCCGGGCGGGAAGGCAGCCGGAGGAGTCCCGCCGCAGCCCTAGCCTCGCGCTCCGAGGCTGCACTTTCAAACCTCCCTCCCGACCGGCCCAAATCTGTTCGCATCGGCACCAGCTGGCCCCAGCTGCCCAGGGGAAGTGGGGACAACCGAGCACCTTCTTCCCCCATTCGAGCCCTGGACCGCCACGCCCGGGACCTCGCTGTGCTCTTCCGCCCCCCTGCTGGGCGGCTTGGGGCTGTTCCTGCCCTCGTGGTCCGGGCAGCAGGCGGGCGGGCTTCGCCTCCAGACTTTCAGGGGGCACGGTCTCGCTCGGGGATCCAGGCTGGAAGACGGAGGTCGTGGGGAGCCACTCATGTAATTGACTTGCAACGCGAAGGTTGAACTTGAAGTGTCCCGCAGCCTTCACGTCCTCTGTGGTCTTCTACCATCTTCGTTCCCCAGAGGAAGGGCAAGAGAGGGGTCGGTGGTCCTTCAGGAGGGAGGCTTGTGGCTCCCGGTGGTGCCCTCCCCAGCACCTAAGGCAAGGCTCTCAGGTATATGTTGAATGAACGCACGAAACAAGCAGTCTCCCGCCTCCCCCTCTGCTCCTGGCTAGGAGTGCCCAGCACTCTCTCATTTATAAGCATTTCCAACTCCGTCCCCATGTTCGTGCTGTGCAAGCATTGTGGTGCTTTTCCAGTCTAGAACGAGGACAAGGAAAACCCTCGTTTCTGTAGACTGCTTCATGCTGGCGTCTCTCTTTGGATTAGACATTCTTGACGGGACCTTCTGATCACATCTTTATGGAGTGGGAGACGCTCCCACTCCATAAATGGCTCCCAAGCCATTCGAATGCCACCCTTGTCCCACATGCAGTCCAGTCCCAGAGGTGCAGGTGGGCCTGGGTGGCGAGAGGGAGGAGCTGGCCGACTCGGCAGGGTCTCTGTGCCTCTCAGCGAGGCCAGAAGGAATCCAGAGGTAAGCAAGAGAGGTCTCCGTGACAATTACACATTCCCGGCAGCGATGTCATTTGTTGCAACCCGGAGGTAAGATAATAACGTGAGTAATTTAAGCCCCAGGCTTCAGGTTGGAATCTACAAGCAATAAGAAAGGAAGGGGAGGGGAGAGGAGGGAGGGGATGGGGAGGCAGGGGTGTCTGGGCAATGAGACAAGGAGAGAAGAGTGTCCGGCAAAGGTAGCGCTGTGTGTAAAGCTCAGAGAAATGCAGAGTGAGCAGAGTAAGGAACCGGGAGCCCGAAGGAAGTGAAGAGCCCACAGAGGCAGCTTGCAGGGGTGAAAGCAGCCACTCCCCAGAGCCAGCTTCTACCCGGGCACCAGATCTGATTTTTATATTGTCAGGAACTTGGGGGACTGGTTGCTAGATGGAGCCTTTTAAAAGAAATCCAATGATAGAAACTCACAATTAGAGAAACTTTGTCCAAAAGAATGATCTGAAAAACTCGAAACTCTCCCACTTACTAATTATTTCGCTACATTTGATTATTAGCTGCACTCCTGAGATAATTTGTATTTCTTGCCTCTGGATGCTGGAAACATTATATAATGGTGACCACCACACCTTTCTTTCCAGCTCCCTGCTCCATGAGCTCATGCTGTTTGTCTGAAATTGGCTGCGCTATGAGGATTTACACCATGGAAATTGGCAAACTCTACAAATCACGGCTTGATTTATGGGGTGTTGCTGATTGTCTAGATTCAAGAAGGCAGTAGAGAGAATGTTAATCATACAGGTTCGGCTTTCAATGGGCTTATTGCCACGACATTATGAAGGTCACAGAACGATTGTCAAATTAGGGTTGAATCGCAGCACAGGTCGACTACAGATACAAGAGCTCGGCAAAAATCGGCAAAGGCATTCTGAGTACCAGTTGGCTACAGGGAATTTGCAATAAGGACTAATGTATATTTTATTATTATTTGTTAATTGGTGCCCCACACCCTTTATGTTGGTAAAACCTATAATAAACACACACGTGCACACTCGTTTGTTTTTCCACGAGCGGCTGGTCCCACATTTATCAGCACAGCAGAGTCCGAGGGCGACATCAGGTGTAGTGGCTTCCTGGTGGATGAAGAGGCTGGTCCCCTTCACTGGGACTGGGAGCACGGAGGGAGTAGTAATCACATTAGGTTTTCGGACACTGGTTCGAGGCGAAGGACAGATAGGGGTCCACCTGTAGGGGGGCAGGGACGACAGGGAGGAGGTTCTGACAGATGCCCCATGCCGCGTGTGTGTGGCAGTGGTGGCCAGGAGTGGACAATGCACAAGAAGGCCGCGGCCCAGACAGGATCACAGCCCGCTGCTCGCTCCCATGGCCAAGGTGAAGGTCTGCAGCTACCACCCTGGGCTCCTTTACACGAGTCTCTCAGGAGCATGAGCCATCCTCAGGGGATCGTGGCTGAGCAGAGTCACCCCCAGGAGTTGCTGAGAGGGAGGCATAGCCTTCTTTTTCGGTGTTTCCCACAGCTCTGCGCTCAGTGTGCTCCGCGGCCGGGGGTTCCGCCCCGTGCGGGGAACCAGGTGTCCAGTCGTCCGCCGTCCACGGCCTCAGCTGCTGTCAGTCAATCCCCCTTACGGGCCCGGGAAGCCCCCTCTGGACTCCTGTAAGGCCCCAGCACGAGGCTGGGCGGCTGCGGCTGGAGATGCGCGCCCCCCTCCCGACGCAGCACCCCCTGCCCCAGGGGCCATCCTGGGAACTCAAAGCCGGGGATGTTCAGAAGAACCTTCTCTGCTGGGCAGCCCGTCGCAGGCTGCAGGGCCACGCGTGCCCTGTCCTTGGCCCCCGCGGACCCGGCCGCGCTCCTTCATCCACTCCCGTGGGGCCCCCGCGCCCCGGGTCCTCTGGCACAAGAGACAGATCGCTGCTCCACGGGGAGTCCTGCTCTACAAGGTTCCGCGTGTTTGCCCGAGAAATACGGATAACGCTCTGACCGTGTGCGATCTTTACTCTGCGCGGAACACTGCCCGTGACAAAAATGCCATCTTCTAAATGGTTTTCACGCCGGGGTATCCGGCCATTAATCGTGGTGCCTGCAGGGCCCGTGGTGCTGCCTGGGAAATCTGAGCGCCCGCATGACACCCCGAGGGCGGCCCCCGCTTCATTATTCCGGGCACGGCCCCGGGGGTCCTGGGCCTGCCCTCTGCTCCCCGAGGGCCTGGCCCGGAGCCTGCCTCCTCCTCGCCAGCAGCCTCCACGCGGCCCTGGTATGGAGGTCTCTTCGCCAACCCCCCACCTGGAGTCGATGCCCCTGCAGGGGTCTCTGTGTTTAGTCTCCACGGTGTCTGCGTTTCCGCCTGGTCCTCCCTCTCCTGCTGGAAGCGAGGGCATTGTTGCCTCCGCCCCACCTAATTGGAGGACTGGCAAGCGACGGAATTCAGGACATCCACCCCCACCCCCAAAAGACATCCTCTGATGTCAGCCGGGAACCTCTGCACCGTCCAGTTAAGTCACCACCAGCCCCACGTGACCCATGAACACTCGGAACCAAACCGCTCCAAACGAGCAGGCCGTGATGGGAGAGGCAGGCCCATTCCGGAAGCTCGGTGCCAAAAACAAAAGGGAAATCTCTTATCAGCGAGTGGCTCCTAGAACGTTCAAAATTCCAGATGTGGCTTGCGTTATGCTTCCGTGAGGCTAGACGCACACTCCCGCAGAGACCTGGCCTGGGCGCGGGGAAGACAGATGGGGAGCAGAAGAGGAAGGCCGGGTCCCTGCGCAGGGACTGGGCGCTCCCAACCTCGTGGGTGGGGGGCGTCCTGCACACAAACATCTGTGCCAGCCAGCACCTTTGGGGGATTGTCAGTGTTTAGCAAGCCTGGTGCTCAGACGAGGCTGCGGAGAGACACACTCCACTTTACGAATAGATATTCAGTGATGACCTTGGGGATAGACAGGTACAGGTAGCCAGGGTCCCCCGAGTCCCCCTTTGGAAGGAAATGAGGATGACCTCAGCAGGGAGCAGACGGTGGGGGTCCACCGCGAACAATCAGCAGTGCCCCCCTGGGTGATGTTCAGATCTCCCCTGCCCGACACATCCTGACCCACACGTCTGTTCTGAGCCACTTCTGAAAATAACCAGGTGTACACATAAGGAGAGGTAAGGCTGAGCCAAGGAACTTCCCGATGCCTCCTGGATGTTTTCCAGGCCCCCTACAACTAGAACCCAATTTCCACCGGTGTCCGGAAAAGCACCTGGGTGCCTGCCCTGTAACCGTGGGAACGTTTTTCCATCTGTGTCGTTCTGGGTCTGACTCGTGCACAAACGAAGAATAAACACGTTCTAGGACCCGGGGGTGGGGGGCAGAGCGTGCGGGTGCCCGGAGGGCCCGGGGAGCAGCCTGTGGGCTACCATCCCCTCCTGCCAAGAGATTTGCCTGGCAGAATTTTTGGAGCATCCCTGCTTGCTGCACTCTGCTGGAGCCTGAGGATACAAAGATAGGTGTGCCACCCGTCCGTAGACATGTTAACTCCTTGTTCCAAATACATGAGTGAGTGACAGGAGGCCCACGAGCTACCTGCGGGGCATTGAGACTAACCTGAGGATTTGGAAATGTCCATGGAGGAGAGGGAGAAGCCGATGCCTCAGCCATTTGAAAGGATGAATTCCAGGTGCACAAGAAAGTAGAAGCGGGAGGACATTCTGGCCCAGGGCATTATATACGCAAGTCTCTGAGGCTTGTGGCAAAGTTAAAGGTGGGAGGAATGTGGCCAGGGATGCGGGCAGGGTTTGCTGAGCCGTTTGGTTTCCATGCCCTTTAAAGGTCAAGGCTGGGAGTGGCAGGAGACAACGCTGGAAGGGTTGAAGGGGGTGGGTGGATGGGCCTTGAACGCCACACCCAAACAGCCCCCTTTGCCCTGGAGACAATGGGGCCCCGCTGAAGGGCTCTGAGCTGAGGCAGATGAGGTCAGATTCAGATTTTCCATGAGTGTTCTGACAACTAGGGCTTGGAGTTGAATTAGCACAAAAGAGGCAAAGTTTGGTGCCTGAACTTGAACACTGGTGTTAAGAATGGAAAAGAGGCAGAGATCCAAGAAATAGTTAAAAGATGTCATGGGTCAGGCTCGATGTCAGATTCAACGTGGGGGTCAAGGGAGACCACCTCAGGGGCACGGTGTGTCTCCCAGACATTGGCTGTGATCTCCCGATAAGAGAAAATCCTAGGCGAGTCTCCAGCAAATCCTGGAAGCAGAGACAAGATCCGCCGATGACACGCCCTGGGCCCGAGCAGCCTTGCAGCCGCCCACCAGCCTCCTGCTCACCGCTCACCGCCTGGATGGCCCAGGATACAGGGGTGACTGCCAGCAGCAGGTCAAACGCAGCTAAGCACCTACATCAAGACCTGACTGTAAGGACGACTGAGTTGAAGCATCTCATCAATGTCATGCGAGGGGCGGGGCCGCCAGATAGCGCTTCCCAAAACTCATCGTGTGCCCGGCAAGACAGCCCCCTGCGACATCCGGCTGGGTCTAATTTAAGTACGTAAATTTAATGGTTCTGTAAGTAAAATTGCCTTTATTGTTCGGAATAGTTGTGCCATAATTTATGGGCTCGGCTGGTTCCTTCGATGGGTCTCTATGATGGAGTAGGTGAGGGCCGAGGAGTGGGTATTTATATAAAGAACTCAGGAAAAGTGTGCAGAAAAATTCAGCCCCACCATTCCGACCATCATATTCCCAGCCTACGAGAGCAGACTGGTCGGTGGCTAGCTACAAACAGCCAGGGAGGCCACAGCCCCAGACACTCGGGAGGGTCAGCGGGAAGGAGCTGGATGGCTGGGTTTGAAGATGCCTTCAGGGGCGCCTGGGTGGCTCGGTCGGTGAAGCATCTGCCTTCAGCTCAGGTCACGATCCCCTGCTCAGCGGGACGTCTGCTTCTCCCTTTGCCTCTGCCCCTGCTCGTGCTCTGTTTCACTTTCTCTCTCTCTCAAATAAATTTAAAAAAATAATAATAAAAGATGCATTCAGCACAACCAGCACACAGACGTTAGGGAGAACTGGGAGCACTCTGAACGGGCAGGAGTGTAGGCATTTTAAAGTCCCCCCACCACCTGCCTTCGGACCCAGGCCTGCATGCTAGTCTTCCTCCTCCCCCAACACGCACTGCTCGCCTCGCCTGCGGGGCAGGGGGTCACGGTGAGCAGGGGGGGGGCAGGCAGTGCGGAGACAGACCCGCAGGTGAGCGGAGCAGGGGCCCCGCCCTGGGGCAGAGGTCAGCCGGAACCCCAGGAGGGGGGTCCACGGGGTTCCATTTTCCGGGCCTCACGGTGGAAGGGGCCGACGTGGAGCGATGAGAAGACGGGTCGAGGAGGCAGGGGCTCCAGATTTTTCCGCATTCAAGGATTTAGGACGCGGGAAGCCCACTCAGGTAGAAACTTCATCCTCCTTCTGTTTGCCCAAGTTAACTGCGGAGTACGCCTGAGCACGAGCCAGCCAATGGCAAAGAGAGGGTGACAAGAGGATGGCGGGCCAGCCGGGCCACCCATCCGTTTCTTAGTAGTCCCTGTCCTCCACCCTCCTTCCACCTGCCCCGTCCTCTGGGAGAACCCCACCCCCCAAATGAGCCGGCATCAAACCCTTGGTCCGAAGAGAACCACTTCTCACTCTGAGGGAAGGGTAGAGAGTGAGTAAGGGGGGCTGAGAACACGCTGCCCCCCTCCCCGCCGCACTCAGCTCCAGCGGGCAGCCGCCCTCTCCAGAACCGACTGCCCCCTCCCTCTTCCAGAGGCTGGTGCCTTCCCTCGGCGGGTTTCAGCGCACCCCTCCCCCACGAGTGTCCCCGTCGGGGTGGGAATAAAGCAGCATGGCCACTTCTCGATTTTCCACGGCTGGTGATCCACTCTGGGGATTATCTAAAGCCCATGGTTGCTTCTAGACCAGTATGACTGCACCCAATGACCTTCCCGCCCCCCCCCCGAGGGGGGACACTCAAAGGGGAAGTCTACTCCTCTGCGACTCAGCCTGGAAGAAATGCCTTTTGGAGAGGAGCGCAGGTGTCTGTGAAAACTGGGTGCTGCCGCCGCGAGATAGACTCCCACGATTCTGCACCACGCACCTTGCCGGTCCCGTGATAGGATAAGAGCTCTGCTGAAATTAAGCTGCCTCCATATTCGTTTCTGGTTTACGTCTCCCCGTGGGGAGATGCCCCCCCAAAACAGACTGATAATTACAGACCGCCCCGACCCCCATTAACAGTGACGGGGACTGCGGATGCCCACCGAGGGCTCGCCACGCGCCCAGCACTGAGTCAGCTCGGGAGATGGAAATCCGTGGAGACAAAGACAGAACCGCAGGCTGTGGCAGGGTCCCCGGGGAGGGGGCTCTGAGGCCAGGGTCGGAGTGCAAGTCATTTAATCAAGAGGGGAGCACAGGAAGCACCCACGGGGAGTGGGGAGGGGATGTGCAGACCGGAGGCAGGTGAAGCAGGTACCTCGTTCCTACGGTTATCACTGAGGGCGAATGGAGCTCCAGCCCAGCAGGAAATTCTGGGAGCCGGAGTGACCCGACCAGGAGGCTGCGAGGTTATCCACCACCTCCGTGGCACCCTTGGTAGAGGGCTGCTCCCCGGGGCATAACTGATCGGCACTTCTGGCCTGTGCCTCTTCCTAGAGGGACCCCAACTCGGGCAGGAGGCCCCGATGCAAGGGCAAACAGAAGTCAATGTCATGGGGCTCTGGGTGGGCACCAACAGGGTCTGCCATGCCATTTTGAGAGGAAATTATTTGCCAAGGCTGTGCACCTAATGGCAGATAGAGGCTCTTCTCCAAAGCTCAACCATCCCCCGGCCCCACCAGGTTGACCCCGCCGAAGGATCCCCTGTCCGGCAATGCCCCCGGTGGGTTTCCCACGACACCCAGCTCCCAGGCCAGGAGACACAGCGGCTCTCCTGCTAACGCTTCCCCGCTCCATTGCAGAACACCGCAGAGTGACACCACAGCACCGAGGTCAAAGGCCAAGGCCATGGCAAAAACTAGACCTTGAAAACACTGTTTTTTTTTTCCACTGACATGAAGAAGACCGACTGAAAAAAATGTCAGCTGATGAGCGTGGGAGAGGATGGGGGAGAACCAGAAGCTCTTGCCTGAGGTCGGGGAAGTGTGGGGGTGCGGCCGCCGGCAGAACCAACCTGGTGGCTCTCGGCGAGCTAACCACAGACCCGCCGAATGACCCGGCGAGTCCACTCCTAGAAATAGACCCTCAAAGAATCGAAAACAGGTGTTCAAAAAAATCTTGAGCACGGACGTTCACAGCAGTACAGCCCAAGATGGAAATGACCCAAAGGTCCATCCTCGAAAGCATAGATAAGCAGAGTGTGGTGAATCCTCACGCCCTGGGGAGAACGGAGTTCGGGTTCACGCTGCTGCATGCATGGACCGTGGCTCCGTGATGGGAAGTAAGAAGCCAAACACCAAAGGCCACGTGCTGTCTGATCCCATGTGCATGACGGGTGCCGACCGGGAAATCTGCAGAGACAGAAAGTACGTGAGCGGTTGCCGGGACCAGAACGAGAAGGAATGGGGCATATCTGCTTCTTGTGGGGTTTCCTCTCGAGGGGAAGAAAACGTTTTCAAGCAGGTGATGGTGATGGCTGCACCACATCGTGAGTGAATACACTGAATTGTATTTAAAATCGTTAAAATGGTAATTTTGTATAATGTATTTTGCCACAATAAAAAAGAAATAACCACCCACCCCAGAAGGAGGAAGAAGCGATAATGAAATTAGAAGCATCCATTGCACATAATTCGTAAGGGTACTTGCAAAACATGTGAGAAGTCACGACTCCTTTTCAGTGCAGAACGGAGCCCAGGGACAAACCCAAACCAATAATAATAAAATAATAAGACCTAACAGCTGTGGGAATAAAATCATCTCTTCAACTCACATGTGGATAATCGAGAGTTAACTCTTAATAAAATAATAAAACGCAGGAGCAGTGGGAATAAAAATGACGTCCTTAGCCATCTCCCGGAGACCACATTCCTAAAATAATGACTCCCCTTTTTATCTCCTTCATTTTATTGTACAAGATGTAATATAGCTGGGCCATTCCCCAACTTCCAGGGGAAGGGAATTGTCAATCAAGATGAAAAATGTCATAATTTAAGTCTGTCCCAGCCTGACGAGAGGGTCCATACGGTCTTTAAGTGAGGCGCGTGCAGGGGGCCCGTGGAGCTGTGATTTACATGGTCACAGGCAGATCTGCTTCCTCCTCGACCTTCAGGGACACGTGGACGGTCACCTGGATGTGTCCCTGCAAGCCCTGGAAATAGAAGGAAGAAAGGAGCGCGGTGACGCCCGGCAGACCCCGGGAGGCGATCGGCGAAGTAAGAACACAGAAAATAACGGATTTCCCTTTTTCTCCCCTGCTGCTGCCTAAAGCCAGACTCTTTAGAGCAAATCATGGTCTGCAAGTCTGGGGGGGCTGGGGGGTGTCAGTCGCATCTGGTCGTGTTATTGTTGTGTTGCCGTGTTGTTTTCTCTTCTGTTGGGAAGTTTTGTTGGCGAGGATGCTTACGAGAGACCGGGTATTAAAGCGTCGCGCGTTGACGTGCTCCCTTGCACCTGTGCTCAACCAGAGCTCGAGGACGCCCTGTACCCCTTGGGCCACAAGGCGCTATCCTTTCAGTCAGAGACACCCCGGGTGAGAGGCATCCTCGAAGCAGGACATCCCCAGTGTTTCTGGTGTCCAGCCTCGCGGACGACGGACGAAGCCCCCTTAGAGACTCCCCCAGATAACCCAGCACAAGACGGGGGGACTCCCCTCGGCCCCTTCCTGGATCCCTTGTGTGGGGTTTCGGCTTCTCAGAATGAACAGAAGCCAGTCCTGGTTCCTCCTTCTTTGGAGCCTGCCACCCCCCCACCTCCCCACCCCCCTGTTGTTTTTTTATTTTAAATGAACACCATCTAAACAGCAACGCAAGCACCCAGCTGGGCCAGCAGCCTGTCTCGTCCCCGCTCTCTCTGGGTCCGCTGGCCCCAGGGAGGCGGCGGAGTTTCTCCTGGGAGATCGGAATATTGGGGAGGCTCCAGGAATTTCTGAGGACGGCAGCAGGAGCTTGCAGACCGCGCATGCCCGCCACCCACACACTCACACGCGCGCGCACGCACGCTGGCACACACACGCACTCTCGCGCGCTCTCCCTCCTCTCAGGAGCCCCCACACACCTCATTGGCATCCAGTCCCATTAACTGATGGCTTCTCCCACCCTAATATTCTAGGCTGTTCGGCAAGTCTCCTTCTTTTGTTTCCACTTCCCGCCGTCCTTCCGAGAGGGGCCTGTTTTGATTAATAAGAACGTTCCGCCTGAGCCGCTTTCCCAGCCGTTTTAAAGGGCAGCTGCTCTTTTCGGCAGAGGCATTGATCCGCTGATGGAAGGCGAGCCCGGGGATCAATACGGAGGGCAGGAGGAGCGGATGCCCGGGTCTTTGGACGGCCAAGATTTGATATCTTTCTTCTCCCCTGAACCTCCCCGTTGTCAGGAGCTTCAAACGGGCGGCGGGAGGGGACGGCAGGATGCGTTGCCCTGTGCCCAAAGCCACCAAGTTACCTCTGAAACAATGTGATGATCAGCTGGGCAGGGCAGGGCAGGGCAGGGAGGGCGGCCTCCAGCTCCATCCGTCCCGCTCATGCTGTCGGGTGGCCGCCCCCTCCTCTGGGCTGGGGGCAGCCCCTCGCTTCAGAAGCCAACCTCTCTGCCCACGAGCTGGCCTGGGCCAGGGCACCCACCGGGGGTGGCGGCAGGGTGAGCCCCGAGGTCCCCTCCGGCCCTCCCTCCCCTCCCCCTCTCCCCTCCCCTCCCTCCGCCCCACCCCTTCTTTCCTCTCCCCAGATCTGCTGTAACTGACATTTTCCATCTGACAGGTTCTGTTTTCCCTGCCTCCGGTTGCCAGGGAAACAAGCAGAGAGGACCGCAGCCAGGGAGCCGTTAGCTGCCTTTTTAAGGGGCCCTGGACATAAACAGCACTTTCCATAATGGGAGCTGGGCACAGAGGTTTAAAAAAAAAAAACAAAACAATGCGGAAGAGGAGGCTAAAGTTGGGGCGGGGGGAGTCAGGGGAAGGGCCCCCCCACCCCGGCCCAGGGCTAATGGGAGAGTGAAGGACGAAGGACAGACCTCAGACAGCCCTACACGCCTCTGGACAAAACCAGCCGCCTTTCTGAAAGGTCTGATGCTCTCCTTGATGTGCAGAGAAGCAGACACCTGGCCCCCAGCCCTGATGGCTTCTCTGAGACCAAGAACCGACTTAGGACTATGGCTCCATTGAGGTGCGGGGGGCGGGAGGGGGGCTATTAGGATCAGAACCCTCGAGGTTGAAATGATGCTCTTCCTTAAGTGATGGGGGCCGTGCAGAGCTATCTTTGGGGAAAGGTAAGGGGCTTTTGTTTCTCAGAGCACACTTACCCCCTGGGTACAGCGGAGTGGGGAGAAGGGCAGGATTTGGGGAGAAAGTGGCTGAAGTATAGGGTGGCAGAGGAGGGTGCCCCCTCTTTCAGGAAGCCAGCTGGGATTGGGTAGACAGAGACCTCTGCCATTCATCCACCTCCACACCCCTCTTGTTTGTACACACACACGTGCACGCGCGCACATGCATGAGCCTAAGCACATAGGTTCGTACAAGTGGGTCTAAGTGGACCCAGCCCTTGGCAAGACCCTTTATTTGCCGGCCCTCAAAGGCAGCATCGTTTTTTTCCCTTCCGTTCCTCTTTCCCCTCCACTTTCGCTGGGACCCCAGCAGAGGAGACGGGCAGACCATCAGCCTTCTCCAACAGCCTGTCCCGACCCAGAAGTCTCCGTCTCAGACACTGTCCCAGGAAACCAAGTCCTGGTGCGCCCATAAACCACATTTCCCACGCTGACAAATAACTGTTACTATTTATTCTGTGCTCGTTGCTACTTGTTTCCACAGCATTGAACAGATGTGTCATTAAACATTTTGATATCCTGTTTTTAATGATTTTAAATACCCCCACCTCTCTGGGTTTCGGGTCTGTACCTTTCCACCTGGATGCCCCCTAGTCCTTCAAACTCCGTGGATTCAGAGCAGAACTCGCTGTCCCCGGGGCGCCTGGGTGGCTCAGTCGGTGAAGCATCTGCCTTCGACTTGGGTTGTGATCCGGGGGTCCTGGGATTGAGCCCCGCGTCGGGCTCCCTGCTCTGCGGGAAGCCTGCTTCCTCCTCTCCCACTCCCCCTGCTTGTGTTCCCTCTCTCACTGTCTCTCTCTCTCTCTCTCTCTGTCAAATAAATAAATAAATAAATAAAACCTTTTTAAAAAAGGAAGGATGGAAGGAAGGAAGGAAGGGAGGGAGGGAGGAAGACAACAGCATTGGCTCCTTTCCCCGAAGTCAAAACCCTGGGGTGACCCACACTCCTCTCTCAGCCTTGGCCAGTACACCTGTCAACGTTGGGTTCTGCCTCTTGAGAGTTTCTGCCCCCTCCCGTCTCCACCCCTCCTGCTTCTGAGTTATTTCCCCTGAGTTATGATGACTGTCCCAGTTGGCACCTGCACCACCACCATCCCTCCATTGTCTCCCACCACCATCCCTCCATTGTCTCCCACCACCATCCCTCCATTCTCCCCGTCCCCTGGGCTGCTGCCAGCAATGGGCTCTCTCCTTACACAATCCTGTCCCCCACCCGGGCCCCCAGTGATTTCCACTAGAGAGCACCTGATGCAAAATCCTTAGCCTGGCGCCCATCACCCTTCACCTCCTGACCTTGACTCAGCTTTCCGGATCCTTCTCCCACCTGCCCCCTGTCCACTCACCCTTTCCCACCTCAGCCTGGACGTTTCCTTGTCCCTGCTCAGTTTAACAACACCCACCCGTGAGATGCCAGCTCCAGCTGGAGCCTCTCCTGCCCTCGCTGGTCAGATTGCCCCTCCCCCACTCCAGGTTACCCTCACCTCTCCCGGTGGGCACCACCCCGAGGTCTGGTCCAGGTCTGTCGCAGGGCTGAGGACAGTTTGCGGGTTGCGAATTGGCCCACACCCAGCCAAGCCCACTGTGTACAGCAGGCGCTCACACACATCGTTTCTCTGTCCCCATGGGGGCCCCCGGGAGGGCAAAGACACATCTCCTCGAGAAGCCCGGTGGTCACATCCCGGGCAGCACCTGCCCCTGGGGAGCCCGTCCACGTGCAGGACGACGTCCTCGTGGGTTGGAAGAGCGTCGGGTTGGGAGGCTAGCCTCCTCAGAACGGGTTGGCTGAATACTGGCCCAACAGAATGTCAGAAACAGGACTCACCTTTCTTTAATAACAAGTAGAAAGAGGAAAAGAGCCCGTGGTCCACCATCCCGCAGCCCAGACACCCCTTTCTGATATTGCTTTTAACGTAATAATTTCCTTTAAAAAAGCCAGTTCGTGGCACCTGTCAAGGGATGGTCGGTCTCCTGAAGTGGGGGGAAGGGGCCGGGAGTGCTCGGGTCGTGGCCCAGAGGCAGGCGAGTGGCCAAAGCGTGCCACGAGAGGGGTCGCTGGATGGACAGAAGCAGCCGGGGTCCTGGCCCGAAGGAGGAGCGTCCCCAGAACCCAGGCTGGCAGGGGGTGGAAGGAGACGGGCAGCTGGCAGGAAGATCGGGGTGCTCGAGGGTCTGCCAGGGAGCCAAGGAGAAGCTAACTCCACGGCCCAAGCTGAGAAACTCTCACTCGATTAGAGAGAAGCCAGCTGAGAAGAAGCGAGCGGGCAAGCAAGAGAGGTTGGGCGCCGCAGAGAGGCAGGGAAGGGAGGAGGCCCAGGTGGAGACCCTTGAGTTGGGCAGAGGGCTCACGGGCGCGTTGACTTTCTCAAGAACGTACTCAAGGTTGTTATGCTATAGATACACTTTTTTTTTTTTTTAATGCGGCAATAACAAGAGAACCATTGTGCGATCAGGTTCAGGAGGCCGAGAGGCCTGGCCCAGGTCCGGGACGGCTGTGCCGACACGGAGACGCACGCCAGACAGAGGCCAGTGGCTTTGTCGACCACTGGGATGAGGCGGCTGGCGGGATGCCAGGGAAGGTGGCCTGGGACAGTCTGGAGTAAGGACTCCAGGACTCCGTCCCAGGCCACCTTGACCATGCTGTGGATTGGGTTGGAGGAGGCCAACCAGGACAACCAGCCCTCAGCTCTTGCCTCATCATCTCGTGGGTTTAGGTCCAAGGTCAGGCAAGCGGGACGTCTCCTGCAACGCGCAATGCTGTTGGGTGACAGAGTGAATGGATTCTCACTTGGTGGCTTTGGGGTAACCGGGAGGGTCTCCGGGATCACCGCCAGCCTTTCCTGGTGGTCTGCTCCATGGGGAGAGGCTGCGGGGTTCCGGCTCAGGTCTGGAGCACACTCCGGGCCCAGATGCTGCTGCTGCCTGTGACGGGCATCTCAGCACAAGGCCGTTTGTGTGGCGGGGCCCCAGGGTCATCCCGCGGGCTTACCAAGAGTATGAAGCATCCAGACGGGAGTGAATCACCCTGAACTGATGACCCAGGGCATACAAGGGCCCAACCTCTCTGCATGGCTCTGGCCCCTGGAGCAAAGGGAGCTGATCTGCTGTGAGTGTCAAGTTCATCCCAAGAAGCCAGTCCCGGCCAGGGTCCAGGCGGCCAAGTCCCCAGAGGACAGAATAAACCAGGCACTCACCTGCATCACCTTCCTTAATTTAAGAGACCCTTCCCACCTTTTGGTTGACTCTGTCCTCTCGGCAAGCCTGTACCACCTGGCTTCACCCTTCCTCGATGGGGTCATGCTCTGTCCATCCATGACACTGTCAAATGACACTACAGGGAAACTGAGGCCCAGAAATGTTAGAGCAACTGTCCAAGGGGCCACAGTCAGGGCAGACCCAAAAAGGGTACTTTGTAACTTCTACGTTGGGACTCTTTCTGGACAAGACTGCCTCCCGGAAGGGTCCTTAAGGATGGTTGTAGGTAAAAAAAAAAAAAACAAAAACAAACCCAACCCACGGATACTGAAGCCGTGTCCCCCATTCATGCTTGATACGTGGTGTGGGTGATAAGGTTGGAGGGGGATCAGAAGCCGACTGAAGACGATCTGGAGAGCCAGGGTCAAAAGTTGCAGCTTTTCCCAAGAGCGGTAGGGACCCAGCATCTCTCCGGCACGGGATGGTCATGAGGGAGAAGCTTGTCCTTGGAGTGCGCAGGACTCCCCAGAGAGCACGCGGCTTGCCCAGGGGGCAGAGGACTCGATGGGAAGGAACCCACACGCTTTGACCTTTCCGGGTGGTAGAGGTGAGCCCTGAGCCCGGCCCGTGTCCACAACGCCCAGGGCTCCAGGCCGTGATAGCGGCCCATCTGGGCAGGTAGCTCTGCTTTGCTGTCCTGGGGAAGTCCTAGGGGAGCTCTAGCCCCAGGTGCCTCCAACCCCACCGTGTCTCCACCTCTGGGGTGCCCCATCTGCCGGGGTGTCTTCCTCTGTCGGGTACCTCTGCCCCGGCGTGCCTCCGTCCTTGGGCAGCTCCGTCCCCGGCACACCACCAGATCTTCTTTCTCTTTTCTTTCCTGGATCAAGGGACGCTGGCTGGCTGGGTCCAGCCCTGCATGTTGGATCCAAATTAATTGCCTTCGTTACGTTCAGGGTGCAAGTGTCCCCTCCAATTCTTTTTCAGGCAGCAGATTCCCGTGCGTTGCTAAAAATACAAACCCGTGACTCACAGCTTCTGAAGGCAGAAAGGAGAGAGAAGGCTGCATGGCCTTTGTGGCTTTCTGGAGTCGGGCCAGGGGACCAGCGGCAGCTGAGGGCCTGAGAGCGAGCCCAGAGCCGCCCCCAGCGGCACAAGGGCAGAGCGAGAGGGGTCCAGACGGGACTGAGGGGTCCAGAGACGGGACCCGGGGCTCTGAGCTGGCAGGTGCATCTTCGGGATGTGACACCGCCGTCGCGGATCCAGAGTCCCAGCCTCAGCCCAGATGAGCAACACAGACCCATTCCCGGCCCTCCTCTTCGATGCCCGGCGGTCCTCCAGCCCGGCAGCCTGCCCCGGGAGTGCCCCGGGGATGCCCCGTGCCACCCTCCACGCTCTGTGAGACTGGCTGGCCGTCGCTGGCTTCCAGGACAGACCCTGGGCCAAGAAGCAGTCTCTTGAAGGAATGGGACTGGACCCGGAGACCAGTCAGGCCACCTCGGCTTCCTCCTCAGCCCGACGGGGGCATTGGCAGATGGCCCTGAGGCTGATGTGGGATGAAGGAAGCAGGAGCACGCGAGACCACCAGCCCAGAGCCCGGCCAGAGAGAGGCTCCAAACGTGTTGTCACGGATTAACACGCACCGTTCGTCGCCGGGTCCACGCCCCCGCTGTGCTTCCCAAACGGGGGACCGCGTCACCCCATCCCCGCCCCACATCTGGGTCTTTGCCCTCTCTCCTTGCTGGGCCCCTCAGTCTCTGCGTCACAGACGACTGGTGGAGAAGCAGGCATAAGTCCTCACCCCTGGGAAGTAGCAGCTGAAGAAAAGAAAGCCTTCAAGAGAATTTTCTTGGCAGCCCAAGCCCTCCGATGAATCAGGATTCTTTCCAATTCCCAACTGGATTCCAGGCGATCTGGCCAGTCCTCTACTCGCTCCCCTCCGGGTGCAGACGCAGCCAGAGTGGGCCTGTGGAGGACATGGGAGAAGGGAGAGGGAAGTGTGCTCAGAAATAAGGAGCTGACAGGTCCCTGTCCGGTCCCCAAGGAGACCTGTCCTGCTGCGGCCGGAACCGAGAGACTGAGCATCTCTTCCCGTGCACGAGACACCTCCCCCCGTGCAGAGGCTGCCTCCTCCTTTTCCCTGATGCTCCCCCATCCCCAGCACTCAGCCTCCCCGAAAATCACCCACCCAGCTTTGGTCACTGTGGAGCAAGGGACAGGGAAAGGGATTTGGGGTGGGGGGGTCCTAAAACAACAATGTGGTCCAAGATGGCTGGCCGCTTGCCCGCCTTGGGCCAGCGTCTCTTGGCACAGCACCCTGGGACCCTCCAGCCCTGAATGGCCAGAATGAGAGCGTCAGTCCCCCGCTCAGAGCCAGCTGCCGGGACTGCGCCCACGCCTGCCCCCCCTTCGTTCTCCTCTGTGTTCAGTATCCACAGAGAGCGGGACAACCGGGATGCCCGGTCCCCGGGACTCTTAATCATGGTGGGGACCTAACGACCCACTGCTCCACCATGTCTCCCATGCGCTGGAAAATGCTGGAAGGCAGCTCTTAGCAGCAAACCACATGAAACAGTGAACCGGTCCTGCTAGACATCTGGTCACATACGCTTGGTTCCCCCCCAACCACCAACGCCACCACACATGTACCTCCTTTAGGAGCGCTGGGCACGGCCGCCCTCATCCGTAGGCAGGTAATTACACTGCAGCCAAGCCCTGGGGTGAGGGTGGGAGCGGGAAGTGGCAGGAAAGACCCGTAATTAAAACTTTGAGTGCAAAAAGGGCTCTCCAGGTTGAAGACGGATAGAACCGAAAACAGGTGGGTCCTACCAGAGGTTAATTCCCACATTGGCTGCCCCTGGTTTAACTCAGAGTTAAGTGGGACTTTTTTTTTTTATTACGATAGTGGACCGTTAGAATTTTTTAAAAAGATTTTATTTATTTATTTGACACAGAGAGACAAACGGCAAGAGAGGAAACACAAGCAGGGGGAGTGGCAGAGGAGAAGCAGGCTTCCCGCCGAGCAGGGAGCCCGATGCGGGGCTCGATCCCAGGACCCTGAGATCATGACCTGAGCCGAAGGCAGAGGCTTGACGACTGAGCCCCAGGCTCGCCTCCTGGAGGCTGGGAGCCTGCGTAGGTCATCTCAGCCCGGAACCTAAGACCAGCCAGTCCGCCACAGGCCAGAATGGGAGTGAGACCAGCCCCTGCTGCCCCCTGCCCCGGCCCAGCCACCGCACAGATCAGCCAGACCTGCCCAGAGAAGACCTGCCCCGCGCGAATCCACAGAAAACCAGGAAATGATAAATGCAGTTTTCAGTCACCGGACGTGGGGGTCATTTATTCATGGTGCACGCCCCGACCTCCAGCCCACCACGCGCTGCCGAAGGGCAAAGATTCCATGTCGTGTGAGTGTTTATTTCCAGGCCTGCGACAGCACGCTGTGCAGAAGACCTCGATACGATAGTTTGCATGGAAGGGGCACACGCACACGCACGTGCACACGCTTCCCCACATCACCTACCTTGTAAATGCGGACACGGGCGCGCCAACATCCCTTCCGGAGGTTTCTTGTGGAAAATGTTCGTTATACCGACAGCAGCGGGCAGCCCTGGTCAGTGGATGTGGGCTCCCTGCAGCCTCCGGCCTCGGACGGGGTGGGGTCACTGTAAGTCCCGGCCAGGACGCCCCCCACCCCAGCGGGCGCTTTAGCACCACAGGAGGGCAGTGAAGGTGAAGAACCAGCACCACCGTCCGGGGCCAGCTGGGCCATGACGCCCGACGGAGGGTCCCTGGAGGTGGCGATGGGGGGCTCACAGAGACCAGGCCACCCCTCGATGTCCCTTCCAGGAGAAGAATTTATGGGGTCCCAGACCATCTTCAGGGACTGCCCCCTGTTTCACCCTACTTCGGGGTGACTGGAGTTTCTCCCTGAGGCCCAAACCGCTCCTCTACAATCCGTGTTGGGGTCTAAGCCCGAGATTCAGCAGCTCTCCTCCCCTCCCCCCGTATCCACCGGCTCCTCACTCACACGCCTCTGCACGAAACACATTCAAGAGCGTCGCAGAGCATGCAAGGTCCTGTGTCAGGTTTTCGGTCTAAAGCAACACCCTGAGCTGTGTGGGACAGGGAGGGTGGTTGGGACAGGGGCCAGGCCCCGGGTCAGGCTCTGCACTCAGCGAGGAGCCTGCTTCAGAATCTCTCCCACTGTCCTCCAGCCCACCTCCCTCTCGGAAGGAAGGATGGGAGGGAGGGAGGGAGGGAGGGAGGGAGAGAAGGAAGAAAAAAGAAATGATTTACTTATAAAACAAAAGCTAAAATATGATTTTTCCAAGGCAAATAGAGAGAGGGATGCCTGGGTGGCTCCGTCGGTTAAGCCACTGCCTTCAGCTCTGGTCATAATTCCAGGGTCGTAGATCAGGCTCCCGGCTCAGTGGGGAGCCTGCTTCTCTCTGTCTCTGCCTGCCGCTCCCCCTGCTTGTGCTTTCTCTCTCTCTCTCTCTGACAAATAAATAAATAAATAAAATCTTAAAAAAAAATACTAGAGTGAAAGCAAATTTTAGTGCCAAACACACAGTAGGTTGCGAATCATTTAAAGCACGAGGAACTCTCAGAAGCAGGTTATGGGCTCCTGGCTTTTCTGGCTTTTCTCTAAGCAACGACTTTTACATCTTCATGTAACGTTACCTAACTGGTTTTCTAACGACACAATGAATACATAATTATGACAACAAAAATGGGTACAGGCCCTGTCGCCCTCTGGAGAGACCCACGCCGGCCTTCGTCCGCTCTCCCAGATGCACACGCGCGCGCACACACCCTTTGGAACAGACATGATGGTGTCTCCTGAGCCACATACTTGGGAGCTTTTCCCAGCTCAAGGGCAAGCTGTGCAAAGCAAGGGCTTGATTCTTCTTTGTGCAGTGACCGCTTTTCTGGGGCCCGGGCCTTTGCAGGTGACAGAGAGAGCCACGCACCGATAAAATCTCACCAGGAATCTCATTACGGGCAGCAGCCAGGAACCTCCCCTTCCGGGGAGCAGCCGCCTCTCCTCTGCTCACCTCCGCAGCAGGGGAGCGTCCCTGGAATTCCCCGTATGGAGGAGGGAGGTTAAGGGAAGTTCACCCGTCTCTGTCTCTCTCTCTCTCCCCACCCCTCTCTCCCCTCACCCGCCGCCCCCACCCCTCCTGATGGGGGAAGGAGAGGGCTTGCGCTCAGGGGCGTTGGGGTCGCACCTGCCTGGCATCCAGCCACACCTCTGCCTCTCTGTGCTACCAGCCACGTATCCCCGGTCAGCCTCCTTTCCCGCATCTGTAAAATGGGATTTTTTTACATCACAAACCCTCAAAGGTCACTTTCAGAGAATCCCATGGCGGCGCTCAGGAAAGCAGTCTGCCCATGGTCGCCGTATGCGTTATAAAGTATGACGTTGTTGAAAATCACGGAGAGACAGACGACAGATCCTGGCACCCGCGAACGTCGCTCAGGGGTGCTCCAGCACGAAGGCATCTCCGCGGCCTGGGCAACAGGACAGGACAGCGGGAGGCAGGCCCCCGAGGCAGGGCGGCGGGCTCTCGGGGAGTGGGTGGCCGGCAGGCGCCCCCTTCCTGCCCCCCTCCCCCCGCACAGGAGCTCCGCAGGGCCCAGCACAGCCAGGGCCGGCCCCTCTCCTCCTGCCTCCCCTCCGAACGGTTTCCAGGAAGGGCTCCGTTGCCATGGGAACACATGTCCAATTATTCTACTTGCAGAAAATCACTTATCAGCCAACTTGGTTGGAACACATCCCTTCTACAGAGCAAGAAACCGCCTCTCGGGTTTTTACCTCTCTCACACCCAGAGCTTCGAGTGAAGAAACGGAGAAGCGGGCCGGGAGACGCAGGCTGCGAGAGGGGGTCTTGGGGTGGGAGACGGCAGAGGTGGGGGAGAAAAGCAAGTCCCTCAACAAACCACGGGGCCCCCTCACATCTGCGGATCAAAGGGCCAGCTGGAGCCCCTGAAGGGACCGAGGGAGAGCAGGGCAGGGAAGGAGAGGCGCTTCCGTTCCACGAAGCCCACACTGAGCCGGGTTCTGCTAGACATCAGGCGTGCAGAGACGTGTCCAACGCCTCTCTGTACCTTCGACGGGGGGCCGCGGCCAGGGGGCGGAGGGGAGAGGGAGGCCAGCGAGCCGATCAAAGTAACAGTAAGTGATAAGGACAACACCAGGATATGTTCAAGGTAGCAAGAAGTCACCCAAGGGAAGAGAGAGAATGAGAGAAGGTAACTGAGAAGCTGGGTTTTGACGTACGCTTAGGAGCTTGCCAAACAGACAAGGGGTGAAAGTGAGTGCTCTGGATGGAGGAGACCATGAATAAGGAGCGGGGTCATGGGTCTGAGAACAACAAGTTCTGGGGCACTGTCCGGTGTAAAACCCCAGTGAGGAAAGGAGAGAGACTATGAGCCTAGAAGCCACGAATGCCCAGCTGGGATCAATTCTCTCTGCATCTCCCTCCTCCCAAGACAAGGACCTCACTGCCGACCTCTTGGGGCTTTTTGTCATTGGCATCTGTTGGGGATGAGCCCCTGACCTTCCAGCTTCAGGATTGCCAGAGTCTCAGACGTGCCTCACCCACCCTACCCCGACCTCCCAGACCATGCAGTGGGCTCCTGGAGAGGCGCCCTGGCAGGGAGGAAACTCTTGAACTTTGGGGCTTTGTGGATCTGTATTTGAAAACCCACCTCTTGCAGCTAAGTGATGTTGGACAAGTGTATCTCCTGGGACAGAGATTTGCTGTCTGTTCTCTAGACACAATGACCTGCACTGCCCCGTCCCCTGGGACCGCCAGAAGACACCCCCGTAGATAAGCAAGGAACCTGGAAGGGTTGGGTCTCCGTGTCCAAATAGTGGGTCTTTAAATACTGGAGGCAGAGCAGGCATCCGAAACAGGACTAAAGTGGGAATCCAGACTAATTGCCCCAGAAAGACACACGGACAGACACGCCTGACCCCAGGTGCACGCCCTTCTGCTTCCCTTGTTGCCTCCTGGGCCACGACCTTGCCCTGTTCTTGACACGGCGACATCTGCGGCCTGAAGGTCAGCGGCTCAGCACGGACCCAGGGCCAGCAGCTGTCCCCAAAGAGAACAAAGCGCCCCCCGCCGCCATGACGCCCAGAAGCAAAGTGATGCTAATCCTACGGGCATGAGACACTCACCAGACCCCAGCGGCACAGGGGACAGAAGCTCGGTGCGCACAGGTCCCAGGGTTCACTTGCAAATCACCCGGTTTTAATAAAGGGAGGGAGAATCTTCCCAAGGGAAAGCAATCATTCATGCTCGTGTTTGTTTTTCGGGGGGAAAGCTCTCAGCTCCACAGAGCCATCCCGGTTTCCTCGTGATTTTATCAAAAAGGAGGGCTGTTTTGGTCCCCAGTGAAGTACGCACCGGGCATCGTTTTACTGGGTATCTATTCCGCTCCAAAGAGAATGAATCTCTTCCTCTCTAAAACAATACAAAGGTGGGTAATTAGAGTGGAATCATTAATGGATAATTTTAGAGGGGGTGAGCAGAGTTCATAACATCATTCTGAATGTATTTGCATTTAACTGAACTCCTTTTTTCTCTCTTCTGTGACTTTTTTGTTGTAACTGTAATTATTTTAATTGGGATTTTCCCTGATGAAAACAAAGAACAATGTCTGTGAGAGAACCAGCTTCTGGGGAGCCCACGGGTGCGGGCGGTGCCCCCTTTCCGAGTCCGCGCCTGAGACCCTCAGGACTCTCAGCCTCTGGGGGCTTCTGCCCTCCGTCCCTCAGGAGGACCGGGCACGTGGCTGTGTGTGCGCGTGCACGCACGTGTGTGTGTGTGTGTGTGTGTGTGTGTTCATTTATTCCCCTGATCCAAAAAAACAGGGCAATGAACACAAAAAAAGGGGATCCATGAGCCAAGAGCTCTGGATTTTTCTTCTGATTCTCTACCCTTCACCGGGCTGTGACCTTACGCACCTTCCCCTCTCTGTGCCTCTGTTTCCCCACTGTACAATGCCAGCGTCTCTCAAGGCCTCAGCTCAGCTGGGCAATGAATGTCCTGCCGCGTTCTCGGTGACTCCGTCAGCGTTGTGATGTGGGTCCGGTGTGTCACAAGGTGGAGCACATCCTGCGTCCCTAACCTCCAAAAGCCACTTTCCAGAAGCTTCCACCATACATGGCGCACAAAGAGGAGGATACTGGCAGGTCCTGCCCCCTGGGTACTTAACGTCAAGACTTGAGGGAGCAGCAGAGGGACAGCCGGGCAAAGGCTAGTGGGCGACAGAAGGAGGAGGGACCCCTCCCCACCACGACCCGTGTAGCCCAGAGCTCTGGGTCCTCAGACCCTGCTCGGACAGGAGCCTGTGCCCTGGTGAGTCCCCTCTCCAGGAGGCTCTAGACACTTTGGCCACTTACTTCCAGCTCGGCAGTTCTCACCCCCTGCATTCCCAACCACGGTCTCCATGTTGCTAAATCCATTTCCCTCGAGGCCTCAATCCCTGGGCTTCTGCCCCCAGCCCCAAGCTACTCATGGGCCCCTGAGTTTTGGAAGTATCTTTCATTTGATGGATTTTACTCTGAGCTTTCCCTGCTGCCAACGGGCCCTCTCAGTTCTGGTCCTCTGGCAAACCTGCGAGTGTGGGGGCTCAAGGCGGGGTTCCCTCAGACCTGCCTGGGTGCCTCCCACCCCACAAGGTGGTCCCGCCTCCCAGGACTTCCCAGGCCAGATGTTTAAGGGGTTCTTTCCAAGGGGGAGTTGAGAGTTATACAGTAGGTGCTCACACAGCTCACACAGTGGTCTGTGGGAGAGGGGGTGCCAAGCCAGGTCCCGGGGACGCGGCCAGAGAGCAGGGAGCTGCGGTATGTACATGTACATGTCTGCACCACCCAGATTGGGTCTGGGGTCCTGGATGTGCCAGAAGCAGCAAGCAGGGTGTGAAGTGCCTACTCAAGAGAAATGTTTCCTTCCCAACACAGCAGAAGGCTGTGTCCCTTCCCCCAGCTTCCTGGGGGGAGCATGGGCCCAGCCTGCCTCTCCCCAAGGTCACCGCAGGACCTTTGTTCACCGTGGCCAGTCCCTGGGAGGGAACAGTGACTTCACAGAATGAAAACCATGGTCTAGGCCACCCCGTGGCCATCCGCAGGGCCAGGTCAGCTGAGGACTCAGGCAGGAGTGGGGCCTAGTAGCCCCTGTCTCTGGAAGGACTGGTCCAGACAGCCCACCCTCCCCAGGCCCCCTGCCCGCCTGTCCGGCCCAGCCCCGGCAGGGCAGCTGTCCCAGGAGCCAGGCCCTCCTGCCCCATCCCTGACCACAAACCTTTCCTCCCAGGGGTGCCGAGGGCTCGGGGGAGGAGGCTCCACCCTGAGATTTCATTGTTTTTACAGAAACGTTAGTTTCTGCCAAAAGGGAAAAATTAAAATGGGAACAGTCTCTTCTCCCCCCTGAGAATTGTTTTCTCTTCATTAAAGCCTCTGGTCCGGCCTGGCCGGCCACCAGTCCTGGGCCAGCAGAGCCCTTTCTCCTCCTTGGCAGGGCAAGCCCTCCCCCTCCCTTCTGGAAAGGCCTAGGGCCCCTCCGTTTGGATCAGAGACAAGGAAAGAGGAGGCAGAGTCAGGAGGATCCATGAGCAGGAGGGGAGAGAAAGAAGGGAGCGCCAGGCGGGGACCACCCCAGACCTCAGAAACCAACCCCCTCCCGCTGAGATCGGCCCCCACTGGACCCCCACGTTAGGGTTCCGGTTTTAAAAACCAGTCGGTGAGTTTCGATAGCTGCGGGGCCTCAATCTCGCAGTGCGTCCCTCTTTCCTGAAGTCTGTTCCCGCCTCCCTCTCCTTGGAGACGTCCGTCCCCCAGATCCCCGCTCCCAGCCTGCCACTGTGCTCACCAAGAAACCCCGCGGAGCTGTGGGCGGTTTATATTCCCTTCCCAGTTTTCCTCTGACTCACACGCTGGGGTGGGGAGAAGGAGAAGCAGCTCTCAGAGGGGGGCCCTCCTCTGTCCCCTCCTTGGAAGATCTCGGGGTAACTGGGTCTGCGCTCCTGCTCCCACGCTCGTGGCGGGATTGTGGCGCACCCGGCCAGGGCCCTGCCAGCCAGGCGCTCTGCCCGTCCGTCCCGGGCAGGCGGCACCTTCAAGCTCTGCTCTCCTCCCCTTGGGAGGTCGGAAGAAGGGGTCGGGCAGGGCCCTGGGCCAACATAAGTTGACATGATGGTGCCTCCTCACGTAAGGAGATCCACCACCTCCCGCCACCTCCAGAGACCCCCGAGGAAGAGTGACAGAGGTTGGCGTGGCTTTACATGAGGACGATGGAGAGGACACAGGACCGGAGATGCCCACAGTGGCCCGCCCACCTCCCGGCAGCCTTTCCGTTTCCCCGACTAACTTCCCAGCACCAGCACCTCTTCTCTGTCTTGGCCACGAAAGCCACAGAGCAGAAGCGCAGGGGAGCTAACCCCGCCCCCCACCAAAGCAACCCGCAGTCAAAACCCAACAAGACTTGGTGGGGACCCACTCCAGTTCCCTCGCTCCAGGGGGAGATGTCCCTGGAGCACACTGTCTCCCAAGGACCCCTCACCCGCCCCCCTGCCCTGCTGAGGCTCCTGTGGACCACTTCCCGGGTAAACCATTCAGACTGAAAGGCTCCAGTCAAGGTCTTCTTCAAAGGGTTCCAAAATAAGATGAGGAAAGACAATGCCATAAGCACCCCTTTCTCTGCCCCTATTCATGCAAGCCGCACAAATAACGGAACGGGTCTGTGGTCAGAGCACTCCAAGCCAACAGTGCGATGGGGCTGCCTAAGAACACTGATAACAGTCTCCGGCTCCATTATTAAAGGTATTATCTCCTAAAGCAGGGAGGTGATCATAACCCACTGGCCTGACCTCCTGGCCTATTACTTAGTTTGGGGGTGGGGGCAGGTGTTTGCGCAGAGACTAAACCAAGTTCATGTGAACGAACCAGGAAGGGAAGGGACCTTGAACCCAAGCACCTTGAAAAATGGCTAGGACTGCAGGAGACAAACTCAGGGTGAAGCAGGAATTCTGCAGCACTGTGCTGCTCACAAGAAAACAGACTCAGTCCGTGTGGCCCCCCGGGACCAAAGTCAGATGAGCGGCAGTGAGCTCCAGAAGTACAGGTTTTCAGTCTCACATACAAGAAAATACAGAAGCTGTCCGGGCCGCTTCACGACGACGTCGGCTGTTGTTGAAAAGTACTGAACTCCCCATCCCTAGAAGCATTCAGATACTGGAAAACCAGTGTTGGAGGGTCCCACCAGCCAGTTTATAGGCACTGTGGATCACCTATCAGATTACTGCCTCTGTGAACTGATCTCTGATAATATTCACTGAACATTTACCCAGACTGGGAGGCTGAGCACGACATGCAGAAAGGAGCCGAGGGAGCCGTCCCTCTATTTTTTTTAAGTGTATTTATTTGAGAGAGAGATAGGATGAGCATGAGCAGTGGCAGAGGCAGAGGGAGAAGCAGACTCCCCACTGAGTAGGGAGCCTGATGCGGGGCTCGATCCCAGGACCCCAGGATCATGACCTGAGACAGAGGCAGACTTCACCGACTGAGCCCTCCAGGCACCCAACAGCAGCCCCTCTGTTATGAGCAGATGACTGGCCCGTCCCCCACAGAAGGCAGCGTACCCCCATGTCTATTACTCCTTAAGCTTGCTCTCTGGGGAATCTCGGCCCCCCTCTCCGCGCCCCGACCCCCCAACAGCTTCTCAGAAACCAGCTATTTGAACGGGAAAGCCTGAGAAGTAGCACGTCTCCCTTCGTGGCGCTCAGGAGCTGGGTCAGATGTCCCCACGATGGAGCGCCGTTGCCAAGCTGGCGGGTCCCTGCCTCCCACCAGACCATACCTTACTGCTCACCACTCCACCCGCCTGACCCAGGGAGCAGCCGGCTGTGCCCCTGTCCCTCCCAGCTGCCCTCCTGTTCTCAGCCTTCTCCCCGGCCGCACGCTCTGAGCAAAGCCCCGGGGCCAATTTGGCGGCTCATGCAGGTGGTCAAGCGTCCTCGAGGACCCATGGCTCCTCCCCACCCTGAGACCCCCAGGACATTCCTGCCCAGACCCCTGGGACACCAGGAAAGGAAAGCCCAGCGCTCGGTGCTTCCTGCCCCCGGAAACCTGGGCGCTGCTGGGGTCTGGGGTCTGGGCCCTGGTGGCTCTCCCCTGTGCCGAGGGGGGGACTTGCTGGGAAGACCCCTTGCTGCACCAGAGCCCACGGTGACCGGCTCACCTCCTCTGAGCTTGTCCTGACCACTACTCTCGGCTTCTTCAAAGAGAGAGAGGGAGGGCGGAACAGAGGCCAGACCAAGGGGGAGCGGAAGGGTGGCCCCGCGCCCCGCCCTCTCCTGCCGGCCCCTCCCGCCCTCCTGATGTCCAGAGCTACTCCAGCCCCGAGTTCCCACCTTGCTCCCCAAGGGGCCACACCTGGAGGTGTGTGGGCTCCCCCAGGAGCCCTCTCTGTCCACCCCCATTTCTTCCAGCACGTCACGTACCTGGAGGACCCGAGGAAGGCCAGTGGGTGGGTCACACGGGCCTTGTCCTATTAACGCGGCGCAGGAACACTGTGGGGCTTTGAAATGGGGCAAACGAGGTCAACGGGCGTCCTGTCCAGCTCACCTTCTGGCAGTAACTTCCCCTTTGACTGTCTCGGAGCTGTCGCGTTCTACAAGCTGCGCCAAACTCATGAGAATGCAAACGACCTTGTCCACGAACGGCAGGTGAGCCGTGTCCCGTGGCCGCCCTGTGGACAGCGGCCGGCTTTGCGTCTCTGTAAACGCGCTCCTGGGTTCCTCGCCGCCTGCAGGGGTCAGGCCCTTGGGACCCGCTGTACCACCACACTGGTGTCACCATAGTCGTGCGTTAAAGAAAATCTCAGGTACGTGCGTATTTCGTATTCGTATGAGAGCCGCGAGCCTACCTCCTCGCAGAACTGCGCGACAGCAAGCGTGGACCTACCAGGGCTGGAAGGCCAGGCTCTGTGGACGAGATCTGGGGAGCGGAGACCGCGAGAAGGTCTTTTCAGGGAGCGGCTGGCGGAGAAAGCAGGGAAAGGAACATCTGTCCCTGGGTCCCCTGCCCCTCTCCCCGGCCAGCCCCTCCAGTCCTGCTCCAGACACCCCCCACCCCCTCTTCTGCGGTGGCTGAGTGACATTTGGGGCCCGGGTGGCATAGGGGGCCGCGTCCCGTTTGGGGCCAGGCCTGGGGCCTGCGTGCGTCTGGGTGGGCGTCCCAGAGAAATGGAGGGTCCCAGCAGGACCACGGAGGAGCCGGGAAGGCTACTATTCTTGGTTATGGGAGGTCACTGGCCTCAGAGTCAGGGCAGGGGTCAGACTCAGCCTTCTCTTGCCCCCCCCCCTGCGACAGAAATGTTCCGACGGCGGCAGAAGCAGAGGCAGAGGGCGGGCGCTGGCGGGGGTGAGGCTCGGGACCCTCCCGCACCTCGGTGGGATCATCGGACAGCGCAGCCCGCTTCCCACAGCCCCTCGCCGGACTGAACGCAGAGTCCGGGCATCACCTCACCGCTCCATCCCTCCATGTACGTCCAAGAGACGCGAAAATAGCGCGTTCGAGCAAAATCCTGTCGGCAGTCGTCTACAGCAGCAGCTGGAGACGAAGCGAATGTCCATCTACAACGAACGGAGGAACCCGGGCTGTCCCTGCAGGAGTCCTACGCGGCCGCCGAGAAGAGCGAAGAAGTGACAGACGACCACGCAGACGGGCCTGGAAAACACGGCGCCGAAGGATGGAGGCCAGACCCACGAGGCCACAGGCCGTGGGATTCCATCCACGCGAGATGTCGAGAACGGGCACAGCCACAGAGACAGAACACTGATCGCTGGCGGCCGGGGACTGGGGGCTAAGGGTAGGGACTGGGGGGGGGGGACGAGGGTGGGGACAGCCTACAGGTACGAGCCTTCTTTCTGGGGCGATGCCGGCTGTGCTGATGATTGCAGAAATGTGCAACTACCCAGGGCCTAACCAGACATTTATTCTTTCGCGCTCCTGGAGGCTGCAAGTCCAAGGTCCTGGCGAGGGCAGGGTGGCTTTCTCCGGACGCCTCTGTCCCTGGTGTCCTGGTGCCACCATCTCGCCACAACCTCTGGAGTCTTTCCTATGAACACATGTGCCCCTGGTGTCTCCCAGATTCCCCTCCTGTAAGGACACCAGTCAGACGGCCGGAGACCCCCACCACCCCCATGACGCCCGATCCCAGCCCAAGGACCTCGTTTTATTGCGGTCACCTCCTCCAGACCCCGTCTCCAGTCACAGTCACAGCCCGAGGCCCTGGGGGCTGGGCTTTCCACATTTGAATTTTGGGGGGATATAATTCAGCCCATCACATGCAGTATGTGAATTGTTACCTCCATAAACCTGTTTCTTAAAGCAAGTGAAAAATCCCCACCGTCTTTACCAGCGAAGGGGATCTGACTCCCCCAGAGAGGCCACAATTTAACTTCCCCCCATTTGTCTCGAGGCCAAATCAAACGGTGACTCTCCAGCTGCCCCCCACCTCAGAGGGCAGCCGGCCACGGGCCGAGCGTGACGGTTTGGAATCCAGCAGACCCGATTTCGACCCAGCTAGGCAGGTGCACCGGGGGCCAAAGTGTCTCCAGGAACCACGGGCCCCTGCAAGATGACAGGTGTCCCTCCCAACGCCCGCAGACTCAAGCCCATGGACACATATAGAACTCTGCAGACGGAACACGGGAGACGCAGCCCCGGGCAGGGGGTGGGGATGGGAACCCAGCCCCGGGCACCCTGCCCTACACACGCCGGAGCTGGAAGCTGGGGTGTGCTGGGCAGGGTCCATGGTCTCTCCTCGCCCCCAACCCCCCAGGGGCTCCACAGGGGCCACCGGAATGCAGGGTTCACTCCCCATCCAGAGAAAGCCCGCCCACCGGGCTGCTCCTCAGGCCACCCCCCGCCACATGTGTGACTTAGGGCCCCCTCTTCTTTTATCATGCCTCACTCTCCCTGGCGCTGGGTCAGGCTCTGCACCCTCAGAGCCCTCCGCAGGGACTAACCTGTGAGTGGAAGCCTGGGAATGCGGGGACCCTGGGAGCAGCGGCTGCTGCTGTTAGGTCATCAAAGCCTCCCCCACTGAGAGCCCTCCTGGGACGCAGCTCCAGCTCCGCTCCCCGCAATCTGGTCTCAGGGCCAAGGCTGGGGCGCGGAGCAGGCAGGACACGGCAGCTCGTTCCGGCTCCCCCAGGGGGGCCCCATGGTGACCGCTGCTCAGGAAGGAGCCTCGGCCAGGTCGACAGGAGACCAGAGATGTGGCCCCTTTGCCGTGGCCGCTGGGCATCAGGGGACCGAGGACGCCCAGAGTGCCCACGGTCAGCACCCACCTGGTGCTGGAGAGGACCCTAGGCTTGGGGCTTCCAGAAGGACAGCTGAGGGGCAGGGGTCCAGGAGGCTGGTTCGAGGCCCTGCTGCGGCCTGGACTGCCCAGCACCCCTACAAAGTCACCTCATTTGTTCGCTCAGACATTCATTCAGCAAACTCCAGGGATCAGCACAACCCGTGTTCCAACAAAACTTGATATAAATATAGGTGGCAGTGAGCCCGGTCTGGCCCAGGGCTGATTTGAAAGAACGACTCCCATCATTCTCTAGTCTCTCCCCTCCGCTTGACCTGGCTTGGTGGCACTCATCACCATACGGGGACACGTATATCTGTCTGCTTCCTCTGCCCTCCCCGACTAGCTGGTCAGAGCCCCGAGCACAAGGCGTCTGGCCCTTCTGCCCATCGCTGTGTCTCCAAATTCTACGAGGCACTCGGCGTATTAAAAGTAGATAAAAAGGGGGCGCCCGGCTGGCTCAGTCAGGAGGGCATGCAACTCTCAACCTCAAGGTTGTGAGTTCTAGCCCCATGTTGGGTGCAGAGATCACTTAAATAAATAAAACTTTTAAAAACTAGATTAAAGAGATCGTAAACTTAAAAACTTCATGACTGCAACAGCAAATCATAGCTAACATACTTACACAGTTATGCATGGTTGAACCATGCGTCATGTATGTTACATGTGTGCTGTGTGTGTGACGTGTACATGCATGTAGGTGCTGCTTATTTGCAAGGCCAATAAAGAAACAGAGCCAATGAGGCACAAAGAGACACGCTCAAGGTTGCAGGGCTGGGAGGGGCACAGCTGGACGAACCCAGTTCCGGAGCCTGTATCTCAACCCCTTTCCTGTGAAATGAGGGTTTGGCTTAGACCAGGGTGTGCCCATGTAGCCCCCACACATCGCTTCCCCCTCTCCAGCAGCAGACACCCTACTGGGTGACGCCTCTGTCCCCTGCAGAGTCCACACAGCCCAGACTTCCAGCCCGGCCCTCTCGGCAGCCATTGGCAATGGGTCAGGGGTACTGGACACCTCTCTCCCCAGCTGACCCAGAAAAGGCCAGCAGGGCCATCTGTCGCCCTCACTGCCCGCCTGGCCACCGGGCAAGCCCCTGACGGCGCCCTGGGCCCTTCTGGCTCTGCCCGAAGCCTCCGAGAAGCCGTGAGGACGTCGACTCAGGAACAGAGAAGAGCGCCGGCAGCTTTTAAGGCAGATTTGACCCAGAAAAATAAAGCTTTGATTTTAACAGTGATTTGCTACAAAGGGTGGTGAAGAACTATGAGAAGGTCTGGAGAGAAGATCGGTTTTTAGGGCGCCCGGGTGGCTCAGTCGGTGAAGCGTCTGCCTCGGGCTCAAGTCGTGATGTTAAGGTCCTGGGATCGAGCCCCGCATCCGGCTCCCTGATCAGCGGGGGGTCTGCCTCTCCCTCTCCCTTTGCCCCTCCCCCTGCTTGTGTGAGTGGGCGCGCTCTCTCTCTTTCTAATAAATTAATAAAATCTTTAAAATTTAAAAAAAAAATTGGTTTGTGCCTCCTGATGCCTGTTCTCTCCATCTTCCTGTCTGTCTCTTCACCCATGAACCAGCCCAGGGCTGCCGCCTGCGCTCATGAAGGTGACCTCAAGGTGCCTCTCCACGTGCTCAGAGCCGAGGGGAGGCCCTCAGGGACGGCAGGAGGCCCCCCGCCCGCCCCACAGAGACCCGTCTCTTCAAGCGTTCTCTAACGAGAGAGGAGGAGGCCCAGGTAGGACGGGTGAGGGCTCCAGACCAGCTCCCGGAGGCTCCAGACTCCAACGAAAAGCTCCGGCCGAGCCTTATTTGGAAGGGAAACTCTCCAAGTCCTCGAGCCTCGTGCGTCAGCCAGCGGGAATGCTTGTGACATCTCATAACAAATACTAGCTCCTTGCCTCCGTGAGCCTCTTAACAGGCTGTCACATAAGCTCATCTAACCTGCACCAACCTGCAAGCGGGCAGGTCTGATGTTTTGTCCATAAGGCTCCCAAAGCGCTGCCGGCCGGCCCAGGGCCCCCCCGGAAGGGAGCAGCTGGCGGGAGCACGGAATCCGGGCCCCTGGCTTCCTCCCCAGGGCTGCTCGGGCCCTTCCTCCTCCTAGGCCAGGCCTCCTGCTTCTCTGATGCATAAACCAGGGCTAAGACAACGTATCACTTAGCACATGTGCACGGGGTCCCCGATCGATGCAAGAAACCCAACGGAGCGTAAAGCAGGAGATGGAGATGAGCGGGCGCGGCTCCGGAAGCTCCGGGTGAGGGGGCCCCTCCGGGATAGCCTCTGTGGCTTATCCCCGGCTGCACGTAACTATATCATCGCAACCTCGCAGCTCACACGGCGTGCGTTTATTATGCTCCGTCTCTGTGGGTCACGAGTCCAGCGTGGCTCGGCTGGGTCCATGGCTTCCATCCCACCCGAAAGCCGCAACTGAGGTCAGGGCCGCAGGCTCATCTGAGGCTCAAGTGGGGAAGGGTCTGCTTCAAGACTCCTGGGGTTTTGGGCAGAATCAAGGTGTTGGTGGCCTGTGGGACTGCGGTCCCACTGTTGGCCAGAGGTGACCTTCGGTCCCTAGCCAGTAGCTGACCAGGGCCTGCCTTCAGCTCCTTGCCACGTGGGCCACCCCAACACAGCCACTTGCCCGACACCGGCAAGAGAGAAAGTCTCCCGGTAAGATGTAAGACAGATGCCACAGTCTCATGTAACACAACCACGGAAATGACATCCCGTCACCTTTGCTCTGTTCTATCCATCAGAGGAAGCAAGCCACAGGCCCTGCCTCCACATAAGGCTGTGAATACCAGCGGGCGAGATCGTGCAAATCAGCGCAGAGTCTGTCCACCACATCTTCTGTGCCTTCCATCACCTGGATGGACTTGGATGCTTAGAAAGGACTTGGATGATTAGACAGTCCTCACTAGGGGGTGCCTGGATGGCTCAGCCGGTTAAGTGTCCAACTTTTGATTTCAGTCATGATCTCAAGGCCACGAGTTCAAGTCCCATCTTGGACTCCACACTCGACATGGCTCCTACTTAAAAGAAAAAGTTCTCCCTAATATCAAACCCAAACCCACCACCCTATAACTTGTGCTCATTGGCCAAGGCCCTGCAGTCTGGAATGACACAGAAAAAGTCTACTCTGGTAGAGGCTGAGCTCTAGGTGGGCAGGAACCATCTGTACCGTCAGAGAGCAGGATGTCGGAGAGTTCCAGGCCCATCAGAGGGATTTACTAAATACATGCTAAGAAAATCGAGAACACAGATTACTTCACTAGGGGTTCTCAGGGGTTGACTGGCTGTGCCTGATGCAGAGGTCGCTAGCTCTGTGTGGGAGCTTATGCACCCACGGGTCTTGGAAGACAGACCAACAGCCTCTTCCTGGGGAGCCTTGGGAATGTGGCACTTAAAGAATCCAGTCCAATCCTGTCACTAAAAAAAATCATGACCTCTTCAAGGTCGCACAGCCGGTAAGCATGTGGTCCCTCGTCTCCTCACATCCCTCTGCCTCTGTCTTTGGACATGGAGGATGCCCAGTCAACCTGGACCCTGCGTCCTGGGAGATGGTACCCAAGGCTGCTTCTCCACTTTCTATGGGCTGTCCCGATACCTGGCCAGGCAAACCAGAGGGGGCCCATCTCACCCCCTAGTCGGAAACGCTAGCAGCAGGCCTCAGCCAGCTGGAAGGGGGACCCAGGAGGTGTTGTTGCTGGCTGCGGACCTGCTCTGCCTTCCAGAACACAGCCTCTCGCCCCAGGAAGGACCACATCCCACGGTGCTTCCAGGGGCACCGGGGACCTCCCAGAACTGACAGCCAGACCGAACCTCCGGGCTCTGTTTGCTTCAGAGCGGCTCACGGGGGTCCCATGTCCCATGCCAGGTGCCCCAGGCTCTGAGGGGCACCTCGGCAAGTGTCAAATGGATGATTGAGTAGAAGGGACTCCAGCGCCGGCTGGGAACCTCAGATGGGAGGCCCAGCCTGACCTCTGAAAAGAGAGGCAGCAAGACTGAGGGAGGGGTCCCAGGAGACATCCCCTGGGGCCTGTGCCTCTGAGCCATTGGCTGGGACTGTATCCAAGGTTCTTCAGAAACAGAGACGCCAGGAGGAGAGGAGAGACGAGGCCATCTCCCACCTTGGACACTTTTTCATCACCACATCACCGTGATCCGAGCCCCCTCGGCTCTGCTGCCTCCAAAGGGGCCCCTCCCATCAGTGGTCTCTTTTTACCAGGCCCTCAGCTCCGCCTTCTGCAGCTGGTACGCGACAATGGCTCGATACGTATTACTAATTAAACTATTAGGATTTTTAATGTTCCCTTCTCCTCCGTATACTAACATCCCAAAGGTTCTAACATCTAAAAAATGTTAAAGCTTCCCAAAATTTTTCATGGGGTGGGCTAGAGGTGACTTCTACTTTTGCCTTTGGATTTTTACATTTCCGACTGCTCTACCATAAGTATGTCCTAAAAATGATTAAAAGTCGTAACACCTGACATTTACTGAGCAGACACACTGCCGCTTGCTTCCCACACCTCACCTCAGTCCATCCCCAGGCTGCCCACACCTGAAGGGTTTCCCTGGGGCTTCGGAGACCAGAACAGTCTCGGGAAACCAGGAGGGCTTCTCCTCCTCCCACGCAGGGGGCACGATCATGGTCCCCATTCTACAGATCAGAAAACTGAGGCCACTCCCTCCTCGGCTTCTGGCAGCGTTTTCCTCGCAGCCTCTGAACATCTCTGTGGGAGCACGTCCGGGCCCCAGGGGCTCTGCGGGAGGCCACAGCCCTCCACCCCTCCCAGCGCTGCGTGCACTAATGTGGGGCCAACAGACCAAGATGGCCTGCAGGTGGGCAAGTCAGCTGGACCCCAGACTCTGCACAGGCTCCCTCGGCAAGGACGGACGGAGGCTTCGAAGAGGGAGGAGAACCACCGCTGTCCCCAGGCAGAGCCACCAGGCACTTGGTAATGGGCTCCCAGGATGAGCACTGGGTAGTGGTGTCAAGCAACCTTGGACAAGTGCCCCCTACCCCCATTGGGCTCCGTTTCCTCCTCTGAAGAGTGAGGGTTTGGAAATATGTCCCCCTCTGAGGTCCTCTGTGACTGACATTCCATGACCATGGCCTCCTTGTGGAAGTGAGGTGGCCTCTGTCCCTTTTTGGGGTGGGCTTCCCAATGCATGAATGCAAACCCACAGTCAGCACCCTCACCTGGGCCCCGACCATGTTCTCCGAGGTTTCCATAGAAGACCTCTGTTGGGCATATCAGCTTTTATTTATTTATTCATTCATTTATTTATTATTTACTTGACAGACAGAGATCACAAGTAGGCAGAGAAGCAGGCAGAGAGAGAGGAGGAAGCAGGCTCCCCACTGAGCAGAGAGCCCAATGAGGGGCTTGATCCCAGGACCCTGAGATCATGACCTGAGCCGAAGCCAGAGGCTTAACCCACTGAGCCACCCAGGTGCCCGGGGCATATCAGCTTTTAAAAGGAAACATTTTATTAAAGTACAATATGCACAAAGAAAAGCAAGATAATATGTATCTAGCTCCGTGAATTGTCCCAAATGGAGCCCACCCACGTGATCAACACCCGGGTAGAGAAGGGAACATTGCCCACTCCACAGCTGTCCCCTCCCGCCCCTTTCCGTCACCAGCCCCCCCGCTAGACAACCACGATCCTGACTTCCATACCAGAGCCCGCTCTCTGCCTGAATGGGAGTTGGTGCGCAAGCCGGTCCGTCTGCCCCCCACCAACACGGTGTGCGCGAGATTCCCTGCCGCCTCGGGGCGCGGCTGCCGTCCACCCTCATTACCCGTCTAGCCTCCCGCCGCGGGAACGAGCCACACCGATCCGGCCCCTGCTGCTGGGTGTTGGGCTGGTTTTCGGGTTTGGCCGATCGTGAGCAGAGCTGTCGTGAACGGTCTCATAGTAAACACGTTTCCTTGGGGCACACACCCGCCAACTGGGTCGTAAGGCAGGTGCGCATTCAGGTTCAGGGGACATTTGTCAGGTTTTTGAAAATGGTTGTACCCATTTGCCGCCCGCACCGGTGGGAGAAGTTTCCGTCCGCCCCTCTTCACCCGCATTCGGGGGATCCGCCTTTCCCACGGTAGCCGGCCGCTCTGCTTTCTGCGTAATGGTGTCTCGACGCGATTTTAATTCGTATTTCCGCGATGATTCGTGAAGGGGAGCACCTTTTCCTATGCTTGTCATTCGCCTTTTTTTCACATTGATTTGTAGAAGTTCTTTATATATTCCGGCCACTAAATATGGCTATTGATATGCTCATGGAAACAGACACAGAGATACCTGGACGTCAGGACTGCGAATGTCCTCTCAGAGTCTGTCGAGGTGATTTTTCTCCTTTATCCCGTTAACGCAATGAGCTACACCGATGGAATTTCAACTGTTTCTCCGACTCTCCGTCCAGGGGATAAACCCAGCGTGATGGCGATGTGTCCGTCCCGCCAGTGGTGGGGCTGACCTGCCGCTGTTTGGTGGAAGGCTCCTGGACTCATTCTCGCCTGTGAGGAAGGTCAGGCTGTAACCTTCTTTCCTGGACACGTCCCTGTAAGGGCTGGGCATCAAGGCTGGACCTCATCAGCGAGTGTATGTGTGTCTCTCTGGTCTCTGCCAGAGTTAATAGGAAGTTGGTTTGGGGGGCACGTTAGTGGCTGATTCGGGGAAAGGCCCACACAGCCAGGCCCGGCGGCTCTTGTCCGGGGTCCTGAGTCTGAGGCCTCGTCTGCCTTCTGAGCATGGGGAAGGGGCACTTGGGGGTCGGGGGGGGTCTCACCTGACAAATTCCCATGAAATGGGGCTGCAGCTAGGGTCCCTCCGAGGCCCTGTTCTGCCTTTTGTCTCTGTTCTTTCTCAGCTTTTCTCCCTCTCTGGTTCCAGTGCGTCCTGCTGTCCTCCCTGCCTGTCTCTCCGACTCCCTGTCCGTCTCTCCGACTCCCTGTCCGCTTCCCTTCCTCCAACCCCCCTCCCCTGCCTCCCCCACTATCTGTCAGGACAACCGGATTCTTCTCCCCAACATGGTGGGGGGTGACTGTGGTCGTGTGCAGGTGCGGGTGGGTAGATAGGTGTGTGCGGATGTAGGAGGGGTAGGGGGGTGTGTAGGGGAGTGGGGGGTGTATGTGGATAGGGGTCTGTGGGTGTGTGGTTGTGGATATGGGGGTCGTATAAGGGTATGAGGTGTGGGGCAGGGGGATTATGGTTGTAGGGGATACGTGGATGTGGGAGAGTGTGGGGTAAGGGTAGGGGGTGGGTGCATGTGTGAGTGTGGTATGGGTAGGGGTGGGGGTGAGTGTGGGTGTAGGGGTGGAGGGTGGGGTATGTGTAGGACATGTGGATGTAGGGGATTGGGGGAATGGTGTGGGGGGTGGAGAGATGGCGGAGTGAGGGGGCAGGGAGTGTGTGTATGGATATGGGGGGTGTACAGGGGTGTGCGCATGGCTGGTGGCAGGGCCCACTGCTGGGAGGAGCTGGGGGCTGCTTCCCCAGCCTCGGTCACTCACGCGCTGTGGCTGTTGCAGGACTCGGGCCTGAGCCTCTCCTGCCCCCCACAGCCCCGCCCCACGGCCGCTGCCTATGTCTCTGCCCCCTCCTCATTCTGACCGCGCTGGGAGCAGGCAGCCTGCAGTGGCCCCATAGTGTTCGCTAGAACTCTTCCGGAGAGCCATGAAAGATTCATGAGGGCCAAGCGAGGGTGTGCGCCGCAGGGTAAAGGCAGCAGCAAGGCCGGCGAGGCCTGGCCCTGGGCAGGGAGCCGGGAGGGGCAGCCCAGCCCCAACCCTGGCCGCGGGAGGGGGTGCCTCCGCACCATGCCCTCGCCGAGGGAGGAGGAGGAGGGGCGCCCTGTCCCTGTCCCTGTCCCGGGTAAGTGTTCCGTTTCCTCAGACACAAGATCTAAATCATGCATGGCCCTGGCCAGGTGTTGACTGGCTGTTCTGAGGGGTTGCCCAGGCAGCCTACTGCCTGCAGGGGTGGGGGGGGAGGCGGCAGGGGGAGTCCCTTAAGCCACGCACAGGAAGGTTAGCAAGCCAATGTGTGCAGTCATCCAAACCCCTGCGTGTGTCAGATGAAAACGCAGCCTTGCTGTCTCTAGGATGTGCCAAGGGGAGAAGCGAAACAAGTGGATGGGTGGCTGCTCTGGGAGTCAGGAGTCTACAAAAGGGCACATGTTCCAGAACCTTCCATGCTGACTTCAGTGAACATGCAACTGACGATCCCCCATCCTAACCCCCACCCCTGCTTCCGCACCCAACATGTCAGGCAAGCTCTGGCCTCAGAGCCTCGCCCGGCGCCCAGCCAGCCCTGCCGACGAGCCGAACCCACAGCCCACAGCCAGACCCCGGAGGCTGGGGGGACAAGCGATCTGGCAAGAGGAGCCTGTTCCTGCGGGCAAGGGCTCACCTTCCTCTCGTGCTGGCGGCCAGTCTGAGCCACCGAATGCGCCAGAAGCAGGAGGGAACTCAGCCTGTGGGAAGCCGGAGATGGCCCCAAACTGGTCCAGGGCTGCAGGCAGCCGGAGGTCCGGCCTGGGCTCTGCAGCTAACTCACTTGTTAGTCTCAAGCACACCCCCTCCCCTTTAGAACCCATGGCCCTCTCTAGGAAGGGACAGAATCACTTCAGGTGACATGGGCCATCCCTTCCTGCCCCAACAGTCCATGACTCCCTGGGCTCTGGGATCAGTGACACAGGCTCGTGGCGTTGGGGACCCCTGACGCCGCAGGGTGGGCTGGGACATTGCCCGTGGGCACCGGGGCCCCTGCAGTCCCAGCAAAGGGGCGCCACGGGCTTTCAGCAGCAGTTGTGTTCATGATTATTGTTAATTGCAATAACAAAAAGAATAGTAATCATCCTAATCATAGCCTAGCTGAGTGGGACGGTGGCTGCCTTAAGGAATCATTAACACTGAGTAGAGGAATATTCTTAGAAACTAGAGGAGCTCCCCAGGCTCCAGACTGCAGGGGAAGGGATGGGGAGGAAATGAACTTTGCACCCTGGGCGGTAATCGGTGACCCTGGGTTGGCACCTATGCAGGGAGGCCCTAGTACGGGCGCCATAAATAGGAGGGCTTCCCGTCTGGGCTCGGGAGCCAGGGACCTGCCCCAGTCCACGCTCTCATTAATAGAAGTCACTAAAAGGAGTCATTAATAGGAGCCCCAGGACAGGCTGCCCTCCTGCACTTGGGCGCTGATTTCAAGAGAGACACTAACAAATCAGAGCTCGCCCCCCTCCGTGGTGGCAAGGGAGAGGGAGGGATGCACGGGGAAGAAGAAAGGGTCGGGGTGCCGGCTCACGAAGCTTTGGCTGCTGGAAAGGGAGCCGTAGCTTCCCCGGGGGAGCGGACTGGTTCGCGGTGCCTCGCAGGACCCGCAGGTAGAGATCGAGGGGGGCCTCGGCAGGGTGCGGAGGGGGACGAGCCAGCAGCAGACGTCCGCGCGAGGCTCTCTCTCCTCTGCCTGGTGGCTGCATCCTGCTTCCGGCTACCTGGCAGGAGGCACTTGTCTTCATCAGCTCTGCCCTAAAACCCTGTGTAACCCAATGGCAATTTCATGACATCGGCCTGAAAGCCCAAGAAAGGAAAGCAGGTGGGCGCCGGCCGGGGCCAGCTCATCCCTCACCCAGGAACCAGGGGCACATCACACCCAATCAACACGGGGCAGGTGCGGGGGCCAGTGGTTCCGTCACCCTCAACGGTGTCTGGTCCCAGTGGCGTCCTACAGGGCGTGGGAGGAGAAGCGTGGCCCAGGAGCAGAAGGAAGACTCACGGGGGCCCTGGACGGCGTTCAGAAAGCTGAGGATGGCCCAGGAAGAATGAGGAGATGAGTTCCGTGGCCCAGGTCCCTTGGGAGAAGCGGGGGGGGCAAGGTGATCCTGGAGCCAAGGCCATTATCATGATGTCAGGAGCCACCGGGTGAGCTGACTGTCCCAGAAGGACTGCCTGGGCAAGCCGTGAGTTCTGCGGTGCTGCAAATAATCACGGGGACTCAGGGGACAGTGGGGGGGGGTGGGCATGGGCACAGTGTCTGTATTAGCTAGAGCTGTCCAGAGAAACAGAGTAGGAGAGATCGGACACGGAGATGGATGTAGCGATGGGAATGGAGGTGAGGAGGGTGGGGAGGGGGATGGGCATGGGGGGGAGGGGGAGGGAGATGGGGGAGGAGGTGGGGAAGGGAGTGGGGGCGGAGAAGGGGGTGGGAATGGAGATGAGTTGCGGGTGGGGGTAGAGAGAGGGTTGTTAAGAGATTTATTACTAAGGAATGGGCTGGTAGGTATAGGGAGGTCTCCCAAGTGCAAGCTGGGGACCCAGGAAAGCCCGTGGCGTGAATCCCATGCCAAGAGCAGGAGATACCGCAGCTCAACGCTCGGAAGGAGTTCTCCCTTCTTCCACCGTTTGTTCTGTTCGGGCCCTGGTGGGTTGGACAACGCCCACTCACACCGCAGAGGACTGTCTGTTTTATCAGTCCGTGGATTCCTACGCTAGCCCCTTCTAGAAACACCCTCGCAGACACACTGAGGAATCCCATCTAGCCAGCCATGTGGGCACCCCGGGACCTGGCCAAGCGTCCACATACGATCTACTACCACGGCCTCTAAGGGTCACCCCATGGCAACCCCAGCAGGTGTCCCTGACCCCACAGACGCGGTGTGCCCGAGCCTCTGCTCATCTCCCCAGCCTCACCGCTGACACGCCTCCCTATGTTGTCCCCAGACCCCTGGGATCCTCTGAAGCCACATCTTCCCCCTGCCCAGACTGGGCACCCCCCAGTCCTTCTGCCTCTGCCCTACACACCCTTCACTTTTCACTGCAAGCACCACCTCTTCTAGGGAGCCGCCCAGATAGCGTCAAGAGACAGCCCTGCCCCCTGTCAGACCGAATTCTCCCAGGGACAACCAACCACCAATCGTGAGATGTGCATGAAGGAAAAACAGAGAGGGAAGCACACTGTGGGGGAGGTCATTAGACCCGGGGGGCGGGGGGGGGAGGCACGCCAGCTATGTCACAGCATCCGGGGGCTAACACGGCATTGAGCAAAAAGCAAACTTGTATTTTCGATTTTCCTTTATCAAAATGTTTATGCGATCCCGAAATCATTGGATAAACAGTTTGCAAGACAAACTCCAGCTCACTGGCCGCTTTCAGAGGGCAGCCCTGGCCTCTCCCTCCCCGCCAAGGGCCGGCTGCTGGCCAGAGGCCTCTCCAGACTCGGGGAGCCCCTCCAGGGCCTCCTCTGCCTGCAGTTGCATCATGGGCTGAGCCCTCGGTGCCAGCAGGGAGGGGGAGCCTGGAGAAGGAGGAGGCGGCCACGGAGGGAGGGAGGGAGGGAGGGAGGGAGGGAGGGAGGAGAGCTCTGCTTCTCATCCCCCAGGGAGGCCAGAATGCTGACGTAGGCAGTCAACCCAAAGCTCCTCTCAGAAGGGAACAATGAAAAAAAGGAAAGGTCTGACCTGCTTCCCAGCCTTTTGCAGATTCTGTTTTGGGGTCTACAAGACATTTGGGGAGTCCCATGGTGTAAGCCTCTGCAGGACAACCGTACGTTTCTGCTCCCGTGGGTACTGGGGCGGAGGCCACAAGGCCCGGGCCACACTGCAGAGGGCCTCCCGGGGGCGGTGGGACCCTCTCGCCCTTGGCCTTCTGTCTGGTCTGCAACCAACAGCTTCCGTTAGGGTCTCTCGGCTCACTGTCCCATCTCATTTTACCTTTTCCTGCTACTCTCCAGGAGGGGTGGGGAGGCAAGGGTTGATGGCTTTGCTGAATTTAGAATGATCTGGAAGGGCCTGCAGGTGGCCCGACCCCCCGGGAGAGCAGAGTCTTAACCCAGAGACCAAGATCCACACCCCCCACCTGCCCGCATAGACTCAGTAAATAACTCCCACATCGGGGTTGTTTTCAGAAGCATAGACATGCGGTTGTGAATAATCAGATACAAATTGATTTTTAAACCGCTACCGAATTCAAAGCAGCTTTTTGTCATTGTGAATTTTCTCGACCAACGAATCCTAAAAATAAAAGCACCAGTACGTGAAAAGATCCTCAAAGCGTTTGACATTAAAATGCAGTTCGCAGACTTGGAAAGACGGGGAGCCTCGATTCCCTGGCACAGCCTTCCTTTCTGTGGGAGAAAATATGGTCTTGGGAGGTGCGGAGCCTCGGCCACCGTAACACGGCCCGGGCGGGTGACAGCACCCACTGTCCGGGATCTGACCCCGGACCAGCGCAAGCGCTCTCGTTCCTCGGAGTCTCCAGTCCTCTATAGAGTGGAATCGTGGAGGGGAGTCGGGAAAAGCCGGGCGCACAGGGGTTGACACAGTGCCCGGCACCTAGTAGGTGCCCAGAAGGTGATGAAGGACGTCGCCCCTGTTAGCTCCCGCCGCAGTAGCCTGGGGCCCCGAGCGCGTGGCTTAGCATCCCTCCGCACTGACCCTGCGAATCACCTGGCCGTGCACGCTCCCCGCGAGCAGGGGGCCTGACAGCACAGTCCCCGTCACTGCTACTCCGTCCCTACCCGCAGGTGGGAGGCAAGAAGCAAAGGCATCGCAGAGCCCTTGCCGTGAGTCCCCACAGTAACCGTGCTCTCCTGCCACGGGCCGGATCTTTCTCAGTGACCTCTGCCTGGGTGTGGGTCTGTGTCCCCCGGCAAAGAGCAAACAGTGGGGCCAAGGAACTGGATGAACAGGGGCGCCTGGGGAGCTCAGCCGGTGAAGCACCTGACTCTTGATTTTGCCTCGGGTCATGATCTCAAGGTCGTGAGATGGAACCGCGCATGGGGCTCCCCGCTGGGCATGGAGTCTGCCTAAGATTCTCTCTCAGGGAGGGAGGGTGAGAGGAAGGAAGGAGAGAGAGAGAAAGAAAGGACCAGACGAAGAGCTGACTGGTAGCACCGTGCTTCCCGGAGTAATCGACCAGCGGGTCACTGGGATAGAGGCTGGAAGGACAGAAGGACGGAGGGGTTGGATAGAAGGATGGACGGATATGTGACCATTGGCTCAGGACACTCTCTGAAAAGGCAGCAGGAAAGCACCGAGCGAGATGGCGAAGAAACCAGGTGCGACACTTCACGCAGACCCCAGAGGACATTTCTGGAAAGTGTACCGTCACCACGCAGCGGCCGGGACCCCAGCAGCTCTGCCCACCCCCGTGGGTCCGTGCTGCCTTGAGGAGGAGGATGGGGTCTGAACGGGGAATAGAAACCATGACCCCTCGGCGCCGAGGAACAAACCCCCTCTCTGCGTTGGGCTGTAGAAACACACATGGAGGGACCAGGCCTGTGGGCGCCGTTGGGCAGAAGCTTTTCCTGCGGCCGGGTCAGCGCAGTGGGCACCGCCCGGAGGCAGCTCTGTCTGAGAAGGACGCCAGGCGCTGGCAGGCCCTGGCACGGGCCGAAGGTCAGGGACCAGCCTCTCCCCACCCCAGCCCCGGGCCAAGGGCGGCCATCTGGGGCTGCCAAGTTGAGCGGGGCCCGCGCTGCTGCTCCCGCCTGGGAAGGGAGCGGGCAGCGGCCCGAGAGCTCCTCCAGCCCGCATCTGTGCATGGCCTGAGTGGTTTGGTTGGTTGGTTGGTTTGGCTTCTGCATCCCAAGATCCCGTGTGTTTTGTTCTGCCGGAAGGAACACGGCTGCCTGGCCTTGGATGCGGCCACTGCCGAGGACCCCACCTCAGTGGTAACAACAGGAAGCCACACACACACACACACACACACTCACAGGCACACACAGCCACACACACTGAAGCATGCACATACATGTGTACACATGCACACAGCCACACACTAAAGCATGCATGCGTGTGTGCACACACTCACACATGCACACACAGTCACACACTGAAGCGTGCGCACGTGTGTGCACACACTCACACACTGAAGCCTGCCCGTGTGTGTGCACACACTCACAGTTGCACACATGGCCACATATTGGAGTGTGCACACACTCACATGCACACAGTCACACACTGAAGCATGCACACACGTGTGCACACAGCCACACACTGGGGCATGCGCACATGTGTGCACACATCCACACACATGTGCCCACAACCACACACGTGTGCACACACTCAAGCAGACACTCACACATGCACTCACATGCACACATGCACACAAGGTGACCACTCATGGGTCACGGCCCCGGTCTTCTCCCCCCCTGCTTCAGGACCCCCGCTGACTCCAAGCCCCCACCCCAGCACGCCATCCCCCTCCACTTATCCACGCCCCCTGTTTTATACAGAAACTTGTCTCTGAAATGCCTGCTCTGACATCCAATTTTGAAAATCAAATCCCTTTCCTTCTGCAAAAGACACCCTGAGCAGATCCTAGAGTAAAGTTAAAGCCTTTTTGTAACCAAAGACCGGGCAGGGGACAGGTGTCTCCGCCTCTCATTCGGCCGGGTGCCGGTGGAGGGCAGGCTGGCAGCGTCCCCCGACCAGGCCAGGGTAGAAGTCTCAGGACAGTGGAGCGTAGTTCTGATGGTCTGATGAGCCCAGAGAGGGTAAGCAACTTGCCCCAAGACACAGAGCAAGGCAGTGGCAGAAGATTGTCGGGGTTCTGAGTGCCAGCTTTGGGTCTTCTCCACCGGGCTAGTTAGACCAGAAGGCAAAACGGGCCATCGCTCAATCTGGAAGTCCCCTCCCTCCCAAAGCCTCCTGAGAGCTGCTCACACGCTTCGTGTTGTCTTCGCGGTGTGGTCGCTGGCCCATCGCTCTTCTCCACCTCGCGACTTTGCCGGAGAAGTCATGAGCCGGAGTCAGGGAGGGGGCAGGCGTGGGACAGGGTGCCAGGACAGACGCTGACCTCACTGAGCCACTGTGGCCCTTGGGGTGGAAGTGAGGCGGCCCCAGCCCAGAGCCAGGTTCCTGGAGCAAGCGGCTTCTCCCCACCAGCACTCGGCAGCCCAGAGCCGCCCTCACTCCCGCAGAGGCCTCTGGGACGGGGCTCCCCAAGATCTGGGCAAATAGAAGTCACGGCGTGGCCCCCTCCGTGGCTCCAGGCCCGGCAGGGAGAGCTCAGACGATGTAGGGTACGGGGCCTGAGGCCACAGGAGCGCACGTTCCCCAGGACAGGGACTTGGGGAGCACCTGGGGTACATGGCCTGGGCCCCTCGTTTCCTCTGTCTGGACCAGTGGGGAAACAGAAGGCAGATTCACCAGACACACATTCAGGGACTGGAACCGCCTGAGCCCACGGCAGCTGCGGGGGGGATCGAGGGCGAGTCTTGTCCCCCGTCTGCAGAGGGCGCGTTCTGCCGCAACACGGAATAGGGGCTTGGACGCCGGTGTCAGCCACCCTCTGGGGTCCCCCACCCTCCTTCCTCCAGGACAAGGTCTGCCCACGGCGTCTGGGCAGGGACATCACAGGAGAACATTCGAGAGCATGACAGACACGGGTGAGTGGAGCCCCCTCTTGCCGGCCGAGGGGGTCAGGGAAAGGAAGGCTCAGGTTTGGATGGAGTCAGGGCTGCCTGGAAGAGGAGGACCGCGAGTCTGCTTTGGAAGGAGAGGAACCAGGACTAACCTCACTCGCAGGCTTAGAGCGTCTCCACCTGCTGGTTTCTGCCAGAGCTTGCCCGAGTGGCCAGCCGCCGGGGGGCCTCCAGGAGAGGGTGTGGGTCCTGCGGCACCCCGGGCAAACCAGGCTGGGTGAGGGCCTGCGCTTGGGGTGATCTCCACAATGGATCTGAGTGTCACGGGTGACATGAGACGGGAGCTCTATTCCTCTGACTCACTGCCGCTTTGCCATGGGGACCTTCTCGTGACCTTGAGCAGTTTGACTCCAGGGACTGGGGTCACCTCAGAAACTGCGAGTGGGAGGGGCAGAAAATCAGGGGGATCCCAGGCCTGGGCGACCCCCACCTCGTCAGCCCTTGCCAGTCATGTGGACCCCCCTGTAGATCTCTGGGTCCCAGATCCGTCATCCTGGAGGGGAGGGGCCGTCCACAGTACCTGCAGCCTCTTCGCACACACGCACACACGCACACACGCACACATTCCAGGCTCGTCAGGCCACCAGCACAGGGCCTTGGCCGAGGAGGAAGGAGAGAGCAGACACAGATGTCTGGGAGTTGTCACAGCCAGGAGCCTGCCGATGGGCAGTACCAGGAAGGCCGAGCCCACGGAGCCCACCCGGCTCCTGCCACGGCGCACAGCCCGCTGTCCCAGCCAGGGAGCTCCACAGGCCTGACCAGGCTGCCTGGGGGGCCGGGTTCCGTGGGCAGGGCCTCGGGGAGGCCCGACCCTCCAGCCCAGCAACACATCTCTCGGGGGCCGTTAACTTCTCGAAGCTGTTGGCTGGTCATCAGGTCAGCGCAAGGACCGCATTCACCAACCGGCCAACCTCGGAATCCCCTCGCCCCTCCTCGATCTTCCCTCCGGCAGGTCTGTGGCCAGAGGACAGGACAGCCGTTCCCCAAAAGGCTTTCCTGAGAAAGAGCAGGGACAGCTGGCTGTCTACGTGAGCCCCGCGAGGTAGAGAACGCCCCCAACCACCCCTGTCCCGCAAGCCTAGAGTCGCTCCTGCCTTCAAGGGGAGCACGGGGAGCACGGAGATCCCGGTGCCTTGGACCCCACCCAGGCTGTCTGTCCACCCGCATCTGTGAGGCCGGTGCTTACAACAGAGCCCACCGCCTTCCTTCAAGAAGATCGTAGTCATGGATCAACATCCTTCTTAAATGGTGGTCCATCCAGACAACAGAGTATTATTCAGTGCTATAAAGAAATGAGCTATCGGGGGGAAAAAAAGAAAGAAAGAAAGAAATGAGCCATCGAGCCATGAAAAGACATGAAGGAGCCTTAAACACACAGGGAAAGAAGTCAGTCTGAAAAGGCTGTATGACTCCAGCTGTACGACGTTCCGGAAAAGGCAGAGCCGCGGAGACAGTGAAGGCATCAGTGGCTGCGAGGGGTGGAGGAGGGAGGGAGGACTCGGAGGGGCACAGAGGGTTTTTAGAGCAGTGAAACTGCTCCGTAGGACTCTATGGTGGCCAACACCTGTCATTATCCATATGTCCGAGTCCGCGACTGCAGAGCGAGAGCGCCCTGATGGACACTGTGGACTCCGGCTAATCACCACAGATCAGCACTGGTTCAGTTATAACAAACGGGCCACCCTCGTTCAAGAGGTTGATAGTAGGGGAAAGTCTGCGCATGCATCTGTGCACGTGCGTGTGTGTGCGCGCACGTGTGCTAGAAATGGAGGGTATGTGGGAATTCCATACTTTCTGCTCAATCTTTCTAAAACTGCTCTAAAAAATAAGGTCTGTTAATTTTTTTTTAATGACAAATTACATGCGACACACATTTTGTTTTGTGCCCGTATTAGCTCTGCCCTGGTCTGTATTCTCAGTACACGAGCCCCCAGGGCCCATCCTAGGACTGGCAAAGTCCTGAAGAGGGCAGACCCCTCTACTCCCGGGGAGCCCATCTTCCGTATACAAACCAGCACAGAGCCCACACCCCAACCAGCCTCTTTGCACTCAGGGCCAACATTCCCCTGTCCTAATCACCCCAGGGCCAGGGACCAGACAACAACCCGCTCCGGGGTACACCCGGGAGTCCACTGGTAGGACTCCCACGCGCCCATCCCAAGCCCGTTCTTTCCCGTGAAAACCACAACACAGGCTGCGGATCCCGCCTTCCCCTCTGTCCCTCTGCCCCTTGACCCTGGTGCTTCCCCCTAACCCCTATCCTGCAGGGCAGGGCGTGCCCCCTCCTCTTGGCATCAGTGAGTCACAAACTGTCTTTTCAAGGGCAGTTGACCCCGGGATCTGTTGGTTCACATACTTGAACAACAATAAAATCTACATTTGAAAACAGTGGTGACCTAGAGGCCAACACAGCCTGTGGCCCTGGACAATGGACCTACCCAGAACTCCAGTTGGGAAGGTGACCTTGGCTTCATTTTCCACCTAACCCTCAGCTTGTGTGGTGCGCCACAGACACAGAGCGTGGTTGCGCGTCCCCGTGCTCCACCATCCCCCGGGTGCCAACACCACTGCCCGTTCCGTTCAAGTTCCTGGAGGTCCAGGGATCCTATCCTCCTTCCCGCTGCTCAGCGTTCTGTCCTCGCACCCGGCGGCAAGCAGCTGGCATCCTAGCGCTGGCACATAGGAGAAGATTCTATGCACATAGGGAGCCTCCTCTTCTTACCCCGCCGAAATTAGCAGGGGGGCCTTGGAAAGGGGCTACTGTTGGGGGAAGCTGGCGATCACGTGCACCCCAACAGTGGACACAGGGACACTTCCAAAACCTAAAGGAGGCCGGAGAGGGCTGCCACATCAGGTAGTGTGGGGTGTCAGGTGGTGGCCTGCAGAGAGGGGAGTTCTGGGCTCCCGATGGGGTGTGTGTGTGTTGAGAGGTGGGGGGTAGTTGGTTAGCGGGCCCACACAGGTTGCTCGGTACCTCCCGTCAAGGTCACTGGTGCTGGGCTTGGGAGGGGACGGCTTTCCCCCTCCCTGTGGACACAAGCCCAGATCCCCACCAGAGCCCCAATATCTGTGCCCCTTTAACTCAGCCCACACTGTGGGCAGCTGGGGAGAGGCCGGGGTCTGCAGGACGGGGAGCAGAACCCAGCTTGCTGGCACAGTGACACGCGGAGGAGTGTGCGCTGTCTGGAATCCAGCATCCTGGGCAGAAGGGAGGGAGGGGGCTTAGGGCCACGGCCGATGAAGAGGGACCTCGGTCTTCCTGCCAGGATCACACAGCGTTCCGCCCCTCACTCGACTCCCGCCTCTGCCCTTCTCCCACGTTGTTCTCCACGTGGGGTGAATGGTTCCATCGTCTCCCGATCCGGGCAAACGCATCTACTTCAGCATCCAGGCAAAAACTCTGAAAGATGAGGCAGCGCGAGAGGCCGGGGTGGCCCCCTAAAATGCAGATCCCCGGGCTGGGCCTGGGCCAGACTGCCGGGCCAGCAGGTTCGGAAACCACCTGAGAGGCAGGGGATGTTGGATTTGGGTGCACGGGACCAAGACGATTCCCAGCTCGCTCATCCCCGCTCTCGAGCCGGCCGGCTGTGAGAACTTCGGGGAGCCCCTTCGCTTGGCTCTGGCTCAGGCTTTCTTCCCTAGAAACATGGGCTGCCCCTGCCCTTCCGCGACCCGGCTTCCAGCCTCCCCCGTCCAGGCTGCGTGGCGGGGCCTTCCCAGCCCTTCTCGCTCCAGTCCCTCCCAGAGTCTGCCGCGCCCCGCCGCCGCCGCCGCCGCCGTGCGGGACCGCTGTGACAGCGATGGCCGCTGAACTTGCTGGAGCACGTCGCGTGCCTCCGTGCAATCCATCCTCTTAGCAACCCATCATACAGATGAAGACACTAGGGCTCAGAACGGCTCAGAAGTTGTCCGGAATCGGAGCAGCTCAGTTTGGGAGCCTGCTGGGTCCCAAGCTCGGCGCTGTCTGGTGGCTGCTGCGTCTGACCTCACCGACATTGCTCGGCACCTTCGTCCTTCCTACCAGAGCTATGCCCCTCCCCCCCACCTGTACTGTTAGGTACAACAGTGAACACATGCGGTCATGTCCACTCATCCAGTAGACGCGCTCCCGTGGAGGACCCAATATGGGCCGGGCACTATTTTAGCGGCTGGAGTCAGAACGGGGGCAAAGCTGTGTGGGGCTCACTTGCTGCTGCTTTCCAAGTAACTATTTAAAGTAACTATTTTTTTTAAAGATTTTATTTATTTAGGGGCGCCTGGATGGCTCAGTGGGTTAAAGCCTCTGCCTTCAGCTCAGGTCATGATCCCAGGGTCCTGGGATCGAGCCCTGCATCGGGCTTTCTGCTCAGCAGGGAGCCTGCTTCCCCCTCTCTCTCTGCCTGCCTCTCTGCCTACTTGTGATCTCTGTCTGTCAAATAAATAAATAAAATCTTAAAAAAAAAAAAAAAGAAAGAAAGAACAGTTTATGTTGCCGCTACAGATGAAAATTCAGGGTTGGGCATTCTGATCTTGCGAATATCAGTACCACTGAAAATCAAGGTCCTCGGGGTCTCGCTGGTGCTCGTACCGGCTGAAGATCTGCATCCTGAAACCAGCTGTTGTTTGATTAAAAAGAGAGCATTCCATTCTTCAAAAAATTTATCATAGAATTACCATATAACCCAGAAATTCCAAGCTTAGGTATATGCCCGAGAGAATTAAAAACCGGTTTCCAGATGATTACTGGACCCTACGTGCACAGCAGCCAGTCGTCCATCGGCAGAAGAAAGAATGAGCAAAACGCGGTCAGTCTGCACAATGGCATGTTTTCAGCTGTAGAAAGGGATAAAGCTCTGACACACACCGCAGCATGGATGAACCTTGAAAACATTATTCTAGGTGAAAGTTCGAAGGTAATATTATTGCATTTCTATGAAATATCCCGAATAAGTAACTCCATAGAGACAGAAAGCAAACTAGGTGATGGGGGAAACTGGGGGGATGGTGGGGGGTAGTGGTGGAGGTGATGGGGGCATGGGGGGACATGGGGGAGTAGGGGAGCGGTGGTGGGAGTATGGTAGGGGCAGGGATGGTGGGGGGCAGGGAGATGGGGTGACAGTAGAGAGCAGGAGGGATGGTAGGGGAGTGGCGGGGGGCTCGGTGGGGGAACAGACCCAGGCCTGAATGGAGCGATGCTTAACGGGCACGGTGTATGACGGTGTCCCAGAGCTGGACTCGGGTGCTCATGGCCCACCCCTGCAGACCTGCTAAACGCCACAGAGTATCTGCTTTCAAACAGTTAACGGCTGATTTTACGGCATGAGAATTTCACCTTCCTTTTGAAAAGGCAGATTTCCAACTATTAGCAGGCAGTAAAGACATGTCTTTTCCTAAGGAGATTCTCTCCTTCATGGCATGCAAGGGAAAGAGAGAGAGAGCCGTGCCCATGGCCTTCTGATCTCCCCGGCACTTTTTGCCGGTGGTCCCTGGTGGGGTCCTCCGGCCACCCCGGACTGCCCACGGGAAGGTGGTGGGGTCCGTGCCGGTGGCTTAGGCTGCCATCAGGCGCAGGGGTTCCACAACAGATCCTTCTTTTCTCCCTGTGCTGGAGGCTGGAAGTCTAAGATCCAGGTGCCTGACTCCAAACACCCGGAGGCACTGGGAATTAGGGCTTCCACATGTGGACTTGGGGGACGGTCCAGCCCATCACCACGTCCCAGTTGACTGATGAGAAGAAGGAGGCATGGAAAAGTCAACTCAAGTCACAGAACTGGTGGGAGGCAGGGCAGACCAAGAACCCAGGTACCCTGATCCCCGGGCGGGTCCTTCCCTCCGTGCTCACCACCTCTAGTGGCGTCGGCGACCACAGGGGCCCTGGCGGCTGTCCTTGAAACTGCTGGTGGGAGCGAAGTCATCTGCTCCCACAACCTGGCTGGACTGCACCAACAATCTGGCGTCCGGGAGGGGACTGTGTGACCAACTAATTAAATCTAATGAATGATACGTCTGCAGACCCCGCAGGAAAGACCCACACGGAGGATGCACGCCCTGAGCCCTGAGTTTGTACCTGGAGAGACTGATAACTGCGGGGGAGCGCTTAGAATTCAGAGCTGGGCCTTTGTTTCATGTCTTCTCCAGGCATCAGAGAGATTAATTTGTTAGAGTAAACAGACTTCAAACCAGGATTTAGTCTCTGGGAGGGGGGGGGTGATTGGGGAATGCGTGCAGAAATGCCCGTGTCCTGGTTCCTTTCCTACCACTGAAGCCAAGGGTGTCAGAGCCAGAAACGGAGGGAATCGAGCCGTGCAATGGGCACGCGCTCCCCATCCTGCTCTTCCCCTCCTTTCGCCACCTTGCAGGAGGAACCCTGTCTCTTCACCAAATGGCTGTGTCATTCCAGGCTGTTGTTGAGGACATCCCCTGAAAAGAGGCTCACCTGGACAGCCACCTTGTCTCTGGCTCAGTCGGTTGGTCCCCTTTCCTCCAGAAAGGCCCCTGTGCTCTGCTCAAACCAGAAACGGTCTTCAAAGTCTCTGCTCCCCTCACCCCTGCAGCCAGCCGCCAAGCCTGCAGAGCCCATCCTCAGAAAACCCTCATTCATGTCACAACACGGGGCTCCCATTCACACCCGTCACCCTCCAACCCCACGGCCCAGCTAACGCTTTCACCCACCCAGCGCCCCCCACCCAGCAGCCCCGAGGGCAGCTCTTGGGTCTTGGGTCTTAAACACACTGGCCACCGCCACCACTGAGCTTCCTCTCCCAGGCTCCTCTACTCCTGCAGAACCCAGCTGGATCATCTGAGCCTCCCCATCTTCCTGTGGGCTCCCGGTGCCCCTGGCACCCAGTATAGTTGAGTGAATTGTTGATGAATGAGTGAATGAATGAATGGGAAGTCTTGGCCGCTTAACAATGAGCCAGTCCAAGGGTAGCGGGAGCTTATAACACATCATCAGAGAAGGCTCCTTGGCTCGCGGGCTTGATAACCAGCCCTCACCACCCTGCGGGGTATCATTTTGGGTAAATGGCTGCCACCTTGTCACGTGATCCAGAGGGCCTGGAAAAGGGCTACAGGCCATGGTGACAGAAGAGACACGGTTCCCACCTGGGCTGCCATTCGTTCTGTCCCTTGATGTAAATTGTGGCTCAGAGGATCTCCCTAGCGCCCTATTTGATGGTAATTCCCCGAAGGATAAAGGGGGTAGAGCTCGTCTTTTCAAACATGTCTTCACACGAACAGTGACAGAAACCAACAAGACAAAAAGGCAACTGGATGGGAGAAGAAATTTGCAAATGACATATCCGATAAGGGGTTTACATCCAAAATATATAAAGAATGTCTACAACTCAACACCACCAGAAACAATCCAGTTTAAGAATGGCAGAGGACTTGAATAGACATTTTTTCAAAGAAGATACACAGATGGCCAAGAGACCCATGAAAAGACGCTCGGCATCACGCATCGGCAGGGAAATGCAGATTAAAGCCACAGTGACGTATCACATAACACCTGTCAGAACGGCTAGAATAAAAAACCCAAGACACAAGTGTTGGCGAGGGTGCGGAGAAACGAGCCGTCGGGCGCTGGTGGCGGGAATGCAGACTGTGCAGCCATGGAGGGAAACAGTGTGGAGGCTCCTCAAAAAATTAAAACAGAAATACATATGGTCTAGCAATCCCACTGCTGGGCATTTACCCTAAGAAAACAAATACACTAATTTGAAAAGACAGGCACGCCCCTGTGTTTACTGCAGTGTTATCTACAATAGCCAAGATCTGGAACCGGCTCAAGCGTCACCAACTGGTGAATGGGTAAAGAAGATGCGTGTATGGATACACAATGGAACATCGCTCAGCAATTTAAAAAAAAAAGGAAATCTTGCCGTTTGCAACAACGTGGATGGACCTAGAGGGTATAACGCTAAGTAAGTCAGGTAGAGAAAGACAAATACCATACAATTTCACTCTTATGGGGAACTTAAAAAAAAAAAAAAATGAACAAAGGAGAAGAGAAACAGATTCTTAGCTCTCCTAAACAGAACACAACAGGAAATGCAGGAAATCGACAAAGTGGGGGAAAAAATGTATCTTTAAATGATCAGCGGGAGGGCAAATGTTGCAGACATTTTAGGAAGCAATTTAGGGCAGATCTTTTTGAGAGAACGAAAATGCAAGTTGCTCTCCTAAGCCAGGGCTGAGCCACCACCCGCCTGGCACTGGTGGACAGGGGCAGGGGCGACCATGGGGGGGCCGGGGCCAGACGGCTGAAGCCCTCGTATCTTCCCCACCACAGGGGCTGAGACCTAAAAGGGCAAATAAACTCCTCTTTGGAAAGTGGTTTAAAAAAAAAAAAAAAAAGGCTCTGCAGAGGCAGAATCTGGGCCCCCTCTATGATCACCAGGAATTAAACACCACCTCTGTATCCAGCGGCGGACATCCCGTGCCCAGCATACAAGTCCAAGGTGGACAGGAAAGGTCAGCAAGCGCTACAGAGGGTCAAGAGCATCCCCCCCGGCCCACCGCACCCCTCAGGCGGGTCAGAGCCCGCCCAGCACATAGGCCCCTGTACTTCCTTCCCCTTCTTGGACTTGCCACACTGTTTCCCTTCCCCTGTGGAGTTCGAACTCCTGAAGGCGGGAGCACGTTTCCCTCGTCACCGCCTTGTTCCTCACGCTCAGCCGGGTGCCAGGCCCCTGGTGGGCACTAGTACACGCTTGTGGAACAAATGAATGAGAAGAAGCATGGGGGAAACAAAGCCTCGTGGCATATCATGAGACTGGGGTCACCACGAGATACAGAATAAGGACCCCTGAGAGCAAGAGGTACCCCCACCCCCACCCACCGCCATCTGTGCTCACCCGCTCCCTCTGCAACTCAGGATCCGAGCTGGGTGGGTCAAGGGCTCGGGAAGCCCGTGGGTGACCGGGAAATGAGGAGGCCCCCAGGTCTGCTTCGGAGACCCTTGCCTAAGGAGCGAGGCAGGCTCCTAAGCTTGGTCTCCCAACTTGGAGAGGGAAGATCCAGGATTTCTGGATCTTGTCTCGTATGGGTACGTGGGGACTCTTTCCGGAAAGAACATAAAAAATACCTTACTCTTACACATTTTATAAAACACTATGACAGGGGAACTCCTTGCTAGACACTTCCCAGGGCTCCGTGATGGCCCCGGGAAATCCGACCTGGGCCATGCTCTCTGGGTGCCTCGAGCCTCCCTCACCTCACACTCTGCTGGGAATCCCACACAGTGCCACCACGGGTACGTCACTTCCCCGTGCCTGTTTCCCCACCCATGAAATGGGTACAGCCTTGGTGCCTGCGTCACAGGTTTGTGGGGACGTGTAAAGGAGTTAACACAAGGAACGGGTTTAGTCCAGGTCCAGGCACTTGGTGAGAATACTAGAAGGTGTTGCTGGAAGCTGCTGGGTTTTTTCACGGCTCTGCATCCCTCCTGGGTCAAATGGAAAGTCACAGCTCTCTGTAACCTTTTTTTTTTTTTTAAGATTTTATTTATGTATTTGACAGAGAGAGACACAGCGAGAGCAGGAACACAAGCAGGAGGAGTGGGAGAGAGAGAAGCAGGCTTCCTGCAGAGCAGGGAGCCTGAGGCGGGGCTCGATCCCAGGACCCCGGGATCATGACCTGAGCCGAAGGCAGACACTTAACATCTGAGCCACCCAGGCACCCTGGCTCTCTGTAACTTGACAGTGGGATAGCAGCACAGAAGCCCTGTCTGCTATGATCATGGATTGTGGCTACAAATTTTATTTCTTTTATTAATTTTAAAAGATTTATTTATTTTAGAGAGAGAGAGTGTGCACAGGCAGGGGGAGGGGCAGGAGGAGAGGAAGGAAGCAGATGTCCCATCAGATGCTTAACCAACGGAGCCACCCAGGTGCCCCAGATAAAGACCCCTTTAAAAATCATAACCAAAGGGGCGTCTGGGTGGCTCGGCTGGTTCAGTTTCCGACTCTTGGTTTGGGCTCAGGTCATGACCTCGGGGTCGTGAGCTGGAGTTCGGAACAGGGCTCCGGGCCGGGGGATGGAGGCTGCTTAAGATTCTCTCTTTCCCTCTGCCCCTCACCCCCAGCTTCCTCCCAAATAAATTAATAAATAAATAAAGGGTCTCTATCTTATACAGACACACCAAAAAAAGGGGTTTTTTTCATTACCCACATCATCTTTCTTGCAAACCTCGCTGTTGCGTCTGCATTTTTGCTACACCTTGTAAGTTAGTTGTCTTTGTTTAAGCAACGCAATTAACATGAGTTCGTAAAAAGTGTGAGTGTCTCGGCACACCCAGTCTCTCTGATACTCCGGGAAGCACCTGACTGCTGGCTGGTGAGCCGCCACCCTCCCTCCCACGGCTGCATTTCTGTGAAATGTCCAGAATGGGTGACTCTACCCACCCACCCCCACCAGGCACCCGCGGAGTGCTGGCAGAGCACCCAGAAAGACCCACCAGACTCAACCCTCCCGGGCCCCCACGAGGCGCCCGCCTCCCAGCAGGGTCATCACCCTCGGGGCGGATGGGGCCACACCCTCCTTTCCTGCCCGATTCCAGGCCACAGCAGCCACTCCCTGATGTGGACCAGCCCACTGCTGGGGGGCAGGTGGGGAAGAGGGGACGCACCATTCTGGGGGTAGACACAGGGCAGCCACGCTGGCAGAGGACGTCCCCGTTCTTCCCGCGCCCAGCCCCATCCTGGACCCCAGCGCCTCGGCCCGCCCTCCCTGCCTGGCTTCGGGCCCTACCTCCCCGCCACCACCCCTGCCACCACCCCGTCATGGGGCTGGGCCAGACCCGCAGCGCCCAGGGCTGGGTGTGCAGTCAGACCTGGGTGGACCCAACGCTTCCTCTGTGACATCTTGGGGACATTCCTCACCACCCTGGCCCGTTTCTGCTTATGACAAATGGAAAAGATAACCGAATGTTGCTTAGGCCTAACTGGGACACTCCGAGAAACACCCTCCCCGGGCCGGCACCCGCCAGTCACCGGCCCCTTTCTCCCTCTCAGCCTGCACGTCCCTCTGGCTCTGGGCTCCTGGGGCAGCAGGGAGCTGCTGAGAGGCCCAGCCAAGCTGCAGTCCCCAGGGCTCCCCGCCGCGCGCGGCAGCTTCCGTGACCCCCAGCTCCCGGGCGCCACCCGCTCCCCCGAGCCCGGCCTCCGTTCATCCGTGTTGGAGAAGCCCAGACTGCGGAAGCACTCCAGGCCGGCTCCAGGCTGGCCACGCTGACCACATACTCACCCTCATTCTGCCAGAAAGACCAGCCTGTGGTTGGGAAGAACAGCCATTATGGTTTCCAGAAAATTCCTCTGAGCAGGGAGAAGCTGTTTGCCATTCCTGAGGCCTCTCCAGTCGGTCTGAATGCGGTTTTCCAATTAAGCTGGGACCGCTCCCAGACCTCTGCTTTAAACAACCATCTCTCCGCTTTCCCTCTCAAGAAACAAAACCCTCGGGCACACCCCTCCCTTTTACTGGGTTTCGAACGACCTCTGCGTGTTTTTTCCTGCTTACACAGGTGGTGCACATTCTATCGCCCAGAAGCGCTGGTGGGAGGGCACCTGGGCGGTCGGAAGTCCAGGGCCATGCATGGGGTGGGTCTGCTCACCAGGTTGGGGACTGCACAAGGAAAACCGAGCCTGGGGAAGGAAGACAAGCCCTCCTCTGGGCCAGACGAGCGAGATTACACTTGGAAATTCTTAACTCTGCCTCCGGTTAAGAACGTGGGGAGAAGGTTGAAGATCCCGGGCTGGCTCGGAGGTCCTCAGCCCAAGTGAGATATCGGGGGTTGGACGTGACCTTTAGGTCCTGTGCTGAGAGAGGAAAAAGCTAAGGACAAAACAAGGAAGAGGGGACCGGTGAAGAGAAATGGTCAGAGATGTGGGAGGGGATAGACAGGAGGAGGAGAGAGGCACGCCATGGGCCAGCCACGTCTCGTGGCCAGAGAGGCCGTTTAGATGAGGTCTCCGAGGTCTACCGATCTGCCACCCATGATGTCACCAACCACCAGGATGCACCAAGCCTGCTCTGAGTCTAGCCTTTAAGAAGACGGGCCGCTGCTACTTCCTTCCTCTCTGAGGACACTCCCCGGCAGAACCCAGGCCCCATGCCTAGAGGAGCCCAGCCTGGGACACGAGCAGCCTCCCCAGGCGGCACGCAGTGGCGGCTCTGTGAGCAAGGCGTCCTGGGGGCCCCGGCGCGCTCAGGCTTACCCACGACGGCAGCCGGGCCGGAAGACCTCCCCGGAGCCCTGTCCGCTCACCGAATCGGCGGGTAAACAATTCCTTTGCAGCCTTCTCTGGAACAAGGTCAATGATTTGGTGGGGATAGAGGCCCAACCAAAAGGGGTAAATTGTGAACAGGTGTGCATGTGCGTGTGCCCCTGTGTGTGCAGGGAACAGAGACGGCGTTCAGAAGCTCCTCCCTGAGGAAGCTGACTGAGCGTGAGAGGAGGAGGCGGAGGGGATTTGCTCAGGGCACATCACTACTTCACGGGTTCCTTCCTCACAGTCCCGGGCCATGAGCCCACCCCTCAAAGCCAGCTCACAGCTCCCGCAGGGGGTCTGCCAGAGACACCCATGGTGAGGGGAGCAGCCCTTGCAGTCAGAGCCTTGGCCGGGGTCCCTGCCACTTAACTCCTGGACCTCAGTCTCCACCTCTCTAAAGTGGGGCCAAGGATACTCGACCTGCCAGTGGTTCGGGGCTGTGGCTGGAAATAAACAAAATGAAGGATACAGACCCTGTCAGGGGAAAGGCCAGTGCAAGGGGTTATCATTACGACTCTCCAAAGGGAGGAGGGGGTGGGGGTCCAGGAGCTCGCCGTCTCCCTCGGGGGGGGGGGCACGACGCATTTCTATACAAGCAGCTCAGGAAGGTCAAGGTTGTCCCAGGGCTTTGAATCTCAGCACCAACTTGAAGAAAGCCCCCAGGGTGGCTCAGACGGTCACCGAGAGCCTGCCCGGCCCTTGGCCCCAGTGAGAACTCCTCAGATTTGCGGGTACGTCGACGGCTGCTTCTGGGCCCCAAAACGACGGCCATTCCCTGAGCATTTGCCAGAGATGCCGGCACCCTCTCTGTTTATCATAATCTCATTTTCCGCCTCCAACATCTGTAGCTGAAAAATCAGTGCTACCTCCTGGGGTGGGGGAGCGAGCACCAGAAAATGAGGCTGAAAACCTCATACAGTACAAAAACAGTCACGGGCACATTTCTCCCCCTGACCTGCAGGCAGTGTCCTGACCTGAGGTGTGTGCGACCTGGGGGAGCTGGAGAAAGGGGGCGTGAGCCACATAAAGGGGGAAAATAAATAAAATCGCACATCGTGCTCGGAGAGGGTCCACGGTAGCGACCCATCGCGGCGGGGCAGGCTCTCCTGATGGCGGCGGCTTTCGGGCTTTGCACTGGTTTCCATGGCACCCGCGCCTTCATAATCCTCACCCAAACAGCTCTCCTTCAGCTCACCTTGTGTCACCGAGCCAGAGGAGACATGGAGTAAGTGTGACAAATATGCTGATAGTGAGAAAGTAGCGGGTGCGTGCGTGGTGTGTGTGTGTGTGTGTGAGAGAGAGAGAAAGAGAGAGAGAGAGAGGGCAGGGACGGGCAGAGCCAGGGTTTTCCTCCAGAATAAGTGACCTTGGTCATTGCCTGGGGCTCCGAGGGCATATCTGGGAGCCAGGCCAACCAAAGTCTGATTTGGAGAAATCCATGGACTCAGACCCCTGCCGGGTTTGGAGGGGAACGTGCCTGGGACCCCCTGCCGTGGACGGTCAGGTCCTTCACAGCAGGTGGCTCATGAATGCAGAACTCTGAGCCTTTCTCAGCCTCAGAACCCCTAGAGAAGGAGGTGTGCAAACCATCGCCCCCTCCAAGAGCCTAAGCACCCCCATCTGGTGACGTTTTTCTCTTGCATTCGTTCAACAACTACTGAGCGCCTTCGCGGGCCAGGCACGGGACTGGGCTGCGGGCAGAGCTGCCGGCCGGACCGGCCACGCACCACCTTTCCCTCTCTGCACCGGACTCAGCAGACAAGCAAGCTTGCCCCGAAATCTCACCCCTTGTGGCATCCTCCACTTGCCTGCCGCTCAGATCAGACCCCCGGCGGCCTCGAGCTGCTGAAAAGGACACCAGGTGCTCCGTTCTCCCTTTCATCTGGGTCTCTCTCCCGCTTCTGTCTCCTGTTTAAAAATGCTCTTTAATGGTGGGAAAGTTAGCATAAAAGAGACAGAAAATGAGACTCAGGAAGGATGTCCGAAGTGCAGGGATATGTTAGCCTGCCGGAGGCTCTTCCTCTCCAAGCCCAGCGGCTGGGAGCTGGGCCTCCCCTCTCGCCTCCCGCCAGCAGAGGCGGGCCATGGGTCGGGGGTGGGCATCTGGCACCAGGTGAGCTCAGGACTATGGGAGACCATCGTCTGCTGCTGGATCCCTGTGGGCATCTGGTGCGTCACCCTAGGGCCCCAGAGAGTCAAAGTCTCCATGAGCTGTGCTCCTTCTCTACCCAGAGAGCCAAGCCACCACTCCCCGCTCCTTTCCCCGGGGCACCTGGCCGTGTGCCCCACCGCCCTCGGGAAGGCCAGTTGAGCTCCTGCCACAGACTCCCCCCTGACCGAGCCCACTCTGCACCCTCACGTACCCACACGAAGATACCAGGACCCTGGTCTACAAAGGAGCCAGTTAGAGAGTGCTGCCCCAGGTCCCGCCTTCCCGGAGAGGGGGCTGGCTGTCCCCCAGGCAAGCCCGGGGGCACGAGAGAAAGGCTGGATGGCCCCGTGGTGGGAGGATGGGCTCTAGAGCCAACGCGCCTGGGCTCACATCACATCAAGTCAGCTTCCCACTTATTAACCGTGGGACCCAGCCTGTCCCCATTTTCCAGTGCATCCCCGTGGGGGCAGGGGGAGTAGCACCGTCTCCCTGAAACGCTGCCAAGGTACCAAGGTAAGGTACTCAAAACAGTGCCCGGCGCCCAGGAGGTGCGGAGCAGAGACCTGGGGACAGAGGCACGAAGCAGAGCTCTGCGTTCAGCCAGACCCTGAATGCGCCCCCTGCCCCCGCTGGCAGAACGCGAGGTTGGAAGTTGGGTATCCCACCCGCCCCACAGTCAGATCCAGGGAGACAGAACCTCCCAGGGGTGTCCCTGTCCCGGGGGCCCCGGGCCTCCTCCACCAGGACTGAAGAAGCAGAGTGGGTTGTGGGAATGGGGCTGAGCTGCTGCCTCAGGGTCACCCCACTCTGCACAACTCCAGGGGTGCCACGGACATCCATGGGACCCCGTGACCTCTTCCACACGGAGGGCAAGTCCCATAGGAGACAGGCCGAGGCCATTCGTCCACTGGAGGCTGTGTAAAGGCCCGGAGGATGAGCCAAGAAGGGAGAGAGGCAGACGGAGAGGACACGGAGTGCATGGGAGCCCACTTTGGCAGCAGGGCCCAGCCTGGGGGGATGTGGGTTTTCCCTTCTCCTACAGCAGGGTGGCCTGGCTCTGTCCTTGAGACTGGAAAGGGACTGGGAGAAACAGCTTGATGGACTCCTGGTCCACACCATCTCAAGCCCCACCTCTAAGACCAGTGACTCTCAGGGCCACAGGCTCCCTGCACCCCAACCCCCCACGGCCGGGGGCAGGGGCTGCGGGCACCCCGAGCGACGACGCGGGTTCCTCCCTGCCTCTGTCCCATGCTGACTTCCGCTCAGTCGCCAGGGAGATGGCAGCCAGCCCCCCCAAAGCCTCCCTGCACTGAGAGAAGACAGACAGGAGGACGGATGGGGGCCAAGGCCATGCTCCTTCCCATGGCCGGGGGGAAGGGGGAATCACAGGGACAGAGCAGTGACTGGACACATGGCTATGGGGTGTGTGCAAGGGCACGTGTGTGCAAGGACACATGTGTGCCTATGTAAACGCAGCGTGCTCAAGCACGTGGAAGTATGGATGCGTGCAAATGGGCACGCGTTTGTGTCTGGGCACACGCACGTGTGTGCGAGGGAGAGAGGGAGCAGGAGGAGAGCAGAGCTGACCAGAGGGTCCTCCTGCCCCCACAGAGCAGCCTACAGGCAGCCCCAGGAAGTCGGAGCTGCAGGGCCCGCCGCTGGCTGCTTCTCAGAAGCCGGCACACGGCGGGGGCACGGTGACTTGCCGGTGCCCGACCAACAGATGGCACAGGTCGTGGGTGCCTCCCGGTCCAGGATGTGCTCCCCCCTTCCCCCTCACCTTCAGCAGCTCCCCCTCCAGGCCGGCACACCCCATCCCCAGGCCCCCAAAAGAGGCTTCTCTCAACACGGGCTGCCTCCTCCGCACCCAGGAACAAGGGGGTTTCCTGCCTGTTCTTCAGGCCGGGTGACGTCGGCTGTATTTCTAGTGTTCAGCCAAAGAACCTTCCGGGCCTTCGTTTGCCTGGACGCAGAGGCCTTCGGGGACGACCTCGGCTGGCTTGACTGCCGCCCAGCGCCTTGCAGCCGTCCAGGCCAGGGCTGCTTCCAGACCACTGCGAAGTAAGAAACAGGGCCCGACAAAAGGAGCTGGGGACTAGGACTTCCTCAGCCCAGATGCGCCCGTGGACGTGGCCAGTGTTCCCAGCTGCGTTGACTGGGGCTGGAACTGAGCCCCCTCACACCTGAGCGTGTGGGAGACCCCAGGATGCCAGCAGCGGCTTTGACCCCGGAGTGCCCAGGCTGGCCCCGCTCCGGAATCTGCACCCCGAGTGTGTGGTGGCCCGGACATGTCCAGAGACGAGCAGACAGCTGACCACCACAGGAGACCCCCACCAGGCCCTTCTCTGGGCTCTCCAAGGGTCCTGGCAACCCACTCTGGGTCTTGTCACCCTCAAGATCAGGAAATTCTCCTTGGGTGAGCTTCCCGAGTCAGAAGCCTGGCCGTGTCCTAGCAGACCCACCTGCCCTATCTAGGGCCCCCAGATGTGGTCTGGGAGTCACAGCATGCCCGATTCAGCGTCTTGCGGAGACCGAATGCGCCCCTCACCCAGGTCCTGGCCTGGAGCAGAGACCGCCTTCCTTCTCAATCTGGGCCCCAAGACGGGTTCCCCTCTCCATGCCTCTTCCCTCACCTAGCTCCAGACTCGAGGCCCTCGGGGCTGGGCAGGCCTCAGTCTCTCTCTCTCTGCCCCCCCATCTCGTCCCTCTGCGGGGATCTCTGGCCCTGTCCTTCAGGAAGCCGTGGAGACAGTGCCCTCTCCTAGATACCTCTCTTGTTCCCAAGTCTGGCTTGGGTGTCACCCCTGGGGGCCTCTGTCATGCCCCAAACATCGGTGGCCACAGCACCGACCACGGTGGGCTGGGATTACCCCAACACCTGCCTCACAGGGGTATCACCTCTGGCAGGAAGAGAGTCCAGAGCAGAGGGTCATATGCCCATCACATAGCGCGCAGTATATGTCCGTGATGCACACGTGGCATGAGCGGGTCTCCCCGGTGCAGAGCCAGACCCCACCCTGGAGCCAGTGACCCCAACCGATGGGACCGAGGTGGGACTGGGAGCCTCTTCCAGAGGGCTGCTGGGAGAGCGGCCCGTCTGCCGGCCCTACCTCCACCCTCCAGCTCCTGTCCCCCCACAGTCCCCGCCACCTCCTGATGCCGACTCATCAGCTGTTGCCATGGAGACCAGCCCACAATCAGCTCGGTGCCCTCCCACTGCACGGGGCGGGCAGAGCAAAGGTGGCAGCCAGCCGCTCCCGAGAAAACCTGCCTGGCGAGGGGGCGCCCGGCTCTGGACTCACACAAGCCGGGGTTCGGGGCCAGCACCCGCCCGCTCGCACTGTCCTTCCCACCGCAGGGTGACCCCGGGCAAGTCACTTCACCTCCCTGAGACACGCGGGATTTGAGGGATGAGATGAACCACGCCGGGCAAGGGTCACCAGCGTCTCCTTTCAGGGTGCCAGCCGCGAATGAGCTTTGTTTCTCCAGAGTTTCCGTCCCTTCGGCCTTTGTGGCCAATTCCCCCTCAACTCAGGTGGGACCCGAGGAAGAAGGAGAGACTCCAGTCCCTGCAGCAGGAACAGACTGGGACACGTGAGGACAAAGAGGAAGCCTCGGCGGCCGCTGACGCAGTCCAGCCCCGAGCCGTGAGTGTGGGAGCCACGCCGGCCGCTTGCCGGATAATGAGCAAAGCTACTCGGGGCAGCGGCCCTTCCTCAAAAGACGTCAGTTGGTGTCAAACTCACCCGGTGGCCTCCGGGTCTCCCTGGAGTAAGGCTGGGGCAGGAGGTGTCCCCTGGTCGCCTCACTGCCCTGCATGGTGCCCGTTTCTGGAGACGCCTGGTGACCCCTGAGCCTGCAGGGGCCTGGGGACTAGAACGTGCAGAGATGCCGTAAGTGGCCAGTGGCACCGAGGAAGCCGGCTCTCCCCGGCAGCCTAGGCCGGCTCGGATCCCGCACGGAGCCAAACACTGAATCTCAGGCAGGCCTGCGCGCGCCCGGGTCTGAAATGCCGCCCCCCACCTCCCTTTCCGAAACGTCAGTCCAGCCCAGCTGCTGGGTTTTTGTCTGCCGGGAACGGTCCCCAAAGTTGGAGACAGGAAGTGGTCCCTTTTGTTAAATGCTAGATGGGCAGATGGAAGGACAAATGGACGTCGGCGGGAAGTGGAGGAAAGGAGCAGCTAAGGGAGTCCTTCTCACAGGGAGGCCGCAGAGATCCTGAGAGCAGTGGGGGGGCTGGGCAGGCTCTGGGAGCCAGGATTCCGGGGCCGGGATCTCTGGACGCCTCTCCGGGGGCTGGGGGTAGAGGAGGAGGGGACCCACAGTTCTGCTCCTTACTCTCTTTCCCCTGGACTCTCCGTAGCCTGAAAGGCTGGACTACGAGGCAGGAATCCCCACCCCAGACCGACCTGTCACTGTGCCCCTACCCCCGGGCCCACCTGCCCTTGCCACGGACTCACACCTGCCACACAGGCGCCGCTTGGTGTCCTCGCCTCGCTGCTCCGCCAGTCGAGGCTAAATGAAGACAGGAGGGCTGCAGACGGATCGCCCCAGGTGGGTCTGCCTGGAACACACTTGGTAACACCTTAACACAAAGACAGGGGGGCAGAGGGTCTTCTACGTGCTTCTTCGATCCGGAACACGCCAAACAGAAAGTTGGAGCAAATTTAGAGAAAACGTGACTAAACATGGTTTGGGGGGAGGATAATAAAAATAGATACTGCCCCAACCTCTTGGAAGACCCGATGGTTCTAGAAGACCCGTACTTGGCCCCCGGGCGCTGTGAGGGGCATCCGGTTACCCCATTTCACAGAGCAGGACCCCGAGGCTCCAGCAGTTGCGACTCGCCCGTACGTGGGGCGCGTGAGCAGCGGCGCTAGGGTGTCCGTCGGAGAACCGGGAGCCTGATGCAGTTATCCGTACCGAGCCCAGTGTCTTCACTGCCTCCCGGGGCTGCCGGGGCTGTTGACCGTGAGAACCGTCCTTGGGGGCGAGCGGCAGGACCCACAGGTTATATTTGCTGTTTGCGTACAGCACCCCAAAAGTGGACAATCTCGGGAATTCGTGGTGTAATTCTCTTCAAGGCATTTGCAGACACTCGCCGGGAAAGAGAAGTTGCTGGGTTGAAAGTAGCCGTTCCTCGAGACACCAGCATGCGCGGCTCAGGAAGGATCCACAGACCGGGAAAGACGGAGCGGAAACACAGAAGGGTTTTCACAGCCGCTAAGCAGATGTGCGGCTTCGTCTCCCAGGACAAGGAGGAGGGCCCCTGGGCGGGTCCCCGACGTCCCCCTCCTCAGATGTGAGTGTGCGAAGAGCTGGTGGGGTCTCACATGCCGTCCAGATCGGGGACTTGCAGAAAGGGAGGAACGAGAAAGACTTCGCTGATCACCCTTGGACCCCCGTGGGGCCTGAGGTTCAGGGGCCGCACAGTTGGGGAAATAGCCGCTCAGGACCCCGAGAGGTAACACAGAGGATAAGAGGGAGCGTGGCTCTGGGTGAGCCGTGGGCCATCCTGCTCGCTCAAGTTCTCCTTCCATCCTCTCCACCCCGAACACTAAAGACCGCCCCCAGGATTTCTCTGGTCTCCCCCGCTACTTGAAAGGCATGACTTCATTATACTATAGACCCTTCCAGGCTAGGGACTATCTAGGGACACTGTCTTTCCATCTCCAGCACCTAGCTGCCTTCCTAACCCACGGCAGCCACTCAAGTGTTTGTTGAGTGAATGAATGACCCACGAACGAGTCAGCTAATGCTACGATAATACCGCCTAACAGATAATCCCCCGCATCTCAACGACTCACAACGGAAATCACTGACCTTTCTTCTTGTCCATGGGGACAAGCCCACAGGGTCTCTTCCAGGACCACAAGTGTCTCCTTTAGGGACCAGCAGCCACAGGGAGCCCGTTCTGCTCATGCTGAATAACTGAAACACAAGAGCGCCATCACACGTGCATGTACGAAGACACCACCCAGGCCACACCCACAAACGCGCCATGTGTGGCCACGGCCACCGTCAATGGGCTGGGGTAAACGGTGCACCCACTCCAGCGGGGGGCACAGCAAAGCCACCTGGCAAAAGACGCAGACGTGAAATTCTGCATAGAGGGGAAGCGAGGATTCTGGAACCAACGGTCCGACCTGCCACAAAGCAGAGCATGGAAACAACGGCAGATCTCCGCGTCCTTTGCAGGCTCGTTCCGACAGGACGTGTGGAAATCGCTCCGAGAGGTATGAGGCACCGGTGAAATGCTATGACACAGCAATGTCATGACGAAATGTCCCTTCCACGGGACAGCAGAGTTGCCATAAAGAGACCTCACTTTTGGAGAGGAATGGGGTGCAGGCCAGAGGGACCCGTCTCACCATGGGACCAGAGCTGTATGGGGCCCGTTAATGCGGCTCTAACGAGCCTCCTGGGCCAGTGGTCCTCAGAGGATGGCCGTGGGAAGGCCCCGGGGGGTGCCGGGCTGGCCTTGTAAAAGCTGTTAAGATAGAGAACACCTGGGGGTGTCAGCAACCCTCCCAGCCCCGTGTCAGCGTATCCCCGGATTCGGGAAAAGGGGGACCGGCCCCAGGTTCAGAAGGTCCCTGCCTCCCCCTTCCAAGGGCACACACACGTGCTCCTACCAGCCCTGCTAGTTTTCAGAAGTTTGTGCATTTTTTAGTCTCCTTTTTTTTTTCCCCCTTTCCAAAGCTCCGCTCACCCAAGAGAATAATGTAAACACTTAGGATGGCATTTTAATAGTCCCAGGGGCATTGATCATTATTATGAATTTGAAAATAGCTGAGTTACGAATGTTTGACAGGGCAATCACGCAGTGCTCGCTCCGTCGTGAAATCTTACCCGCCCGGTGGTGTCCTTATTCTCTGAGCACTTTCTCCTCTGTTGTCTCAAAGGGGAGGAGTTACTCTCCCAGTTAGGGCAATCCGAAGACAGGGGTCACAAAGGGTCAGAAAGCTCGCCAACCGGGCGATGCCACCGGGAGGGATCGGAGCCAGGTGGCCTCCTCTCCCCCCTGCTAGAATTTCCCAGACTTCATCCTCAGCTCCTCCAACCACCTCGCCTCTCCTGGCCACCCGAGACTCCAGATCCGCGCCTCACTCCCCAGATCCCACCCCGGCCCCACCTGCGCCGCCTCCTGGTCTCATGCTACCAATTACCTCCCCCCTCCTACAGCCTTTCCTGTGCCTGGTACCGTCCTGCCTCTGTGCACAGATGCGATCTGGTCTCTCCCCCAGCCAGCCCCCCATAGATCACCCTCCTGCAAACACACAGATGCCCCCCTGCCCTCCCCCACCGGGGTCCCCTGAAAGCAGGGCAGGCGGGCTCTTTAGCAGGTGACCCCAGGCAGTGGGGGCCAGAAGGGGCCTGCGGGGTGCAGTCTGGTCCACACCCACCACGTGGGTGCCACAAGGACATGCTATCGGTCACCCCAAAGACCAAATATATCCGAGGCCCCCAGACTGGCCTGGGGTTCAGGGGCATGTGCCACCATCCATGCTTCCTGGGTGGGTCCCCTGCCTGGGCCGGTGCTGGGGCGTGGGCCTCGTGCTGGGACCCCCAGTGCCACTTGCTACTTCCCTGCCTTCTGTAGTCGCTGGCTCTAACTCTCCATTTCCCCGGCAGTGGGAATCAGCCTCCAGTTCCAAGGGAAGGGTTTCAGGGCAGGCTAACCTCCCACTCCCAGCCCAGGAGGAGGCCGTGCTGGGGAAGAAGCACCGACAGTCATCGACCCCCATCCTGTACCAGGTGCCAAGACAGGCGATCTGCACGCACGCTGTCCTCTCACCGTCCTCAAACCCGAACCCTAGTGGGCAGGGCCCGTCGTTCCCATTTTGCAGATGAGAAGACTGAGGCTCAGAGAGAACAAGGAGTTTGCTCAAAACTACTGTGTCTCAGTCAGCTCCGGCTGCATTAACAAAATACCGCAGACAGGGGCTTTGAAGGGTAGACATGCATCGCTCACCGCTCTGGACACCGGAAGTCCAAGATCGGGATGCGGGCAGGTTCGGTTCCTGGTGAGCGCTTTCTCCCCAGCTTGCAGACCTTGACCTCCCTGCTGTGTCTTCATGGGGCAGGAGAGTCTGGAGTCTCTTCTCTTCTTAAAAGAGCATGTGTTCCATCAGGGATCCAGCTTCATGACCTCATCCAAACCCAACGACCCCCCAAAGGCCCTGTCTCCAAAAATCACATTGGAGGTTAGGGCTTCAACGTAGGAATGTGGGGTAGCACACAATTCAGCTCATAGTGCTCAGCTGATAAGAGGTGGCACCAAGATCCAGACTGGGGTCTGCCAGAGGGGCGCCCGGCTGGCTCAATCCGTAGAGCACACGACTCTTATCTTAAAGTCAGGAGTTCAAGCCCCACGTTGGGTGTGGAGATGACTTAAAGACAAATAAACTTGGGGTGCCTGGGTGGCTCAGTGGGTTAAGCCTCTGTCATGATCTCAGGGTCCTGGGATCAAGCCCCGCATCAGGCTCTCTGCTCGGCAGGGAGCCTGCTTCCTCCTCTCCTTCTGCCTGCCTCTCTGCCTACTTGTGACCTCTCTCTCTCTCTGTCAAATAAATAATCTTAAATTATTTAAAAAATGGTAAATAAATGAATAAATAAACGAACTTCAGGTGCACCTGGGGAGCTCAGTCGGTTAAGCATCTGACTCGATTTCAGCTCAGGTCACGATCTCAGGGTTGTGGGATCGAGCCCCACGTTGGGGCTCTGCACTGGGTGTGGGCCCTGCTGGGGATTCTCTGTCTCCCTGCCCCTCCCCTCCCCAATAAATAAATAAACAAACTTGGAACTCAGGTCTTCCAGAGTCAACACAGGCTCTCACCCCTCGTCAGTCTGTCTCTCTTCAGGAGACAAGCACCAGCCCCACCATGGGACTATAGACAAACTGGTCACACGGGGCCCTTGGGTCGGGGGCTTGGGAGGACAGGCCTGGGGACCATGGCTGAGGGTCCCCTTCCTGCTCCCCCTGCACAGGCTGGCCAGGGCGTCCCTCCCCCGGGAATGTCCCCTGGGGGCATCTTCCAAGGCCATTTGTCCCACCTCTCCTAGGAGCCCCCCAGGCCACAGGTCACTTCCCACAAGGGGTCTGAGCATTCAATCCAGGACCCCTGTCCCCATGCAACCCTGACAGCCCAAGGGACAGTTCCACGATCTCCAGGATGGTGGAAAATTCCAGACCAGCCATCTGACCAAGGCTAACATGGGCTGGCCATCCTCGCAGGTGCCACGTCGCTATCACCATGACCTGTGTCCCCTGGCTTTTTCCTAGAGTGTGGGGCTTGGGGGTCAAAGCTGGGCAGGGGCAAGAGAGTGACAAGAACAGTGTGCTGTAGTGGGTTCACACGTGGTGGGTCGAATCCCCTAAAAGGTGGCCGTCAAGTTCTAACCCCAAGTGAATGTGAGGTTATCTGGAAATAAGGTCTTCGCAGAGGGAATTAGTTAAGATGAGGTCATAGGGATCTGGCCCTAAATTCAACAGCCCGTGTGGCAAGAGGGAAATTCAGACACGGACACACCTGCAGGAGAAGTTCAAGGGACAACGGAGCCAGAGATTGGGTTGATGTGTCTGCCAGCCGAGGACCAGCCAGGCCTGCCAGCCGCCCCCAGAAGCCGGGAGAGAGGGGTGGGACAGGCTCTCCCTAGAGCCGCAGAGGGAGCCACCTTTGTCGACACCTCGATTTCGGGACTTCTGGCCTCCACAACCGTGTAAGAGTCGAGTCCCCCAGTCTCCGGGGATTTGTGCGAGCGGCCCTAGCCCTCCTCAGAAAGACACGGGGTGGGGGTGGCTGTCAGTGAGTCCTCGCGGGAGCATCACGCAATACTGTGACTTGTAATAGGAAATAGATTGGGTTTTCATCCCCGTTTCTGCCACAGACCTCCTAAAGCCCTGGGGATTTCCTAAGTGGGGAGAACAATAAAGATGTCTTTTGTTAATGTTGAGTCTGTGGCTGAGGTTGGGGGCTGGCTGCCTTGTGACAGAGGGTCGGAACACTGAGTCCCATCCACTGACCTCCAGGAAGGGAGAGGGGCTGGAGGTCAGGCCGGCACCAATGGCCCATGCTATATAACCCGTCATGCCGTGGTAAGGAAGCCTCCATAGAAACCCAAGGGACCGGGTTCGGCGAGCTTCCCGGTTGATGGACACGTGGAAATCTGGAAGGGGCGGCAAGCCGGGAGACGTCTTCCCCCTTCCCCACACGTTGCCGTCTGCATCTCTCCCCTCCGGCTGTTCTGAGTTACCGCCTGTTTTAATACACTGGTGAGACACTGAGGAAAAGGGTTTCCCGAGTTCTGGGAGCCACTCGAGCAAATTAATCAGACCCAAGGAGGAGGTCGTTGGAACCTCCAAACTATAGCCTGTCGCTCAATTGACCTCTGGAGGGGGAGGGGGCAGCCTGGTAGGACTGAGACCTTACCCTGGGGGGTCTGATGCTGTCTCCAAGCAGATGTGTCAAAACTGAGTCTCATTGTAAGACCCGAAGCTGGTGTCAGGGAATTCCTCAGTGGTGTGATGGGGAAAGCCATATGCCTGGGAATTGGGTCCCAAAACACTTTAATACCAACACTGGGCACCTACCACCCAGCAGACAAGGCAGAACTTGAGGTCTGAGGGAGCTTGGTCCGGTGCAACCCCTACTGGGGGCCGGCACTTCATGCCCTCAGTCCAGGGTTCTCAATACCCACCTCCCAGCACTACTCAAAATAACAGTAAGAGGGCCAACCCTTCCCAGGCACCTGCTAGGACCTCACAGACATTACTTCCCACCCTCTGAGACACATGTGGTCATTGCAGATCAGAGGAGCGGATCACAGAGAAGCTTCTAGAACAGTCATGGCACACAGGCGTGCTCAGTACGGTTCCCGTCTTTCCTCACGAGGAGGCAGGGAACCACAAGGCTTTCTTTTGTGGCTGCTTGTAACTAAGAAGGTCAACAGAGTAGTAGGTGTCAAAGGCTGAAGGGTCAGGCCTCGTGGCTTCGTGGCCCTCGTCCTCCCAGCGCCTCTCCCCAGCAGGCCTGCCCCTGCCCAAAGCTGAGACAAGACCTCCTCACTCCCGGCCCATGGTTCTATTATTTCCCCGATACCTGGCTCCCCCTTAACTCTGTCCTGGGGGTCACCTGCCGACCTTCCCATCACCACTCACAAGCCCCCCCCTGGGCCCTTGTGCTGTGCCAGATGTCCACACTGCACCATGGAGCCCCAAAACCGCAGACACTATCCCCGACCTCAGGAAGCAGACCTGGCCCACCTCCAGAGACACACAGGCCTCGAGGGATGGGAGAAGCCACAGGCCATCCTGACTCCCTGCGCCCACACCCCTGCCCTCCTGTGCCACCTCGCAGGGATCACCTGTAAGTCCCGGTCTCTCCGACTGGGGCCCCCACAGGCTGGGGCGGGGGAATGAGGGACACCAGAAGGCCCAGGACACGTTCATTGGCACATCTTGCTGGGGTAATCATTTTACTCAAAAAACCGGGGGGTGGGAGGAAGGGGAAGGTCGGGAATTCCGTCGGCAAAACCGTCTGAAACCTAGTGGGTCTATGAAGGCACACAGGGCTGTACTACGGGGCAGGCGCACCTGCGTTTCCGAGACAAGCCTCTGTGATTCACACACCCCTGCTCTGGTCGCCAGCAGTCCAGAGTGTTGGGGATCCACCTCCCCCCACCCTCCTGCCTGCTGCTGGGAGGGACATCCTCGCCCCGCACGAGGCACTCCCGTCTTCCCGAGAGGACATCCTCCACTCCCCTCTAGGCCCACCCCGAATGCTCACCCTCCTCTTGGTCCAAGAGAGCTTGGCCACGAAGCGGGCACTGCACGATGGCCCCCGAAGTCCCTAAAGCCTCCTTCCAGCGAGGGCAGCAGCCCCAGCCCAAGGCGCGAGGACACTAGCATTAATCATTCTTCTCCTGTTCTGCCAGGCCCCCCACGTCCTGTAGGTGCCGCATACATACCCGTAACCTTTAAACACCAGGGTGGCAGCCCCAGGGAGGAAGAGCTCAAAATCCTCGCCCACGGCCCCCTCCTCCACCCTCCCTCCCCCATCCCAGAACAGAAATGGGTTTAGAATAAGGAGGAAGAGCTTCTCGCAGACCCAGCCCATCCATCAGACTGACTGAGTTCGGGCCATCAAGAACCCAGGGAGGTTTTCCAAGCAGGATGAAGGCCAAGGGATAATGGTGGAGACACCGGCTGAGCCTCACCGTCTACCTTCCCCAGGGACAGCTGTGTCCCTGATGACAGGGCCTTTCCCACCAAGGGGGCAAGCGGCCCTGAGGGTCCAGGGGCTCCTGGGGTCCAGGAGGCAGGGGCTGTGCCTGGGGCCGGACACCAGGCTACTGGGCTCATTCCACCACTTGCTCAGTAAAGCCTCTGGAGCCTCCGACACCTTCCAAGGCATGACCTCGGTGCCAGGGATGCAGGGAGAAATCAGAGAATTCTCTGCCCCCAGAGTCTGTGAGGGAGGGGAGGCAGGCTTGCAGGAAATCATTGTTACAGGCATGAGGCTGCACCCTAGGAGGGGGTAGGGAGGAGGCACCGTGGGGCCCCGAGAGGGGAAGGAAGCACAAGTGGCCAGAGAGAAGACAGAGACTGCATCCCTGCCAAGGGGATATTTGGTCTGGGTCTCACCGTGTGAGTAGGAGTTCTCTAGGCAGACAAAGGGAACTTGGATGGAGTGGCAAGGACATGGATGGTGATGAGAAGGAGGCCAAGGCTGGGGTCCGGGCCACCAGGGAGGGTCAGTGAGGCCAGCCCGGAGCAGGGCCACAATGTGGTGGACAATGGGCTGGGCCACCCGGATGCCCCATCAATGCTGGCCACACACATGCAGGGATGGCCTCAGCACAAGAGGCCCACCCAAGGCCTGGCCCTTCCTGGTGGGGGGCCACAGCCAAGGTCCCATGGACGGAGGGTATAAAGGCCCAGCAGGCTCGGCCAGCTCAGGACTGCTCTGGGGCCCAGACTCTCCCTCTGCCCCCTCCCCCTTCCTTCCCTGCCTTCTTTCTCTAATTAACGTCCTGCAGGCTCAGTCGGCCTCCAGGGAAACCACACCCGCAGCACCGCAGCCGTGGGGTGAAGGGAAAGGCTGTCACATAGATATAAGTGGTCAATAAACCCGATCAGAAATAAAAGCACCCACCAAGACAAAGCACAAACTCGTTTTAATTTCATAATCAAGACTCACTCTGCTCCTGAAACATCCTCCAAGGAGAAGGCGGGCACCTGCCTCCTCTCGGAGCGGCTGGGCTACTGGTCATCCATGCGCCCCGCTTCCTGGACCAGGACTCGGCCCACGAAGGACGTTAGTGGGGGGTGGAGAGAGCACGGCCTGAAGAAGCACTGTGGGGGCAGAAGTGGGCAAAGGCACGGAGATGACGGGTCACCCTACAACGAGGCCGACGACACAGAGGATGTCCGGGAAGGGCACCAGGAGTACAGCTCAACAGAGCTGCTGAAAACCTCCAACCTGCAGACCGATCGGGCTCCTACCCAGAGCCTACCCGGCCGCCAGGCACTCTGCGCTCCTGGAGAGGGAGACCTGGAGTTACGTGGGCGACGGAGGCCGGCACCTGTGCTCTCGGGATGGCAAACGGAGAGGTAACAAGCAGAACTCCCCTCCTCCTCTTCTCCCCACCAGATCCCTGGCTGAGAATCTCAAGGTTGGAGACAAATTAATTTGCCTTAAGGTGCTTGAGTTTATCCATTAATTACACGTGTCCTCCCCAGTGATTTTCCACCTGCTTCCCGTAAACATCGTCGCGCGTCTGGGGGAGCACCAGCCTCATACCCAGCGCTGAGTGGCTGGTGGATTACATCGTACGCTTAGTCGCATCGGATTCGTTAGAAAGACACCGAGGTATGTCACTCGCTTCTTTTGACCTGCCCGGCTGTCTTCATCTGCAGCTCGGAGAGGGAAGCAGTCTGTCCTCTGCTTCTCCAACGTGCCAAGCACAGGTGACGGCCGTCCCTGCGGGATGGTTTGTTCCCATGACGATGTGCAGGCGAGTGTGAGTCTTCTACTCTCACCGGCCTCCCTGGGGGATCTCAGGGGACCTGCAGGCTCGGGCTTGGGGAGGCTCAGGGTGGGGGGAGGGGAGGATGCCCTGGCTGGAACCAGGTTGGAGATCCACCCTGTAAGGCATGGGGGGGGGCAGTGACCTGGGCAGCCGCCTTCCTGCCCAGGTTGAGGCAGGTGTGAGCCCCTCTGGAGGCAGCCCCGAGTCAGAGGGTTCTTACGAGCTGAGTAGAACCTGGGCAGCTTGGAAGGCTCCAAGGTGTGAGCCTAGAGAATAACCAGCACAAGACGGGGCCTCAGAGGAGCGGGAGGGAGCAGGACGAGGTGTGGCAGGTGGAGCCAGCCGCAGGGGTGGGGGCTGCTGTAGGAAGGATACAGCTGGGGCTGGCAGGTGGGGTAGCGTGAGGGCGGGGCCTGGCAGGCTGGGCCTGGCAGGCTGGGCCTGGGTGGTGGGTGCTGGGCAACTGGGCCCACCCCCCATCCCAGAGGGGGCAGGGCCTGGCAGAGTCACCAGAAGGCCAGCCCCGGAGAGGGGAGGCCGAGCAGAGGAGGAAGAGGCCAGGGCAGGGTGGGACGGCGAGAGATCTTGAGGAGTAGCCTGGGCTCTGTCACCACAGTGACAACACGGGTCTAGAGGGAGGCGGCCTGGCAGCTCCTGTGACATCACGGGCCACCAGAGATACCCATCGTGAAGAGTCCGTTCCCTCCGCCGCCTGCCCAGCCCTCCCGACGCCCAGATACGGGGCCTGTCCAGGTGGCCCCGGTGCTCTAACTGCCGAGAGCTCGCTGTGACCAGCAGGAGCGTCGGGGTCACGTTTTTCAAGTTCTCTGCCAAGCACTCCCCACTAATACGTCTGCTAACAGCTTAGCCTCAGTTTCCTTGTACGTCAATGAGGAATAATAGTGATGGACAGACACCTCACGAGAGGACTGCCCTGATTTTAACACCGTGCTCAGAAAGCGCTGGACGTGGGTGGGGCAAATAGCAAAGGCTCAGGCCGGGTTTCGATGACGACGTTGACGATTACCAGTGGCTTCCCTCCAGTCCCGGCCTCCAGAACCTTGAATGTTCTAGACTCTCAGCACGCTTGTGGGAGAGGCCTTCACACCAGCTTTGGTCCCTGCAGCCACACTCGAGCACAGGCTGGACTTGAGGGAGACAGAGCCCGAGCGGGTGGCCCTCAATTTCTTCAGAGACTCTCCTTCCTTGCGGAAGAAAACCAGGCCCTCGGGACTTCCGTGACGGCTCCTGCGCTCTTGCCCACAGCTCTCTCCTCCCGCCCATCCCCAGGGAGCAGCAGAGGGTGGAGAGAATCAGTCACGTCCTCCCGGCTGCCCCCGTACCTGCTCACGCCAGAGGGAAGCTGGGACCCGGTTCTGTCCGTGTCGCCACTCACCCATCCTCACTCATCCCCAGCAGTCCCTGCTTCTTCCCCTCCCACCCGCTGCCGCAACCCCAGGCCTCCTCTGGCAGAGATCCCACCCCCCTGGCCCTCCACCTTCAACTTCTCGGTTCTGACAATGCCCCGGCTCCTGTGCCCCAAGCCAGCAGGACACATCTGACTCCCCACCTGCCGCTCGAGAGCCCCCTCCCCTCCTGGCACCCCGAGCCGGCCCGTGCCGGGTACAAGGCCAGACCCTGTTGCCTTCCTTATAGACCGTAACACAAAAACATAATAAAATAAAATGAATGTTTTCTCGGTGAAAATCCATTAGATGAGTTACTGGTGTAATTTAATAATAGGGACGGAAGCTGCAGCAAATTACCGAAGTATATAATTGAAGCAAATCTATTTTAAAGTTCTTTATTGCTTGGTGTTTCCCAGGTCCTGGTCCCCCCCCCACTCCCCCTCCTCGGGTGTGGGGAGGGAGACGGGCACAGTGGGCGCCTTCTGAGCCCTCAGTGCCTGGTAGCAGAGTGACAGATGTAGCTGAGCCCCCAGGCTGGCCTCCCCTTGGAAGGACAGGGGGGAATGAGTGACAGGCACCTGCTGAGGTCAGATCCCAGGACCCACCTCTGCTGAAGCCTCTGGGTGAGGGCTAATCTTCGCTCTAAATGCTGAACCCGTGAAACCGAGGAGGGGTGGGGGAGGGGAAGGGGAGGTGTAAACTCTGGGAATCCCGGTCATGGAGGGCAGATGCCACTGACCCCCAGACCTCAGATTTGCTAATATTTATCAGTTTCAGGGTGGTGTCATGGTCAGGAGGCAGCAGGAAGCTAAGACTCAGAGTGGTTCAGTAGTCTCCCGGAGTCACACAGGGACAAGTGGCAGAGCTGGGATTTGATCTTGTCCCACACGGGACCCAGGAGCCCCCGGCCAGGATTGTGGTCCGCTGGGTAGAAAAGTCCCGGGTCATAATCCCAGTCAGTGACTGTCCGTTTCCAGAGGAAAGAGACGTGACATTCACAGTTACTGCTTCCACGGTTGATTGCCACCTTCTGGAATTCGGTGTCAGGACGGGGGACCCGAGGGGTGGGCACAGTCAAACCAGACCTGTGATTCTGTCCCAATCCCTCTGCCTTCCAAACTCGTAAAGGGTAAAGGCTTCAGACTTTCTGGGGCAGGTCCCGGGGGGCTCCTCGAAGCCCCCAGACCCTGAGTTTGGCCTGACATGCCCCGGGGGGTGGGGCAGGCCCACCAGCCTGGCCCAGGAAGGGGCCGGCGGAGCCTTTGGTCACCTGAAGTGATGGCAATGAGAGAATTTTCTATAGAAGAAAGGATTTCATTCAAACCCAGGACAATGCTTTCCCCACTTTTCTAGAGCACTCAGGACCCCCGTGCAATGAACAGCAGCAGAAACCGAGTGACCCAAATAGACATTAAGGCACAAGGGCCACTTTCTTAACACAGTGAGTTCTTGGCTTAAGAGAGAAAATGCCCCCCCCCCCCGAAAAGGAAGAACTTTCTGCCACTGGCAGGTCTTCCAGGGAATGCTGGACCTCAGGACAGCCAGTCCTGCCACTGCAGCCCCAGGCAAGGACCCTGTCCTCCTTCTCCTGCTGCCCCCCCTCCTCCCCACATCCCCCACCATTATCCCCACCAGAGGATGAGCAAGAGGTATGGGCTTGGCAGGCTGCGGTTCTATGCAAATGAGATGCAAAGTGGATGCAAATCCAAGCTCTCCCTCTCTGAATCTCCCATCGTCATCTGGTAGCTGAGCCCACAGCAGCCCTCCGGGCGGGCGCTCTGAAGGCCACCGTCTCCTTCGTGTCCATCAAGGACAGGGTGCTCGGGCAATGGGGCAGCAAGGAGGACTTCGTAGAAGGCAGGGGGAGGCCCACCCACCACAGGCCTGCGCAACCCTCGGGATGCCACGTTTCCTGGGGCTCAGGTCACGACTACTGCCTTCTCCATAGCAGCTCCAGCTCCAGGGCGGTGCCCAAAACGCACCCCCCCAGAGCCCCAGGGACGGCTCCATCCTGAATGTGGGGTGAGGCCAGAGTGCAGCTGCCCCCACCCCGTCTCCCTTACCCCCGCCCCCCGCCACCGCCTTTAGCTGCGAGGGGTGGAGGTTGAGGGTGGGTGCGGTCTCGAGGGTGAATTGTCTGAGTTTAGAGCAGACTTAGGACCGTCCCTGCCCCAAGGAAGAGAATGGAACGGGGGAGCGCGTCTCTGCTCCTCTGGGAATGTGCCTCAAAACCACACTGCAGTCCGGCTCAGGCCGCGCACTCGGCCCGCGTCTGTCATCCGCTCCCAGGCCCAGGGCACCAGGGACCCACTCAGGAAGCCCTCACGTTGTCCCGCTCGTGGGCCCGAGACCAGGCTCAGGGCCGTGATGTCTGCATCACGTGGCATGAATAAATGAAGTCCTAGATAGGAGAGTATCTAACCCAAGGCTGTGTCCATAGAAAGTGCACGAGAAAGCCCAGCTTTAGTTACATAAATAAAAATGTAATCTAGGGGCGCCTGGGTGGCTCAGTTGTTAAGCATCTGCCTTCGGCTCGGGTCATGATCCCAGGGTCCTGGGATCGAGCCCCACGTCCGGCTCCCTGCTCCGCAGGGAGCCTGCTTCTCCGTCTCCCACTCCCTCTGCTGTGTTCCCTCTCTCGCTGTGTCTCTCTCTGTCAAATAAATAAAATAAAATCTTTTTTAAAAATGTAATCTACATAATAAAGCCTTTCCCCCTATCTTACCAATGAGCATACAGAAGTCCAGAGAGGTTAAGGAACAAGTTCAAGGTCACACAGCTAAGCCAAGGACCATGTGCCAACCGCGGACGGGTATGTGCTCCCTTGAGCAGGTTCCCACAGCCCGAATGTTTACAACGGCAGCAATCGTGGCCTTCTCTGAGCCAACATGTCGAGTTGGCCGGATTTCCGGCAGCTGCCCCAGGTGGAGCACGAACTCAGGGCAGTGGGGAGTGTGGTTCAGACGTCTTTTCTTGTTTTTTTGTCTGCCTCATTCAGCTCAGAACTGGCCAGTGCTGGAAAGCCCCTCGTGGCCGACCAAGTTCGCACATCCGGGGCTGTGCGCCCCGTGGGCCAGCTGACCTCTGCGGATCGAGCTGGGGGGGTCCACCAGAAGGAGGCAGGCAAAGCGGCGTCCAGGACTCACTGCTGTGTCCCCGGCCCCTAACAGGGCACAGCACTAGGAGGCGAACCGTAAGCACCTACCAAGTGAAGGGAACGGGTGGGTTGGTGGGAGCAGGTGGCTGTGCAGATTGGCTTTCCCTCAATGGTCGTTTGCAGGGAGGAGGAGAAAGAGGAACGCAGGGTTCACTTTGCTCTCCGTGCCTGTCTTGTCATCGCAAGGGGCTGTGTAAATGAACACACGGTCTGGAGAGCCAGGGACACATCCCCTGCCCCTTGTCAGTCTGTCCCGTTTGGGAAGAGGCCGTGTCTCCAGGGAAAGCAGGTGTACTCAGGTTGAGGAGAACACGCAGGGAGCTGAATTCCCCCGGAGCTTAAACTAGCCTTCCAAGGAAGAAAGAAGTCTTTTGTTACAAGAGCCCTCTTTAATGGGAAGGAAATGCAGTCTTGTCAAAAGCCCACGGTGGTAACACTTCCCTAACACAATAAGTGCCAGTGACAACGTCTAATGAAGACTTTTATGATAGGAATGTAATTGTAAAAAAAAAAAAAATGATTAAAAAATTGGTTTCAATGCTTTGTGATCCAAGAGTTCATTTGTTTCGTCATTCATGCACTAAATAAGCCCCTGATTAATCTTGAACCTTGAAGAAAGGAGACTAGATTGGCGTTTGCTCCATAAGGACGCACTTCTCATTTCGGAAAGTTTGAAGAGGTTCTTAAGCATTATCCCGGAGTAGTATTTTACCAGCATTTTAGAGAGACCTCATTAGGCTGCCGAGGCTGCTAATTGCATTATCATATTTTTAAGCCTTATAGGTGAGGGTCAGGCTCCGGGGGTCTCCCTGGTCCCCCCGCCCGTCTGCTGGTTCGAGGTGTCAGAGATCGGGCTTTCATTTTTCTCTTGGAGGAAGGGGAAGATGAGCCGGGGGCTGTGGACTGACCAGGCTTCTCTTAGCCGCTGGCTTGTGACAACAGAGGAGACAGGCCGCCTCTCCCACCAGCAGGGACCGCGCTGATTTCTCTTTGCGGAAAATGTAGCTTCAGGAATCATTATGATGCCATCGCTTCCAGGGAGGAGGAAGGAACCTCCATTTGTGGCCAAGAAAAGCAAAGCAAAAGGAATGTGTGTATGTGTGTGTGTACATAGAGAGGAATAGACGTGGGACAGATAGATATAAATATATATGTGTCATATAAATACATGTCTGTGGTGCTTAGATAGACATGCATTTATGTGTCTATGAATAGATACGTACATACGGGTCGCATACATATGTACGTGGTGTGTGTGTGTATAAATCTATGTATATGTGTATGACTAGATGGGGATGGGGGTACAGGAGCAGGAGTGATGACGCCTAAGTTCGTCTGGATGCTTCCCCTCTATTTAAAGACAATTTTGACGGAGAATTCATTCCCAGACCTAACCAGCTGGACAGATAATAGCGTGCCCTTTCGCAGTGGTTTTCACGTGTATTTGTGTGTTTGATCCTCACTACGACCTCAAGAAGAATGGACTGGTATTTTTTTTAAAGATTTTATTCATTTATTTGACAGACAGAGATCACAAGTAGGCAGAGAGGCAGTCAGAGAGAGTGGGGGAAGCAGGCTCCCCCCTGAGCAGAGAGCCCGATGCGGGGCTCGATCCCAGAACCCTGGGATCATGATCCGAGCCGAAGGCAGAGGCTTAACCCACTGAGCCACCCAAGCGCCCCTGGACTGGTATTTCCCTTGTTTTTTTGGAGCAGAAGATGGATTCTGGGAGAGCCCAAGTCACGGGTCTTGGAAGTGAAGGAAGGAAGGTTGGCAGCAAGGCCGGCGGGCACAGAGGCCAGTGTGCTCAGCCTTGAATATCCCGCACGGAGTCAGGAGCCCAGGAGGCCAACAGAACGGGGTCCAAACCCCCCAGCTGTTGTGTATCCTGGAGCAAGCGTCTTAACCCCTCTGGTCATCTGGTTCGGAGTGTAAATGAAGTGCAGAGATAGGCGGAAATGAGGTCAAGTACACAGAGCAGTAGCCCCTGGCCTGGGGCTAGTCTCTCACACCATTGCAGGCTGAATGGGCAGCCGACCCCACCAGAAGAGGCAGGGACCACACAACCAACACGCGCTCCCAGGTCTCCCCCCCAGCGCCACTCAGATGTGGGATGGAGACAGCTCCTGGACTGTGGCTTGAAAAGACCTCCCGCTTCTCTCCCCGCCCAGAACCTCATCCTCAAAGTTGTCCTGGGTCAGTTCCCCACTGGGCAGGGATAGGCTTTCCCCTCTGTGCTCTGTTGCTGCTTTCCCACAGACTTTTTTCTTTTTAATATGAGTGCCTGGGACCCAGCAGCCACCCAGAGCCCCTCCTAGGGCTTCCCCTGCCCCTGCCTCCCCCCAGTCCTAACCCCACAACCCTGGGTCTCCCGGCAGGCACCAGAAAGAGGTGGTTGAGAGGCTGGGGGCTCCTGTTCCCCAGCTGCCAACTGGGGGGCACTGGCAGCAACTGGGAGAGGGCTTTTTGTTTTTGAAGATGTATTCATTTATTTTAAAGAGAGAGAGAGCGCGCGTGCATGTGGGCACGAACCAGTTGGGGGGAGGGGCAGAAGGAGAGGAAGAGAAATCATCACACGCAGACGCCCCGCTGAGCACAGAGCCCCAAGGACTTGGGCCTTGATCTCACCACCCTGTGAGCGGAAGCCAAGAGTCAGACACTCAGCCAGCTGTGCCCCCCAGGCGCCCCCCCAGGAGAGGGCTTTCATCACCCTGACCGGGCTGGGCCCCACCCTCGGCTAGAGGCTGTGTGTTAATACAAGGACAACCTCTGAGACTGTCCCCTCCCAGCTGGGAGTTCAGGCCTCCAGACCAGGACGGCTGAAGGGCCATCTGAGTCTTTGTTAAGCCCCCGAATAAGGAGATCCTGCAACTGGATGCCGGGCGGCAAGGACCACCTGGTCAGGCCACTGTGCCGAAGGAGGACGGGGACGGCAGGCAGCCAGGGGAGTCTCCAGGGCAAGACCCTGCCGGTCCCCTCCTGCCGGTGGCCGGGGCAGACCGTGGGAGTCACATCCCTCCTCCAGCTGGGTGGGGGGCCCGCTGAAGGGGTGCTGTCGGCAGTGGGTTCAACGCTCCAGCAATCTCTCGCTGGGCATCTTCTCTGTGGCAGTATTTGGGAATTGGACGCCTCTGTGTCCCAGGTCTTAGAACAGGAGACACGCGCATGCATGGGGTCAGGATGGAGTCAGGCAGACATGGGATCAAGTGCCAGGCCCTCCACGTCCCACGTGGGCGCCCGCGGGCGGGTGACTCCCCACCAGACGTCTGTTACCTCCCCTGCAAGACGCAGCTAAAACTGTCACCACTTCCAGGATCCAGAAAGGACTGACTAGGACCGCCCGCTCAGGAAGCAGCTACCCGTACCGGCCCGCAGGCGCACGGTCCCGCTGCGCAGAGGGTGGGCGAACGAGCAGACGGACGAGCCCGGAGAATCAGTCGTGACAGGGGCCCGAAGCGGACGGAGGATGCCGTGAGCGAGGGCGAGGAGGACAGGCTTCCCGGGTTAGGGGGCAGGGAAAGCCAAGAGCTGAAGGGTGAGCAGGAACCCACTGGGCCCAGGAGGGGTGGGCAGAAGTGGGGGCGCCCTCAGAATCCTGTGGTACACCCCTGCAGCAGAAACGCTGGACAGCATCCGCCCCCCACCCAGAGGGCTCCCAGGAAAGCCGTGTCCCCTGCCCCAGCGCGTGGCCCAGCAGCCGCCAAACCCCAAACCCCACGCCTCAGCCCACCTCAGGACCAGGGCACAAAATCTTCCTTTTTTTTTTTTTTTTTAAATTTAAATGAGCTTCACACCCAGCATGGAGCCCAGCTCAGGGCTTGAACCCACACCGCTGAGATCAAGACCTGAGCTGAAATCAAGGGTTGGATGCTGAGCCCCGCAGGCACCCCAGGGCACCAAATCTTAAACTTCATGACGCGTCTCCAAAAATGGTTTTCTTTTCTACCAGGAAACCCTTTTTCATTCTGATTTCTCTTTTGGCAGATCGCACTAGAAACTCAGGCCAGAAGAGAATGGATCATATGACCCAGCTAGGAAGTGTTCTCTATCCCAGGAGGGCTATCCATTCCGCCTCACTCTCCTCCCTCCCCCCCCACACACACGCACACACACAAATATGCACACACAAGGACCAGCCATGAGAAAAAACCAGGATGGCAGCCGGTTCTAAGGATGCAAAGTGACACACCTACTCCCACACCTGAGCGGCACTGCTTGCCTGTTCACCCCCAGCCTGAAGCCAACACACACACAGACAAAACCGCTCGAGTGCTCGCGATCTGGGTTTCCCTGTAAAATGCATGCACAGCCGTACCGTCATATGTCCGTCCTGGGCAATGACGCTAGCCAGGGCTTCTCCCGTTTAGCAGAAAGGAGCCCCAATTACCCACCCAGCAATATCATGACTTGGGGGACATGGGATGCAGGCAGTTCCACTCTCTGAAAGCACTTGGTGACTTTAGTCTCAGCCCCCTCCACGCCTGAGGGCAGGGACCATGTCATTTATCTTGGTCTCCCCAGAACCTTACCCACTATCTCTCATACAGCAGGGACTCACGCCACTTTTGTCGAATGAATGCCGTCCCAAGGCCAAGGCGGGTAGAGAGGGTTCCTGGGGTTCTCTGGCCCTCCCCACTGATTCTGTACCCCCCGGCCTGGAAGCCCCTCTCTGCGGCCTCCGCCACCCGGACCCATCACGTTGATGGCTCCATGTGGCGAAATGTCAGGCCAGGAAGGTAGAGAAACAATGTTTAAAGCACGTGCCGGCCCACGGTCACAGTCATTTGATAAAATAAGGGACTCCTTAACCCCAAAACGTGGGAAGGATATAATCGCATAAGAGTGGGTGGCTCTTTAAAGGGACCAGTTGCAGCATTTGGAAAAACTCAGCACTCCCTACCCTCTTCCTTTTCCCACCTTGCCTTCGAGAACCAGCATCAGACAGTGGAAGGGGCCCAGCCAGGAAAGGAGGCAGGAAGTAGGGGGCGGGGGCTCATGGGCTCCCAAGCAGAGGGCGAGATAAGGAGATGTGTGGGGTCCTGACCAGGAGGCCCACAGGGGAGAGCGCTGAACTCCAGAGCTGGGAGCCGGCCACGCTTGGATAGGATTTCACCTGGAAAGCTGAATGGGGAACTCGAAATCTTAAAGGTTCCCTGTGGACACTGAGATTCTTTTAGCTTCTCAGTTAAAGAACCGGAGACAAATAGTGCTCACGGCTGGCTCTCCGTCAAAACTCTAATTTTATACCGACGCGGTCTTCATTTTTCATGAGCGTTTCCTGTGAAACCAGGGCCCAAGCGAATAGAAGACCCCAATTCCTCAGGCCCAACCCCGCCCCACTAACCACACGTGTGAAAGCGTCACCCAGAAGGAGCCTAAGGAGCCAGCCCCCTCCCCCGCCCCCACCCCTGCCCCACTCACCTCCTGCCCACCACTCCCATCCTCACTTCCCACCCCCATGTCCACCCAATCCCTCCCCTTCCCCCCAACCCCCGACCCAACACCCCCCACACAGCCGCTGAGCACCTTCTCTGCGCCCAGGCACATCTGAGGTTCTCAACCACAAAAGGTCCCCAGCCTGTGGTCCTTCTCTCACCAAAGTGGAAGGAAAGAGAGTTTGTCCCTGCGGTGTCCCCGCCCCCAATCCTCTTGCCTCTCTCTCCCTGAGCCTTCTACCTGCCTCTTCTGTTCTGGTGCTCAGAGAGCTGCCAGGCAAGCCCGAGGGCCCCGGCGCCCAAGCCCAGGGAAGGGTTCACCCCAGGGCCTCAGCTCCGGCCGGCTGCACAGGAGAGCGGCCTGGGGACGGCAAAACCACCGAGACCCAGGCCTCCCCTTCGGACCCCGACCTCGCATGTCTGGGATGGCCCAGCTTCCCTTCCGTGGCTTTAAAGCATCCCGGGGAATTGTACCGCACTGTCTACCGATAACCTCTGGCCCCGAAGCCACTTAGGGCTACCGTGTCAACGAATTACCTCCCAAGCCTTGTCACCCAGACGGAAGCAGGAATGAACTGCGGGGCTTTCCATGGCTTGGAGCAGAGCCAGGCGATGCTGGAGGGCGGAGGCCACCCACCTGAGAATTCACCCTCACGCACTGAGGCCGGAGTGCGAGGGAGAAGACACCTGTCCCTTCCGCCTGTGCATCCATTCTGGGCTCTTGCCTCCCGCCCTCAGGGGTTCAGAGCTAATTCTCCCGGCCTGGGAGCTGTCTGACTGACGGCTGGGGACTGGCCAGCTTCCCAGGGTGCCTCCCCCTGAGCCGGTTGTAAGGGTTACTTGGTGTTCGGTGCAGAAGGCTTTCTGTTCCTTTGCACGCGTGCCTTTCTGTGCGTGGCACGTGTGGGCGCACGGAGCGCCCGCAAGAAGCAGCGGGAATTCTCTTTGAACTCAGCGGCGTCCCTCCTGCTCTGCTCAGCTCGGCTCTGCTTTCTCTGTCCCCTGCTGTGGACACGTGTGCTCCCCACTGGCACGCCAGCTCTGGAAGCCATGTCCCCAGAGTGTCACACAGAGGCGAGCAACGTAGAGGAGGTACCCAGGGAACGTGCGAGGGGACGACCCGCGAACCCCCACACAGGCAGGCATCTGCCTCGGCAAGGCATCGCCATCCCCCAGGTCACTCTGGCTGGACCCCTGGGCACAGCCTCCTCCATGTCCCTCACCACGTCACAGCAGGCGCTGTCGCTCCTGGGGTGGGAACAGCCTCCTCCTCCCCTGGGCCGTGCTCCAGGCTGGGCTTTGGAGCCAGAAGACACTCGTTCCTCTTAACCCACTGGAAGATGTGCTCGTGCAATCATTTACTAATGATTCCATTCCCCCGAATGATTTGCTTTTTATAATATGAATCTGGGGGTGCCTGGGTGGCTCAGTGGGTTAAAGCCTCTGCCTTTGGATCAGGTTGTGATCTCGGGGTCCTGGGATCGAGCCCCGCATCGGGCTCTCTGTTCGACAGGGAGCCTGCTTCCTCCTCTCTCTCTCTCTCTGCCTGCCTCTCTGCCTACTTGTGATCTCTGTCTGTCAAATAAATAAATAAAATCTTTAAAAAAAGAAAAAGAATATGAATCTGAACTAAGTCAGGGTCCTTATCCCTCTATGAAAGGGATCCTCCCTCAGGGGCTTCCTGTCCAGCATGCATTCCTGGGGAGTTGAGAGAGGAGGGACGCAATGCCACACCTGACCAGGGCAGGGCAGCTCATGAGATGCTCACCTGTCGTGTGGGACCCTCTGCGTACGCCTGTGTCCTCATCTGTAAAGTGGGAGGGTAACAGGTTCTCCCTGAGAGGATCGCTGTAGGAAATGAGTGGCCACGTATAAAACTGGGAGCAGAGCTTGGTCTGTTGTAAGTGCTAACTGTTATCATCACCATCACATCCTCCTTTCAGTGCGTGCACACAGAGGGGAGCCGGGAATGGCCATTCTCCCCTGCAGCAGGTAATGGCTGTAAAGTTACCATCTGGTCACTTCTCTCCCCTTGTAAAAATCTCTCTGTGGCTCCCCGGTGCCCTTGGGCAAAGCCCTCCGAGATGTGGTCCCTGCTGACCTCGATAGCATCCCTTTGCACCACGAAAGGTCCCATCCAGCCCCACCTGCCCACTTCGCTGGAGGGGACGGTGGTCAGGAAGCACCCCGCTAGCCCTGAGGACAGCTCGTCCCTAAATCTGCTCAAAACAGCGGCCTGAGTTTGCCCAGCATCTGATCAGAATCTGCCTCAGGCAGTGTCCTCTGCTTTAAGAGCAAAATGCGAATGATAAACTCTGGAATTAACAGCAACCAAGATGACTTACCAGGTCCAGGAAGCTCTCCTTTCTGCAGCTAAACGCTGCCCGGTGGGGTCTGCCGTGCTTCCGACTGCCCGCCGTTTGTGCGCTACTGCAGGTGCCTTACCTCTTTCAGCATTATTATTTTGGGGAAGGTATGATAGCAATGTCAGCTCTCTACCAGGAAGGATCAGCCTGGAATTGTACCTGCCTGCACCTGGCATTCACGACGGACACAGAAAAACCTTCTAAGACTCGTAAAACCCTCCGGGGCAGCGAATGCAAAAGAAAACCAGCTTAAGAGTTGAGGAGTAAAATATTATCCTAATTAAGTGTGGGGAAGGAGTTAAGGCACTAAGCTTAAAGATGCTGGGTTTTTCTTTCCTTTTTTTTTTAAAGATTTTATTTATTTGACAGAGAGAGAGATCACAAGTAGGCAGAGAGGCAGGCAGAGACAGAGAGGAGGAAGCAGGCTCCCCGCTGAGCAGAGAGCCCGATGCGGGACTCGATCCCAGGACCCCGAGACCATGACCTGAGCTGAAGGCAGAGGCTTAACCCACTGAGCCACCCAGGCGCCCCCTCTTTTTTCTTTTTGCAGATTGTGTTTGTGCGTGTTTCACGACATCTGCTCTGATATATTCCTGACTTTCACAGCAAGGAGAGCCGGCAGGGTTTCATTTGTTATGTTGATGCCAAAAGAAATAAATCTGGGCCCTCATGGACAAGGCTGCTCCCACTCCCGACGCCCGTCTGGGGACTCCCGCGGTCGCGTCCCCAGGGGGCCGGCAGAGCAGATTCGGGGTAAGATACACTTTGGCCTTATTGATCACAAAGCTTCTTCATTACTTCTGCGGGGCTGCCGATCAATAGACAGGCCCACAGACACATAATAGATTTTTTTAGAAAATCAATTAAACAGAATATTTCTTAGAGTTGGGTTTGCATGGCCACTCCGTCGTCTGTGCTGTACCATGTATCGTAGGCGAGGCGGTTTTTCGGGAAGGGCAGCCTTCCCACGACCAAATGCCAAAGCTTTGCTTAAAAGGTCAAATTTGAAAGAAGAAAGCCTCTGCCTTCAGCTCAGGTCATGATCTCAGGGTCCTGAGATCGAGCCTCGCATCGGGCTCTCTGCTCAGCGGGGAACCTGCTTCCTGTACCCCCTCTGCCTGCCTCTCTGCCTACTTGTGATCTCATTCTCTCTCTCTCTCTCTGTCAAATAAATAAGTAAAATATTTTAAAAGAAGAAGAAGAAGAAGAAAGGATTCCCCGGGAAATAGGAACCCCCAGTTGAGCCCGGAAGCCGTGGCCACGAGCGGTGGCGTTGTCAGCCTCAACCATCCCCTGAATGTCGTCACCTGGGCCACATCTGTCAGTGTGCCTCCTTTTGGGCTGCGAACGTGGAACTGAAACTTCTTGGAAAGCTCAGATTGATGTCTGAATTTCCCCTTTCTGAAAGCAGAAGGCAGCCCAGCAGGCGTAAAGGTGAAATATGGCCGGGACGTGGCTGCCCAGATTGGCCAGCCGGCGCCGTGGCTCTCGCCCCCAAGGACACGGAGGAGCCGCCTGAGACTCAGGGACACTGGGCTCGGGCTCTGCGGCAACATTTGCCACCCGGCCGCACACACTGGGGCTCTTGTTTTTTTAGTTTTTGGCTTTTTGGGCTTTGGGGTTTTTTGTTCACAAATACACAAGCAGATTCCCACTGTGCCAAGGGGTGCCGCTTGTGGACGGGTCGTAGCTCCCTGGATCCTGACCTCAGCAGGCTCCACGCACGATCCCCCGCATCTCAGCCTTCCTGCCTCTGTCTTCCAGATCTGTGGTGATCCTACAGGACATCTAAAAAAAAAAAAAAAAAAAAATTGTCCTCGTGCGACGGGCACCTCCTCGAACGGACACGGTGGCCTGGTGCGGAGCCCAGCGGGACGGCGGGGCTGCGAGTGCTCCCGCACCGCCGAACAGAAGGGATGATGCGTTCCCGGGGGCGCCTCATAAATAACAAAGCTGTAATTCCACTGAGGAGCCTGGCGATGACATTTTAAAAAATCTCCCTTAGCTTTGTTCTTGTGCTTCACGTCACCGGAACACCAGGAGGAGATCTCCGCCTGAATTTATGTCCATTTCAGGGGGGTGGGGGGCTTGTGACTTCCCATCATTTCCTCTCATCTGTTTCTTGTCTTGGGCTTGTCTTTCGGGAACCCTGGGGGTTCCGTCGGGGCCTCTCTTCCTCCCCGCCCCCCCACCACCGCCGAGATTGCCCGCCTCCCTAAAGGGACATGATGCTTTGGCTCTGCGATTCTGAACGGAATCAAGAAGCCCAGTCCCTTCCGGCAGGGTCAGAGGAGAACCAGGAAGACCTCCCAGGTCATCTCAAGCAGCAGCTGACTCTGTTGGGGGCCAGGGTCTGCCTGAAGATGGAGATGCTGCGCTCCGTGACCCTGAGGGTCTGTCTCTCTGGTCCCTCTGCCTCCCCATCCCTACAGAGAGCAGGGCAGGGTGGGGTCCAAGGAGGCCTGGAGCCGCATGCCCCGTGGAGGCCTTAGGGAAGGAGGGGCATTGGAAGTCGGGGTAAACCCTGAGGGCCAGTTGGAGGGTTTTCATATCCAGTGATTTGGGGAAAATTCTTTCTCAGGGCAGGTTTCTGTCCCGTTAGATTTCATGGTACCTAATACGTGCCTCGGCCGAATGGGGAATGACCATCGAAGGATCATCTTTACACCTTCCATATGTAGTTCAGAAAGTCAGCTCAGATCCACAACAGACACTGAATTCCAAGACTTCAAGTGAACAGCGAAGGCGACACAATGGCATCGCCCCAATAAACAACGTGGAGGCGAGAAAATCCGTTTCCATGGTCTGCGGGGACCTTTGTACCCGGAGAGCCACAACTCCGCATTCTTGCCTCTCAAAGATGCAGCCGACAGGACCTAAGCTGCTTTCATCACAGGTCACCAAGGCCTGCCACGTGCCGGGCCCTCCTCCCAGGTAGCATCTGATTACCCGCAGAAGTGCCTGCCCTCAAGGAGGCTGCCTTCTGCGGGTGAGACAGATACTACGATAGAAAGTCCAGAAGCCCAGGGAACGTCTGTGTGCTCCCTGCGGAATCATGGACCAGCGTGCTGCATACATCACATATGCAATGGGGAGATTATCCTGGATTATGCAGGGGAGCCCTAAAAGTAATTGCATGGGTCCTTCTAAGAGGGAGGCAGAGGCAGAGTTGAGAGAGGAGAGTATAAGAACGAAGTAGAGTGAAGGGTTTTGAAGATGTAGGAAGGGGCCTCGAGCATAACCTTAAAGCACGCAGCAGCCCCTAGAAACTGGGAAGACGGTTTAGGCAAGGGCTCCCCCACTCTGGAGCCCCTGCAGGGAGCACAGCCCTGCTCACACCTTGGTCCTGGCCCGGTGAGAACGCCCAGCTCAGACCACCGGCTTCCAGGGCTCAAAGATAACAGGTGTATATCGTAGTAAGCCATGAAACGTGGGGCAATTTGTTAAAGCAGCTGCGGGAAACTCATACAGAAATCAGATGTGTACTGGCCTTGCTTTTCCTGATTTGGGATTTAAAACAATCATTTTTTTTTTAAAAAGAATAAATTGTCACCTTAAAAAGATCATTCACATTCAGTACAGTATTTTCACGTGTGAACTAAAACGGGTACTCGCCAGACGTAAATAACTTCTTGTCACAGTCCGTACAGTGTTACTGTTTGTTTTGTTTTTTAAGATTTTATTTATGTGACAGAGAGAGAGAGAGAGAGAGTGAGAGAGGGAACACAAGCAGGGGAGTAGCCGGCAGAGGGAGAGGGAGAAGCAGGCCCCTCACTGAGGGGATCCCAGGACCCCCAGGATCATGACCTGAGCCAAAGGCAGACGCTTAACCAACTGAGCCACCCAGGCGTCCCATGTCACTGTTTTAAATTTTGAACAAACAAAAATAATACGGAGTCACACAGAAAGACAGAGTCAAGTCAGTTCTGAGTCAAGTTCTGCAAACCCAGGGCCACCATGGTTCATTCCAAACCTGCTCTTCCAATGCAGGATGAAGCCATTCTGGGGCTGGAAGGGTTGGACAGGCAACCTGCCCCCAGAGCCATCGTGAATGATTCGGGACACTTAGGAGCCACAGGTACCTCCCCAAAGGACCCCAGCGGTCGTCCCAGTGCTGGAAGCCAGCAGCACAATGCAGAGGGGCGTGGGGGGCCCAAACGGACTCCCCTGAAGAATGAGAGGTTTATCAAAGGTTAAGTAATGGAAATGTGCTAATTTGCAGCTTACATACGTATTCTTTTTTTGTTTTTTAAAGATTTTATTTATTTATTTGACAGACAGAGATCACAAGTAGGCAGAGAGGCAGGCAGAGAGTGGGGAGGAGGAAGCAGGCTCCCTGCTGAGCAGAGAGCCCGATGCAGGGCTCGATCCCAGGACCCTGGGATCATGACCTGAGCCGAAGGCAGAGGCTTTAACCCACTGAGCCACCCAGGCGCCCCTTACATACGTATTCTTAAAACCCAACAGCAACAACAATTGTTTGATGTTGGTAAAAAGCTGACCAAAAAAAGAAGAAGAAAAGCAGACCGGCCTTTGCTGGTTTTATTGTTTGTGTTTAAATTCCTACAGATGCCGCATGTCCTCGTGGCCACACGTGGAGCAGACTGCTCCCACCGCCCGCCCCCAGCCCCACACTATCACTCACTGCCCAGGGAAAGGGAAAGCCAAGCCTTCCTGGGACACTCCTGTCCCCCTTGACCCGCCCCATTCTGGGGGGCTGAGCCATACACCCAGGGCAGTGTGTGGTCTCAGGAGAAGAGCCTGAGGCCAGAGGTCCAGGGGAGAAGGGGTGTCCACAGAAGACCCTGAGACCCTTACCGACGACGGAGTAGGAGGAGGCTTCCCACGGTGATAAGGCTTGCTAGGGATTCGCAGACAAGAGCAGCCTTGACAGAACTGGCCGATGCACCAAATGGGGCCCTGTACAGCCTCCTCTCTGGTTTGGGAAACTTCTCTCCTGGGACACCCCGCGCCCCCGAGCCTGGCCTCCCGGAGGGCCCTGTGCCGCCCTACCCCAGCCCCTGGAAGCTCCCCACGCTGGCCTTACCCCGAGGGACACCCTCAATCAGGAACCCCCCACCCAGCTGACCAGTGACTGTTACTACCCCCCCCCCAGCGTGACTGGCCCCGCCAACTGGGAGGATCTGGAAGCCTCTGGGCGTTTGGTGTGCCCGCGGGCGGAGAGGTGCGGTCAGCGGGAAGGAGGAGGAAGAGGCCAGCTTCTCCGCCACCCTGGCCGGCTCCTCCAGCCGGCCCTTGACAGGTCATGGCCTCTGGAGCCGACGTATTCGCGAGTCCCTGGTCACCACGGCCCACCCCCGTCTGTCCTGATGCCCCTGGGGTGCAGGTAGCTGCTTGTGACCTGTGGGCTTTGGAGTCAGCGGACCTGGATTCAAATGCTGCCTCTCACGGGGTCTTTGCCCAGGCAAGGTCTCACCCGGAACTGGGACTGGAATGTTCGGAGCGGCTGTAATTATGGGACTGGGAGGGTTCAGAGGGGGCCCCTGGCCTCGGCTTCCCCTTTCCTCCTCCTGGCCGAATTTTTACCAGGACCCCCAAATGGTAGGGCTCAGTGTCATTCATCAGGAGCCTCTCTTCCCTGCGGCTACAACTGGGAAAGGCCTTGCTTGCCCCCAGAGGCAGCTTTGACTGTTTTAACAGGAGCCTTTTGGAGACACAGGGATGGGCTCCGCGACTGAGGGCTTTAGGGCACCACTCAAGGTGGCCGTGGGCAGGCGGCTCGCCCCTGAGTGGGAGCAGGGGAGGAGAAGGGAGAGGTGAGCAGGGGACAGGTGCGGAGAGAGGCCGTTCCCGCCCCGTCAGTATGCAAATCACTCGCCCCTGAGAGATAAACGATCCTGCAGGAAGGCAAGCAGGGTTCCCAGCGGGAGCCATTTGTCATTTCTACTCCCTACGAGCAAGCGAGCCCGCCAGAGCATCCCCAGCCCTCCCTCCCACCCAGGTAGTTCAGCCGGGGCCCAAGTGCCCAGAATCAATAGAGGCATCTCCCTGACCTCCACCTCCCCACCTCTGAACAGGGAGGGTCAGGGGCTCCCCTGGCACAGCCTTGGCCTTGGACTTGGGAAAATGCTCCTCGGAGGCCAGAGGGGAGAACCCTTTGTCTCTCGGAAGGACAACGTGAAGCCGCGAACCTTTTTCTTTGGGCAGTCATCTCTCCAGCCAACTGACAAGTGCACGTCCTATGGATGAGCCGCTAAGGTTTTCCATGACGTCAGCAGAGCCCAACAATATCTGGGGTTCACCCAGCAGGCCTGGCACAGAGTGGAGAAAGTGTGGGGTCGGGTTGTGTTCCAGCAAGAATGTGAGTAATGCTTGGAACCACAGCCCCGTTCATAAAGGGCTGATGAAGGAAAGGATGGTTCAGTCTATCCCGGAGATTTGGAAATTGCCAGAAATCCGATCCAAGTCAACCCACCCTTTCCTTTGTGGGGCTCCTCATCTTGACAGCGAAGGCTTGAGAACATCACACCAGGCAAGACTCGAAATGCTATCTGGGAGCAAACACCAGGCCATAATGATTTTCAAAGCAGGACAGCTGTCGGGACCACGGACACTGCTTCACCACCTACAACCTTCCGGCGCTGCTGGAAACCTCTCCCCTACTGGTGATGGGTTGGGCTGGTGCGTCCCGCCCCTTCCTGGAGCTCAGAGCCTGGTTCACGGTCGGGGATGAGGGTCAGTAAGTATTTGCTGAATGAATGAATGAATAAGCAACAGACAGAGCCCCCCATGGGACCACAGAGCACAGACTTAATTCTGGAAAGAAATAAAGCTCTTTGGCACAATTAGGGACCAAACCCACAACTGTTGTGTTAAAACACATGGCCCTACTTTGGCCTTTTATTCACTTGTTGACTCATTCACCCATTCAGGGCAATTTATTAAGCACCCGCGGTGTGCTCTGCACTGGACAAGGCTGACCCACTTTAGGGCGGGGTTGCGGCCAGCAGACTTGCTCACGCTCAGCGCTCAGCGGCCGGCTCTCTGCTGGCAGCGGCTGGTCATTGCTAGGGGTCCTCACAAGCAAAGGGCCCGAAGTTCTTGGTGAACCCAGGATATTGTTGGTCTCTGCTGACGTCATGGAAAACCTCAGCAGCTCACACATGGGACAGGCACTGGTCAGTTTGCTGGGAGTTCACACGCCAAGAGCGGTTTGCAGTTTCACGTTGCTGGTCTAGCCTTGGCCGATAACCAGCATGAGTGCCCGGCCACCCCTTCAGTGAAGTCCTGATGGGAAAAGGCTGGATGGACTTGTCACCTCTCATGTGAAGGCCCTATCGGAACACTCTGCAGTCACCTCTACCCATAGCCCCCCTTGCCACCAAAATTCGGCAACATTCCAGAAATGCACTTCAGCACCATTCGATGACTCCTAGAACTGAAGGTCCGCGGGTGAAGAAGACCCGGGCCCTTTGCTTCAGGAACTGGCCATCTGGAGAAGACAGAGGCGCCATGTCCATAGCGCAGGACCGCAGGTCTGCGGGGAGGTGTCCGCGAAGGACCCTGAGCGCAAGCCACGTCCCCCGAGCGCAGGCTCAGCGCTGGAGCCCACGCTAACCGCTTCGCCGGAGACCTTCATCCTCTTCGGAGCCCCAGGAGGCAGCGCTGGCCTCCACTTCACAGGTGAGCAAGTTGAGACCCACGAAGCCAAGCCACTTGCCCCGGGTCACGCAGGTGGGGAGCCCCATGGACTTGAACTGAACTTAGCCGCCTGCAAAAGTGGATGGTTTCCCTGACCCAGGCTGGGACCTGGCAGGGCAGGCGAGCCGCTGTCTGATGGGGCAGGAAAAGGCATCTGTGGATAAAGACGGTGATTAAAGCCTCCCAAGGGAGGTCCATGATTTCCGGGATAGCTGGGGAGCCCCGGAAGTGGCCGACGGTCTGGCAGACAGTTGAGGAATCAGGGAGGAAGGTGAAAGAAGGAGGGGGACCGTTCCTGGGGACAGAAGGTAAGCAGGGTCAGGGACTTCGAGGAAGAGCTGGGACCTGGCGAGCCCACGGGGAAGACTGTCAGTCTGGAAGCGTCCATGGGAGGGTGCTGTCTGGGCGTCTCTTCCCAGCGGGGGGTGGGCGGGTGAGTGGGTGAGGAACGGAGGAGCAGGGGAAGTCCTGGGAGGTCTCCTGCCGGAGGCACGGTGCACGCTGCCATCAGGAAGATCCAGCTTTCCCTGAATTCAAGGGAGAGGACCCGTGGCCCTTCCCCGGAAATGGAAGGAGGCGGCAGAAACTTGCCAGCTCAGAATGAAAGGAGCGAGGGAGGGACTGGCAGGAGGACCAGGCAGAGAAGGGGCTGGAAGGAAGCTCAGAATCAAAAGGACACCACTGCGTCTGCTCCCAGACATGGGGCACCACGTGTGCTGAGCAGAAGCCGCCCTTCAGCGCAGGCCCCAGAACTGGCAATGCCCCACGGGCCCCCACACCCTGCCCAGCGCCCTACCGGTCGCCCAGAGGTCCAGCAGTGAACAGGATGGCCAGTCGGCGTTCTCTTGGAGAAAATCAACATGATGCTTTGGTAGCAGTGATGAAGAAAAACCTGAAGGATGTGGGAGGGTGGTGGGTGCAAAGTTGGGGGGTAGAGATTGCATTCCAGGAACTGCAGAAAGTCTCTTTTCTCCCAGGGCTCACTCTCCTGGGAGGGCAGCTTTCCAGAGTCTCCTTCCTCCTCTCCAGAAGGCAGGTGCAGCCCCTCCCACGGAGCACCCCTGTCCCAGGGATCTGGGCAGGGTAAAGGGGGTAAACGGGTTCAGACAGATTTGAGTATGGGTCCAGCTGGCTGAGGCTATTCGTCTGGACTGCCACTCAGGAAGGGGGGGGGGGCAGTCTCCTCCTACCTCCTCCACCTCCCCTGCCGCAGAGTCTGACCCCCTGGGTTTTATCTGAGCCTGGCCCCAGCAGGTAGCAGCAGGGCCCAGCAGGGCGACCTGAATCCCACCGAGAACTGGGTCTCTGATCCTGCCTCCCTCGCAGTGACTTGGGGTGGGGGAAGCAAAGCTCCTTCTCTTCCCAAGTTTAAAGAGGTACAGAGACAGGAGGGCTCTCTCACGGGTCCTGACCTAAGAGGAGGCTAGATGTTGAGGCGGGGGTTGGAGGGGGCTTGGAGCGGGGGGCGGGGGGTGCGGGCAGCCAGGCAATGCTGAATACAAGGGCCTCTCCACAAGACACAAGACGCTCAGCCACCGTCTTCCCAGCTGGGCTTATGCGGTGCTCAGAGAGGTTAAGCAGCTGGTCCAAGGTCACACAGCTCCTGAGCATACACCCCGGGGCTGCAGGCTTTCAAAGTCGTCAGTGTTAAACTTTGCAGAGCATTCTGCTACCTTCATCAGGCAAGATCCTCCGCTGGGGCGCCTTCCCTGAGCCCCCCCAACAGGCCTCTCCCATGGGCCTCCCAAGGGCTGAAGCTTTAGGGGTTGATGGTCTGTCCCCCAGGGCCAGGAGTCTCTGTCTCTGGGATTAGAAAGTGGGAGGCTATGGATGCGTTGCAGGGAAGGAGTCCCGGAACTTTCTGGCTGGAAGTATTGAGACCAGTAGGGAAGACATTAGCCCTTGTGAAGTCTGAGCCTCTCCCTCCCTCCCCCCTGTTCGGCCCCTCTCCCCCAACTTCCTGAGGTCTCTCACTGGGAACTTCTCCACGCCCCCACTGGCCTTCCTTCTCCAGGCCCCAAAGCCGATTTCTGCTCCTGCCTCCCCCTCCCAGGGTCCCCAGATCTCCCCGGGATCTCCTGAGTCCCGAAATGCTGGGTGGAGATAGGTGTTCCCTTTCCACCTCCCCTCAGATCAGGCTGTTGGCGGCTGCCCAGACCATCCTCATGGCGACAGGGCCCCGCCGCCTTCTGCATTGACTGTGGAGACCTGCAGGGGCCAGCAGCTGGCGAGCCAGATTCCTGGCCAGGGGGCTGGGTCCCTGGCATCTGCCTCCCCAGGAGCCGTCCCAGCTGAGCGCCTAAGCCTAGAAAAATCCACCCAAGGCCAAGGTGTCTGGGGGCCACTGAGCCTCCAGGCATCCATGGAGGAGTTGCTGTGGCTGAGGACAGGCACTGTCCTGAGCAGGAGCCACAGATGAGTCACCAGAGCCACAGAAGAGAGCTGGAGACCAGACACTGCATTGTATAAAATGAAGGCTCTAGACCCAGCTGGGGGCTTCTCCACTCCCTGCCTTTCTCTCTCCACCCCAACCCCCTTCCTGGAGCAAAGAGAGATCCTGGGTTGAGAGAAGTCCCCTGCCCTGCCTCAGTCTCCCTTTTGGTCAAATAAACAGTCCTAAGGCCCAGAATTAATGAAAAACCTGGTATATTGCCATTTCCTAGTCCCTAGATTTGAACCCTCCCAGCCCAGGATCCTGTCCTAGAGAGAAGGCCTGCTAGGCTCCCTCTTCCCCCACTCCCTCCTCCCCTCCCCCTCCTTCCATCTTCCCTCCCTCCTCCCCACTCCCTCCTCCCCTCCCCCTCCTTCCATCTTCCCTCCCTCCTCCCCACTCCCTCCTCCCCTCCCCCTCCTTCCATCTTCCCTCCCTCCTCCCCTCCCCCTCCTTCCATCTTCCCTCCCTCCTCCCCACTCCCTCCTCCCCTCCCCCTCCTTCCATCTTCCCTCCCTCCTCCCCACTCCCTCCTCCCCTCCCCCTCCTTCCATCTTCCCTCCCTCCTCCCCACTCCCTCCTCCCCTCCCCCTCCTTCCATCCCCCCTCCGGTCTCCCCCCCTCTCTCCTCCCCTCCCCCTCTCCCCTCCCCTGCCCCCAAGTCTCACTCTGCTCCCTGGACCTCCTGAAGTCTGGTCTTCCGTCTGACACCACCGATGGCTCTGGCCTGGGCTGGTGGAGAAGATAATTACTGCGTTAGCCCAGTGGCCTGAAGAAAGATCGGGTTGGGGGGGTGGACTGAGAACAGGAGGAAAAGAAGGTTCTTTATTAAATGCAGATGTTTTTAAATCACTGTAATTAACTGGAATGGATACAGAGAATCACAGACATAAAAGCTAAATGGGCTTTTGTTTTAACTGTTTGTCATATATTTAAAAGGGTCATTGGAGAATGTAACACAGAGATGTCCGCGCACTCCGCCTGTTTGCTTTTGCCCAGAAGAGGCTTTCCCTGGGTCCACGTGGGCGCGCTCACACATTCACACACGCACATACGCATGCGCGTGCGCACACACACATGCACACACATGCCATGGGGCCAAGCCTGAATGGGGCTTGGCAGTGGGGGAATGAGCTTCCTAGAGGCAGGGGGACTTCCTGCACCAAAGGCCACAGGACAGGTGGCTACTCGTGGACATGCATGGAGGCCGGCTCGCACTGAGCTGTCCTTCTCTGATCACCACAGTGATCCGGGCTGTATCCATGGAGACTTGCAGTCGCAACGGCTTCCTTGTCCTATGAAAAGTGTAAGGGGACAGAGGCATCCCTCTTTGGGGGTCAGACTCCACCTTTCTTCCCAGAGACGTTGGACCTCTTTTCTCTTCAGGCACATTCTTTCCCAGTCTCAGGGCCGCAGGAAGGAGGCAGGGTCAGGATGGGACCAGCCTGGCAGAGGTGCTTTGAAAAGCCTCCAAACCTCCCCCCAGCCAAACACCCCTTCCTGCCCCTCCCGGCGTCTGCACCCTGGCCACAGGGCCCGCAGCTCGCCCAGGGCTCACGGGGGAGGGAGCGAATGGTACAGGGCCAACCCTGACCTAACCAACCCCCAGCCTGGAATTGCCCCTACAGGGTTGAACCAATGTCAACCCTGTCCCTTTTCAGAACCCAACCATAGAGTCCACATAGCCAAGAGGAAGCACCATGAGTTTTCACTTCGACACCATGTGCCTGTCCTTCCTCTTCAGCCTCATCACCAAGGGGAGCAAGAGAGGGGGATGGGGTAAGGCTCCGCAGATTGTGGGGGAGGATCAAGATGTTTCTAGAATGTTCTGTGGGAGCCAGAAACTCACTTCCCCCACCTCCCAAAGAATCTGGCTTACAGGCTAGGTGTCCAGGGTCCCGTTTTACACTGTAATTCAGCTAGCCTGAGTCAGACAGGACCCAGCACCGTGGAGCACAAGGCCCAGAAGCTCCCCCAGGCCTATTGCCCACAAGGAGCGTCACCTCCCGGGACAGGCTTTTCCTCTTAGTGTGGTCGACTGAGACATCCAAACTTCCAGCTGTCAGGTCAACTCCCAACGCACCCTCCCCTGAGCCCCGTCCTCCAGCGCCCCTCTCTGCTCCCTCCGCCACCTGCAGAGCTCCTCTTGGGCAACACCTTCCTGTCTGGGCTCCCTGGGCCCGCAGCTTTCCAGCCTTGAACACTGAGACCCACAATAAGAGTAGATCCCACCTTCCACCCAAACCCGTCCCCCACACACCGTGTTTATTTATTTATTTTTTAAAAGATTTTATTTATTTATTTGACAGAGAGACAGCAAGAGGGAACACAAGCAGGGGGAGTGGGAGAGGGAGAAGCAGGCTTCCCGCTGAGCAGGGAGCCCGATGCAGGGCTCGATCCCAGGACCCTGGGATCATGACCTGAGCCGAAGGCTTAATGACTGAGCCCCCCGCCCCCCGCCGGCGCCCCACACATCGTGTTTATAAAAAAACTAAAATGCATGGCACTAAAGCCCTTACCCTCCTGTGGCCTTGCACACTGGTGTCTTTTATCCTGTTCTATTTTTCTATTTCTGGTTTCCGTGGCCCACAACCTGGGTTTCACCCACTAGTGGGTCGCCACTGACAGTTTGAAAACCACCGCTCCAGGCCAAGACTTCTGGTCCTCAGGGAGCCAAACTATGGCGAGCTCCCTGACAGCCACCTAACCTCACGGCTGCGGGCAGAGACCTCCTTTTCTCATAATCCCGAACAAGCCAGCATCCGAGCGCCTGCAAGGGCTTGGAGATGTCACAGCATCCTTTCTTTGGGCCTCCTCTCCCGGGCACCCTCTTTTCTGGCATCCCTATGCCTCCCCACCCCATCCTCTTCCTCATCGTGTCCTTCCAGTTTTCCAAACCCCAAAAAGCTTCTTCGTTATTCGGAGAACATGACCTGAGAGATGTTCACAACCTTGAGAGAGGATGGTCGACAGATGCGGCTCATTTCAATTCAAAGATCCCATTTGTCTATCTGACGACCACTCTGACGTTAGATGGTCCAGTCCGGGCCAGCAAGTTGCTGCTCTCAATTTGCGTACAGGGTTTTACAGGTAGGAGACAGCTGGGTGTGTCCTGAGCACCCACGTTGTAGGGGGGCCCCCTCCGTGGAGTTCTAAAGGTATCACGTGGGGTGTGCTTGGGGGGCTCAGTTAAGCTGCTGTCTGTAGCTCAGGTCATGATCTCTGGGTCCTGGGATGGAGCCCCAGCCCCACATCGGGCTCTCTGCTCAGCAGGGAGCCTGCTTCCTCTTCCCTCTGCCTGCCTCTCTGCCTACTTGTGATCTCTGTCAAATAAATGAATGAAATCTTTAAAAAAAAAAAGTATAAAGGTATCATGTCCTTCACTGCTCTCAAGAGCTTTAGGAAACAGGATCCATTACCACAGTTCCATCAAGAGACTCGGAGAAGCAAAGTGAGTGACCCAAGGCAGGCAGGGGGCAGGGGTGAGAATGGAGGGGGGTTGTGAACTCAGGTAGGGGCGGGCAGATGGGGGACGGCAGGAAGTACTAGGATAGCAAAGCCTTATTCTTTCTGCTGGAGTTGGGGGTTGCTTCTCCAGGGCTCAGCAGCCTGGCAGAACAGGTCTCCAGGCAAACTGGGGGTGGGGAGGGGTGTGATCCTTCCTAAGAGCTCCCACATACCCTCCCAGCTCCTAGTGTATGGTACAACCAAAAACGGAAAGCAGGGAAGGGATAAGGCATGGAGGGAGGAGAGGAAAGAAAGGGCGAGAAAGAGAAAAAGAGAAACAGGACAAGGGGAAATAATCATACCTTTTAATACCATATTCTCTCCACTTGAACAAAAATATTTGCTTCACTTTCTAATGTTCTCCAAATTGAAGCTCATCTTATAATCAGCATCAGAAGAAACCTGCCAGCTAACGGTACATCTTATGATCATGATGAATTGGAACAGAGCCGGGGCGGGGTGGGGGGGGTGTGTAAAAAATTGTGTTCAAGGTCGGCCCTGAGGCTCACAAGGTGAACATCACCTGGGGCGGAATCAAGTTCTCAGTAAGGCTCACAGACTGGGGTGGACATTTCTGGTTTGCTATCGGCAGGGCTAACATAATCTGGTCACCACACTTTTAACCACACAGATTTAGGAGGAAGGAAACTGGTGGGGGTGGGGGGCACACTTATATTTTACTTGCACGGTCCATTGTGTCTGTTTTCAAATATGTGTCCTCAGCAGCAGTTTGAGTTGATTTGTTTTGTTTTGTTTTGCTTTCTTGCATGTTGTTGTGTTGTGTTTTGTTTTGCATCGGCAATTAACCTAATAAACCACCCTTTCATCCCTCTGGTACATTAACCACTTCAGAGACGGGGCTTTGATTCGCGCACCTTCAGAAGCCAGGACGAACAATGGGGGTGGCTTTAACTGTGCGATCCTGGGAATTAGAGAGAAGAGGCCCCTCCGTAACCGCTGAGAAAGGTCCCTTAATTTGACCCTGTTTCACACAGTCCAATTTTCAATAAAGTGAGGCATTTAGGAAATCACCGCAGGCTGTAATCCCCAGATCTTCCTGGGGGGCTATTCTGTGCAAAGACCTCCCTTCTGACCCGTTTGCATCAATCCAGCCCCTCTTTTCTGCTGGGTATTTACTAGTGCTGTTTCCCCAACCAGCCTCCCTGCCCACGGCAATATCCGTCCAGCTCAGCGGCCTCTTCCTCCTTTAGCGGAGCCTCCGCCTTGCCATCATCTTTGACGATCTGCTTGAACTTGCTTCTTTTCCCAACTGTCAGTAGAAACCCAAAGCAGTATTTGATGGTTTATTCATTGTTTACTGACTTATTTATTGAATGGTATTTCCATTGCAAATACATTTGTACCAGAAGCAGAAGGAAAAACATACTCCCTCTTCTCAGCCCCAGGCTCCCCTCCCCTGCCCAGCTCTCATCCGAAGTCTATGTTCTTCCAAATCCCAAACCGCCTGAATTCCTTGAGAAATTTCCTCCCTGGGCGCTTTAGTGCTAGGTTTCCATCTTGTCCCCCCCCCCCCCCCCCGTTTCCCTCCTCGAACTTGCTCCAGCAGTCTGGAACCCGACAACGGTAAAGCATAGCCTTCCTTCAGGGAGAATTCCCTTCCCGACGGAGCATAGACGTTTCCACTCTAGTACCCAGGAAATGTGGGCGCTTTCTGGGAAGCCTCCAAGCAGACATTAGAGTTTGCAGCCGCTGGTACCTGAGCTTCTCACAGGGCCTCCGGAGCCACTGGGATTCAGCCCCGCCTCCTGCTCTGAGGCTTCACACCGTGAACTTGAAGCAGCCAAGACACCCATGCTTCACTCAGTCCACGCCTGCAAAATTCAGCTCAGGCGCCCGTGCCTCCAAGCCCCACGAGTAAAAGCCTGGACCCCTACCCTTAGGTCCCTGTACCAAAGACCCCATGCTCAACTGCAGTCATCCGTCTGTTTGCGTCCCCAGCAGGACAGAAGGCTCTTCAAGGGTGCTGGAAAGCACGCCTCCAGCTGCGAACAGAAAGACAAACAGAAGTCTAACCCAATGCGGTTAAGCACCACCCCCCCCCAAGAAAAAAAAATGTACTGGCTCCTGAGGCTGAAGGCAGAGTTGGCTTCGGATGCGGCTGGATGCAGGAGCCGGGACAATGCTGTCATCAGAACTTGTTGCTGTCCTCTTGGCTTCCCTCCACTGGCTCCATTCCCAGCTCCGCTCTCCCTGAGATGCTCTCAGCTTCATATCCAGTGGAGAGGAGTCTGGTTTCCTGGTAATTCAAATAAATACAGTGGAATAGTGATTTGTTGAGCTTGCCCGCCTTTCCCCGATTGGACACCCGTCTCGCAACCAGAGCCTACGACTGGGAGGGTGAGGTGTGTTGATTGCATCCAGGAGTTCGTCGCCATCACCGCCATCATCGTCATCATTTCACCGTTAGTCACCTGGAAGAAATGGGCAGGTCCTTAAATAGAAGTTGGGGTGGCTCTTATCACAAAAGAAGGAGTAGAGCTGAGCCGCAAAACCACCGATTCCTGCTGCGGCTCGCAGGGGCTGGGCCGATCCACACTCCCCCGGCACAGAGCCTTCTGAGAATACAGGAAGTGATAAAACCCCAAAACACTTCACAAAAATCTCACCGCTCAAAGACAACAACTGCTAGCATTTTGGAGTGCTTCTCCTTCCAGTCTTTTTTCTATATGTAGACTTTTTTTTTGTAGCTGTCATCATATTACCTATTTGTGGTCTTTTTTGCACTTAAAACTACAGCTTTCACAAACACTTAACAGCTGCAGAATAGGAGGTTGGAATGATGTATACTGATCTATTTAGTTGGTTTGGTTGGGTTTTTTTTTTTGTAATGGGCTGCTTTTCAAATAGATGCTATTATAAAAATACAACCAGAAGCATTTTTACATTTCATGTTGGCTAGAGGAGGTAAGTCTTTAAAAAGTGGGCAATGGGACCTCAGGAACCACCCCGGTGATCCTCGAGGTCCTGGGACTTTGTCAATCTGCCCTCTCCAGTCATCCTTGGAGCCGGAGTATTCGACGGGCTTTCCAGATGCTTCCAGCACCACCCAGGGAACCACACTGGGCTCTCTGGTGATAAATTCATCACAGGGACATGGCCACCCTCCTGAAATTCTCTTCAGGGAACAATTTTCTGAGATCTCACATCGTGCCTAATTGACAACTTTCTTTAATGGGCTGGGATGATAACTCTTTCTTTAAGCCACAAATGATGATTAATGGAGTTCCAACAGGACATGGGTTTCACTGTATTCTCACCTTCATTATTTTAATCTCTCTCTGAATGACCCTCTAATGGATCTGTATTGCTCTAACACTCCATGAGTGGTGGGTAGGTGTCCATAAATCCCTTCCAAACCGCAAGAGGTCCCACGGCCGGATTACAGGCATCGGACAGGCTCAGTTAAAAGCCCGCCCAATCCTTGGCTGCAGAGGGGCGGAGACAACAGGAGGAGACCATAAAGTGGCCAGACGACATCGGCATCCGCAGAATGGCACTGAGAGTCCATATTCACTCCTTGTAGAAAGAGATGAGAGGCCCCCCAACCGAAAGGACCTCACACTTGGATTAATGATCTGCTGGGGGTGGGGGTGGGGGCGCCTGGATGGCTCAGTGGGTTAAAGCCTCTGCCTTCGGCTCAGGTCATGATCCCAGGGTCCTGGAATCGAGTCCCACATCGGGCTCTCTGCTCAGCGGGGAGCCTGCTTCCCTTCCTCTCTCTGCCTGCCTCTGCCTACTTGTGATCCCTGTCTGCCAAATAAATAAGTAAAATCTTTAAAAAAATATATATGATCTGCTGGTGGGTATTGCTACCCTTCAAATTCACTCACCTGAACGAGCGCCTGGCTGGCTCAGCCTGTAGAGCATGTGACTCTTGATCTCAGGGTCATGAGTTCAAGCCCCACATTAGTGTGGATCCTGCATATTTATTTTTAAAGATTTTATTTATTTATTTGAGAGAGAATGAGAGAGAGAGAGAGGATGAGAGGGGGTAGGGGGTAGGGTCAGAGGGAGAAGCAGACTCCCCACCAAGCAGGGACCCCAATGCGGGACTCAATCCTGGGACTCCAGGATCATGATCTGAACCGAAGGCAGTCACTTAACCAACTGACCCACTCAGGCTCCCAACCCTGCCTTTTTTTTTTTTTTTTTTTTAATTCATTCATTCTGGGGCACCTGGGTGGCTCAGTCAGTTAAGCGACTGCCTTTAGCTCAGGTCGTGATCCCGGGAGTTTCGGGATCTAGTCCCTCATCAGGTTCCCAGCTCCACTGGGAGTCTGCTTCTCTCTCTGACCTTCTACCCTCTCATGCTCTCTCCTACTCACTCTCTTTCAAATAAACAAATAAAATCTTGAAAAAAAAAGAATTCATTCATTCTGCAAAGACTTATCGTATGCTTACTATGTGCCAGACACTCCTCCGGGCCCTGAGGACGAAAGAGAAGCAAATCCAGGACAGGCAACAGCAAATAATTACATAAAACCTACACGATGTCCGATAGGAATAGGTGCTGGAGAGGAGAGCAAGACCGGGGACAAGGTACAGGCAATCCTAGGATGCTGGTTTGTGCAGTCTACAGAGTGACCGACTATCATGTGCCCCTATCTTGGGCACCTAGGCAGCTGTGATGGTTAATTTAATTTAATTTTTTTAAGATTTTATTTATTTATCTGACACAGACAGAGAGATCACAAGTAGGCAGAGAGGCAGACAGAGAGAGAGAGGGAAGCAGGCTCCCTGCTGAGCAGAGAGCCCTATGTGGGGCTCGATCCCAGGACCTTGAGATCATGACCTGAGCCGAAGGTAGAGGCTTAACCCACTGAGCCACCCAGGCGCCCCTGATAGGTAATTTTAAATGTCAGTTTGCCTTGGCTACACTATGACACCCAATTGTTCGGTCAATCTCCAGTCTACATGTTGCTGTGAAGTTCCTTATCCGATTTTTTGGATGCAATTAACATTTAAATCAGTAGGCTTGGAGTAGAGCAGTTTCTCCCCCCCGGAATGTAGTTATGCCTCATGCAATCAGTTGAAAGCCTTAAGAGGGGGGAAAAAAAACTGAAGTCCCCTTGAGGAAGAACAAGTTCTGCTTCTAGACTGCCTTCGGACCTAAGACTGCAGCATCGACTCCTCCCTGGGTCTCCAACCTGCCGGCCTCCCTGCAAATTTGAAACTTGCAAGCCCCCCCTCCCCCACCTGCCATGGCCTGAGCCAATTTCTTGAAATTCCTGTCACTCTCCCTTTCCTCCTCCCCTCTCCCCCACCCCCACCCCGCCCTTATTCTCACTCTTCCCATCTATCTTTCTTCTTACCCGTGTCTCTCGTTCTCCCATTGGTTCTGTTTCTCTGCAGAACCCTGACCAATATGGCAGGGCACAAGGTATGGCTGCTGGCTCCGGGCTCTTCCCAGCCTCACTAGCTGCCAGAGTCAGGATGCAAAGGGAGGGAGGGAAGGAGGGAGGGTCAAGGTGGGGGGATGGGCAGCATCCAAGCCCAGGAATTCAACTCAGGAGTCCCCTCCTTGAAGTTTCTACCCCAAACAGCCTGGGAGCTGCCCCTACCTGTGCCCAAGGTCAGGTCACAGGTGCCTTCCCATCTCCCCCTGTCAGGGGTCTGGGGGCCCGAGGCCTTGCGCACTGCCCCTAGCCAAAGTCTTTTGGAGCCTTTTGTCTGGAAACGAGGATTGCTTTCTCCCTGGTGGCCGCTGGTCGCAGTTTGGCAGTGCATGTCCCAGTCACCTCCTGCCCACGCACAATCCCCACAGAGGGACGGTGGCCACTATGGTCTGCCAAGTGGCAGGACGTCGTTGCTGAAGCCATCTGGACCATCTACAACAAGGTCTTTAAGCAAGAAATACAGGATTCTCCAAAGAGATTTTCGCTGGAATGTCAGGCTCTGCTCCTAGTGGTTTTTTTGTTTTGTTTTTTTGTTTTGTTTTTTGTTTTTTGTTTTTTTTACATTGAGAACACGTGTCATTGCTCCAGAACACTGTTGTCTTCTGGGAACAAACACAGAGGCCCATTGTTTACCCTGCCAATTAGGAGCCATGATTGACCCCAACACACAAAGGCCCTGTTGTGCCCGACCGGCTGAGGAAAGTGTCTTGGACCTTTTGACACAGGTCTTTGGACAAAGGAGCCTGAGCTTGTCATTTCTGGGGTTCTGGGGGCCCATTTCTCCCACTCTGCCAGCGGGCGGTGCAGCCAGGAGCCAGGGCGAGCAGGTCCCACTGTGGTCTCTCGGGCTGTTGCTCTATGGACAACTGCAGTGCCCACTTGGGCTTTCCAAGGTCGGTCCCACCCTGGGGCGAACGCGGTCCCTGAGTTCCAGCAGCATCTCCTCCATGAAGAGCTGGAGAAGAAAGCTGGATTTCCAAGGAGCAGCTGGTAAACTGATGCTTCCCGGCTCGGAAGGGGGACCTGTGCATGCTCCCGACCAATGGGTGTCTTTTGCCACCACGGGGTCAGCCACACAGACAACCCAGGGCCATCACGAGCAAGACCCTCAGTGTCCATGAACCCCAGAAGGAAGGGGCTCCCTGCTTGGCAGAGGTTCTCAGAGGCAACAGCAAACTGCTTGTTTTTGACTTCTTTCATGAAAACCAACCCACGGGCCCCTGAGTGGCTCAGTCACCTGAGCGTCCGACTCTTGATTTCTGCTCAGGGCATGATCCCAGGGTCCTGGGATCGAGCCCTGCATCTGGCTCCCTGCTCAGCGGGGAGCCTGCTTCTCCCTCTCTCTCTGGCTGCCTCTCTGCCTACTTATGATCTCTGTCTGTCAAATAAATAAATAAAATAAATAAATAAATAAAATATAAATACATATATAAATATATATAAATATATATAAATATATATAAATATATAAATAAATATAAATAAATATAAATATAAATAAATATATATAAATATAAATAAAATATAAATAAATAAATAAATAAAATAAATAAGTAGGGGTGCCTGGATGACTCAGTGGGTCAAAGCCTCTGCCTTTGGCTCAGGTCATGATCCTAGGGTCCTGGGATCGAGCCCCGCATCGGGCTCTCTGCTCAGCAGGGAGCCTGCCTCCCCTTCTCTCTCTGCCTGCCTCTCTGCCTACTTGTGATCTCTGTCAAATAAATAAAATTTTTTAAAAAAAGTTTTTATTTGTTTGACAGACAGAGATCACAAGCAGGCAGAGAGGTGGGGGTGGGGGTGGGGAGCAGGCTCCCCGCTGAGCAGAGAGCCCGATGCGGGGCTCGATCCCAGGACCCCGAGATCATGACCTTCCCAGGACCCCGAGATCATGACCTGAGCTAAAGGCAGAGGCTTCAACCCACTGAGCCACCCAGGCGCCCGAGTGTGCTACTCTTGATCTCAGGGTCGTGAGTTTGAGCCTCACACTGGGTATAGAACTTACTCAAAAAGAAGACGACGACGACGACTAACAGAGATAAGACTTTCCCAAATACATGCCGCAGCTGGGAAAGTCTGTTGTTCTTCAGGGGCGCACTTCAATCATTAAACAGGTGGAAGAAAGCGAGGGGAGATGCTTTTTCTATAAACAGGGCTGACCCCTCCAAACGCATCCTTACCATCATGGCACAGGAGGGGTCCCAGAGCTCCCAGGCCCCAGCGGAGGAGAGGACTTAGCTCTGAGACCCTTTTGCCTCTGGTAGGAGATTCATTACGTAAATTGTGGCAAATTCATTTGCTAAAACCGTGCGTCTGCGTGTCTGCTATTAGGATGGTTTTTATAGAGCTTATTGTAATAACATGAAAAATTACAATGTGAAAAAGTTTCTTACTCCTAGACTAAACATGTTTCTCTTTTCCCCAGAGAGTAATTCAAAAACAATTCATAGAGCGTGAACATGTCTATGGTTTTTTAAATTATGCTAAGATAGGAGTCTGGAAGGAAGCACTTTTTAAATGTTAACATAATCTTGGAGGAGTGGGACAATGTGGTATTTTTCTTCTTTCTTTCTTTCTTTCTCCATGTACTACCATTTTTCATAAAGAGTGTGTATTCCTTTCTAGAGGGAAAGAATAAAGTAAATAAAAATAAGCAAACAAGTGGTTGCTATGAGAAAATAGGCTGGGAACCCCACTATCCAGCTTCTTCTCCCTTGTTCCGGAATCGAGTTTACCTGCGGTCTGACAACCGGCAGCTGGGCACCCTTCCCGGGCTCTGCGAGACGAACACCTAGGGCCTCTTGGTTGGCTCCTGATCGCACCTTGTGCCAACATAGAGGGTTGGCAACCTCTGAATTTTATCAGGTTTGGGTTTTTCTTTTTTTCTCACTCTGGCTACACACACACACACACACACACACGCACACACACACACATCACACACACATGCGTGCGTGCACGTCCCAGAATCTTCACATTTTGGCCGCAGGAGCTCTCGTGGGTGGCCCCTCTGCCAGAAACGGGCTCACATGTGACAGTCTCCTTATGGGAAGGTGACCTCCTTTCATTGATGTTGGAACCCCCCTTCCGTTCTTCCCTAGTGGATACTGCCCCTTGATGCCTAACCCTGAGTGAGACAGATTTCAGTGATCATACCCAGGGCCATGCCTTTCAACCCAAAGGCTGCATTCCAGAGGTGACTTCGAGAGAGTCAACACAGGGAGCCTCCCTGAGTGTCCTCCTCCGGGTCTAAGAGCATGGCCCGTCCTTGGGAGGAGGGAAGCACACTCCTATCCCAGGAGACTGGCACACACACTGTGATGGGCTCCAGGTAAACCTGCTCTTGTTTCCACAGCATCAACTGATTGAAATCTGTGGTTTGGACAGCGGCACTAAGCTTGTGGATTTCTTTATCGCTCACTCCCCTAATTATTCATCCTGTTGATTTCAGCAAGAATTGCCGCTGAGTATCTGAGGTCAGAATTATTCCCATTCTCCAGACTGCCAGGAGCAATCTGCTTCCATCCCCCAGGAAACCGGCTGCCTCACCTTTACATACAGGGAACCCTGGGCTGGAATGCTGGAATGCTTGTCCCTCCCTTGTCCCCTGACCCCTCCCTCATACTCACCTACTTCTTAGTTCTGATGTCATCTCTGGATGACACCTTCCTTAATGCCCACCGGCAGAGCTAAACCAGTAATGACTGGTACAGAAAACCATTCATTCATCCAACAAATATTTATTGAGTACCTGTTAGGTGTCCCACACTGGGGATACAGTAGTGAACCAGTGAGACGTGATTCTTCTAGTGTGGAAACAGCTGAACCCTTAATAAAATGGCCAAAAGGACACCAGTGGAAGTTCAACCCCTGTGGGAGCACACCAGGCATCTGAGCGTAATGCTATAGCACTGGGCTAGCAAAGGGAGGAAATATCTTCATGGAAACAAGGTTGGGACTCCCTTGGGTTGACTTAAACAGCAGACTGAAGGTGGCTGGTGATTTGGTTATTCAAACATTATCAAAGTTGAAATATCATCTGAATGTTAACCCACCCCCTCTAATGCCCCCATCCCCTGCTCCTGGTACTGCCAGTCTATCATGGGTGGCTTGTCATCAGAGTCACTCTGGCTGCCCTCCATTAGTGGGCAGACTCATGTCCCTCTTGGAAATGCCTCCAAATCTGTAATCATAGCCATCACCCGACTTAATCCCCACATTCTCAACAGGTGTCCTTCCTTCCTTCCTCAAACATTTACTCAACACCAACAGGGTGCCAGACACTTGCTAAGGGCTGGGGTAGAGCTGCAAGCAAAGGAACAAGCAGTCTCTGCTTTCCTGGAGAGTCCAGGCTAGTAGGGGAGGCGAGCACTACCCACGACCCCTGTGTAAATGTAAATGAGGACGATGAGAGGATAAATGAATAGATGAATGAATGCATAAATGGTCAATTACCTGGACTGCCCCAGGATCGTTGCTCTGACCCACCCTGCAGTGGAGCTGCCTGAATGAGCAACTCCTCTGACTTCCCCTCCCCCGCCCCATAAAATTTTCAATGGCTCCCTACTGCGCACTAGGTCAAGTTCTAATTCCCCAGCCCGGTGGCTCTTCCTGCTCTGTTTCCAAGCTCCCTCTCCAGCTTCATTTCCTTCTAACCCGCTAGGATAACCTATGCACTATTATACCTATTGCTATGTTTATTTTGCCTGTCTAGAAAACTCACCTCTGGTTCTGCTGTTGAAATCTTAACTCATCTGAGGGAGGGGAAAGGTGTAGGACAGCAGGATTTGGTGGAGAAGAGCCAAAGCCTCACCTTGTAACGTGGGAAGTCCTGATGTTATTATAGAAAAATCAAGAAAGAAGAAAATAAACATTTCTTTAGAAATATGAACATAAGTGGCAGAAGAAACAGCTTAAGGACTTGATATTGGTTGCTTCCAGGAGGGACAGGGCACAGGACTGGGAGGTTTTGTTTGTTCTAAGATTGATGTTACAGAATCACCTTCTAAAAGGCATGGATTCATTTGTTTGAAAGCTTTTTTTTTAATTTTTTTTTTTTTTTTACCTTTTCTAAAGTAATCTCTAGGCCCAACATGAGGCTTGAACTCACGACTCCAAGATCAAGAGTACATGCTCTACTGCTTCAAACTAGGCATCCCTAGTTTGGTTCTTAAAAGTTGTTTTTGGTGGGGGTACCTTGGTGGCTCAGTTGGTTAAGCGTCTGCCTTCAGCTCAGGTTGTGATCCTGGGGTCCTGGGGTCCAGCCCCACGTTGGGCTCCCTGCTCAATAGGGAGCCTGCTTCTCCCTCTCCCACTGCCTGACGCTCCCTCCCACTTGTGTTCTCTCTCTCTCTCACTCTCTCTCAAATAAATAAATAAAATCTTTTTTTAAAAAGTTGTTTTTAATGCCCAGTGAAGCAAGATAAAAATTTATTTTTTTTCTTTTTTTTTTTTTCTTTTAGATAGAGAGAGATCACAAGTAGGCAGAGAGGCAGGCAGAGAAAGAGGGGGAGGCAGGCTCCCCGCTGAGCAGAGAGCCCGATGTGGGGCTCCATCCCAGGACCCTGAGATCATGACCTGAGCTGAAGGCAGAGGCTTAACCCACTGAGCCACCCAGGTGCCCCAAGATAAAAATTTAAATAAGAACTAGGGGCTCCTGTGTGGCTCAGTTGGTTAAGCGTCCAACTCTTGATTTCAGCTCAGGTCATGATGGAGAGATCAAGTCCCTGGACAGGCTCAGTGCTGGGCATGGAGGCTGCTTAAGATTCTCTGTCTCCCCCTGCCCCTCCCTACCCTCTCCCTCTAAAAAAATAAAAATAATAAAAATATAATTTAAATAAGAACTGAACGGGTTAAATGAGATGGTGTCTATAAAGCATAATGTCCTGCATGTAATAAGCAAAGAAGAAACAGCCAACGTTACTTGCGTCTTCTCCATGAATCCTGCCACGAAGCAGAGGCAGGAATGGGGACGTCGTGCCTCCTCGCTGTCACCTCGCGTGGCAATCCTGCAACAGCTTCCTAACCGATCTCTCCGCCTTTGGGGTTTGTCCTCCCTTCTTGATACCCCGTCCCACCGACCAATGGCACGCTCACCCCCCTAAGACTATGTCTCTCATGGAACCCCTATGCAAAGATTTGACAAGGGTTTCCTAGTGTGTGTTAGGGCAGTGGTAGCTGCTGGAAAAAACCCCAAACTGTCAAATGTGCCACGTGATACAGGCACATTTTTCACTCTTTTGGCATTCCAAGGAGATCTTATAGGCCCTTTTGAATTTGAGGCTCCTCCATGCCCTGGAGCCCTAAAGTCCTTGCCATCCAAGAAGGGGAAGGAGCTAAAGGAGAAGACGTCACTCCTCCCCTCCGCTGCTTTGGCTTCTGATCACATCCCATTGGCTAGAATTGGTCACATGCCCCTACATAGATGCCAAGGGGATGCTGGGAAATGTAGTTCCTGGCGGCTCAGCCTCTGTTCGGTGGAGACTCACACTGCGTAGGGTACTAGGCGTTTTGATGCAGGCATCTCTGCCACATTCACCACCTACTGAGTGACTTCCAGAATCTTGGCTTAGCCCAATGGTTCACTTACTTATCCAAACTGTGTGGGTCCTGCCTCCCTATGGGAACTTTCTGTAGTCCCAGCTACCGGTCTCGCTAACATCTCTCCCACTGTATGTTCATTCCACAAGGCACATTCCATCCTTCTAAATACAGTAGGGTTTTTTGAAATACAAACTCCCTCTCTTCTTTGAAGACTTATTCATTTCTATAACCGCATACTGACTAACTGAAACTGAATTTCTGAGTCACAGAGTTTGAGAGTTAGACAGTTGGCAACATGGTCCACCCCACTGCTAGAAGAGACTGGAAATGAGGCCCAGGGGGGTTAAGGGAATCCCCCAAAACGTGGCCTTCAAAGCAGACCCTTTGGTCCTGCATGTGAACCATTCAGCGGGAACTTCAAAGTCAAGGACAGGTCAGGATCTGAATTTTGCTGAGCCAGGAATTTGATTTTATGGAGGGAGCCTTGCTGACCTCCGATCCTTGCATCTCCTTGTGGATTTGTTGTGAAGGGAGCCAGCCTCCAGGATGGCCCCATAAGCTCTGCCTTCTGATATCCATGCCCTGTGTAGTTAATTCCCACACTGAGCCAGGGTTGGTCTGTGTGACCAATAGCACAGGGTGTTTGCTTGTAATATTTGATTGTGGAGGAGTTCGGCTTCCGTTCTGGTGCTCCCTTGTTCTTGGATCACTTACTTTGGGGGAAGCGGTGTCCTGAGCAGCCCTATGGAGAGGTCTATGTGAAAAGAAACAGAGGCCTCCTGCCAACAGCCAGGAGAGTGACCTTGGGACAGACTGTCCGGCCAGATCACAGACTCAGGCAGCACTCACCCACAACCTCATTAAAGACTCTCCGCCACGAGCTGGGCTGCTCCTGGATTCCTGATTCTCAGAAACTGTGTGATACAACACGGCTGTGGTTTTAAGCTGCTAAATTTGGGGATAATTTGTCACTCAGCAACAGATAACTAACACAGCCATTGTTTGCTTCTCAAAATCAAGGATGCATTTTGGTTTACTTGGGAGGGGGAGAAAATTGAAAATTATAAAATATATCAAAGTTTTTTTAAAAATTTGGATTCTATAAGGGGCTCATAAAATGTCTACTGTAAATATGAAACATTCTGGTATTTCTTCTGTGTATTGTCCTAAGTAATCAACTGAATTACTAAGAAAAAAGAAAAAGAAGAAAGTAAGAAGGAAGGGAGGGAGGGAGGAGGGAGGGAGGAGGGAGGGAGGAGGGAGGGAGGAGGGAGGGAGGAGGGATGGAGGGAGGGAGGAGGGATGGAGGGAGGGAGGAGGGATGGAGGGAGGGAGGAGGATGGAGGAGGGAGGGAGGAGGGAGGGTGGGAGGGAGGAGGGAGGGAAGAGGAGTTCTACCCATCTCTTCAACGCTGTCTGAATGCCTCATCCTTAAGGGCCTTTCCCTGATTCACCCCTTACTTGTAATATCTAGATGTCACTTCTCCTATTGCAGTTTGATATTAACTTTCTTATGACATTTATCGGTCTATCTTAATTCGTTCATTAATTCAATGAAGAAATATTCATGGAACACTCTGCTCTGGGTGCTTAAGATTCATCTGTGAACAACACACAAGGATTTTGCCCTAGTGGATCTTATGTCCTAACTGGAGAGAAAGGAACGATAAACACAATAAAAAGCCAACTATATATCACAGAAGGTGATAAATGCTATAGAAAAAAGGTAAAATGCAGGGAGATCAAATTGCTTATAGCTTTATCATGTCCCCTCTGTTAGAGGCTCAGGAGGGGTTGACAGTGAACTTGGAATGTCTGTAGTGCTTTGCATATGCCAGGTGCTTGCAAATATTTGCTTAATTCATGCAAGGATAAAGGAGCTAGCCCCGGAAAGGGGGAGTTCCAGCAGATGGTATATCCAACAGTTGCTGGCTGCTGAGACAAAACCCCCACTCCTGGGTGATCGTTAGATATATGAGCAGCGTTAGATATATGAGCAGATTCGGGCCACAGAGAAGCCCAGCTGGGGGACAGCCTATGAGGGAATTCTTCCTTCAACCCCCAGTGCAAAGAATCTCGTTTCATTCATTTCATCATGAACCACCCGATCTTTCTCTGGTACACCAGATTGCCAATTTGGCAGAATTGGACCAAAGAAAGACTTCTGCTCAGTGTCACAGGACCCAGACAAACAAAGCTGCTTTATACACCCAAACACCTCGTACAAGGGGCATCCTTATCATGACTTGATCAGGCATCTTATGTTCTGTACCTAGATGACCTCACAGATTTTCACCTCTGAGTCTGGAAGGAACAGACCCAAGTAGAAAGAGGGCATCATGATGTGTCCAGGTACTGGGCACGTGCGAGACCAAGGTTTGCCTCCCAGACATCCAAAATGCCACATTGAAATTTAGTCCCAAAGAAACAAAAGCAGACAGAATATGCCTCCCATGGTTTAGTATGAGGTCCCCTATAGTTTGAGATTTGGAATTTGTTTTAACAGGCAAAAAAGGGTGCCTGGGTGGCTCAGTCTGTTAAGCAGCTGACTTCAGCTCAGGTCCTGATCCCAGGGTCCTGGGATAGAGCCCCACACGGGGAATCCCTGCTCAGTGGGGAGCCTGTTTCTCCTTCTCTCTGTATATGTGCCAAATAAATAAATAAAATCTTTAAAAAAAAAAAAAAAGCAGGGCGCCTCGGTGGGTCAGTTGGTTAAGCATCTGCCTTCGGTTCAGGTCACGATCCTGGAGTCCCGGGATCGAGTCCTGCATCGTGCTCCTTGCTCAGTGGGGAGACTGCTTCTCCCTCTGACCCTCCACTTCTAGCGCACTCTCTCTCTCAAATAAATTAAAAAAAAAAAAAAAACAGGCAAAGATACAAGGAGAATGTTTTCCTATTAGGTTTAACACACCACAGATAAAAAGCTATACCGCAACACCATTGAAATAGAATAAAGCAGTAATTTGTATTTAAATAGCTCTGAGTTGCAAAAGATCTAGAAACAGAATTTTAGATTCAGAAGAAATTTAGGCTACTTCATAAAAAAAATAGCTAACTAGAATTTAAATTTAAAAAAATTATTTAGGGGCGTGTGAGTGGCTCAGTCAGTTAAGCATCTGCCTTCAGCTGAAGTCATGATCGCAGGGTCCTGGAATCGAGCCCCGCATTGGGCTCTCTGCTCAGCAGGGAGCCTGCTTCCCCCCTCCCTCTGCCTGCCTCTCTGCCTACCTGTGATCTCTGTCTGTCAAATAAATAAATAAAATCCTTTTTTTAAAAAAAGGTGCAATGTCCTCCATTTTTTGCAAAACATGCCCCCCCCAGCACACACACACACACACACACACACACACATACACACACACACAAGCACACACTCATGCATGCACTTGTTTGCCTCTAGTCTCAGGAACAGAAAAGCCCCCTACTGCACATCTGTCCAAGGCCTTCCTTACTCCTTATTCCACGCTCAACCCTTCCAAACAAAAAGGCTGACATCTTCTTTGTGTGTCCTCTTCACTGGCTCTTTCTTCTCAGCATATTAACACACTCAAGTCTTTCTCTTTAAAAAAGCAAAACAAAACAACGGAAAACCACTTTTGTGGCCTCACATTCCTCTCTGGCCACACTCCCGCCTTGCATGGTTCTAGTGGTGTCCTGGGGCCACAGGGACACAGAACCATGCACTTGGGTAGCTTCAGCAACAGAAATGTATTGTCTCCCAGCTCTGGAGGCCAGAAGTGCAGGACCCCAGTGTCGGCAGGATCCCCTCCAGGCCTCCTTTTGAGCTGCTAGCCCTTCGCTGGCCATCTTTGCTGCTCCCCCGCTCACAGATGCATCGCCCGGATCTCTGCCTTCCTCTGCACCTGACCTTCCCCTTCCCCTTTTGTGCATGTCGGTGGGCATCCACTTCTTCTCCTTCTGTAAGGACACCAGTCTTCTTGGGTTATGGTCCCTCGGAATGACCTCAACTTGACTGTATCCGGGAGACCCTATATCACCAAAGAAAGTCACATTCTGACACAGGTGGGGTTAGGACTCCAGTAAATCTTTTGCGAGGGATACAGTTCAACCCATAAGAACAGCCAAACTTCCAAAGAGGATCCCTCCTTATCCTCCCCTCCGGATCTGCCCTGCCCCGGTTGTCCCCATAGCCCGGTGCCCTCTGGCATCTGTACTGAGGACAGAACGACCTCATGGTTGCTCAGTCTGGTGGAACTTTCCTGACTCTAACAGGTGGAGCTTACAGTCACACTGTCACTGACCACCTCTTCCTTCCCCTTTTGGCCTCTCCGGTCCCCCTGGAATTCCGTGTGTCTGGCTGGAACCTTCTCAAGCTCTTCTGGCACTTCTCTTCCTCCTCTTCCTCCTCCTCCTGCAGCTCCTGCCTCACTATCTCTCCACCTCTCACTGAGCAAGAAAACTGGGTGTCATCCTTTACTGTCTTGCTTAGGCATCTTCTATACCAGTACGGAGTCCCACAGAGTCCCCAGGAGTGAAAATTATCTTTCAAGTGGATCCTTCCTGTTTGACCTCTGTTGCCACTCTGGTCACCTGCATGGTTCCTCATGTCCGAGGTAGGACTCTGCTCTGTCCCAGCTTCTTCATCCTCTTCCCCCTCCTCTTCCCCCTCCTCTTCCTCCTTCTCCTCCTCCTGCTCCTTCTCCCCGCCCCCCACCCCGCCCTTGCCACCTGCCACAATGTTTCCACAGTGATCTCTTGGACAGCCGAGTATAATGTTTAGAATTATTCAAGAGCTCTACATTGCGTTCAGGATAAAGCCCAAACTCCTAAATGTGACATGGGAGGCTCTTTAAAATCTGGTCCCTGCTCATTTGCGCACTCCCTTTTCTGCCTTTATATGAGGACCTTCCTTCCTTCCTCCCTTTTTCTCTTTCTTCCTTTCTTCCTTTCTGTCTGCGTCTCTCTTTCTTTCATTCCTTTTTCTTTTTATAAAGATTTTATTTATTTATTTGACACAGACAGAGATCACAAGTAGGCAGAGCAGCAGGCAGAGAGAGGAGGAAGCGGCTCCCCGCAGAGAGCCCGAGTGGGGCTCAGATCCCAGGACCCTGAGATCATGACCTGAGCTGAAGGCAGAGGCTTAACCCACTGAGCCACCCAGGCGCCCCTCTCTTTCTTTCTTTCTTTCTTTCTTTCTTTTTTTTTTTTTTGTTTTGTTTTGTTTTAAAGATTTTATTTATTTATTTGAAGACAGAGATCACAAGTAGGCAGAGAGGCAGGCAGAGAGAGGAGGAAGCAGGCTCCCCGCTGAGCAGAGAGCCTGACTTGGGGCTTGATCCCAGGACCTTGGGATCATGACCCGAGCCGAAGACAGAGGCTTTAACCCACTGAGCCACCCAGGCGCCCCCGCCCCTCTTTCTTTCATTCTTTCTCTTTAAATTTATTTGAGAGAACACGAGCAGGGACGTGGGGCAGAGGAAGAGGGAGAAGCAGACCCCCTGCTGAGCAGGGATGCAGGTCAATCCTGGGACCCTGGGATCCCGCTCTGAGCCCAAGGCCAGATGCCTGACCCCCCTACCAAGGGAGCCAGCCCACTGCCCTTGTGAGGACTGTTTCAACCCTGTTGACACTTTGCTGCCCCCCCAAAGCGCTACACAGTTCTTTCACATTCCCTTTATACCGACTGTTCCCTCCGTCTTCACTGCCCTTCCTCAGCCTCTGACCACATCGCTCCCTTGCATCTTTCAAGAATCAAACCAGAGATCCCCCCGGAAGTCTTTCTGAGCCCTCCAGAATGGCTGAGGTCGTTCCCCCGCCTTCTTCAGCATTTTGTTATGTAGCATAATCATGGCTTTCAGCTCCAAAGCCCTAGTCCTCTGCCTGACAGTGCGAATTTTCTCTAACTCACTGAGGAATACAAAGAAATCTAAAGCCCTTGTTCATATTTAAGGTTCTTGGCTTTATTCTAGCATTTTCCTCAGTGTAGTGGGAGGACAATAGCATCAGAATCACGGTGGGGGGGGTGCTGATTAGACCGCGGCTTCATGGACTGTACCCTGAACCTGACGAATCTGGATTTTATTTTTTTTTAAAGATTTTATTTATTTATTTATTTGACAGACAGAGATCACAAGTAGGCAGAGAGACAGGCAGAGAGAGAGGAGGAAGCAGGCTCCCCGAAGAGCAGAGAGCCCGATATGGGGCTCGATCCCAGGACTCTGGGATCATGACCTGAGCCGAAGGCAGAGGCTTTAACCCACTGAGCCACCCAGGCGCCCCTGAATCTGGATTTTAAACAAGCTACCTCCTTAATTTATGTGAACAACGTTCGAGAAGAAAGACCTTTTAAGTTTTACCACATTTTTTAAAAAAGTGAGTTTATCCCCAGTGTGGGGGCTTGAACTCATGACCTGGAGATCAAAAGTCAGATACTCCACAGGAGCCAGCCGGGCACCCCAAGCTTATCACACTTGTAAAGGTTTTATTTATTTATTTGTCAGAGAGAGAGAGAGAGAGAGAGAGAGAGAGAGTAAAGTAGGAGGAGCAGCAGGCAGAGGGAGGAGACTCCCTGCTGAACGGAGACCTCAGTGTGGGACTCAATCCCAAAATCCTGAGATCATGAGCTCAGCTGAAAGCTGACGCTTCACCAACTAAGCCAGGTGTCCCACTTATGACATATTTTAAGGCTAAGTTAGTTACCATCTCCTGGTGACAAGCAGGGAGACCAGGAGAACCGAGCCCAGCTCCATTACCTTTTCTTTGGAAAACAATCATTTGTTTGAGCCTTGCAGCTTTTCCATTTAAGAGCTTACCATGAGGATGCAAATTCTAATTGCAGAATCAACAGATCTAGCAGGATGGATAGGATTTCAGGAGGAAGCAAAGCAGTCCTGTGTGGTCGGAAGTGGGCAGTGTAAAGGAGGCCAGTATCACACACAGACAGAACCCCAAGGAAAGATGCCCTCTATTATTTATTTTGTTTTATTCTAAAATTTTAGTGAGCATCAGATTCACCTAGAGGGCTTGTTAAGCGGAGGATATCTGGAGTTCATCCCTAGAGTTTCTGATTCAGCAGATCTGGTGGGGGGATCCAAGAAATTGCATTTCTAATAAGTTCCCAGGTGATGCTGATGCTGCTGGTCCAGGGAGCACACTTTGAGAACCGCTGAGCTAGTTCAGCCTTTGTGCCCATGCAGTAATCTATTCTGCAATATCCATGGAGACAGGAACATGATCCCCTGTCTTTCTGCATAAACCAGATGTGGATCTTGTTACATTTCAAGCTGGAGTTTGTATGGATAACCCTCATGATTCTTCTTTGAATGAAACCAAAATTTGCCTCCAAACCTTCCACCCACTGACCACAGGTCTGCCTCCTGGGATCTCACAGAATTTACCTGTGCCTATTTGTGTTTTTTAGAAATTTGACGACAGCCATTCTGTTCTGTCTGTTTCCTCTTCCCTATATCAATCTCTCCTGCTCCTTCAGCCCTGCTGAATGACCAGAGGATTTCCATCAACAGCCTGCTGTCTCCCTGACTCTCCCTGATGCAGTCTTTAAGCTTGTCAGTCTCTTTCCTGTGTCTTTACTACTCAGAACTGGCGGTGATACTCCATGTGGGGTCTGGCCAGCTTAGAATACAGTCTCTTGAAATGGACACTATTTTAATACAGATTGTATGTTTTCTGCGGCACGTGGTTGGCTCAAGAGGGAGAGTATGGGACTCTTGATCTCTGAGTTCAAGATCCATGTTGGGTGTAGAGCTTACTTTAAAAAAAAGTGGGTGGGGGTCACCTGGGTGGCTCAGTCTGTTGAATGTCTCTTGATTTTGGCTCAGGTCATGATCTCAAGGCATAAGATGGAGCCCCAAGTCAGCTCTGCACTGGGCGTGGAGCCTGCTTTAGATTCTCTCTCTCCCCCTGCCCCTTCTCCCCAGTCTCACCCCACCCGCTCTAAAAATAAAAAACATAGATCGCATGTCTTTTAACAAATGATTTTTGCATGTTTAGCCATGTGAGTATGGGGCCACCTGAAACCACAAATTTTTTTACATGAGGTTGTGTCCAGCCAGATCTTCTCCATATGTCTTCAACTAGCTGACTTTAACTCAAGAGCTACATTCAACATTTAATTCTTTTAAATGTGATTCTGTCAGTTTTGACCATTATTACAGATTATTAATTCATATCTTAGCTATGAGATGGTAATGACAGGGCCCATCAGGGGATGAAGATCCCAGATATGCACTTCCCCATTTTACAGCTTTGCTTGGGGTCTTTGCTCATCCTTTAATCAGTTCAGAGAGCCTTGGGTGACACCGTGTTCTGCAATCCCCATACTCATAGCCATCACGTGTCTCAATGTTTCTGGGTCAACCCTAATTTTAAATATTTTTCCTAGTGCTACAGGTCTTCATGCCAAACCGTGAGCCTAATTTTTCGTCCAGAAAATATGGTCAGGGCATCTGGCTGGCTCAGTTGGTTAAGCGACTGCATTCCGCTCAGGTCATGATCCTGGAGTCCCAGGATCCAGTCCTGCATCTGGCTCCCTGCTAGGCAGGGAGTCTGCTTTTCCCTCTGACCCTCCCCCATCTCATGCTCTCTCATTCTCTCTCTCTCGAATAAATAAATAAATAAATCTTTAAAAAAAAAAAAGGTCAATATAGTACTACTTTTCTTCCTAGTGTTTATAGGCTAAGATAACAGGAGAAAACAATTATTTTGCCCAGTTTAAGCTGAGGGAGGGGAGTAGTAAAGAGAACAACGTAGGTAAAGTTGAGAGATTACAGTCACAAATTTAACATCAAGGATATTAAGTAATGTAACTTCGGTTCCATTTCCCCCAAATTTCTGTTTATTACAATGCTTGGTCTACCCACGTATCTGGATTCCTCTCCATTGATTTAGCCATCTATTTACTGGATGCTGCTTATTTTGAAGATTTTACTACTTTGCACTCCCTCCTGGAGCATGCGATGACACCTCTATCTTTGAGAAATTTTTTTTTTTAAATGCAGGTTTCTCCGCAATCAAGAATTAATGTAAATAAAATCTGACTTTAGCTCATTCTAAGTGAGACAGGTTTTGGGGGAGGGAAAATACACAAGGCAGACATTCGAAGACCCCTTTCGAGAGTGGTTTGTGAATCTGGCTACTGGAAGGCTTCAAATATGGCAGGAAGAAGAAAGGAGAGCACGGGGCTCGTGAGACCCTGACGGGAAACGAGAGCGAGCGGGGAATTTGTTTTGTCTCTTTCATCCCCAGACTTTCCAAGCATGACACTTGCGGTAACAAAATTGCATTGCGCAAGTAAGTGTGTCATTATCCGCTCTTCAAGATGGGGACACGTCGACAGGGAATGGCCTCCTCCAACACCAACAACTTTCGAGCAGCACCGCGGAGCTTCCTTCCACCGCCCGAAGGGGAAAGCGGGCCAGCTACCACGACCCTTCACGAAAATGGAGAAAATCCTCGGTTTTAAAATGTCCTCGTGACTCGTGCTGAAACTTAAAAAGGGACTTTTAAATCGCACATCCCTCCTGACCCCTACCTACGGTCAATGACTACTGTATACCGGGGAGCCGCGGAGGAACGGAGGACCCCCGCCGGGCACCGCGCGCGGGAGCGTCCGGGTCCTCCTGCCCCGCCCACCCCGCCTCCGCCCTTGGCACGGGGTCCACGCGGTGGGGGCGGACGGTTCGCTCTCGAGGGGGGAGGCTGTTCCGCGCGGAGGCCTGTTTGGCTCGCAGCGGGGCGCTCCCCGGGGAGCCGCTGAGTGCAAGGGGAGGCTGGGAAGCGCGCGGCGAGCGGGATGCTCCCGGGCCCGGCTCGGCGCGTGTACGAGTCTGTGCATGGCGGGGAGGTGCAGGGCGTGTGCACGGCACGGGCGGGACGCGCGCCGCAGTCGGCGCCGGTCCCTGCTGCACAGAGGGCCGGCGCGGATACCGCGCAAGGCCCGGGCGCCGCAGGGTGCCGGCGGGGGCTCGGGGGAAGCAGACGGATGTGCGGTGCCGGGTCCGCGCCCGCCGTCCAACGCGTTAACACCGAGTCACGGCGCCCACAGATCGGGAAGGATGTCGCGCGGGTCTCCGAGCCCCGCAGGCGGAGCGCGAGTCCCCGAGACTTGAACGCGCCCAGGCAGGGGGAGCGCGCGCTCCCGCTCGCTCCCCGGCGCGTTCCCCGCGCAGTCTGCGGAACCACAACGCGAGCGGGTATTAAGGGGGAAGGACGGGGCGTGGCGTGGCCTGGGAGAACCAATGGGCCGGGGAGGGGCGCGCGGGGGCGGAGCTCGGGCGCAGAGCGCCGATTGGCCAGTTCGCCCTCCGGTATGCAGATACAGTGGAGTCACGTGGCAGGGGCCGGGACGACTTCCTGTTGGAGGCCAACGCGGGGCGGGGAAGGGGGCGCGAGCGCCCCGTCTGGCTGGAGCGGGGGGAGGGGGGTTCTTGTCAGTTAGAGCAACAAGATGGCCGCGGTGGCAGCTCCGCACCTCAGCGCGACGGCCCCGGGAGCCGCAGCCGCCGCCGCCGGCCCCGCCGCCCCGCAGTCCTGAGCGCCGCCCCGGCCGCCCCCGCCGCCCCTGACAGGGCCGTCCCCGCGCCCGCCGCGCTCCTGCCGCCGCCGCTGCGGGCCCGCCCGAGCCGGAGGCGGAGGGAGCGGAGCCGGCCGAGCGCCGAGCGCCGAGCGTCGCCGCTGCCGCCACCTCGGATCCCGGGCCGCGCCGGAGCCGCCGTCCCGCTTGCGGGCGCGAGGAGGAGGGCGCGTCGCGGCGTCGCCGGGGCCGGACCTGGACCTGCCGGGACGCGCCGCCGCCCACCCGCCCGCGCCGCCGCCCCCGCCGCCGCCGCCCGCGCCGGGACCTGAGCCCGCGGCGCCGGCGCTGAGCGGGCCCCTGCCGCCCGAGCGCCCCGCAGGCCCCGGGGCGGTCGCCCGGATCGTCGTTGTCGTTGTCGCTGCCGCCGCCAGGCCCGCGCCGCCGGAGCCCGGCCGAGGAGCCGCCGCCGCCGCCGCCGCCGCCGCCGCCGCCGCCGCCGCCGCCGCCGGGGACGGAGCCCAGGTGAGCGCGAGCCGGGCCTCCGAGCCGCCGCCGCTGGCCCAGCTGGCGGCGTCGCCTTTGTTCGGCCGGGCCCGGAGCGCGAGGGGCTGGAGGGTCCGGGCGGGAAGGGATGCGCGGCGCGGGGCGGCGGGAGGAGCCGCCGGCGGCGCGGGGCCGGTGCGTGCGTGCGCGCGGGGAGAGGGGTCCGCGGAGCGCCGAGTGCGGGGGAGCCGGCCGGGTCGCGGCGGGCGGTGCGGTCCCACGCCAGATGTGTGCGTGTTCAACTCGTGCGGCTGTTGGAGCCGGGCGCCCCCGGAACAGTCGCCCCTGGGTTTTGCATTTCCGATGGCGCGCACGAACCCGCAGCGTTGTCGGTGCAGGGCCTCCCGCGTCGTTGTTTGCGGGAAGAGCGAGCCCTGGGCGTGCTTTGGGGGAGGGTGCGGGCGCCCCCGGGTCTTCTGCGGGTCTGGAGTCAGGTGGGCTGCGAGCGGGGCTGCAGACTGCGGAGCAATGCGCACGAGGAAAAGGAGCCGCGCCGCAGCTGCCCTGCTAGCACATCACGTAACCCGAGCGCCCCAGTGCCACCTCCGCTTGAGCGACGCCTCATCGGCACCTTTACCTTGTGGGTGACATTTAATCAATTGGTTCGTGGCTGCTAGAACGTGCAGATGCGACTGTAGGGGTTCTGCGCGGGAACCCGGCGGGGAAACCGCTCGCCTGTCGTTGCACAGAGCTTTGGGGATCTCACCGGAGATGCAGGATCGGTGCCGCCCTGGGCGGGGGAGGAGGAGCTGCGGAGCCCGGCTGCACCTTCGCGTTTTAAGGCGCTCCGCGGTGTCGAGTGATTCTGTACAAAATGAGTGGAATTGTCTCTTTGCCTCTGTCAGATTAAACCTCCATTTGAGTTGCCTGCTCGCCTGTGTCTAGGCAGGAACCGCAGATCCTGAGCTCAAAATGGTGCTCTGTGGATGTCCAACTTGAGCGCCTTGAAGGAGTTGCAAGTTGTGGGCATCTGGCTGGTTTAATCCATTGTGTGCCGAGGGTCGGGTTTTCTCCCGTGTCGGGTATTCTCGTCGCTGCGCTGCTGTCGGTCGAGGTGGTCAGATGGTGATGATCACTGTGTAGCAATTGCTAGGGGCCTGAGCCGAACCTGACCCGCACAAGGCTTATTTTATGCAACTTATGTCCTACGTTTAGAATTGAGTAACTGTGAGGATGAGTGGAGACGCTGGAGATGTGTCTTGAGGGATCTCAGCGGACAGTGGTGGCCAGTTTGAAGTGTGGCCGGGTGTTGACAGTTGTATGCTTCGGTTCCAGACTTCCTTCTGTGCTACCAGAAAACGTAGAAGATAAAACTTAGCCTCTGGCCAGATGAACTTGGTTGGCTGAGGGCACCTTGAAGAAAATTACGTTATTCCCGAACCACAGAGATGGTGAAGGTCTTTGAACACCTTTCATGTGGCACTCCTAGGATGCTTTGTTGGGGGAAATGATGGTAAATGAAGTTTTAAGAAATGACTAGCCCAGTTTCATTATCCAAGTTAATTTTGTCAGTGTTTATGGGAGATAGTAATGGTCTGAGTAGCTGCCACTTTACTTCCCTATCCTGAAAGTTTGCTCTTTCTACAGAAAGTTTTTAATATTTATAGTCTCATAAAAATAGAGGGTCGGGGCACCTGGGTGGCTCAGTGGGTTAAAGCCTCTGCCTTCGGCTCAGGTCATGATCCCAGGGCCCTGGGATCGAGCCCCACATTGGGCTCTCTGCTCCACAGGGAGCCTGATTCCCCCTCTCTCTCTGCCTGCCTCTCTGCCTACTTGTGATCTCTATCAAATAAATAAAATATTAAAAAAAAATAGAGGGTCTCAGACTCCGTTTTTCTTTCACACCTTGGGTCATGAGATATTGATACCCCAGGAAATAGTAACCGTAAAAGTATTGGTTAAGTTAAATTTGACTTATGGTGACACAGAGTGATTTCTTTAAGCTAGCACTTCCTCAAGCAAGAGAATGGATCTGGGGATCCCAGATGTTTTGTATACATTAAACTCACACACACACAGAGACTTGATTTTATTATGAGGATCTAGTTTTATTTTTTTTATTTTTTAAAGATTTTATTTATTTATTTGACAGACAGAGATCACAAGTAGGCAGAGGCAGGCAGAGAGAGTGGGGGAAGCAGGCTCCCTGCTGAGCAGAGAGCCCGATGCGGGGCTCGATCCCAGGACCCTGGGATCATGACCTGAGCCGAAGCCAGAGGCTTTAACCCACTGAACCACTCAGGCGCCCCAGAGGATTTAGTTTTAAAAGACTGATTCTAAGCCTTCCATCTTTCTTGTCCAAAGCAAAGATCTTACTGATAGGTATCTCTGTTTTTCGCTCTTAAGCTATTAAATAAGGTTGACACCGAGGCTGTCATAAGACTTAATCTCACTATTTCATTTTGGATTCTGGCATTTAAATATTTTAGTAGTAACCTGGGGTACATGTAAATGTTGACTCTGGTTTTCCTTCTTACAGTGTTTATTGTTGTTCTTTTTTAAGTGGCGCATGTTTTAACACTTTCACAAAGATTAGTTTGTAGCAGGCTTATATTTATACTTAGTTGGCTCAGGAGTTTTGGAACACATAGTTAGTTGCATTAGAGGGCTGATTATGAGGGAAAGTGGGGTGCATTGTTTCATTGGACCTGCAGGGGTTAAAACAGAAGTAAGTAATGGGGGGGGATATACTCTAAAATTACGGTATTTCTCACCACCACCACCTTTTTGTTAAACAGCCAGCTTTACTGAGATAAATTTGTGCTTCTCCAAATGCTGTCATCTGGCTCACTTCCAAAACCAAGCTGGGGAGGAGGAGGTCAGGACTGGAGTGGGGCAGCCTTTTTCCTCAGTGAAGAGAGCTTTCAGTTGGAAAGAAATGGAAGATAGAATTCCTACAGTACTGGCTGCAGACGGAGTGTCTGCATGACTGCCCCAACTCCAAGTGAGGGCGAGAAGCGCCTGAGTATAAACTTACTCTTGCTCCACTCAAAGTGATGCTAATATTAAATTTAAAAAAAGGGGGCGTACTAGTGAAAATTAGTTTATTTATCCTTTATTTGAGTATATAGAATATCTTTGGCATCATATAACTTTTCTAACAAGTTGACATTTTAAGGCTTAGGAGCCATTTTAAAGACTATTTATGGGTCTTTTGGGCCTTCCCCAGTAAGAATTAGACCCATGAGATTGCATGCGAATGTCGTAGACGACTCTTAGCACTTAGTCAGGGCTTAGTGTGCAAAGGTTGCTATCTGAGATTTTATAAGGAAGAAAATAGATTGTCTGCTCTGAGGCTGTTCCCCATATTAGAACAACATATGAGATTATTAAGATTTGGGGATGCAGCAAACAAAGATTAGCTAGAGCGACTGAAGTCCTGGGGGCGCGGGTGGGGAAGCATGAGAAACGGGTGAGGAGGGACAGATTTATAGAAGGTCTTGGAACCAGGAGCCTTTAGCAGAGAGCACCTAGACCGTCTAAGTAAGCGGGGAAGAGCCAGGCAGCTGTGTGTGTGCGTGGTTTTTTTGTTTTTGGTTTCTTTGACATTGTTACGGCTTCTTACTGGTGATTTTTGAGACAAATGGCTTTTTACTTTTCACACCCAGCTTTATTTTAGAGGGTCTTCTGATGTTTTAGATGAGCTGTAAGGCAATCTTTTGAAGGAGTATTGGTGTTGCAATCTTTTTGTATGATGAGTAGATTTTATTTGCTTAATTAAGACAGCATCTTAATTTTGCTTGAAGATGTCACAGATTTAAATAGAACAGAATATCAAATGAGAACTGGCCTTTTTTCTTCAGGTAGATTTTTACAGATTTTCTTGATTTAAGCCAGTTAATCACGAACATCTAAATTTTTACAAATTAGCTTTTAAATAATTGTGCAGTCATGAGGAGAGCATTCTTTACTTTGCCAAATAATAATACAGTAAGCTTTCTTTAAAAACAGATTTTAATGCAGTAAAGATGTTCTCAATTATAAACATTCAGCTTGTATACAACTTTTCAAGAATATGATTACTTACAAATATAAAGATTACTTGTCAGAAATAGCAGTAATCTTGTGTAGAGATTGTATGTGTGATGTTGAAACCAAGAAATGTGTAATCCTTGCCCAGTGAACTTGTTTGAATAGCTTGCTTAAAATAATCCTGTAAGTTTCCGATTGTGCAGAGCATGCATTTGAACTATAAGTTATTTAATGAAAAGTAAAATACATATTCTTTAATTCTCCAACTGGGATGTGACGAGGTTTTGTATATTAAAAACATGGTGAAAATTCATACCCTTTGTGCCATTTTTAGAGTTTTACTAAAAATGAATTCTTTTCTTGGCCACAGATGCTTTCAGAGAATGAAGAAGCTGTTGCAGGGATGGAGAGCTGTTTGTTAAGAATGCATTCTTCCCCCGTAGCCCTCCAAAGGCTACAGAGCTGTGTGTGGAGCTAGACAATCTGGGCACCCAGCCATAAAACATCAGCGCTGAAGCACAGATAGTTGTTCGCGCCCTCCTGAGCCCTCCTGGCTGTGACCACCGCAGGAGGAATGGCCTTGGGAAAGCAGTGGTCACGGCTGTGTTGAACTCGTAATATTCCATGTGGCTCTTTGGTTTTGTTTTGTTTTGTTTTTTTTTGTTTTGTTTTGTTTTTAAAGATTTTATTTATTTATTTGACAGAGAGAGAGATCACGAGTAGACAGAGAGGCAGGCAGAGAGAGAGGGGGAAGCAGGCTCCCCGCCTAGCAGAGAGCCCGATGCGGGGCTTGATCCCAGGACCCTGAGATCATGACCTGAGCCGAAGGCAGAGGCCCAACCCACTGGGCCACACAGGCGCCCCGTCTTGTGGCTCTTTGAGTTCGAGCTATGCAATGGGACTTTGGTTTTCTGAGATACAGTAATGAGTACGGACGGGCAAGAATACAGGTTCTAAGGCACGTCTCTTCCAGGTCAACGTATTTAAATATTTGCTCTAGGAAGTGGGAGTAGTGACTTGCCTGTCCTGTGGTCTCTCTTTCCTTCTTTGCCTATTTGTCACAACACTCCTTTCTTATTAGAGAGCAGCCTGCCTGAACACCCGTGGGATCACTGGACCACCGGGTCACAGCACCCAGGGCCCAAAGAGTCATCTGGAATCTGTCTTCCAGAGAGCCCGGCAGGAGGGATTGGTCTGTTTGTGGCTTGGTTCCCACTTTACTTCCTCATCAAAAAATTTTTTGTGCAAAAATATGAGAATGAAAGAGTGTGCAAATAGATCAATTTGTCGTCATTATAAGGTTACAGCATTTTCTGTGACCAGCATCTGTTCGTATATAAATCCACAAGATCCCCCGTGATCCTCTAGAATGCAAACACCTGAATGGCTCTTTTTTCTTTTTCTTCCTTTTTTCCCCCCGAAAGATTATTTATTTATTTATTTATTTGACAGGCAGAGATCACAAGCAGGGGGAGAGGCAGTGGGGGGGAAGCAGACTCCCTGCTGATCAGAGAGCCGGATGTGGGGCCCAATCCCAGGACCCTGAAACCAGCCACCCAGGTGCCCCAGCTCTTTTTTTCTTTAAAGACCCTTCTGTTTCCTTTCTTTGGAACATTTTAGAAATTAATACTGTATTGTGTCTTCCTAATGCCCTTCCTGTGAATGCCCTTCCAGTACCAGAGTATCAAGTCAAGTCATTCTCAGCAGGGGACCACCCCTGTCTATGGTTGAGTCCCTTACTAAGGTGCAGACTGGGTAGAGCCAAGGTGGTTTAGGGGAAGAGTGGTTTGTCGGATTCATTTATGTGTGCTCAATTAAGACTAGTGTCTCTCACAGCTAAAATCAGCTACTTGAGTTGAGCCTGGCAAGGGTATTGTTTACTTTTTATTCCCAAAGATAATTTCTTTTTAATTACTCTTTTAATAAGTGAGGGAAATCTAAGTTAAAGTAGCAACAGGGAATTGAAGTTAAGATCTGCAGTTGGGAAATGGCAGCGTTGGGACACTGTGCCCCCTTTCCATCCACGCGTGCTGTGGAAAGATGTTAACAGAGTTGTTCAGAGGTTACGGGGGGGGCACAGAATTACTCCTTTGATGACATTCTGTTTTCTCACACTGTATATCACGTGGGCAGTGCACAGGGGAGGGGAAAGTCTGTGGAAAAGGAATTTAACCTTTGTTCTTCCGGAGGCTGATGGTTTTGAGAAGGGTTTGGGGCCAGGGGATGAGATGGGGGAGGAAGGTGGCTCTGTGGAAGGAAGGACATTTGAGTCTCTGGGACAGTTGAGAATTGGGGATGGGGATGGGCGGGGGCTGGTTGGAAAGCATGCTCTCAGGTCACCAGAGCACCACTTAAAAATAATCTTCAAATAGGTACAGCTAATAATTGAGCACTTACTGTGTGATACTGGACCGAGGACATGAGTGTTATCTTATTCCGTCTTCACAGCACAACACACCTGAAAAATGGTTGCTTTTATTGTTCCCAATATACAGACCCAGGGGCACCTGGGTGGCTCAGTGGGTGAAGCCTCTGCCTTCCGCTCAGGTCATGATCTCAGGGTCCTGGGATTGAGTCCCGCATCGGGCTTTCTGCTCAGCGGGGAGCCTGCTTCCTCCTCTCTCTCTCTCTCTGCCTGCCTCTCTGCCTACTTGTGATCTCTCTCTGTCAAATAAATAAATAAAATCTTAAAAAAAAAAAAAAAGAATACCAATGTACAGACCCAGAAAGGGAGGGCAGAGGACAAAGTAATTTCTCCACAATCCTACAGCCCGTAGAAAGGAAAGCCGGAATTTAGACTCAGTCCACTTCAAAGCCCTCACTCATGGTTAAATAGCTTGGATTATTTGAATAGCTTTTTAATTAGTCTTTCTTCTGGTCTATATCCTACCAATCCATCTGCTAATATTAACCGAATGCTTTCTGGGCACTGTGTGTGTGTGTGTAATCCATTCCTCGGCAGCAACCCGTGAGGTAGCTCCGTTACTGTGTACCTTCTCTAGAGAGGGGAGCTAAGCCCCACAGAGGTTGAATAATTTACCCCAAATCAGAGACTTAACAGTGCGTTTAGGTGCTGTGATGCCGACATTGGCATCTTGCACTGCCGTCCCCTTGCACTATCGTCCCCTTGCACTGCCTTCTGAACCCCAAGCCTGGCACGTCATTAATGCTCTATGTCACCGAAACTTAATGCCTTCCCTGTGCGCTGACCACAGTGAGGATCAAGGGCTCCCTGCCCTCCTAGAGTTGTCTGACTAGTGAGAGAGGAAGACACCAAACAAAAAACAAAACAAAAACTGAAATAGCAATTAAATGTTGTGAAACTTCCTTAAGTTAACAAAAACGTATGGTATATAATTATATAGTCATACACCGTATCTGCCCTCTTGAAGATGCATGTTCACATAATGGATGCTCCCGGAAGTCCAGCAGGAAAAAAATGTTTGCCTTTATTAGCCCAGTTTTCCCCCAACTTAGGTGACCACCACACATTGTTTACACATTATACTGCCTTTTGATTCAGTGGAATCAACTTTGAGAATGCAGAAATAGAGTGCCTGATCATTCAGAAGCGGGAGAGGGTCCACGGGTTGCAGTGGTCAGGCAAGACTTCACTGGAAACAGGACCTGGAAAGTTGATAGAATTTGGCTGGATGGGAGAACGTTTTGGAAAGTGGCTAAAAATAGCAGCTAGAACTCTTTTTTTTTTTTAAAGTAGACTCCCCGCCCAGCATGGATGCCAATATGGGGCTTGAACTCACAACCCTGAAACCAAGACCTGAGCTAAAATCAAGAGTCAGTCAGACGCATAACAGACTGAACCACCCAGGTACCCCTGGGTCACGGTATTTTTATCGAATAAGTGAACACTTGGTCTAGCTGTAAGAAGAAGCTTGTGTTGGCCGTGAGGCTAAGGAGCTGTGTGGATACGACCTCCATTCTTTGGCTGCCAGTGGTTGTTGATGGGCATGACATGAACCAGGTGGCAGATTAGAAACCTCTTTTGAGCAGGTGGTTGAAGGGGAAATTGGAAGTGTGAAGACCATGGTTTTTGTAGTTGTCTCTGTAAGGTGATGCAGGCTTGGACAAGCTTAGTGGTAGGACCGAATTGAAAAGGTGTTACAAAGAATCAGCAGGACAAAACGAAACAGAAGGACTGGTGTGGGCTGTTGGAAGCAGTGCATTCTAAAAGGTAAGACTCGCAGTGCTTGCCTCTCTTTCTGGAAGTTCTAGAGAGGCTTTAGGTAAATAAAGAACCTAATTTTGAAGTAGTTGGTAAAATACATGGAGTGCATCCTTTTAGAATGCTGACTGGGGAAAGATGATACATAAGATAGCAGTTTTAGGAGAGTTTGTTGTTTGAGTTCTGGGATAGAGATTTGACTCACAGCATAAATCTCAGTATGTAATGAGCCATGTAATAATAGGGTTCTGCTGTTAATTATGGTGAATACTCTCGATGAAATCAAATGTTCTTAGTACCATACCCATAAAAATATCTTAACTCAGACTTTATATAACAGTACTAGGTGTGTTGTAAATTATATGGATATGGGATATTGACAGAAAAGAGAGAAAACAAATCTTCAATATTTCTAGGACATGTAAGATCAGATTATGACATAACAGATTATAACATAACAGATAAGATTATAACATAAACAGCAGTGTTAGGCTGTGTTGAAGTTACTAGAACTTTTTAAAGGTTAGATAAATGTAATAGCATCCTTAAACCTAAGTGATCATAGATTCTTTTTTTTTTTTTTAACAAAGAAAACCATAAAATGGACCTTTTGTTACTTTTATAGAGTGCGGTGGGGAAGCTTTTTGGGGGGCTGGCTTTAAAACAGACAAGAATATTATTTATTTACTGTAGTCAGGTGATGAGTAAGAATCTTAGCCACAGTTGCACTTCTTTATATATTATGGTTTTGTGTTTAATTGATGAGCATGAGTCATTCACCCTGTTCATTTTAGACTCAGAACTCCAGCAAAGCTCTTTACAGATTCCTGTTTTGCAAAGAAACCTTCATTATCATCATCATCATCATCATCATCATTTCTCTCTTAGATTTTGAGTTACTTGGTAGCAGGGATAATAACATGTCCAAATCTTTATTTTATCTACAGTATTTTATGGATACTAAGATCAGCGTTTTCAGTTTTGTTTTGAGTCATCTGTTTCTTCAGAGATGTTGTTTCCACAAATGAGAGTAGGGGAGAGAAGAGGCTGAGAAATGAGTACTTGCCTTCTGTTTTTAGTCTTGTTGGGAATAGTGACCCGCTGACCATGTTTTCAGCTGGTCTGCCCAGCGTGTGGGCTGCGTCTGCAGGTGCGCGGCTGCGTCTGCAGGTGCGCGGCCGCTCCGCGGTCCTCCGCGGCGCCCTTGCTCCATGTTTTCTGGGGGCGCCTGAGCGTTGGGCTGTTGCCTCCCCTGAGGCCTTTGGGGTCTGCCAGGAAGTGCCACCAACCAAATTATGAAGAAATAATGTGACATTTCTTATGGACATTTAAATTTTGATATGGAAAACAAATTACAAAATAATTCCTGGTTTGGCTTTTACAGATCTGGTAACTATCTTCCCATACTAGCCCACTGGAAGAATGAGTATTTTAACTAATGGAACCATTCTGGCCAACCCAGAATGTTTGGTTAGTATATATTAAACATATCCTTTTATTTTCTATCAGGGGGACTCTAGAAATCAGATTTTAAAAGAATGTTGTCAAAATTCTTTTTCTTGAAATCAGTTTGTGTTGGTTCCTAATTCCTTTGGCAAAATTATTAGATGTGGTTATTTAATTAGCTTACATACTTGCCTATTTGTCTTTTTTTTGTGTGTGTGTAAGATTTTATTTATTTATTTGAGAGAGAGAGAGAGTGAGACCGATGGAGAGGCAGGGAGAAGGAGACTCAGACTCCCCGCTGAGCAGGGAGCCTGATGTGGGGCTGATCCCAGGACCCTGGGGCTGATCCCAGGACCCTGGGATCACGGCATGAACGAAAGGCTGATGCTTAATGACTGAGCTACCCAGGTGCCCCTCAAATAAATAAATAAAATCTTTAAAAAAAATGGGTTTTTCTCTTTAAGTTGTGATTTTCTAACTAAGTCTCAAATCAGTGGACATCAGTTTCAGGATTCAGCCTTTAAGATCATTCAGAAGTTTTGTTTTAAGATTTTATTTATTTATTTGACAGAGATCACGAGTAGGCAGAGAGGCAGGCGGGGGTGGGGGAAGCAGGCTCCCTGCTGAGCAGAGAGCCCAGTGCGGGGGGGGGGGGGGGGGGGGGCTCAATCCCAGGGCTCTGGGATCATGACCTGAGCCAAAGGCAGAGGCTTTAACCCATTGAGCCACCTAGGTGCCCTAAGAAGTTTTTCTTATCTTTTTATTTGTTTTTTTCCCATAACCTTGCCCCCATTTTTTCATTTGCTTTTTAATTTTTTTTTTCATTTTATTTTACATTTTTTCTCCTGAAATTGCACTTCAGAAACAATAGTAAGGCGTGGTTTGGGGCAGTAGGGTGAACAGCCTGCTTTCTTCAGTCTGCACTGTTGTGTTGCTAAGCCTGTTTGCTCTGAAGATACAAATTCACAGCTGGAGGAAGGATTCTAAATTTCATAATAGCTATAGTTTTTTAAATATGTATAATTTCATTTTTTATGAATTTATTTATTTTAGAGAAAGAGAGTGTGCACTTGCATGCACACAGGTTGGGGAGAGGCAGAGGGAGAGAACCTTCAAGCAGTCTCCCCACTGAGTGGGGAGCCCAACATGGGGTTTTTGGTACACGACCTGTGCCAAAAGCAAGAGTCAGACATTCAACTGACTGAGCCACCCACGTGCCCCAATAGCTATAGTTTTTTGAGTGCTTATCATGTGCCAAATATAGAAAGTCTAATATAATTTCATTTATTCTCATTAGTAGATAAGAAATCGAGGTATGAGAGAGGTTAGGTCTACCTGATTAACAGTGACAATGCTCCTGACTGTTCCATTATTCCATTTCATTCAGACAGACAGAGTGATTTTCATCATTTTTAAAGATCTAAGAGTTCTTTGGGGCCCCAAATGTGAAATGTGACATTCGACCTATTTTAATAAAACAATTTTATTAAGCGTCACATAAATAACCTGTGTCTATTGGGTTCATAGCCTCAAATAGTATCATTTTGGGCGCTAAAAGCATACTAAGAGAAAACTAACGTTGATGTGTTTATAAGAATCATTTATCTTTGAAAAACCTGATGGTGAATTTCTTTTCTCTCTGATTTCTAACTTTGGCATCTAGAATGCAGTGAGGCAAGGAGTGTGTCTGTAAGACAAACAAAGATCTCATGGATTTTTTTTTCTTTTTTTGCCACAGCAGCAGGTTTTTCTTGAAGCATTATTTGAAAATTAATGTTACTAGAAATTTTAAGCCTATTTAAAGGGATTCTAGTTTTGATCCAAATTATTAAAAGTGAGAAGACATTTCTGTAAAACTCTGTGTCACCTTGAAACTGGAATGCTTTAGTTAATGGGGTAAGCTGGAGGTAAGCTGCCTTTGATACAGAAGAGCCGCGTCCAGATGGGCGATAACTGTCTTTCTTCAGTCTAATTCACCCATTTCCTATTCAATCTCAAATCTCAGTTGGAAAGCAGTTTCCCTCGCTTGACCCATTTTTCATCAGCATTATATCTTTCTTCTGCTTCTTCAATAAAAAAATTTGAAAGGAATGGAGTGTAACCCTTGCAGACTTACATGGTAAGAAGAGTTAAAGATACTTGCTTTGGAATATGCATATTATCTTTTTGTTTTGTCGTGTGGCTGTCTGGTTGGAGGGATAACAATTTTGCTGATTTTTTTTTTTTAAACTTCTGAATGGTTTACTTACCAGATAGTTGGAAAGGATTATTGGTTTGAGAAAAAGCCCTAAATCAATACAGCTTTTATTGCATCTTTAAAATCTCACAAATAAGTCTGAAAAGTCATCTGGCATCTTGCTGTTTCTGTAGCTGGACAATTTAGGTCTTATTCATCAGCCTGCGGAACTGTTCCTTTTTCAGAAAAGTAGATAACATCCAAAATTTTTCTGATATCCTTTTTTTTAAACTGTTGTGGCTTGGCTGAATCAAAGCAGCAGAGTTTGATACAAGTTCATTGTCATTTCCTTCAAGAATTATTTCATCTTTCGGGGCACCTGGGTGGCCCAGTTGGTTAAGTGTCCCAACTCTTGATTTCAGCTCAGGTCATGATCTCAGGGTCATGGGCTCGAGCCCCGTGCCAGACTCTGTGCTCAGCGGGGGAGTCTACTCAAGGTTCTCCCTCTTCCTTTGTCCCTCCACACAATGCTCTCTCTCTCTAAAAATAAGTAAATCTTAAAAAAAAATTAACTCATCTTTCTGGGATTGAGATACTGAACGCACAACACTTGAACTCTCCTGAACTCTACAGGTGTATTTTTTTTTAAAGATTTTATTTATTTATTTGACAGAGATCACAAGTAGGCAGAGAGGCAGGCAGAGAGAGAGAAAGGGAAGCAGGCTCCCTGCCGAGCAGAGAGCCCGATGCGGGGCTCGATCTCAGGACCCTGGGATCATGACCTGAGCCAAAGGCAGAGGCTTTAACCCACTGAGCCACCCAGGCGCCCCGTACAGGTGTATTTTTCACCCAAGAAATTTTGGATTTTGAGACACCTATGTGGCTCAGTTGGTTAAGCGACTGCCTTCGACAACCTCAGGTCCCAAATCCACATTGGTCCTCCCGCTGGGCGAGAAGCCTGCTTCTCCCTCTGTCTCTGCCTGCCACTCTGTGCTTGTGCTCTCTTTCTCTCTGACAAATAAATAAATAAAACTTAAAAAAAAAAAAAAAAGAAATTTTGGATTTCAAGAAGAGAACCATTCTCCTGAAGAACAACGTTGATGGGAAAGTGAGCGTGCACGGACCTCATCTGGTAACAGAAACCCAGTCCAACACCTTGATCATGTTCTGTCCAGGACTACAGATAGTGTGGGGAGTAGCCGGTTCTTTTCTGTTTCCTGCCATTTGTCCACTCAGAGCCTCTTCTTCTTCCTGAGGAGACTGAGTTCTACATTGACGGGATTGAAGTCCCTCCACAGGGTTCCTCTGAGGCCCTTCACTTTACCAGTGCACATATCCCTCCAGAGCGATGTTGACATTTTCTGGGCTGTCAGCACTCTGATTGCTGAAAGTGGTCTTCGTTCTCACAGTAGATGTCGCAAAGAGCAACAATTTTGCTTTTTTTGATTTCACAGTTTTCAGAAGAGATACATGTTAAATGACTGATATTGGTAGAAAGGCATATGGGTAGAAGAAAAAAATAGGTGTGTAGGGGTAAGGATCTTGTTTTAGTAACATGGACAGTTTAAGGATATTATCATTTTAGTAGACATATATATAGTAACCCTGATATTGATATATATGTGTCGTAAATTGTCTACTTATGTGGAGATCTGGTCTCTTAATATCATTATCTTTACATCTCCACTAGTCACCGATATGACATGTTATCCTGTGATAACATTCATTTCACATCCATGGCTTATAGAGTGCTTAAATTGGCTCTGTCCTTGCCAGATCAAATTAAAAATGCCCCAACATACCTAACCTAACAAGAATCTCCTTCATGAGATTGTCTCTGACTTCACTCATGGAAACTTTCTCTTTATCGACATTCACACCTTTAGTAATTGAGTCCTTTGACTTTAAATACCACGCAAGTGGGGCCCCTGGGTGGCTTAGTTGTTAAGGGTCTGCCCTCAGCTCAGGTCATGATGCCAGGGTCTTTGCATCCAGCCCGCATCAGGCTCCTGCCCCACTCCCTCTGCTTGCGTTCCCTCTCTCACTGTGTCTCTCGGTCAAATAGATAAATAAAATCTTTTTAAGTATTACCATACAGGCCCTGAGATTTCTGAATTTTGCATCACCAGTATGGACTGCCCCCAGACTCAGTATTTTCATACCCAGTTGCCTTGCCACATCTCCATGTGACTGTCGTGTGAGAATTTCCACCTCAGATGTCCACGACTGAACTCCTGCTCTCAGCCCTACCTCCACTGCACGTGCACTCCTCCGTGTCTCCGACAGCACTTTCTTCCTTTAGTTGCTCCAGTCAGAAATTTTGGAATCCCCCTGACTCCCCTCTTTGTCTCTATGTACACTTCATAAAAAATTAAATGAGATTTCTAAGTAACTGTGGGTCAAAGAAGGGATCACAAGAAAAGTCAGAACATATTTTGAACTGAATTAAAAATAGAAAACACAACACTCTAAATTCCTCTGGTGCGGCCAAACTGTACTAAGAGGAAGATTTATAGCTTTAAAATGTCTATCTTAGAAAAGGAGAAGGATCTCAAATCAAAAATTAAGCTTTCACCATTTGAATCCACAGAGTGAAAAACAAACTAAAAAAAAAAAAGGAGAAGAAGAAGAAGAAGAAAGCAAACAAAAGGAAGGAAATAAAGATCAGAGTGGAAGTCAGTGGAGTAAAACCAGAAAAATAGTAGAGAAGATCAATAAAACCCAAAGCTTGTTAAGTAGAAAGATCAACAAAATTGTCAAACCTGTGGCTAGACTGAGAAAAACAGAGAAGACAGCTTAGGCGAAATGACACAGTCCTAGAAATGGACAGGGTCCACCAAACTGATTTTAAAAGAATGAAAAATCCAAATGGGCATGTAGTAAATAAAGACGTTAGTAATTACAAATCGTTTTTAAAATAAGCTCTGTACCCAACATGGGGCTGGAACTCATGACTCTGAAATCAAGAGTCACATGTTCCACCAACTGAACCAGCCAGGTGCCCTAGTAATACAATTCTTGCCACAAAGAAAAGCCCAGTCACCCAGGTCATCTTGGCTTCACTGGTAAATGCTGTCAACATAAAAACCCAATACCAAACCTTCACACACATTTCCAGAAAATAAAGAAGGAGGAAATGCCTTTTTTATTTTTTTCTTTTTGAGGATTTTATTTATTTATTTGACACAGAGAGAGAGACCACGAGAGAGGAAACACAAGCAGGGGAAGCGGGAGAGGGAGGAGCAGGCTCCGAGATGAACAGGAAGCCCAGGGCAGGGCTCGATCCCAGGACCCTGGGATCATGCATGACCTGAGCTGAAGGCAGACGCTTAATGACTGAGCCACCTAGGCGCCCTGAGGAAGTGTTTTCTAACTGATTCTTTGAGGCCAGTATTGCCATGATACCAAAGCCAAAGATATCACAAAGAATTAAAACCACAGCCAGATCCTTTCATGAATCTAAGTGCAGAAATCTTTAGCCAAATATTAGGAAGCCAAGACTGGCAACGTGTAGAAAAGATTATGACCAGGGGCATCTGGGTGGCTCAGTCAGTTCTCCATCTGACTCTTTTTTTTTTTTTTTAAAGATTTTATTTATTCATTTGACAAACAGAGATCACAATTAGGCAGAGAGGCAGGCAGAGAGAGAGGGGGAAGCAGGCTCCCCGCTGAGCAGAGCCCGATGCGGGGCTCGATCCCAGGATCCTGAGATCATGACCTGAACCGAAGGCAGAGGCTTAACCCACTGAGCCACCCAGGCGCCCTCCCCCTTTTTTTTTTTTTTTAAATATGGAACCTTCACGAATTTGTTTGTCATCCTTGTGCAGGAACCATGCTAATCTCTGTATCGTTCCAATTTTAGTGTATGTGCTGCCGAAGTGAGCACTCCATCTGACTCTTGATCTCAGCTCAGGTCTTGATGTCAGGGTCATAAGTTCAAACCCCACACTGGGCTTCATGCTGGACGTGGAACCTACTTAAAAAAAAAAAAAGATTATACTATAAAGCTAAAGCAGTTAGGACAGTTTGGTATTGGCACGTGGATAGACATATTTGCAGTGGAACATAACTGAGTGTTCAGAAATAAACCCTTACAGTGAGCTGATTTTCGACACAGTGCAAGGCATTTCAGTGGGGGAGAAGGTAGTCTTTTCTTTAAGATTTTAAAGTATCTCTGGACCCAGTGTGGGGCCTGAACTCATCATCCTGAGACAAGAGTCATGTGCTCCACCACTTGAGCTGGCCAGCTGCTCTTAGCTGGGCTTCTCCTTCGTGTCTGCAGAGTACAGATAAACCATCCCTTCACACAAGTACCTGACCATGAATGTATACTCCTAGGGCCAGTTAAGTGGAAACATCAACTGGTAAATGGATATTGGAAATGCGGATAAAGGTTTTTTTTTTTTTTAAGATTTTATTTATTTATTTGACAGAGAGAGAGAGAGATCACAAGTAGACAGAGTGGCAGACAGAGGGAGAGGGAGAAGCAGACTCTCCACTGAGCAGGGAGCCGGATACAGGGCTCGATCCCAGGACCCTGGGATCATGATCTGAGCCGAAGGCAGAGGCTTAACCCACTGAGCCACCCAGGCGCCCTAAGAATGAAGTTCTGAGACATGCTATAGTGTGGATGGATCTCAGTAATATCATAGTAAGTGAAAATAGCCATATTTCGTTTACATGATATTTTCACAAAGGGCAAAACTATGGGGTCCAAAAGTATGTTAGTAGTTGTCCAGGGCTAAGGGCGAGAACGAGGAATGGCCTTCAGTTTGGATCTTGGTGGGTAATGGAAACGTTCAAAACCTGAATCATTGTTCTTACAACTGTACACCATCATAAGTGTACGGACTTCGTAGAGGAGAAAAAGCTGCCCTTTTTTTCCGAAAGCTTTGGTGCGTACACACTGCAGACGCTCTTGTACTTTTTATTAAAAATATGAGGATTGGTTCTTGTGGTTTTGTTTTCCTTAGTTTTATTTGGGGTTTATATTACCATTGCTATTGAAGGTTCTCTGTAGTCAAGGTGGTAATGGGTTAGCAACAACAATCTTACTAACCAGCATTATATTTTGTGTGCCTGCTGTGTTTTCAAGAATAAGTCTTAATTAATTTAAATTATTGAAAATTCACAGATCTTTAGGGTTCATAGAGGAGAAAACTGAGATCCAAAGAGGGGGTGTGACTTGCCTAAGATCAGACAGTCCTGGCCTCAAACTGGAGTCTTGGAGAAAACTAATTTTATGCCTTTTGGCATAGATAAAAGAGCAAAGGGAAAGATGATTATAAAACAGGTCAGTGAGCAAACATATTTTAAAAATTAATCTTGCCAGTAATCAAAGAAAAGTAAATTAAAGAAACCAGATTCAGGGGGGAACATACTAAGTTGGCAGTATTTAAATATAATACTAAGGAGAAAGAGAAAAGAAATCCTTCCACTAGTGCTGCTAGTACAGTAAGAAAATGGCTGTGAAAATGGTCATGTACTCAAAAGACTAAGTTACGTTGTTGCCCATGAATGTATCTGTTGAGATTCAGTTCTGAAGTACTTTGGTGGATGTGGGTGAGGAACAAAATGAGAAACTGAGTGACCACCAGAAAGGCAATGGTAGAGGGAATGGGGATGCTTCCCTTGTAATTTTGCCTATAAAGGAGGCTACACACAGCACTCTTTTGTTAAGATTTTATTTATTTGTCAGAGAGTGAGAGCACAGCAGGGGGAGTGGCAGGCAGAGGGAGAAGCAGGTTCCCTGCTGAGCAAGGAGCCTGATGCAGGACTGGATCCCAGGACCCCAGGAACATGACCCCAGCCCAAGGCAGACACCTAACCGAATGAGCTACCCAGGCATCCCAGCACTTTTTTTTTTCTTAAGGTTTTACTTGTTTCAGAGAGAGAGAGAGAACATAAGTAGGCTGAGGGGCAGAGGGAGAAGTAGACTCCCTGCTCAGCTGGGAGTCTGACTCGGGTCTCCATCCCAGGACTCTGGGGAGCCCAAGGCAGACCCCCAACCAACTGAGCCACCCAGGCACCCCTCACACAGCATTTTTTTTTTAAATTGTCATTCCTCTTTTTTTTTTCTTTAAGATTTTATTTATTTGTTTGACAGAGAGATCACAAGTAGGCAGAGAGTCAGGCAGAGAGGGAGGAGGAAGCAGGCTCTCCGCTGAGCGCTGAGCAGAGGGCCCGATTCAGGGCTCGATCTCGGGACCCTGAGATCATGACCCGAGCTGAAGGCAGAGGCTTAACCCACTGAGCCACCCAGGCGCCCCAATACTTTTCATTCTTGTAGAAAGGTAATTATTTCCCAAGTATTATTTAGTCATATCTATTCTTTTGAGGGTAAAACCAATTTTTTCTTTTTCTTTTTTTTTTTTTTAAAGGATTTTATTTATCAGAGAGACAGCGAGAGAGGGAACAGGAGCAGGGGGAGCAGGAGAGAGAGAAGCAGGCTTTCTGCTGGGCAGAGAGTCCAATGCGGGGGTTGATCCCAGGACCCTGAGATCATGACATGAGCTGAAGGCAGATGTCCAATGACTGAGCCACCTGGGTAGAATCTTTTCTTTTGAAAATACGGAAAAGCGTTGTGGTTAAGACTTAATACACAAGTCAGGTTTCAACACAGAAGCGGGAGCGAGCATATGGTTGCCGTCTTTTAGTCTGCCATACAAGACAAGCAAATAAAAACCACCACCATCCACTCTTATCATTGTAAAAGACATCCCTGTGTGAAGAACAACAAAAGACACCATCTTAGAGGAGAGTCCTATAGCTTGAGTGAATATAACTTCATGAAAAGTTTACCTGACATCATCTCCTTTTTTTTTCATTCTGTGGAGTCATCTTGAGTGTGTGTGCGTGTGCATGCATGTGTGACAGGGGTATACATATATCAAAATTTACTGAATGGTATACTTTATTTTTTATTCATTTACTTATGTATTTATTTATTTGTGTATTTTTTAAAGATTCCGTTTATTTATTTGAGAGAAACACTGAGAGAGAGCATGTGAAGGGAGAATGTCAGAGGGAGAAGCAGACTCCCGGAGGAGCTGGGAGCCCGATGTGGGACTCGGTCCCAGGACTCCCGGATCATGACCTGAGTCGAAGGCAGTAGCCCAACCAACTGAGCCACCCAGGTGCCCCTGAATGGTATACTTTAAAGATATGCGGTTTATTTTTCTCACTAACTATTAACGAGCATTTGGCACTGCTGTTGTAAGTGTGGTCTTGGGAATTGTCTAGCCAGTTCTGGGCTAGGTTTCTAGGAATGCCGCTTATAAGCTGGGTAACTTTGGGTTTATTTTTTAAATTTCTCTGAGCTTTGTTTTCTCATCTGGAAGATGTGAATAATAATGCCTACTATGGGGTTATATGGATTAAATGAGATAGCAAGTAAATTTGACACCTTGTAGGTACACATTATCTTCTCTGTGTTCACCTTGCAAAGTCTTTTACTCACTGTCACACATTTGTACTGTCATTATCTATTTGTGTGTGTGTTACTGTAACTGCAGAGGAGTGATTCAAGCGTAGAGAGTGGTGTTATTTTAATCCTACCATAGACGTGACCATAGCAGTCACTTTGGTATGGTTTATAAGGTATGTGGGGTGGGGAGAATGTTTTACTCTGAAAAGGCGGATGTGCTGGTGTATAAAATTACTGTGTGAGTAAAGACCTGGGATAGAGATTGAATTTGAATTCTGTATAGATTATTAGGATTTGTTCTTGTGATGATCATATTGTCAGTTTAATTTACTATATTTCACACAAAGAAGCCCCAGTCAGGGTTTCAGAAATGCTTATAAATAGGTCTCCTGTGGCATTTAATTATCATAATGTGTAAAGCTTTATTCAGTGAGATCAGATACTTAAGAAAAATACAGTCACTCACTTACATATAAAGCTTAGTTTTCCTCTTCGTGTTAAAGGTATGTTAAAGAGGGAAAAAATGGAATGTTTAACATGTTGCTACTTGGCATGCAGATTGTATGACTTATATGACAGACGGTTCTGGTTGGGATCTAGCTCAAGTGCTCAGACTTTCCAGTTTTTATATAACTATATATGTATACAAGTTTTCTTCTATTAGAGTATAAACTCCTTGAAGGCAAGATTCATGTTTGACTTTTTTCATCTTTTATAAAACTTAGCTCATTGACTTTTATAGAGTATGCACTGAGTAAATATTGCGTGGTTGATTGAATAAGTCTTTGTATGTGTTAGGTTACTGACTTCTGATGGTGTCAGGTCTCTCTCCAAAGTTTGATGAGACTCCTAATGATAAGGAAAGTAAAGTGAGCAATAAGATCTCCTTTTCGGTTTCACTGATATCTTTCCTGGGTCCATAATCTCCAGTAATTTTAAAGCTTTATGTAATGAAAAGCAACTCCATGACTCAAAATGGTAGATATTCGTGACCTGGCATGTAACAGAAAGACAGCTTTTAGGTCAGAAAGAAATAGCAGTTATTGAGCCTTAGCTTAGTGGTAGCATTGGATGTTAACATTTTTTAAAAAGATTTTATTTATTTATTTGACACAGGGAGAGAGAGAGTGTGCACACAAGCAGGGGAGCAGCAGAGGGAGAGGGAGAGGCAGGCTCCCCGCTGAGCAGGGAGCCCAATGTGGGATGCGATCCTGGCACTCCAGGATCATGACCTGAGCCAAGGCAGTTGCTTAACAAATGAGCCACCCAGGTGCGTGGATCTTAACCTTTCAGATGGTCACAGATCCTTTGAGAATCCAGAAAACCTAACTAGAACAAGAAAAATTTTAATAATAAAAGAATTTATCTCCAAAAAGTTTCTCCTTTTCAGATAATGTTAATAAAAATTAATTATTTCAGGGGCACCTGGGTGGCTTAGTCTGTTAAGCCTCTGCCTTCTGCTCAGGTCATGATCTCAGGGTTCTGGGATCGAGCCCCACGTTGGGCTCTCTGCTCGGCAGGGAGCCTGCATCCCCCACCCCCCAACTTCTCTCTGCCTAATTGTGATCTCTCTGTCTCTCTCTCTGTCAAATAAATAAATAAAATCATAAAAAATTAATTCTTTTGTATTTTAATATTTACTATGAATTATCTAATAATTTTAAGAAGGGAAAAGTTATTCTCTTATGAAGCTAGCATAACTGTAATACTAAAAATGTGGAAATGATAGCAACAAAGCTAACTCTAAATTTCCGTCACATAGGGCACCTGGGTGGCTCAGTTGGTTAAGCATCTGCCTTCTACTTGGGTCATGATCCTGGGGTCCTGGGGTCAGGCCCCACGTCGGGCTTCCTGCTCAGCGGAGATCCTGCTTCTCCCTCTCCCTCTTCCGCTCCCCCTGCTTGTGCTCTGTCTCTGTCAAATAAATAAATAAAATCTTTTAAAAAATTTCTGTCATGGGACGCCTGGGTGGCTCAGTTGGTTGGGCAGCTGCCTTCGGCTCAGGTCATGATCCCGGTGTCCTGGGATCGAGTCCCACATCGGGCTCCTTGCCCAGCAGGGAGCCTGCTTCTCTCTCTGCCTCTGCCTGCCTCTCTGTCTGCCTGTGCTCACTCTCTCTGACAAATAAATAAATAAAATCTTTAAAAAAAAAAAAAAAAAAAATTTCTGTCACATAATTAAATCCTTTTTTTTCTTTAAGTTTTTTTTTTTTTTTTAATTTGAGAGGGAGAATGAGGGTGCATGTGTGTGAGTAGACATGCTAGCTAGCAAGAGCAGGGGAAGGGGCACAGAGAGGAGAGAAGCAGACTTCCTGCTGAGCATGAAGTCAGATTTCATGAACCACTGAGCTGAAGGCAGATGCTTAAGCATCTGAGCCACCCAGGTCCCCCGAAATCTGAGAATTTTAAATAATTTACCAGCAAGTATAATTCACCAGTATTAGTATTATTTCCTTAAAATCTCTTTCTAAAGAAAATTTAAGACAAATGGAGCAGCCTATTATATCAGCAGAGTGGTAAGACCGAGTAAGGGTTACCTTGGCAATGCAGGAACTCTTAAAATCCCTCTAGCAGTAGATCAAGTAAGACCAAGTAAGGGTTACCTTGGGGACGCGAGAAATCTAACATTCCATTGCATTGGTAGATCAATTATAAGATTATCCTAATTGCTACCTAGAAAGTTACTGAGTAAAATGCAGTATCTTTTGAGACTTCTGCTTCTGGCTAAGGGAGACCAGTTGTGTCAGATCGCCATTGCTGCCAAGAACTAAAAACACTAGGTAGACCATAAAAAGCAACTCTTTGAAGGCTTTAGATGTTACCAGGGCATTGAGGACTTGGAGGGGCCAAAGAAGGGCAGTTGAAGCAGCAGGATAACTGTTTGGTGCCACATGTCTCCTCAGAGGCATTGGCCAGCTCAAAAGCTGTGACTGCAAAGCTGAACAGAAAACAGGTTGAGAAGCTAGATAGAGTGTTCAGTGGACTTAGGAGGCTAGGAAGCATAAAAACTGGAATTCAGGAATGACAGAGGAGGAAGGTCCCTGGTGAACATCCCAGGCTTTTGGTTGGGACCCTCTCCCCCAAAAGTTTTACCCTGGGAGGAAGGATGAACCTAAAAATCCTGAAATCCAGCTCTCACAAAAACTAAAACTTAGTTTTCAATTGCCTGAAATAGATTAAAATGATTCCCCTCTACTTTTAATTGCCTATAAAAGCAAACGTAAGTCCTCTCTGAAGCAGGGTAACACTGTCCAGAACCTTAGGTTATCGCTACAGATTTTCACAGTCAGTAAGTTTCCAGTCAAAAACCAGGCATATAAAAAGACAAAATCAAGGGGAAAGAAAGACAAGGACACCTACAAAAGATCCAGATTTTAGGGTTATCAGCCTTGGACTTTAAAATAACGTTGATCAATATTCTCAAAAAATTAAATGACAAAATACAGTAACAGAAGGGTTTCATAGCAGATTAATCACAGTTGAAAAGAGCATTAGTAAACTGGAAGACAGATCAGAAGAAAATATCCTTGCTGGAGATCAGAGACAAAATGGCTGAAAAAGGAAATGAAAAAGAAAAATGCATTATAGACCAATCGGACACTATTAAAAGTCTAAAAATACTTAGAATTGGAGTGTCAGAAGGAGAGGACAAAGGTTGGAGGTAATATTTAAAGAGGTAATGGCAGGCACCTGGGTGATTCAGTGGGTTAAAGCCTCTGCCTTCGGCTCAGTTCATGATCTCAGGGTCCTGGGATCGAGCCCCACATCAGGCCTTCTGCTCAGCAGAGAGCCTGCTGCCCCCTCTCTCTCTGCCTGCCTCTCTGCCTACTTGTGATCTCTATCAAATAAATAAATAAAATCTTAAAAAAAAATAAAGGTAATGGCTGGGAATCTTCCAAAACTGATGAAAGCTATCAAGCTACACATTTAAGAGTCACTGTGTACCTGGGCACCTGGGTGGCTCAGTGTGTTTAAGCATCTGCCTTTGGTTCAGGTCATGATCTCAGGTCCACGGGGAGTCTGCTTCTCCCTCTGCCCCTCTACCTGCTTGTGCTCATGCTCTCTCTCTCTCAACTTAGTAAAATCTTTGGGATGCCTGGATGGCTCAGTCTGTTAAGCGTCTTCCTTCAGCCCAGGTCATGATCCCAAGGTCCTGGGATCGAGTCCCCACATCAGATTCCTTGCTCATCAGGGAGCCTGCTTCTCCCCTCCGTCTGCCTGCCACTGCCCCCCTGCTTGTGCTCTCTCTTTCTGACAAATAAATAAATAAAATTTTTATTTTTAAAAAAAAATCTTTAAGAAAAAAAGAAGAATCACTGTGGACCTAAGCAGAATGAAAATAAAAAGGATGCCTGGGTGGCTCAGTCAGTTAAGCATTTGACTCTTGATTTCGACTCAGGTCATGATCTCAGGGTCATGGGATTGAACCCCACATTGGGGCTCTGCATTCAGTGTTGAGTCTGCTTCTCCCTCTCACTCTGCCCCTCCCCCAACTAACTCTCCCCCCCCACAAATAAATAAATAAAATCTTTAAAAAAAAAAAAAACAAAAGAAGGGGGAGAGAGAGAGGAAAGAAAGAAAAAAGGAGAGAAAATGGGAAAATTGCTAAACCCAAAGAAAGTCTTGAATTAACCCAAGGAAGAAGCAGACATTACCTTCAAATGAGCAACTTGACTTTGCTGAGGAAATAGACATCTGAAGACAGTGGAACCAAATCTTCAAAGTGTTGCGAGAAAATAACTGCCAACCTAGAAATTTATATCTAGTAAAAATGAAGGTAGAATATAGACATTTTCAGACAGGCAGAAACTTGTGAGAATTCATCACCAACAGATTCACACTAAAGAAACTATAAAGAGAGTTCTCAAGGTAGTTGGAGAATTATCCCAGATGGAAGTGTGGACATGCAGGAAAGAATGAAGAGCAGTGGAAAGAGAAAATGGTAATAAATCTGAAGTTATGTTAACTGTATAAAACAGTTAAAATAATAAATGACATTAGCACAAAAAGCAGGAAGAGGCTAATTATAGTTTAAATATCCTGAGGTCCTTGTAAATTTATATTAAGAAAAGATTAGTGAGGGGCATCTGGGTGGCAGAGTTGATTAAGCGTCTGATTCGTGGTTCTGGCTCAGGTGGTGATCTCAGGGTCATGAGATCGAGCCCCACGTTGGGCTCTGTGCTCAGCACAGTCTGCTTGAGATTCTCTCTCCTGCTCCCTGCTCCCCTCCTGCTCATGCATGCTCTTTCCCTCTCTCAAATAAATAAATCTTAAAAAAAAAAAAGACTAGTGAGTCCAGGATATAAGGATATAATGCCTAAGGCAGCCCTTCTCTACATGTTTAGTGAGAGAAATTTTGTAAGGAAAAATAAGTCAATCCATAAGGAAATTTGTATGCATATAATAACATAGCTTCCCAATGCAAAAAATAAAAATCAGCAGAATCAAAAGGAGAAAAGATGAGTTTGTTATTGCTCTTTCTTCCATTTGACACAAATCAGGAAGAATAGAATATTTGTTCAACATGGTATAAGTTCTCAGACCAACTTTCCATATCATACTTAATGGTAAAACCCTAAAAGCAGTCTCTTACTCTTGTTGTACCTAATAACCCACTTTCAGAATTTCTGCTTTCCATGCTAGAAACCTGGAGCCTGCTGGGGTTTGGAGTTCTTATTTTCCAAGTGGGGAACGCTTCCGCCAGAGGCTAGAGGGTGGTTCCATCGAATCGTGTATGAGGCTGCCACCCACTTGGGACTCTGCCACTGAATGGGAGGACTGACTCTACTGCCTGGAGTGCTTGATCCTGACTACTAAGGGGCAGAAGGGGTCATGCTACACAGTGGGGGCAAGGAAGACTGTTAATTTGGGATTCTCTGGAGTGTCTCCTAGTAAACATGCACTGTTTTAAGGAATAATGCAAAACTGCACCCCCAAAAGGCAGGTCCGATGAGTCAGATCCTTCAAGAATGAGGGGTACGGTTATCCTGTCATCTTGAGAACCCTGGTGACCTGAGGTTCTGATTGAAGGCAAAGGAGATCTGGGATGGGAAATGGAGAAAGAAAGTTATGGAAACCATCTATGCCCTCGTGACCAGGTACAGAAATGAGAATTGTAGTGATTTAGTATAGTTTTTCTTTGTTACGTCTGTGTGTTTAACTTTTATTTTTCTTCTTCCACTTTATATAGAAATTGTTGTGAGTTAATTTGACAGTTTAGTCTTTAGAGAGAAGAATATTTAGTGAAGCTACACAGAATTTAAGAATTCAGGGGCACCTGGGTGGCTCAGTGGGTTAAGCCTCTGCCTTTGGCTCTCAGATCATGATCTCAGGGTCCTGGGATTGAGCCCCACATTGGGCTCTCTGCTCAGCAGGGAGCCTGCTTCCCCCTCTCTCTCTGCCTGCCTCTCTACCTACTTGTGATCTCTCTCTCTGTCAAATAAATAAATAAAATCTTTTTTTTTTAATGCATTTTAAAAAAAAAGAATTAGTTAATATAGGGGCACCAGGATGGCTCAGTCAGTTAAGCTTCTGACTCTTGATCTCAGCTCTGGTCTTGATCTCAGAGTTGTGAGTTCAAGCCCTGCTTGGAGACTACTTCAAAAAAAAAAAAAAAAAAGAGGTAGGGCACTTGGGTGGCTCAGTTGGTTGGGCGACTGCCTTCAGCTCAGGTCATGATCCTGGAGTCCCGGGATCGAGTCCCACATTGGGCTCCCAGTTCCACCGAGAGTCTGCTTCTCCCTCTGACCTTCTCCTCGCTCATGCTCTCTCTCACGTCTCTCTCAAATAAATAAATAAAATATTTTTTAAAAAAGTAATTAATATAGGCGGTGATGGCTACAATGGCTGTTAGGACCATGGCTCCTTATTTTGGGGAGAAGGCAAGAGCATTGTCATTTATAAGAAGACAGCTGCGTGCTGTTAGGTGGAGACCGAGTTCTGTGGTGCTTTATACACGAGTTGAGATGTGTATCTCATGTAGAGGACATGTATGGAAGCTGAGCGGCCAGAAAAGTAGACTATGCCAGTTATTCATTTGCCCCTCATCTTGCAGTCTGTGTAAATCCAAAGCCATCTTTGGGACGCCTGGGTGGCTCAGTTGGTTGGACGACTGCCTTCGGCTCAGGTCATGATCCCGGAGTCCCGGGATCGAGTCCCGCATCGGGCTCCCAGCTCCATGGGGAGTCTGCTTCTCCCTCTGACCTTCTCCTCGCTCATGCTCTCTCTCACTGCCTCTCTCTCAAATAAATAAATAATTAAAAAAAAAATCCAAAGCCATCTTTGCCCGGCCTTGTGCTAGTGGAGCTGGCCGCTTGGAAACATTTCTGTTTGGCTAGTTGGCTTCATGTTCGTCTTTGTCCGCAGAGGGCGCTGGAGAGGGAATGTGAGGAGGAGGAAGTGTGAGGAGGAAGAGACTCTGGTGCAGAAGAGACGGGGAGTTCAGGTGTGCTTGCTTGCTTGCTTTCTGCGGGGGGGGGGGGGCGGTGCAGCGGTCAGCGGACTGGCATCTGGGACTGCTGGGAGTTCTTAGCTCAGTGGCGCTTACAGAGCAGTTTTGGTCGCCTCCTTTGGGAAGATTATCCGTCACTCAGCAGGGCCCTCCTGTGGACCATTCTGACCTGAGCCCTCTGTCAGGTTTGCTCCCGATGACATGGGTGTCCTCTGGCGGCCACACTCTTTCTCGTCCATGTGGAGAGAGCTCCGCTTCTAAATTCTTAGCCCATTATTCATATGCTCTCAGACTGAGATAGTAGATTTCTGCATTTGTTTTCTCTGGATCCCATACAGACTTTTTTTTACCCTCTTAAAAGTTAGCCAGCTTGTGCTAGTTAAGAGATCTTTCCTTTAGGCCTACCCTGTCCACATTACTGGTGTGGTTCTGACTCCAAGTACCCCTGACTGCTCAGACTCACCAACATTATTATCTAGTCTGACCTAAAACATTATTATCTAGTCTGACCTAACATCGCCATCTGAGTTCCTGCCAGCTAATAAGACAGGCGTGTCAGTTTCCCATTGCTCCATAACAAATTACCACAAGACTAGTAGCTTCGAAGAACCACCAGTGTTATGGGTCTATCGGCCAGAAGCTCTGGCATGACACGGCTGGGGTCTCTACTCCGCGTCTCACAGCCTAAACTCAAGGTGTCAGCCGAGGCAAGTCCTCCTGTGGAGGCTCTGGGGAAAAAATACTGCTCCCAGGCTCATTCTTGTTGTGGCAGAATTCAGTACCTTCTAGCTGTAGGACTGAGGTCCGTGCCTCCTTGCTGGCTGGCAGGGGGTTGGGGGGGGGTGTCCGCTCTCAGAGGCTGCGGTACTCCTTGCCATGTGCCCTGCATTTCAGCAACTGTGTGCTCAGCCCTTCCCTTACTCCGAACTTCTGACTTCCTCTGTCTCTGACCTCTAAGCCTAAAGGGCTCCAGTGATTAGCTCAGGCTCACCTGGATGTTAAGGACAACTGATTTGGGACTTTAATTCCGTCTGCAAACCCCCTTCACAACAGTGCTTACATTCGTGCTTGATCGAATAACTAGGAGAATGTATATGTGCAGCAGGAGGCAAAATCTTAGCAGGGGTAGGAGGGTCTTAGAATTCTGCCAAGCGCAATATGGAATAGAGATAAGAAATAAAAAGGTGAAAAGATGGTTGTTTACAGATTGTATACCCAGGAAGCCCAAAATGATCAGCTGAAAAGTTACTTGGTGCAATAGAGATAGATCGTGACCTGACTGAACACCTACCTCAGTAGCCGCGCAGGCCGGCCGTACAGAGCTTGAGCCTGCACGTCCTGTACAACAGTAAGCTGTCATAAAACACCTAGAAGTGATAGTAACATATATAAGAAGAAAGTAATAGTTTCACTGAAAGAGGAAAGATTTTTTTCAAATAGGAAAATTAAATCCTACAGAGGTTTCAGATCAATTAATTTGTAGGTTTAAAACAAATTTTTTTTAAAGATTTTATTTATTTATTTGTCAGAGAGAGATACAGTGAGAGAGAGGCAACAGAAGCAGAGGGAGTGAGAGAGGGAGAAGCAGGCCTCCTGCTGAGCAGAGAGACCGATGCGAGACTCGATCCCGGCACCCCGGGATCATGACCTGAGTCGAAGGCAGACGCTTAACGATTATGCCACCCAGGTGCCCCTAAAACAATTTTTTAAGATTTTATTTTTGAGTAGTCTCTACACCTAATGTGGGGCTTGGACTTAACAACCCTGAGATCAACAGTCACACGCTTCACCAGCTGAGTGAGCCACGCACCCATAAAGAAATTCTAACTTTTAAAAAATTACGTATTTTACTTTTGGAACATGACAATGATTGTAAATTTCATCTGGAAGGACAAAAGCGTAGTTGGCTAGTTTCTTTTAATATTTTTTTTAAAAGATTTTATTTATTTATTTGACAGAGAGAGAGAGAGATCGCAAGTAGGCATAGGGGCAGGCGGGGGTGGGGTGGGGGAAGCAGGCTCTCCGCTGAGCAGACAGCCCGATGCGGGGCTCGATCCCAGGATCCTGAGATCATGACCCGAGCCGAAGGCAGAGGCTTAACCCACTGAGCCACCCAGGCGCCCCTCTCTTAATATTTTTTAAGTGATCTCTGCACCCGACATGGGGCTCAAACTCACAACCCAAAGATCAAGAGGCACATGCTCGGGGCACCTGGGTGGCTCAGTGGGTTAAAGCCTCTGCCTTCGGCTCAGGTCATGATCTCAGGGTCCTGAGATCGAGCCCCAAATCGGGCTCTCTGCTCAGCAGGGAGCCTGCTTCCCTTCCTCTCTCTCTGCCTGCCTCTCTGCCTACTTGTGATCTCCGTCTGTCCAATAAATAAAATATTAAAAAAAAAAAAAAAAAGAGGCACATGCTCCACTGACTAAGCCAGCCAGGTGCCCTGAGTAATTCTTTTTTTTTTTAGAAGAGTAATGAGGAGAGGGGGCACCTGGGTGGCCCAGTTGATTAGGCATCTGCCTTCAGCTTGGGTCATGATCCCGGAGTCCTAGGATTGAGCCCCGAGTCGGGCTCTCTGCTTGGCAGGGAGCCTGCTTCTCCCTCTCCTTCTACCTGCCACTATGCCTACTTGTGATCTCTTTCTTTTTCTCTTTTCTGTCAAAAAAAAAAAAAAAAAGGAGTAATGAGGGAAACTAGTAGTAGCAGATAAGCAAAATTTTATGAAACTGGAAACTAAAATAGTGTGGTCCTGGCAGAAACACCCAGTTATTAATGGAGCAAAATGGTCTTCAGGCCCATCTGTTATATGTGACTTTGATATATGAAGAGCTAGTGTTACAAATGACTTGAGTAAGGAGGGGTCATTTAGTCCTGGGGCAGAAAATGATGCCCAGGCATTCTGGTAGCTACTTGATTCAGAAAGAAAGCAAGGTAAATCCTAATGTCTACCATACACCTAAATATAATTTACTTTTTTCTACCTAAATAAAATTTAAATAAAGCATCAGCTGTATTTAAAAAAAAAAACCAACTGAGACATCTAGAAAAGAAAATAGCAAATTTAGGGAATGTTTCTGGATTAAAAGTAAAATCTCATAACAGCTTTTTGTGGGATTTTATGGAAATTTGAAACTTTTGAATGTCAAAAAATAATTAAAAGGCAAACAAAAAACTGGTAGAAATATTTATAGCAACATGATAAATGGTTAATCACTTAGCATATAGAAACTCTTATAAATTGATAAGGAAAAAGCCTACTAAGAACCTGAGGAATATACCAGAAGATATAAACAGTCAATGCACAGAGCACCTAGGTGGCTCAGTTGGTTAAGCATCTGACTCTTTTTTTTTTAAATAAGTTTACTTCTTTTTATTTATTATTATTTTTTAAAGATTTTATTTATTTGACAGAGAGGCAATACAAGCAGGGGGCAGTGGGAAAGGGAGAAGCAGGCTGCCCACTGAGCAGGGAACCAGAGCCTGTGGGACTCAATCCTAGGACCCTGGGATCATGACCTAAGCTGAAGGCAGATGCTTAACCACTGAGCCACCCCTAAGCATCTGACTCTTGATCTCAGCTCAGATCTTGATCTCAGGGTCGTGAATTGAAGCCCCAGATGGAGCTCCACTCTGGGTGTGGAGCCTAGTTAATAAAACAACCCCCCCCCAAAAACAAGTCAGTTCACAGAAAATATAAAGTTCAAGCAGATTAACAAATATAGGGGAAAATATTCAGTAATAATCAAAATATAAATTAAGGCCAATGAGATACTTTTTCTGTTTGATTAGCAAAGATTTAAAATTATAATACTCTGTGCTTATGAGAATGTTTTGAAAGAAACACTCTTATAAGACCCAGCTAATAAAAGTATACATTATTAAAATACTTTAGGTAACAGTTTGCTTATAAGTACTGAAGCCCTTAATTATACCCTTTTGTTTTAGTGAGTCTGTTTCTGGAAATCTAAGACAATAATCACAAATAGAAAATAAACTAGAATAATCAAAAATACTGAACAAATTGCACAAAAGGGGATTAGTGATGAAAATAGTATAAAATGGGAACTCCTAAGAAAACAATGGGGGAATTGTTAAGAAAACTATAGTCTGCCGACACAGTGAAGGTATTATGTTGTAATTAAAAATTAATACTTGTGAAGTTTGTTTAGTGTGAGAATACCTTGTTAAAAATGAAAATAGTTGAATGCAAAATTTTATATAAAGGATCATTTCAACCGTACCTTTCTTTTAAGTTTGGAAAATTGCCTAAAATGAACTCAGGATCACGGACAGTGTAAATTAAGACAGTGGTCAGCTGTATACCGAGGCACTATGCTAATTAGCAGTATTGCCACTTGTGTCCTCCTCATTGCATCTTTGCAACATCAGAATTTCTTCTCTGCACTTGCCTGTCTGTGAATTTATTCTCACAGATTGCTCCTGAGTGTTAATGGTTCCTTGGTTAAAAACTCGCAGTTCCCACCCTTTGCTTTTCTCTTGAGCGTATTTATTTAGAGCCCAAAGGGTCATTATAATTAGCGTCTTTTCCACTAGTAGGTGCTACTCTGCTGTCTGTATTCTTAGACTGTAGAAACTTCTTCAGTAGGGTATGAAACTCTGCAGTTGCTTTTCCAGTGTTGGGTGCCACCTATTGGGAGCTGAATGTTTAAATCTATTTTGTGGTACATGTGCCCATAAATAAGTAACAGTTAATGGGGAAGATAACATTAATTTTTGGGGAAACTTTTTATACTTTTTCCTGAGAGACACAAGGTATATAGATTTAAAATGTAAGAGCCACATTCTGGATCATCTTTATTTCAAGTTACTGTGTATTTACTACGGTTTTCTACAGTGTAAGCTCTGTGAAGGCAGGACACACAACATCGGCTGGCACATAGTACACTCCCATTAGCATATTCCGAATGAAAGAAACTGCCACGTGGTGGAAATGTCTCCAGCTGTAAAGTCTAAGTATAGAGACCTTCTTAGACTGTGTCATTTAGCACAGTGTATACTTTGTTGCCTTAAAGCAGTTGTTCTCAGCAAGGGTGGTACTAACCCTTTTGAGGGGCATTTGGAAGTATGGAGATAATGTTAGGGCATCACGTGATTGGGGTCAGCCACAGTGGCGTGTAGTGGGCGAGAGCCAAGGATGCTGGCTGTTCTGTAGTGCCTGGGTCAGTGCCGCGCAGTGAAGACTGATGCTGCATGCACCCTTCATGGCTTGCATACCCGTCTGCATGTGTGAGTAGATGAAAAACCAGCTTCTCTTAGTGCAGAACCAATTTTACAGGTATATATAGTTTTTTGTGCTGTTGTAATAATACACATTGAATTTTCCAGGAAAGTAAATCCCATTTAAGTTGAGGAAAGACTATACTATGTCTGGAATTTTCTCAGTAGTTACTCATCATTTTGGAAATCTCATCACCGATGTTAGGGCTGCTCATGGTATTTGAGTCGCAGTGCTGGTTTTCTTTTCTTCCTGACACCTAACACAAACTGAAATTACCTTGTTTATTTACTTGTGATTTTTATTTGTTTACCTGCTAAACTGTAAGCTCCCTAATAAATAGGGGTCTTACATATTTTGTTCTCTGGATATCCTTATACCTAAAACAGAGTGGCACACTGTGGCCAATTATTAATTAGTAATTGATGCATACATAATGAGTGGATGTTTGAATGACTGTCTCATCCATCTGAGCCTGACCTTTAAATGCTGGTGTTCCTTAAGCCTCTGTCGCAGGCCCTCTTTTCTGTTTATTCTAACCCCTTCCCTATTGACCTCAGCTATGGGCATGGCTTTGATTTATAACTCTACATTGACATCTCTCTAGATTTTTCTCCTGCTGAATCTTTCCTCTGAATCCAGAATTACAAATCTAGCTGCCAGCTTCCTTCCCAGTTTAATGCTCAAGCATCTCAAAGTCAACATGCCCTTCTCCAGTGTTTATCTCGGTAAATGACACCATCATCTACTTAGTCACACTGGTGGGAAACCTAAGGGTTGATCTTGATGCCTCCCTCTCCCTAATGCCCATATGCACTTAATCACCAAGTCCTGTTCATTCTGTCTCCTGAATACTTTCAGACCCTGCTTTCTATCCCCACATCTATTGCTCCTCAGATCTGAGGTACCAAGTCTAAACTCTCTTAGACTGACAGCAGGAGCCTACTTGTTGGTTTCCACTTGTCTACTCTTAGTCTTTTAAAATCCATTCTCCATAGTAGCCAGAATTGTAGCTAGCCATTTCTTCATGGCTCCCATACTTTAAGCCCATAATCATCTTGCTGCTTCTCAAATATGCCGTGTTCCTTCCCACTGCAGAGCTTCTTCCTGGGCTCGGCTTTCCTTCAGAACTTAGCTCACTTCCACTGGATACCTTCCGTGCTCCCCTGACTTGGCCAGGACACTCCCCCATCATGTGGTATCATAGCACCCCCTACTTAGCAAATTGTAATGAATGTGTTATAAGGTAGCTGTCTGTCTTTCCCATAGAATTGGTTTTTTTTAAATTTAATTCATGATCTATAGGTATGGCCTCAATATATCAATTTATATTCTCATCATAAAGAATGGCCTGACAGCAACTATAATAATTTGTCTTCTAAAATTTAATTGGTTTTTAGCCAGTAATTTTATAGCGTAGATCAGTTTGATTTGTTTTTGTCAGGGGCATACGATATTTCATTTGTTCTAAGAAACATACTTTCCCCACTTTCAACACCTCTGAGGTTGGCATGCATCTTACAGATAATGGCGTATCGCGGTGTAATTGGCATCATTTTTCTTAGTGGCGCATAAAATAATGGTGCATCTTATATTTGAAGGCATCTTAGATTAGATAATGTTTGGTATTTTATAACAAATTCATTGTGGAAGATTTACTGAGAACCTTGTGATGTCCTGTCATTCCATAGAAGCATTGCTAAGATTTTTCTATAGCCATTAGCTGGTAACTAACTGGTCACATCTTGATCCTTTGAAGAAGTTTCTGCCTAAAGTCATTTTGGTCATATTCTGTATGAGTTGAATGTTGGGGGCTTGATTTATGTATCATTCATCCAAGTGACACACAAGCTCAAATTTATGTATGTGTATGTGTACCTGTTTTGTTTTGGAAAAAGTTTTTTATCTCCATGTGGAGGTGGGCAGACCATCCATTGTTCCAAAGGCTATGGATTATCCTCCTGGAATGTTTTCTCTCCTTCCTCCTTTTGGAAGAAGTTTTAGATGTGCACATAGAGACGTTTTCCCCAGACTTCTTTGGATATAGATAAGGGCATGTGAGTAAGTTCTGATTAATTGGATGTGAACAGAAATGTGAACTTCTAGGTCACAAACCCAAAGGAATGGTTGCCCAGGGCCAGACGGCTTCCCAGGGGAATTCTGCCAAAGGAACGGTTGCTTTCCAGTTCCTCTTTCCCTCTTCTAGTGAGCGAGAACTTTGGGTCCCTAGATGACCTCATGCAACAGTGATGCCTGGCCAGCCTCTGGACTGGGGTTGGGGGAAGGATGGGAGAAACATCTTGAGGATGTTGTATTTTGGGTCTCTTATAGTAGTTTTGCCTGTACTGTAAGTAATGAGCATCTGAGAGACTGTTTTGGTTGGGCTCGTCTATTTTGAAGAAATGAGGTCAGCCTTATCGTCAGTTTATCTTAAGTCTGAAGCAGATGGCTCTCACTCTTGGGCTACAGTAACGAATACGTGCTCTCGGGGGGTGCAGTGTGGTGTGACGGGTGCAGCGCATGCTTGAAATTCCATCAGACCTCCGCCGCTTGGGTGACAGCTCTGTCGCTTACTGTCTGTGTCATGCTGGGCCACTCACTGAGAGCCTCTGAGCTTTCGCTTCTTCTCCGTTAAGATGCAGGTGATAATCCATTTCAACAAGATTTTTTTTTAAGTACGCTCTGTGCTTAACATGGGGCTCAAACTCATGACCCCAAGATCAAGAGTCTCGTGCTCTACCAAGTCTCTTAAATCCATTTTCATCTAGGCACCCAGTTTCATCGAGGCACCCCTCAACAAGGTACTTTTGAGGAATGAATGAGATTGTCTATTCAAAAGCCCTAGTCCTAGCCCAGTATTTAGTAAATGACAGGTATTGTCATCATTAGTTTTTCTAAAGACTAGAACCTCAAACTATTTGCCGTCCTCGTATTTTTTCAGATGGACTTGATATTTATGGAGGATTGCTTGATTTTCTAGGTGATTTGTTTGGATTAAGCAAAACCATCAGAAACCTTTGTATATTTGTACCATGTTGCCTTGGTTCCCCAAAGAACTGCTGGGTTTTTGAGAGTTTCCTGAGTTTTCCCATCATGCTTTTGGCTATGAGAGGTTGCGAGAGATGGTTTAATAAAACCTGCCCAGTGCGTGCTCCAGGGCATGAAAGAGGCTGTCCACTGCTTGACTCTGTCACCTATGTGAGGTATACCCTGAAAACCTTATTTTTAGATCTGAGTGCTAGGGAAACTTTCTCATTCCTTAAAGAACTGATATGTGTTCTCATGGTTAATGAGAAGCCATAGAGGACAGAGAGAGGAGTGGAATGATAAATAGTAACATAATTTGGTAAATTGGTAATTGCTTTCACTATAGGGCAAATTGTAGGTTAGCTTTGAGTACTTACATTAATCCTTACTAGATGTGTTTCCATTAAAATCCTTTAAGGAGGCCAGTTCTAGACCTTTTTTTTTTTTCCTTTTTCTTTTTAAAGAAAGCCAGAATGTTTGCAACTAGCAGCGAGGTGACTTTATGAGAATAATGGGAAACATTTGCTTTTCAGAATTTTTTTTTAGGATTTTATTTATTTATTTGACAGAGATCACAAGTACACAGGCAGGCAGGCGGCGGGGGGGGGGGGGGAGCAGGCTGCCCGCCGAGCAGAGAGCCCGATGCAGGGCTCGATCCCAGGACCCTGGGATCATGACCTGAGCCGAAGGCAGAGGCTTAACCCACTGAGCCACCCAGGTGCCCCGCTTTTCAGAATTAAAAAAATATATTTTTTGAGTAATCTCTACATGCAGCGTGGGGCTCGAATTTACAACCCAAGACCGCATGCTCTGCAGATTGAGCCGGCCAGGCATCTCAGAAACATTCGCTTTCAGAAATTGGTATGTAAACATAACATTGGGTACACAGTTCCTACCAGATTCCAGACTTTGAGTATTAGAATTGTGGGTTTAAGGCAGTAATTCCAAAGCAGCGGTGTAAAGTGCGGAGACAACAGTCTGTGACCGGTAAATACTTGTTAATGTGCAAGGGACTGAGCAGGTCAGGGTCTCAGCCTGGCTCAGGAAGCAGTTCGCTGCTCTCTGTTTGTTGAACGGCGAAAGACTAAACTGAACATATATACAAGAATGGTACAGCAAATTATAGAGCACTTCTTTTCTTACCCAGGTGCTTCCCCTAGCATCTGTCTGGACTTGGCATGTGTTTAAAAGTAATACAGAAAATTAAAAATTTTTTTCTATAACTGGTATTTCTCAGGTAGGTTTTCTTGCTTATCATTTCTGAAATACAGGTTTTTACATTTCACATTTTTAATGTGAAATATTAACAATCCTTTTAATACCTGTGGGGTTTTTTTGCACAAATATAATTGGTCAATCACTTTTTCTACCTTATGTTTCATTATAGAAACTGTTGCGGCAGGCATTTGACTCCTTTATCAGCTTATGACTCCTGTGCAAATCCCCGAAACCTTCCTTCCTACTATCCTCACATACAAACCCTGAACTCCACAGACGTTCCCAGATCAGAGCACTGGGTGGATGGTGGTATCATCTCTTTTTATATTTGACTTTCCCCTTGTGCAGATTGTCATGAAGCTATTTCTGCTCAGGTCCTGCGCACTTGCCTGCTCTCCCAAATTAGAATCCAACTTTGAGCACAAGTTAGTTTAATGGCTCCCGAAACTGAATCTACAGTTAACAGTCTTTTTAGTTCACAGGATTGCAGAATTTCCTAATAGAAAGCTACCCTGGAGATCATGTGCAGCCCAGAGCTCTCATTGATAAGTGCCCCAGGCGCCTGCTTCCTTGCTTTTAGTGGCTGCCCTGCGCTCCTGTGGCTGGGACTTTGTCCTTTCCTTTTCGTAATCATGAAGGAGAGCCTTTTCTAAATTTGCCCAGATGTACCACAAGTTTTAGAGCGTAGAAGTATAATGGAGTTAAAAAAAAAAATACTTGGCAAGTTGTATTAGCCAAATTCAGGCATATAGAACCCTCCCATCATCAGGTTTCGTATTTGAGGTCTGTATGTTATTAATTAAGTTTAACTTACAATTTTATGCTGCGATGTCATCTGTTCGTCATTGAGACACATGTGCGAATTGTATTTACTTGTTGGTGTGACAGTATTAAAGTTTCCAGTTTATTGACCGAATTGAAACAGGCTCTAATTTAAGGATTCTTTTATCAGTCAGGAGAGAGAAACCGTACAGCAGTGTGAACAGGGACAGTTTAATGTAAAGAATTGCTGACTGTAGTAGGGATGGAAGGAGAAGGGACTGGGAAGCAGAAGTAAAGAACGCTTCAAGAACGCAGGACTAGCAGAAGCAAGGAGGAGCCACTGTCCCCGGGGCTGAGATGGGGCACCCTGTGAGAACCTCCAGGCTGAGGCCCACACCTCACTGAAGAGGGTACACCCATGGCTTGTGGGATGGTGGAGAACTCACCAAGCGGGGGGGAGGGAGGGTGACGGTGGAAGTGACTGGAAAGTTGCTGGGGGGCTGAGGGCATTGCAAGGAGCCTGCTGGGAGAAAATATTCTTCTGCTGTGTCTCTCCAGCGCCCTCTACTGAACAAGCTTAGCATCGTGCCAGCTGGCGGAGGAAAACTGTTCAAAGGTTTTCCCAGTGGCCAAAAAGCTGAGTGTGGAGCTCTGAGGCAGTAAATCCGTAGCCAGCGTAGTTCGTCACCTTCAGATTCCTTAGTAGTTGCAAGTGGACACTTGGGGAAAGGATGCTTAGCACTGGTTACACAGTACATACTTTTAAATTTTTTAGCAAACAATGAAATCCTGGTCATTATTAATAACCGCTCTGTGGCTCACCCACCGGCACACGGCAGCAAGACTGCTGTGTCTGAGAGACTGGTTGGAGATTTGCTGCTGTTATTGTAAGCATATTTAAAGTACACACATTCAAGTGTCATTATATAAATTGACTGTGAAAGTGGAGCAACATTAAAAATTATTGTGTCATTTTCAGTTTGAGGCTGCTTTAAACCCAGAAATGAAATAAAAAGGTTTTTACAAAATGACACTTAGGACTCCTGTATCTGTAATTGACAAGTTAACATAGTAATACTAAAGCAGTTTTTATAGTGGTTAAAATGTTTCCTGAACCTGATTAGTTTTGAGACAACGCATAATTAATTAAATAGTGCTGAATCCAGTCTGCACTTCCTCTTCCTGAATAAGCCTAAATTAAATAGATTATTGAGAAACCGTTTGTCAGTGTTCTTTGGTTGCAGGCAACAAAAAGGGACTGTGTACAGTTTAAAGGGGCAGGGAAGGAGGGACTTTGGGGATGATAGGAGGCAGGTGACGACCTTGAAGGAAACACTGAAAAGCCAGGCTCCGCAGCCTGCGGAATGTGGGTAGCGAGCACCAACGGACAGGCCTTGTAGGGAGCAGGCGGGGAGAGGCATCTGCTCCAGCTGTCTCCCACGCAGTTCAGGATTCGCGTTCCGAGGAGTGTCTAGGAGGGCCAGGCAAGGGCGAGGCGCGGAGGTGCCAGGCCGCAGAAACACCGTGTTTCTGGGCTCGAGGGACATAGGTCCCTGTCCCGCAGACTCAGTTCTCACTCTCTTTCTTAGCTTCTCTTCCGTGGCGTTGGCTTCATCTTCAGGCCTGCCGTGGCTGAGATCGCTCCAGCAGCTTCCATTCCTCTGATACAATTCGGTTCATCCCTGACCGTTAGAGTCATCTCTGAATCTAGTGGATGACCCAGGAATGCAGTACCCTTTGATGGAGTCACTGCTCCCAAAGTCCATGGATTTCAAGTGAGGGAAATTGGGGTACAGTTACCAGTGGAGTGGAGGGAGCTGACAGGTAAACGGCAGATGGAGTAATCACCTTGATTGTTCAGAGGAGAGCCAGCTCACAAGAGGAGCATCGTTTGTTCGGTGATGAAAAGCCAATGGAAGAAGATACGGAGAAGCAGACTCCCTGCCGAGCAGGGAACCCAGTGCGGGACTCGATCCCAGGACCCTGGGGTCATAACCTGAGCTGAAGACAGACTCTTAGCCGACTGAGCCCCACAGATGCCCCAAGAGGTACTGTTTCTTAAGGAGTCTGGCCAGTCAGGCTGCCATTGCTGTTCCTGAGGCACAGCTGGGTTTCGTTTGGGTTTGGTGGTGCAGACACAGCAGTGACTCTCCAGAACTAAACTGTGGGGCTGGGGCACCTGGGTGGCTCAGTGGATGAAGCCGCTGCCTTCAGCTCAGGTCATGATCCCAGGGTCCTGGGATCGAGCCCCGCATCTGCCTCAGCATCCCTGCTGAGCAGAGAACCTGCTTCCCCCTCTCTCTCTGCCTGACTCTCTGCCTGCTTATGATCTCTCTCTCTCTCTCTCTGTGTTAAGTAAATAAATAAATAAATAAATAGATCTTAGACTGTGGGGCTGAAGTCTGTATTCATTCTCAAATGAAAATCATGTCGGAGTTCTTTAAAATACCTTTAGGCCAACTGATTTTTCCATGGTTCTCCTCCATCCTTCCAAAGTAAAGGTCCCTGCGGTCATCTGTTCCTGAGTTTCTTGGTCGTCTTCTCCAGATCTTCCCCCATGCCTTAGGGTATACTGGTCCTGTGGGGAGGGAAGACCTTTATCTTTAGCCCTGTATCCCGCCCCACAAGTACCCCCACCCCATCCTTTTAATCAGACCAGGAATGGAGCGGGGAGGGGGAGACATGAGGGGGAGGATTCAACATTCTCCAGAACCACCCCCCATGACCATTTATAAATCATGATTTTTTTTTACTTTTGATTTTGTTCTTTTTATTCACGTCTTAAAAGTTTGCATGCAGTACCGTTCACTCTGCTCTACAGCTGTGTAAGTTGCAGCGAATGCATGCAGCATGCTCGCGCGGGCTGTGGGCACGTGACCACCAACGCAGCCTCCAGAAACATTCCCTTGCTCTGCCCCTTTGTAGTCAGTATCTTACTCCACCCCTGGCCCCAGGTAGGCGCTGGGCTGTCTTCTGTTCCTGTGATTTTTCTTCGTCCGGAGTGCCCTGTAACTGGTATGGCACACACATCCTTTCGGAGCTGGCTGCTTGGACCTGGTGCATGCTGTCTGTGTCTGAGCGTGCTTTCCTTTTAGCTTATCCCAGTTAGAGTCCACAGAGCTTTTCCAGTCTGTGAATGTATATGTATCACCACGTTTGGGGAGCTCTCCAGCATCATCTCTCCACAATGTCTCTTTCTCTTCTGCTTCTGAAAGTCCTGTAACATGGATGTTGGGCCTTTTGATATTATCCTTAGGGTCCATGAGGCTTTTCATTATTTTTCTTTTCAATCTTTTTTCCTCTCTGTTCTTCAGATTGGATCATTTCGGTTGCTCTATTAAGTTTACAGACTCTTGCCTCTGTCAGGTCCATTCTTCCATGGGGCCCATCCAGTGAAGTGCTTCATTCAGGTTTTTATTTGTCAGTTCTAAAGTTTCCAGGTGGTTCTATTTTTATAGTTTCTATTTATCTGCTGTGAACTCCTAAATTGACATTTGTTTCAGTTGTATTTACCTTTATTGTCTCTTGGAGCAAAGTTATAATAGCCGCTTTGAAGAGTCTTTGATAATTCCAGTACCTAGGTCATCTGAGAGGTAGCATCCTTATCTTTTGTCTTGGCAGCTGTTATGTGTTCCCGGTTCTTCGTATAAGGAGTAATTTTGGATTTTATTCTGGACAGTTGGAATGTGTTGTATAGATTCCGAGTCCAGTTAAACTCCTCTGGGGCCTGGTGGTTTTTGTTTCTGTTGTTTCTCAAAGCCTGTGCTCTGCTGTTCGGGGTCTGTCCTGGACACGCCTGACCTGAATGAGGGTGAACCCAGATATGGGAACATTTAACATGTCCCCCCCCCCCACTGTCTAGCTCACAAGAGCTTCTTTTCCAAATCCCATGTTCAGGAAGATGGGGTCCTTGCAGTTCGGGCTGTCTGTGCCACCACGGCCGCAGCACGGCTCGGTGACTCCAAGAGACAAGGGTATGAGACACTCACCCCCATGCAGGTTACCTCCCCAAGTTTTGAGTCTGCTCCCTACTCTACCAGCTTTTGTTTGCTTTGCATTATTGTAGTTTTGTATTTACACTGTACTTCATCTAGTTTTTTGTTGTATTCAGCGGCTGACAGAGACTGTCATGGTCTTCCTCTGTCTTGGTCAGCCCCAGAAGTCTTAAATTGCTACCTGCAGTATTTTTGTACACTGCATTACAGATTACCACAAGCTTAGTGGCTTAATGCAATATACATTCATTATTTCACAATTTCTGTAGGTCAAGAAGCTGGGCGTGGCTTAGCTGGGCCTGCTGCAGGCTTCGGTCCAGGCCGGGGCTGGGTCTCCACTGGGGGGCTTGACTGGGGAAGGGTGGACTTCCAAGCTCACTCAGGCTGTTGACAGAATTCATTTCCTTGCAGCAGTAGGATTCGTGGCAGCTGTTTCTTCAAAGCCAGCACCCAAGAGGGAGACCAAAGTCAGTGTGCTGAGAAGATACGGAGTCTCACGTAGTGTAGTCAGGGGAGCAGCGCTCCTTCACGTCCGCCGTATTCTAATGGTGAGAAGCAAGTCGCAGGTCCCCCCCCCACACTCCCGGGAGGGCATTTTACAAAGCTGGGAACATCAGGAGACCTGGGAGTCTCTATCAACTATATTATCCTTTGATCCTCAAATAAAAACTCTTCCTGCTACCCTCTGCTCTTAGTCATCAGAGCCGTGGTTCTCTTTTCCACCCCTAGTCGCGGTGACACACTGAATGACTTCGTGGTTCCTACAGACAGTCCATCCGGTACTCGGACCTGTGGGTTCTTGACCTCCTGTATGTTAGTGACCTTTACTTTAGAACTCTGTCCTGTGATTCTAAGTCCCAAGCCTATGCTCTTCGCCACGTACCTCTGTTTATTTCCGTAGTGTATCAAGTATTGAAGGTAATTCAAGTCTTACCTTCACTTTCCTATTAGACTCTCTGTCCCTTGAGGTCCAAGACTCTTTTTATGTCTCTGCTCTCTTGTAATGCCCGCAGGGCCTCCTGAGTACTTCCTGCACAGAGCAGGGATTCAAACGCATGGGGAAAAATTAAGAACCTTAAGTTTTTCAGTGACAGCTGGACAGGATACTACTTCCTTCTCCTTTTTAAATTTTGTCTGTTAACACTTTACCAGCCCTTCCTAACTTAAACACTGTCAGGAAATTCTAATCAAATTGGCCAGACTTTCTAAATAATGCACGTAACACAGACACCTAGTGGATTAGTGACTATTTTAATGACATGGCATTGGAGTCTAACTGGGAGAACTTCCGAGTATAGGCTGTGGTTTTGTCCTATGGGTGAAAACTAGGTTAGGATGAAAACCAATTACAGTTTCTGGTAACTAAACCTCCAAGGTAGAAACAGCCCCCCCCCCTCTTTTAACGAATCCTGCTTTTTTGCACAAAGGGAGTAATCAATGAACCAGACTGAAAATTTGGAAGATTTTCCAACCAGAATAGTTTTGCGTGGGGTAGCGGCGTTCCCAGTCCACCTACAGAGTTGTGTCTTCTGATTGGCAGTGTGTGGTTTCACCAGGAATCCTCTAGTGATTGACACGCATGAGGCTGCAGTTATGACGACTCCCCTACTTCCCAACTCGTCCCTCTTCTGGCTGCTTCCAGAGTAAGAGTCGCTTCTTCCTCCACCTAGAATCTCCCGAGCCAGTGATGCCGAACTATTTGAGAACAAAAGAAACATTAGATTATTAAAACCCAGATTATTAAAAATATTTTCTTTCTGATAAAACTCAGTATAGTGAGAACCCATTAGAATGTAGGGGATTTATGTCCAGTCTGGCCCTTGTCCAGTGTGGGGTCCGGAAGTTGAGCTCCGTATCAGATTTTCTCCTTCCCTAGTTTTCATGACTACCGAAACAGACGCTGCAACACCAGTCAAAGCAGTGTTCTTATCTTTAGCGGAAGCTCGACAGGAAAGCTTGAGTTATTTGTAGTGGTAATAAACTGGAGAGGAGGTGCATGTGTACGAACGGAGGAGTGATTGAATGGGACAGGATAACAGTCACACCACGGTATCTTACAGAGCCATTAGAAATAAGAGATTGGAGCGATCAGTTGGGGGCCGGGGGAGGAGAGAGTCACATACATGTATTGAAGGAGAAAAGCAAGATGCAAAAAATTTGTATAATACGATCCCACTTTTACAAAACAGACCAGATTAAATGCTTTGTAAAAATGTATAGGTCTATATGTTTCCATACAGACCTGAGCACAAAGAAAGACCTGGAAAGGTGTGAACGGGGTGGTTAACATGGGTTATCTGGAAGGGCGGTGAGGGAGCAGGGGCTTTGCTGTAGGTGTGGAGGGAGGAAGAACCTGTGAGGGGACTCCAAGGAAGTGAGAAACAAAAATGCAGAGTATACTGAAAAAAAAAAAAATACAGGGTTACCTTTACACATGTATGTGCAGTCATGTATTTAAATGTAGTTTCAAGGGGGTGCCTGGGTGGCTCAGTGGGTTAAGCCTCTGCCTTCAGCTCAGGTCATGATCTCAGGGTCCCGGGATCGAGCCCCGCATCGGGCTCCCTGCTCAGCGGGGAGCCTGCTTCCCCCTCTCTCTGCCTGCCTCTCTGCCTGCTTATGATCTTTCTGTCAAGTGAATAAATAAAATCTTTAAAAAAAAATGTAGTTTTAAAAAGAAAAAGTTTAGGGACGCCTGGGTGGCTCAGTTGGTTAAGCAGCTGCCTTCAGCTCAGGTTATGATCCCAGCGTCCTGGGATCGAGTCCCACATCGGGCTCCTTGCTCGGCAGGGAGCCTGCTTCTCCCTCTGCCTCCATCTGCCAGTGCTCGCTCTCTCTCTCTTTCTCTGACAAATAAATAAAATCTTTAAAAAAAAAAAAAGAAAAAGTTTAAGAATAAAATTCCCCTAACCTGGCCCTCCCTTATCTTTATACTCCTTGCAGCTCACCTTGTGAGTCTGCTTCATAGAGACTCCACGGAAAAAAAGTACTGACCAACCCCTCTACAGTTGGCCCTTGAACAACAGGTGTCTCAACTTTAAGGCCCCACTTACACATGGGCTCTTGTCCATAAACACAAGACAGTGCCATAAATAGATCTTTGTCTTCCTTATGATTTTCTTAACATTTTGTTTTCTCTAGTTTACTTTGCTACAATAATACAGTATGTAATATATATAACATACAAACGTGTTGTGTCTTGATGTGATCAGTAAAGCAGACTGTTAATAGTCAGTTTTGGGGGAGTTAAAAGTTGTACGTAGATTTCTGACTGCTTGGGGAGTCAGTATCCCTAACCTCCAGCATGTTTAAGTGTCATCTGTTGGGTTGATACATATTAGGTTTTTTTTCTCCTCCAGTGGGTCAAGAAACTTCCCAAATCTAAGTGCGGTGTGTGTGTGTGTGTGTGTTTTAGTAATCTCCATTTCCGGTGTGGGGCTCAAACCCACCGCCCCAAGATCAAGAGTGGCATGCTCTTCCAGCTGAGCCAGCCAAGTGTCCCTCCAAAGCTGTTTCTAATCTTCTCACTCGCCCTGCAAGATAGATAAAATCTTACTAAGTATTACTAGATCATTTCAGGGAATAAGGTGTCCCTTGGAAAAAAAGGATGCTTTCTTTTTAAAGTAAAAATGCGATTCGATGTTAATTTTTAAGAAATTATTGGTGAGATGGCAGAAACTGTACTGGAGGTAGAAGGAGTTATGTCAATTGGGGGAAAGTAGATAAAATTGTATTAAAGAGTATACATCTGAATTGTGCTTTGTCCTGTAAACATGAGCTCAGGCAGGCAAGGCTTAAGAGAGCTAAGGGCCATATAGTCTCTTTATTTACGGCATTTTATTTTACTGTATAGTAAACCCTTGACTGTACTGCTGGGGGAGTAGCAGCTCTAATTGTCAGAGAAATAGAATTAAGCAGTCAGTTTTATTTCACCTTCAGTTGAATACCTTTTATTTATTTATTTTGGGGGATAATTTTTTTCTTTTTTTTTTTTTAATTTAAATTCAATTAGCCAACACACAGTACATCCATCATTAGTTTTTGCAGTTAGTTTTTGCAGCTTTTAAAGATGCACCTGTACTTTTCTATTTTGTTAAGTTTACTCTCTGAGGATAATTTAAGGCTTTCATCGTACCGTAGATTAAGAAAGTGTAACAGTAGAGGAGGGCAGTCACTGCTTGGTTTTTATTCATGTGCTTTCTCCCAAGATGTGTGGCGGCAGTATGATGGTTTTAGCCCCGCTGCATGTACACGGCCCGGCACCCACAGGCTTGCCTGTGCCTTCAGACCCTGTTTAAATGCAGATTTCCTGGTGTCCCTGCACTGTTGAACATGAAAGTGTCATCTGAAATAACAAATGATCACCATTTTCCAAACTTGATAAACGTACTGAATGAACTTCTTTAAAAGCAGTGTTCTCAGCCTTGGCGAAACATCAGAGCCATCCGGAAGCTTTAAAAACTGCCGGTCTCTGCGTTCCACTCCCAGAGATTGCAGGGAATGGAGTGGCAGCCCTGGCTTCGGAAGGTTTTAAAACTTCGCAGGTATTTCTGATGAACAGCCAAGACTGAGAACCACTGTTTTAAAGGAATAATATTCTCTAAGTAGCCCCCTCCCCCCCCACCATGTTGCTTTAAATTATGTTCATTATGGTAGTGTTTATGTACAAACTGACAGCAGGTTGAAATTCCTTATGTATGTAGTTGGTGTTTTTTTTTAAGATTTTATTTATTTATTTGACAGAGAGAGAGATCACAAGTAGGCAGAGAGAGAGAGAGGAGGAAGCAGGCTCCCCGCTGAGCAGAGAGCCCGGTGCGGAGCTCGATCCCGGGACCCTGAGATCATGACCTGAGCCGAAGGCAGAGGCTTAACCCACTGAGCCACCCAGGCGCCCTTTTATGTATATAGTTATATATAAAACCCATTAATGAATGAAAAAACCCTCAAAATCAGTAAATTCAAAACAACATTCGTGTATATATGGATGTAATTTTCCTGAGGCTTTTGTGCATGCTTTTCTTTCTGTCTAGTCTGGTAAATTCTCTTTGCCACCTGGATCAGTCTGGGCCCAGGCAGGAGATAAAAGCACACAGTATTGTAAACAGGGAAAGTTTCTGATGAAGAAGAGTTAAGCTGTGATAACAAAGTCACTGCAGAAACCGTATGGGACCTAGTGCTGAGGGAGAGTCGCTAAGGAAGGCTGGGGTTCAGACTCGCTGAAGAAGGGGGAGTTGCAGCCCACCAAGTGGCAGAGCAGCTCCGTGATTCGCCCAAGTCGACGAGTCTGCAGTTGCCGGGCAGCGACAGGACTGGCTCCGGAAAGCCACAGCCATTAGCAGGTCCCAGGGCCGGCCGCACAGGCAGCGGGGGTCTGGGGGGTAACCTTCCTGGCGGCAAACTGCAGCTGGTGGCCGCCCGTGTGCTGAGCAGGTAGGAGTGTCATCAGCGCAGCAGGAGACACGGAGCCCACCGGGTCCCAGATGGGAGGGCCCTGTCCTCAGCAGGACCACAGGATACGAGTGTCGGGGCAGGGCGAGCGGCTGGAAGCCTGGAGCACACAGTGTCTGTTGAAAGGGTGGCGGGCCGATGGTTCTAGTCTGAGCCGCAAGGTTGCTGAGGGACCACCCTTTCTGGCCCATGGCTGGGGTCATCACTAGTGTCCTCACAGCTACATGCTCAGTCGTGCTCCCTGGGAAGGAAGAACTACTTAAAGGAACTGCCCGTTTACTGCAGAGCGCGTGTTGAAGGTTGCCTTTGGAGTTGCCCAACAGTAAATTGGCATCTGACCTGCCACCCCGTGCCAGCCAAATGCTTTTGCGGTGTTTAAGGCCCAGCTTACAGGCTGCCTGACCCTTCCAAGTGGTGTTACCCTGTGCTGTGCTCCCATGTATCCTTATAGTAGCTCACCATGCTGTGTAGGAATCTTTGTTTAAAAACTAATTGCTCTTGGGGTGCCTGAATGGGTCAGTTGGTTAAGCGTCGGACTCTTGATTTCAGCCCAGGTCATGAGATCTAGCCCCACGTTAGGCTACACCCTGAGTGTGAATTCTGCTTAAGATTCTCTCTTTCCCTCTCCCCCCACCCCAAAGCTCTCTCTTTCTCTAAAAAAAACCCAAATAAAATTAATTGCTCTTTGGGACACCTGGGTGGCTCAGTCCTTTAAGTGTCGCACTCTTGATCTCAGCTCAAGTCTTGATCTCAGGCTGAGTTCGAGCCCTGTGTTGGACTCCACACTGGCCATGGAGCCTACTTGAAGAAAAATTGCTCTTTCAAAAAATACCGTGTAGGAATCTTAAAAAATAATTGCTTTCTCTTGGCAAGGATGCCCATTCCCACTGTTGGTGGGAATGCAAACTAGTGCATCCACTCTGGAAGACAGTGTGGGGGGTCCCCTAAAAGGAACTGCCGTCCAGCAATTGCGCTACTAGGTAATGACTCAAATACCAATTTGCAGGGTTACATGAACCCTGATGTTCACAGCAGCATTATTAGCAGTAGCCGAACTATGGGAAGAGCCCAAATGCCCATCGATTAATGAATGAATAAAGAAGTTGTGGTGTGCATGTGATGCACGCGCACACACACACACACACACGAAACACACAATGGAATATTACCCATCAAAAAAGGATGAAATCTTGCCATTTGCAACGACGTGGATGGAGCTAGAGAGTATTATGCTGAGCGAAATAAGTCAGAGAAAGAAAAATCCCTTATGATTTCATTCATGTGGAATTTAAAAAACAGATGAACATGGGTGGGGAGGAAGAGAGACAAACCAAGAAACAGACTCTAGACTATAGAGAACAAACTGAGGGTTGCTGGAGGGGAGGTGGGCAGGGGGTGGGTTAAATGTGTGTTGGGGATTAAAAGAGGGCACTGGCTGTGATGAGCACCAGATTTTGTATGTAAGTGCTGAACCACTAAATCATACACCTAAAATTAATATTATACAGTGTGTTAACTAACTGGAATTTAGATTAAAACTTGGGGGAAAATCTAAAAAAAAAATTTTGTTTTTTCAAGCAAATGTATAATTACAGTATGCTTGAGAATCACTTCCAAAGATTCTGATCTGGTTGGGATAGGGTGGAACCCAGTAATCTGCATTTTTGGTAGGTAGTCTGGAGGATGCTGAGGATGTGGCTTCTGAGACGACAATGAGATGTGGGTCTGGGGCTGTACTGTAGGAACAATGTCTTACTCCGTTTTGTACCTTTATTGCCTGACGCGCTCCTGGCTAGAAGCATGGTGTTCGGCACCTGGGCGGAATGAGCGACTCTGGAAGCACTAACGCGGTCGGGGGGCCCTGAGAAATGGGTGGCCCAGAGAGGTGCCTCATGTTTCCCGCACCTTCTCAGAGTGCCTTTCCACCTTCTGTCCACGAAACTCAGCCTGACCTAAAACTCCCTGCAGCTAATGTTTTGTTGTTTCATCTAAAATGGACATTATACCAATGCCACCTTTCTTTGTTTCATAGGGAGAAAGAACAAGAAACACAAAAAGAGGAACGTTTGATGGAAGAAAAGAAAAAGAAAAAGCAGGAAGAAAAGAAAAAGAAGGAAGGTGCTCAGAAAAAGGTTTGGCCAGCGTTCCTCCTTCACTGTCGGTGACACACTGTGTGTGTCTCATTTGCGTTGTCACGGGCATTATGTTAGAGTTCCATTTTATGACCTCAGAAAATCAATATGTTAAATCTATAATTAGCAAAAAATAGATGTGCTAGTGAAATAAACACAGAGTGACAGCCACAGAATGTCTTTCTTAAGGAACCTAGAAATAGTAGAGCTGAGTTTTAAGGCGGTCTGATTTTCGTTGTTGGTGATAAAGAATGTTCGTACTATTCCCCTTACTGTGAACTGTCCAGAACAACCGTGTCTTGAGAAATGAAATGAAAAGGGCCATGTAACTGATTTTATTAGGAAAGCTAGAAATAATTTTTGCAGGTTTGGCAAATGTTCTCTTATAAATCCTATCAGTAAATATTAAAAATTAAAAGGCTTTCTGTAAATCTTATCATCTCACTCGAATCTTACTGCATTTACTATACCGAGTTAGGCTGTTTGTTATTGGTCTTGCCTAGTTTAGATGTACGTTTTAATTTAAACTGTACCTTTTGGCCTGTGTTAAAATACAGACTTCTGATGAGCTACCAGATAGGTTTTTTTTTGCCTTTAGGTCAGTATTTGCATATAATAGCATGTAGACTGTGTGTTTTCCCACTAATAAATTTTAATAAATTGGGCAAAAACTTGTTTTTAAAATTTCCAGTATTAAATTCTGCTTATAAAATTTCATAGATGTGCACATTCTACACATTATTATTCCTAAAGAGTTTCTGATTTTTTTTTTCAGGCTGCTGATCAAAAAACCAAAGGTAAGTTTATTTTATTTGGGGGTGGTGGTACATTTTATGGCAGCACCACACTCTTTATGATGAAGATGACTTTTAATTGATAGTTAAAAACAAAGAATCTAAAAAACAAAAACAAAAACAAAAAAAACCCCCAAAGAATCTAACTCTGGCTTTGAATCTTTTGAATCTTCTTTTTATCCCTGTGTATTTCTTTTTTTTTCTTTTTTTTAATTTGCCAGAGAGAGAGAGTACACACAAGCAGGCAGAGAGGCAGGCAGAGGCAGCGAGAGAAGCAGGCTCCCTGCTGAGCAAGGAGCCCGATGCGAGACTCGATCCCAGGACACTGGGATCATGACCCGAGCCGAAGGCAGCGGCTCAACCAACTGAGCCACCCAGGCGTCCTATCCCTGTGTATTTCTGCATTTATCACTGGTTTCACCTCCGTATTTCATTGGCATTTGTTCAATCTAAAATGCCTAAGGAATGTTGTGTTCGCTTTCTGAACAATGCTTTTTACTTTTCCTTTGGTTTGCTTTCCACCAAACAAGGACTAAACTGATAAAGGTGATCCGATTTGAATAAGAACAGCCCAAAGATACTGCACTTTTTTAAAGATTTTATTTATTTATTTGACAGAGAGAAATCACAAGTAGGCAGAGAGGCAGGCAAAGAGAGAGGGAGAAGCAGGCTGCCCGCTGAACAGAGAGCCCGATACGGGGGCTTGATCCCAGGACCCTGAGATCATGACCTGAGCCGAAGGCAGAGGCTTAACCCACTGAGCCACCCAGGTGCCCCCAAAGATACTGCATTTTTTTGAAACTTCCAGTTTCTCTCTGCCCGACTGTATAACAAAAAGAGGTATAGATTCTTTCTGTATTCCCTCTTTGCTAATTGATATGTAGAAGATTGCTTTTTTCTTTTCTTCTTTTTTATTTTCTAAGTTGAGACTTTACTTGTTAGTATCTTAGCGGGTATTGGAAACACACGTAGTTCCCCCAGTAACAGAGGCATCCCTGGGGTTTGCTGGAGAAGGGGCACAGCGGAGTCTGCACTGGGAGCCTCTTCACCCTGTGCTCGCCCTGGTCCCGGGCTATGCAGTGAAAGAGGGACGTGTGTGCATGAGCCGCTTCCGCCCGCTCCGTTGAGTTTGGGGCCAGTTACTTCATTTGTCCAAGCCTCAAGGATCTCCTGCTGAAAGTGAGAAAGCTGGTGAGTGAGTGGCTCCCACCTCATAAAGCTCCTGTGAAGATTAAATTAGATCAAGTATGAAAAGGGCTCAGTGCCCAGCACATAGTTGGCGCTCAGGAAGAGTGAGCTAGAACTAATTGTTAGGATGGTAGAGATTCTGTTGAACGCATGGACACAATTGTACGCGCAGGCAAGAGTGCTACAAAGACTTATCCGCTTGCTGTCTCAAGCGGCACCACTGGTATTGGTAGTAATTGGTAGTAATGTTGGTACCACTATCATTAGTAGTGTACCACTACTAATACTCTACTTTTGTTTGGCATCTTAGAGTTTCCAAAGTGAAGTTTATATACATGACTTCATTCAGACTTCATAACTAAGCAGGGCAGGTGGTAGATAGAGACTGACACACGGTTAAGGGGCTTGAGCCAGGCCTCTGACCTCCGTGCGGTGGGCCTCCGGGCACCGGCACCAGGGTCACGGTAAGATGGGATTTCGTGTAAAGTAAATATCGTAACGCAGCCCAGTTCCCAGAAAGGAGTTTGTCTCTCACTCTCAGAAGCAGTATGAATGTATAGCACACTTTTCCAGAAGGCCCGGAGGGTTGTGGTACATAGTTGTATTAGCAGTATGATCTTGAATAAGAAAGAATGGTTTCTTCCACTTGTCATTTAAAACTACAGGATTGTTGTTCTGAGTCATTTCTTTTCTTTCTTTTTTTTTTTTTTTTCAAACATTCTGAGAAGTTTTTATAACCTGATTCAATACCAGCCATATTCTGTTGTCATTTTCAATGTTTTCTCTTCATGGAGTAACAAATTGCTTATGGTCGTATAATGATCCTGCCACACTACACAGAATTATTGTTTCACGTTAGAGTTCTGATGAGCATTTCCTTGCTTACTCCAAAGTCTGCCGGTGTTTCCTCTTCTCCTTTTATCGTCTCTAAATTACTGCTCCTTTGGGTCTAATTTGTCATCAACTGTTCTAACTGTAACTAGCCTTAGCGCACATAATAATAATGATTATTAATGTCTCCTAAACAGAAAAAAAAGCTTTTTAAATTATAGATAATCTAACAGTGCTGCTAGGTAATTCATTAATGAATATTAGCAGTATCAAGGTTTAAATTTTTCTTAGATGCTCCGTTATTACTCGTTCGAATCAAAATTTATTCCCTGCAGGGAGCTGGTTCTGAATTTCTGACCGGACATGTACGTTGGACAGCACGGGCTGGGCCTGCTGCTCCCCCTCATTAACACTTCCCCATCCCCTGCCCCTCAAAGAGCTGCAGTGAGCAATTTGAAAGCTTTGTATGAGCCTTTCCACAAACAAAATAGTTTCTTATAATTTCTGCTAAACGTTGTCTTTGCTTTATCAGTGACTCAAGAAGGAGGTAGCTGAGCACAATTACTTGTTATGCCTTTAGTGATATTCCAGATGCCCTCACAGTCGGGGGAAAGCAGTCAGATGTAATCTTACCTATAGATTGAATTTCTGCCGTGGAGGACCGGTATCTGAGTGGTGGGCCCTGTATAATGGGTTTTGCTTAGGTAATCAGTAATCTCTCCTTTACTGTGGGCACTGCCCTTGATTTGGGCACAGATAATAGTAGCTTTATATGTGACGTGATGACTTTGTGAGCCTAAATTTTCCATATTGTGTTCTGGGTTTTTTATGGATTTAATTTTTTCTAAGGATTAATTATAATACCCATAAATGTGAAGTAATTTAATTCATTGGTTTTGGCCACATTTTCGAAAGTTCATAAAATAGAAAGATAAGTTTTCATACAAAAAGCTCAAAGTTAATTATATCATGTATGAAAGCGAGTATCTTTATGACCCCACATGTCTCGAACTCCGTATGATTAATGCTTTATGATTTTGAGTCATATACTTTTATAAATTTATACATTATGATTAGTCTCCTAATCTCGCTTGAAAGGACTATAATTTAAGTTTTGCAGTTGGGTATTAACTTTGCCGTGAATTCAATTTGTAATGCTAATTTTAAGAAAATCTTTATGTGCTTTTGTTAATGTAAATCAGTTCTTTCAGGCCTTAGGTTGAGCGATAAAGGTTCTGGGGTCGGGGATTGTTTGCTCTGCTCTGTGTTCCTGTTAAGGCTCATTCTAAACATGGTTTTCTCAGTATGAATGAAGGTAAGCACTGAAGTTTAAAGGGTGCCTTCCTAGTTCCATAGTCAGATCTAGATACGAACAAATACGAGTGAGAGCCCTCATCTCTGCACTTGGCCGGTCGGGTGGCACTGCTGCGGAGTAGAGTCAGCTCTGTTTGCTTGACACGATACTCAGCAGTTAGGGCTGTAAGGCATCGCATCTGTGTTTTCCTGAATTACACTGTGTCATAGAATCGGCAGATTCCTTGAGTTTACGTGTATTCATATTCTCACCCACATAACCAAAACAAATAGGATTTTGAGTGTATGAGTTACCCTTAGAAGCAGTAGCTAAAAGTCTCATTAGTGTGCTTTGCACAGTGTATTTTATGAAATATGGCACTTTGCTGGCCTGTCTGCAAAATTAATAAAATCTTGAAGTTTGAAGGGTCCTTAGAGGTTCTCCAGTTCCTTCACTGGTTTGGAAATGAGATTCAGAGAGGTTAAACAATTTGCACAGATTTTGACAGCTGTACTTCATGGCAGAACTAGAACCCTCCTCCCCTTGCTGTCAGTTATAGCTTCGTCCTGCTGTCATATGAAGGAGACATCAGTATTGTTGATCCGTTATCACTACAGTCATTCATTTTAGGAAGTAACTTAGGATCTTTTCAAATAAGGCTGAAAGAAATTCCTGAGAGATTCGTTATGTGACGGATCTTTATGGGATATGGGATCTAGAGGATTTTAAATATTAGATGGCTTTCTTTAGCCATGTTGTTCTGTGTTTAAAGCAACTACTTAATTTTACTGTTAAACCCCTGACAGAAAGAAGATATAATACATGCATTAATATTTTTTCCATGGGAACAAAAGAAAGTATATTAAGATGTGGTATTTTTTCCCCTAACATATAGGCAACTTATAAGGACACAATTTTTGGGAAAAAAAAAAACAACAATTCAGCAGGTACATACATACAAAGTCTTCATCGAATTTTAGAAGGAAGGAAGTATAAATCCACTGGGGCAGGGAGGCGGCTCGGTGCTCCTGCTACAAGCCCTTTAACAGCATCTTCTTAAGGGCCCTTTCCTAAGTCTCGGATAAAGTGAAAGTCCACGTCTCTGTTTAGCTTAACTAAACTCTGACGTTAAATGTAGAAGCGGTCCCAAGTTTAGAGAACGTCACAGCTCTGAAGGAAGCCGACAGTTTGCTCTCTGAGCAATCATTTAACAGGCTACTTTCTTTGCTTTGCCTTTTTTTTTTTTTAAGGTTTTATTTATTTATTTGACAGAGATCACAAGTAGGCAGAGAGAGAGGAGGAAGCAGGCTCCCCGCTGAGCAGAGAGCCCGACTCGGGGCTCGATCCCAGGACCCTGGGATAGAGCCCGACTCGGGGCTCGATCCCAGGACCCTGGGATCATGACCTGAGCCGAAGGCAGAGGCTTAACCGGTTCACTGAGGCACCCAGGCGCCCCTTTGCTTTGCCTTTTAAACCGCTTTATTGAGTTAAACTGGCACGCGGTAAACTACGTGTATTTGAAGAGAGCGGTTGAGGAAGCCTCCGTATGTGCGCTCCTGCGAGACTGTCCACACGGCCCGGCAGGTCAGCGATCACACCTGGAAGTCTCCCTGCACGCCCGCCAACCCAGCCCTCCGCCCCCCAGCTTCATCGGTCTGGAGGCGAACACTGGCCGGCTCCCCGCCCCTGCACGAGGTTTTCTTTTCTAGATTCCGGTTAGACCAGCGGAACCACGCGGGGCGCGCTCCGGGCTTCTCTCGCTCGGAGTGACGTGTGTCCGCAGCTCCCTCCTCCTCACTGCCGAGCGGGGCTTCCACTCTTTGGGTATCGCAGTCTGTCCTTTCACCTGACCCTGGACGTCGGAGTTGTTTCTCGTTTTTAGCTTTTGTGAATAAAGTTTCCATGAGCTCTGGAATCCGAGTCTCCGTATGGATGTGCGCTTTGCCTTCGCTGTGGTAGACGTGTGGGGATGGAGTGGCTGCACCCGAGGGTAGATGTTTGACCTTCAGGAACCTGCGGAACATTTTCAGAGTGGTTCCCCAGTGCTCCATCCTTACCAGTACTTGGAAAGTTAGTCTTGATCATTGTAGCCATTCTGATGGGTGTGTGGCCATCTCGCGCTGTGCTTTTGATTTGCGTTTCTGTAATGTGATGGTGTGGAATGTTACTGGCATGTGCTTTTCTGCTGTGTATCTTTGTTGAATATTCAAATATTTTACTACTTTATGAAAGTTGAGTTACTTGCTTGCTTATTCCAGATTGGCTTCTAATACGCATTGACTCTAGAGTCAGGCAGAAAGACGCATCACTGCCCTTAGCTTCCTTCGTATCCCATCAGTTCCCGTTCTCTCCCTGTGCGCAGCTGTTTGTAAGATGGTCCTTTCAGAAAATCCACACTTTGAGTGGCAATCCCATTTTGTCTCACTTTCAACACACCTACTAAAGATTGCATTAATAAATGAGCTGTTAGTCACATTTTGCTATCTAGAGTTGTCAGGTTAGTTCATTAATTAAACAGTTAACAAATATCTATCAGATGGCAGAGATAAGTAACTTCCCTGTTCTCAAAGAGATGCATTAGTAGGGAGGGTTGGTTATATAAGCAAATGAATGCACTAAAATGTTCTGAGGGTTGTGATTTGTTTATCCCACATCTTCTACCTGAAAAGATTTAACTACATTCACTTGGTCATGTTTCTATTCACTGTTTATGTCCCTGTAAGAAAAAATGACCTGTTTTTAAAAAATAAGTGAGAAAACTGGGGGAAAGGCAGAAACTGCTTTAGAATGAAATGAATGCATGCTAGGGTTGGCCACTTTCCCAGTTGTCCCCAAGTTAGCCATGAAAATGAGACAAGGGGGAGTGCCTTATCCCAGCCATGCTGAACCCACCCACGAGGCCAGTAGAATGGAGTACTCTTTAACAGTCTGTCCTACCAAAAAAAGGGAGTTGAAGCTGGAGGTGTGGAGGGCAGCGAGACCAGCTCATACGGTCCGTCTTAGGACTTCAGATTCGACCTTTCAGACCAGAGGGAGCCACAGGAGATTCTAAGTGAGAGAGTGACTTCATGAGATTATCATGAGATATATTTTGGAAAGATCATGGAACATGCCAGATTGAAGACGAATCAGACAGTTGGAGAGGGAACTGGATGCAGCCAGTGCAGTTAGACCACTGCACACTTCACATTCTAGATGACAAGCTCCGTGGTGAGGGCGGACAGGAAGGGTCACGTGGTAGAGCCGGCAGAACTTGGAGACCAACCGGGTTACACATTTGATCCAGCAGATGCTTACCGAACACCTGTTTGCCTGGCACTGGTCACTGTGGGGAGAAAAAGATTAAACAGCAACAGATGCACTTCGCACCCTCCTGCACCCTCTTGCCGCTTCGAGTCTTACAGGGAATGGGCAGAAACCTCAGTCAGGACGCCGCATGTGTCGTCACTGATGGGGATGGCCACTGTGAAGGCAAAAGAACGTTGTCTAATGACAGCATAGAACAAAAGACCTGGAACCAGGCTGCAGTGAGCAAAGGCATCCCCAGGGATGCTGAATCCCGCGAGGTCTGACGGATGGAGAGAAGGCAGCTAGGCCAGGCAGAGTAGAGGACTCGCGGGCTTCCGCACTCGGAGGGGACAGCATTCACAAAGGCTGACTGGCCCATGTGGCGTTCTCCAGGAACTAAACAAAAAAAAAGCTGGCATAGATGGTGAGTTGTCAGCAAGGGGGAGAGTCGTGTCGGTGAGGCTAAGGTAGATGGGGACCCAGCGTGCACAGGGCATGTAGAGTTGGAATATTCCTTTTTTCCCCGCCTTTTTTTAAGATTTTATTTATTTGACAGAGCAAGAGAGCACAAGCAGGGGAGCAGCGGAGGGAGAAGGAGAAGCAGATGCCCGCTGAGCGGGGAGCCCGACGTAGGGCTTGATCCCAGGATCCTGGGACCATGACCGAGCTGAAGGCAGATGCTTAACCATCTGAGCCATCCAGGCGCGCCTGAAATATTCCTTTTAAAAATCAGATTGCAACATGGCTGATTTCCCTTCCCCTCCCCATCCCTCTTTGACTGAATGTTGGCATGGTCTGACTCGGGCTCCCTCTTGTGGCAGGCTCTAGGATCCCGTGCTTTGGAGGACAAACATCCCAGGATTATTGCTGGTCCACGATTTGTACATTTATTGAAGAAAACACACAGTCCTACCACACAGGGCAATATGCATGCTCTGAGAGAACACATTTCAGATGTGATTCCACTTTAAACTTCTGTGTTTCATGAGATTTAGAATTTGCTGTTTTTCAAGAGCTTGTTCCGTTACGGATGGTCGAGTGTGGAAAGAGACGAGGTCAGCCTGGAGGTGAGCAGGGTGAGAGGCTGTGCACTCGGGGGCTCTGTTCACCCTCCGTGTCTGTCCAGTGTGTTGCCTCATTCAGGGAGTATTTCTGGTTAACGTTCCATATGGAGAAGATGATAGAAAAGCCAATATGTATCCATGCTGTGTTTGTTACTTGCCTTTAACATACGCTGTTATCAGAAGTTTCTATTTTGGTCTTCTGAATCTGCCAGCTCTTGCTTAAAAGAACTTAGAAATATTTGCCTGTATGATAAATAGTACATTTTTTTAGAGTGGAAGAATCCAAGGACCAAAACAAAGTAATCTTCTAATAAAATGGTTCTTACTGTTAGTAGTCATTATTAAAGTAAATTTATTTTAACATTCATATTATCCAGTCTGATGTACTAAGAGTAGCACTTAATTTAATTTCATGCTTTTTAGAGAGGTAACTGTAGTACACTAGAATAGAAAAGATCTCTAAACAGCATTCTCTCATTAGCAACAGGCAGTAAGATGATGTAGTTAGCAGTTAATGAGTTTGTGCTCATTTTGAGTTGAGCTCCCGAAGTTGCCATGGTGACAGATCAGCCAGAAGCCGTCAACAGAACACACAGAAGGCCACCGCTTGGTACCCCACCGGGAATGCCAGTAAGCACAGCAGATGGCCGCTCCTGCACGTAGCTGTCTTCCCCTCGCCTCTCGCTGCTCTAAGGAGCTTCTTGCCGTAGCCTTGCCTGCTGTGTAGGTGGCAGAAGAGATTGTAATTATGAAAATCTTCTTGGAATCACAGATTATTTTAGCCCTGGAAAATAGTTCTCTTTTATGTATGTTTAAGTAAATGTAAATTTTAAATTTTAAGAAACTATGAATCTTTGAGTATATATTCTGAAATAGCTAGGCTTAATGATTTTTGAGTATTTTTCTTCTGTCATTGCGTGGTATCTGTACAAAAGAGAAATTCTGTGTTTAATCATACAAAAACTTCCGTGTCTTTCAACTCACGAGGCAACTGTATTAAATTCTTACACTAATTGTAGGATGCATGCAAATTTCAGAAATAAGACATGTTAAAGTGTCCCTCTAGGTTGGCATTTATCTATAGTTACTTTTAAAATACACCGTTGCATGCCTGCAGTTGTCAGTGTGCTTTGGACGTATTATGGTAGCCCCTGAGATGCTGATGGAGGGCATATGTAAGGTAGCCCCATTACGGTAAATGTCATTACGAGGAAACTGTTGCTGAATATCTAGGTCATGACCACACACCGTGATGTTGTCTAGGTGAGTGAAAGAGCTGAGTATACTACTTGCTAAAAAAGGATCTGTGCTCTTAATCAGAGTTCATTTGAAGTGTCTAGAAACCACTCTAGCTTTTTTTTAAGTACAGGGAATTGAGTGCTTATAAAACCATTGCGAGGCCAGAGGGAGGGGGCACACCCTATGCTGGGCCTCTAGAAATGATTCCTCACAGAGTCATCCCAAAGAGCTGCTCCCTGGGAAAGAATCAGGAGGCCTCACGGGCACTGTTGACTTGAAGGGCACAGTGTCACCACTGCATCCCAGTGATCAGGAAGCTGCCATCAGCACTGTCCCTCACCGCCACTAAGGCAGTGATTGGGAACTGGGAAGGACCCTGCACAGAAACACCCACCGTTTCCAGGACTGTGCTTACAGTCGGTGCCCGGGTAGCAGAGAGCAGCCAGGTCACTGCCTGCCAGATCACACGGCTACGCACGTCTGCTTGGGGTCTGCTCCACAGCAAGGGCCCCCTTACAGCTGGGAACCAGACCCCTGTCAGTCATGCCCCTGTTGTGCATGTTGGGGGGTGGGGGGCAGGGAGAGACAACCCTGACTGCTGCTCTGGAACATTTTAAAAAACGATGGGATGGATGACTGCTCATTCACTTTTGTATATAGTGTTTGACACTTTCCAGATGGTGGGAATGTGAGACCCAAATTAAGTGGGGAGGTTGAGGGCCAGACTAGAGATGTAATCCTCCCGTCCTGAGTACAGCTGTCAATATCTGTGCTAAGTTGCCGCGGTCGCTTCTGGCGGCCTTTGCCGACCCGCCCCCCTTCTTCAGTTGGGTCGCGAATTGCAGTTCATGTCACGAGGCTTTGGGTTTTGTTCCTGAGTCTACAGTCCTTCCCATTGTTTCCCAGAGGGGAAGAGGAGTGAGGTGGGTTATTAAGACTGGCCAGGGCTATTGACCTAACTTCAGTCAGACTCCTAGACCATCTCCTTGGCTTGTCCCTGCGCTTCTTGTAAGATCCGGTTTTAGCAAGACCCGTGCTAAGTCAGTTTCACCAGACCCGCCCCCCTGCCCTTCCTGGATGTCTGACCCGGTTCCGCATCCTCCACCGGCCCGGGTGATGCCTGACGCCCTGGCCTGCCTTCCGCCAGAATCCCGCTGGGTCGGTTTAGCCAGAAGCCGCCTCACCCATGACGTTGCCTCGTAGTGGTTTTCTGCTTGCTGCTCCGCTCCTGTGCTCCCTGGTTTTAAATCCCCACCTGTCCCTGCTATACTCGGGAGTTGAGCCCAGTCTCTGTCCCCCACTGTAAATCCCAGCGCCTGGCCCCTATACCCATCAGCCCAGTGAGGGGCCCGAATGGAGCTGCCTCACCATCCTTAACAAGTGTCTTTGCACGGTTTTTCTTTACCATAATAAACACAGGGCACTTAGTATGTGCTAGACATTGTTCTGAACAGTTCTTTACGTATTGAACATTCTCTCCTCGAAGAACCTTCTCAGTAAGGTACCCTAACCCCCGTTTTACCCCCCACTTACCCACATTTTACAGATGGCACAACTGAGTGACCGAGAGGTTAGAAACTTACCCAGCGTCACCAGGCAGGAAGGGGCAAAGCTGAAATTTAAACCCCAAATCCGTACCCATCACCACCGCACTGCATCTCTAGGGAGGCGCCCGGGAATGATAAAGCTCACGCCGCTCATGGGGAGACTCTCTTCAGAGCATACGGTCAGGCAGAGGGGAAGTTGGAGCTTTGGTGGCGTTGGTGAAATTCTTCTTCTTAAGCTGGAGGTTGGGTACATGAAGGTTTGTTGGTTATTTGAACTTTATGCCTTTTTGTACATCTTAAATATTTCCAAATAATTTTTTTTCAAGATTTTGTTTATAACACAGAGAGCACACATGCACAAACAGGAGGAGTGCCAGGCAGAGGGAGAGGGAGTATTAGGGAGCCCAACGCAGGGCTGGATCCCAGAACCCTGGGGTCATGACCTGAGCCAAAGGCAGACACTTAACCGACTGAGCCACCCAGGCGCTCTTCCAAATAAATTTTTAAAGGAAAGAATGTCTTGGTAGTATGGCTTGGGTAATAAGACGGAAATGTCTTGGTGCACTGGGCACCTGTGCTCCCTGCTCTGTTGAGTCCCTGGTGAGGAAGGGAAGGTGGACCTTGATGGGAACCTAACAGCCTACGGGTTGCCCCCTTCGGATTTGTGGAGTGGAGCAAGGAGGGGGGCTGGTGCGGTGGGCCGGGCTACAAGTGGTTTCCCTTACCTGTGAAGGTGACAAGGGGCAAGCACACAGGACCCCTGTCTCTAGAGCCTGCACAGACAGGTTCTTGGTCAAGGTCATCTGCTTGTTGAGTTTAAATAGCAGTGAAAGAGTAAGTCAACTCTCCAAGAACTTGTAGTCAGAGGAACGTTTCCTGGAGAACTTCTCCCTGAAACCGGAGGCTCCAGACTCCCCAGTGCTGCAGCCCGAGCAGGACCCCCACGGGGTGGGGCGGGGCTCTCCCAGCTGTTGGCCACCAGGTGGATTCCGAAACCCTTACAAAGCCTGTGCCTGTCTCTCCCGCCTCAGGCCCAGCCACTCTCCCTTGAGGCCCCAGGCTCCAGCCACACAAAAGCTCCTTCTCAGGTCAGGACCGTCCCCACAATGCGCCGGTTGGTGGGTGTGCGCTCACGAGCTCGAGCAGGAGCCCGCGTGCACACACATGAGCTTGGGTGTGCTCGCACACGCACCTCACCTGGCCGGCGCTTCTCCAGCCTCATTGTCACTTCCTCACCGGAACTAGCTGCCTGTCACACTTACCACGATGAGTACTTGTGTATTTCTGAAATAATCTCTTACTGGATTATAAACTACAAGGACAGGAACTGTATGTTTTCCACGGTGTATACCCAGTGTCTGGCACAAAATTGGCGTCCCTTAAATATGACCTGAATAAATATGGAGAGGGTACGAGAGAGTACAAACACACCGGGGAGGGGCTGGGCATGTGAGGCAGAGAAAGCCAGCAGACGGGGATTTGACCCCTGACTCACCGTGCCCTGCTTTCCCGTTTTCCCAGAGCACCTAACCGCTGCAGCTGCGTGTCTCACTGTGCGGCCTTTTCTCTCCTTCTTGCCCTGCTGAGACGTGGGCTCCACGGCGGGAGTCTGCCTTTTCTGTTGCAGGCATTGCCCAGCGCCCAGAACAGCAGCTGGCTCTAGGAGTGTCCACGTCATACATGGAGGGAGCTAGCTGGGATCAGGGTTTCTTTCTTTCTTTCTTTTTTAAGAATTTATTTATTTATGATAGAGACAGAGCGGGAACACAAGCACAGGGGAGCTGGAGAGAGTAGCAGGCTTCCTGCTGAGCAGGGAGCCCAATGTGGGGGTCGATCCCAGGACCCTGAGATCATGACCTGAGCCGAAGGCAGAGGCTTAATGGCAGAGGCTTAATCCACTGAGCCACCCAGGCGCCCCAGTAGTAGGAATTTAGAAGCTGCGTGGGCCCTGTTGTGACCAGGCCCTTTGAAAATTGTAACTGAAAGCAGAGAATTGTTTTGAAGAAGCCTTGGTTTCTCAGAGGGTGGTTTCGTATCTGCCTTTTCCCCAGCAGGTGTCACTGTTATTTGAAAGGAAAGGGGAGCGGTTACTGGGGAGAGGAGAGGTCCGGGAGAGTGCCCACACACCGAAGTTACTACGAAGCTGCTGTCTTCATGTTCTCTAAGGCAGTGACTTGTTGATGGTCCCTAAATAAAATCAAGCTGAAATTCCCACAGCCTGGCTGAGTTCTGCTCTGTTAAAACAGTGATGTGTAGGATAAACTCGTCTGTGAGCCTCTGTTAAGTGAGGGATAGCCTTAGATGCAGGTGAGTTTGAGTGTCACGATGACTTGGATATTCCACTCTTTCTTTGGGCGGCGAGAGATCAAGAAATTTGCGTCCGAAGAAAGTGGATGGCTGGTCAGAAACTGCCCATTTGGTTTATCTATATTATGAGCATATCAAATTTCGAGATACTCCACTTATCAGTGGAGATTCTGTGAGTTAGCTGCTGGTTTTCAAAGATCTGAAAAACACTGGCTGACACCAGAGAAGCTTTATCGCTGTCTCATAGAAGAGGCCAGAGGTGTGGTTCAGTAGGGTCCGAATTCTTGGTTCCTTCCAGCTCGTCGCTGTGATGAGTGAGGCTTCTCCTCCCTCTCCTTCACACTTTTCCTACAAAGGACCAGATAGCGCCTGTTTTAGACTTTGCTGGCCTTGTATGCTCTCTGTCATATATTCCTCATTGTTCTTTCCCGACCTTTCAGAAATGTGGGAAACCTTTAGTTCACCTGTTCTGACTCCTGCCCTACGCAGCCCTCTCCCCTTCAGAGGGGAGACTGGTTTGGGATTCTGTGACTCTTAAAATGAGGCTCTAAAAGTGACCACACATCGTGTAGTGCAGACAACACTAGGAAAATGGAATATTCCGTGTTCAGATTTCTTAGGATTGGTGCTTTATGTTCCAAGCTAGTTACCTGTTGATAACACTCCTTTATTATACTTCTACAGAACAGCGACTGATGGCGTTCATTTACTATAGGAGACTTCTTCATTTCTGGAGCCCGAATTCCTTTTCCTCTAAATATTTTGAAGAAAAACAGCCCTGTGTTTGTCCTCCCTTCTTTTTGAAAAAATGACAGCGCTGTACTGGCAGCAGGCTAGAGCTCGGAGATGAGGCTGCCTGTGCGTCTTGGTCAGCTTGCCTGGGCCCCCGGGGGTCTGTGCGGAGCAGGGCAGCACAGGGTGATTTCTTGCTGGTTGTTTCCATCAGGTTTTGAGTTCAGGCAGGTTTTCTGCATTTCCGTTCTTTGAAAAGGCTGGGCGACAGACGGAAGTACTTGACTGTGATGGTAGTTGGCCTCCAGTGTCAGTTACTACAAGAGGAGGGATTTTCATCGCAGGGGTGGGTAGAACTCTATAGCTTACTAACAGTTCTCCTTCTTTATCCTGTCCTCCCTGCCTCTCCTCCTCCTCCTCTTCCTGCTCTTGTTTCCGGCTGCTGCTTTTGAATTTTGTAGTACAAGAACCAGTTGCGTTCACACTCTGGGCTTTTAAGAAGCAATGGCAAGGTCTCGAGTAAGACCTTTGGGCCAGATACGTTAAAATGTGTAATAAAGTGAAATGATATCATGCTGATCACCTATTTTTATTTTTATAGAAAAGATTATATTTAGAGAGAGTGTGAGCTGGGGGAGGGGCAGGGGAGAGAGAGAATCACAAGCAGACTCCATGCTGAGCGCAGAGACCAACTTGGGGTTCAGTCCCATGACCCCAAGATCATGACCCAAGCCAAAATCAAGAGTCGGAACTTAGCTGACTGAGCCACCCTGGTGTCCCCATGCTAATCACATATTTTTTTAATTTTTTTATTTTTTTAATCACATTTTTAAATAAATTCAGTGGTGGTGTTTCCCAGACAGATGTACTTCTGCCCTGCTCTCAATTTCCTTTTTCAAAGTTGTAATGGAAAGTTGCTATTGTGAAAGAGACAGCAAGTTTGCTTTAATTAATAGATTTGGAGTTTTTTTCTTTTATCAAAGTATAATTAGTGTTCTGTTATTTCAGGTGTATAGTATCTGCTTCAGCAATTCCATACCTTACTCAGTGCTCATCATGCCAAGTGTACTCTTAATCCCTTTTACCTGTCTCACCCATCTCCCACCCCTCGCCCCTCCGGGAATCTCCAGTTTGTGTTCTGTATTTAAGAGTCTGGTTTTTTATTTACTTCTTTTTTTTCTTTGCTCATTTATTTTGTTTCTTAAATTCCATATAAGAGTGAAATCATGTGGTATTTGTTTATTTCTGACTCTTCCACTTAGCATTATATCCTCTGGGTCCATCCACGTTGTCACAAACGGCAAGATCTCATGCTTTACTATGGCTGAGTGATATTCTAGTGGTGTGGGGGGGGTGCGTGGGGGGGTGTACCACATCTTCTTTATCTGTTCATTTATCAGTGAACACTTGGGGTGCTTCCTTATCTCGGCTATCGTAAATAATGCTGCAGTAAATGTAAGGGTTCATATCTTTTCAAGGCAGTGTTTTCATTTTCTTTGGGTAAATCCCAGTAGTGGAATTACTGGATCATGTGGTCATTCTATTTTTATTTTACTTATTTATTATTTTAGAGAGAGGGAGAAGGGGTGTGGAGAGAGAATCTTAAGCAGGCTCTGTGCCCAGTGCAGAATCCAGCGTGGTGCTCAATCTCACCACCCCGAGATCATAACCTGAAATCAGAGTCCGGCACTTAACTGGCTGAACTACCCAAGTGCCCCTAGTTTTAATTTTTTGAGGAATATCCATACTCTTTTCCACAGTGGCTGCACTAGTTTGAGTTCCCACCAAACTCGTAGCCGTTGTTTTTAGAGCAGTTTTTGGTTTATGGAAAGACTGAGCAGGAAGTAAAGACTTCCCACAGTACTTCCTCTCCCCGCCCCTAACACATCCTCAGTTTCTCCTGTTACCAACTTTGGCCTTGGCATGGGGCTTTTGTTGAATCAATGAACCAGTATTGTTACATTATTATTAACCGAAGTCCACAGTTTACATTCGAGTTAACTTTGTGTTATACAGTTCTAAGGAGTTTGACAAATGCTGGTATCATATATCCACAATTAAAGTATCTTACCGGTTTTCTGCCCTGAACACCCACTGTGCTCTGCCTCTGCCTCCCTCCCTCCCCACGCCCTTGTCAGCTGCTGAGAGTTTTACCATCTGCATAGTTCTGCCTTTTCCACAGTGTTCTATAGTAGGAATCATAGACTATGAAGCCTTTTCTTTTTTTTTTTTTTAAGATTTTATTTATCCATCTGATAGAGATCGCAAGTGGGCAGAGAGGCAGGCAGAGACAGAGGAGGAAGCAGGCTCCCCGCTGAGCAGAGAGCCTGACTCGGGGCTCGATCCCAGGACCCCGGGACCACGACCCGAGCCGAAGGCAGAGGCTTTAACCCACTGAGCCACCCAGGCGCCCCTATGAAGCCTTTTCTTACTGGCTTCTTTGATTTAGCAGTATGCATGTAAGATTCCTTCATTTCTGGTTAGGGCTTGATAGCGCATTTCTTTTAAATGTAATTCTCCATTGTGTGGATGTACCAGTTCCTTTATCCATCACCTAGAGAAGGACATCTCGGTGGCTTCCCATTTTGGACAACTAGAAATAAAACTGCTCTAAACATTCCTGTGAAGGTTTGTGTAGATAGAAATCTTCAACTCATTGGGGTAAATACTTAGGAATTTCTGCTGTTTTAATTAGCTGTAGGCCAGTGTCAGAAAAAAATAAATACTTGAAAGCCCCTATGTTTAAAAATCAATCTGTAGGAGTGCCTGGGTGGCTCAGTGGGTTAAGCCTCTGCCTTCGGCTCAGGTCATGATCTCAGGGTCCTGCATCGAGCCCCGATTCGGGCTCCCTGCTCAGCAGGGAGCCTGCTTCCCCCAATCTCTCTGCCTGCCTCTCTGTCTACTTGTGATCTCTCTCTCTCTCTCTCTGTCAAATAAATAAATAAAATCTTTTTAAAAAATTTTTTTAATTTAAAAAAATCGATCTATAATAGGTTTTATAGTTTTGTTTTGTTTTTTAAAGGAAAGCTAGAATGGATGTTCATTTCCTGTGCCTTTGAGTTAAAGGTGAATAGCCATCAAATCTAAGTAAATCATTAAAAATGTGCCACGTCTGTAGCCAGGCCAGGGAAACATGAGCAGAGAGAGGCAGAACATGTAGGAGATGCTCGGTGTGCTGGGAAGGGCTAGCCGTCACAGAGCTAAAACCGTGTGCCACAACCTTTGCTCCCCTTCGAAAATCCTAGGCATTCGGAGTTGGAAGGAACCTGAGGGAGTCAGCGGTCTCAGCCTTTCATTTCCCGATGAGGAGACCGAGCTGCAGGGAAACCTCTGGACTGGCACCGTGCACCTGATCAGCGGGCGCTGGCCAGGAATCCAGGCCCTCAGTTTCCCAGTCTAGTATTTTTTCTGCATTTCCAGTTACTTTCTTTATATTCTGCTATTTCTGCATTTCGCTTTAACTTCAGAATGTGTGTTTGAGAAAAAGTCAAGCCCTTGGACGTTTGTTGAGCGCTTACTGCGGGCCAGACACCACGGTGACGCCCACTGCGGCCTCGCGGGGAGACGGCCGCCTAGAAAGTGGTGCACAGTGCTGAGTGCCGGCGCGTGTACAGGGCGGTGGGAAGGTGGGGGAGCCGGCGGGGGGGGAACTGAGGGGAAGTGACACTTAATCTGATAATTTAAAGAATGGCTAGGAATCACGATGTTCTACTGAATCTGATATATTATCAATTATGCATTATTTCATGTACCACTTAGAACAAATCCTGCCAGTTAACCTGATACATACGTCGTTAATTATAAGATGCATCTCAATTTCAGGAGTATTAACATGTGCAGAGCTGTGTATGAGAATTGATGAGACACGGTAGTTGGATAGAAGAGGGGAGAACAGCGGTCCCTGAAGAGAGAGGGTGGTCGATGGTGGAGTCAGCAGGTGGCTCTAGAAAAGTAGGGCTGGAGAAGGGCAAAGGGACGGCGAGGACGCAGCAAGAGGCAGTTACAACAGGCCCTTTAAGAAGTTCGACAGGAGGAGAGGCAGCAAATCAGGAGGTAGCTGCAGGGGAATTCCGGTCTCAGAGGGCAGTAGTTGTTGCTGTCTTTGAAGGAAGTGGAGATTTGTGCGAGATTTGTGCGTGTCCGAATCCTGACGAGGAGGGGCCCTGGGCAAGTTAGAAGTTGCAAATGCGCTTATTACTTCCGCCCTCCACAGAAACCCAAGTGGCTAGATTGCCTTGCATGCTTGTGTTTATAAAACAAAGAAATAGTCGAAGACTCACTCTCAAGCTTTGGGCCTTTGTGTCGGCTCTGGAGAGTGTCATGGGCTGAAGACCCAGGGCACTCAAAGTCCCTGAGATGGAGTCCCCCGGAGGGCGCCACCTTGCGTTTCCTCCCCGAGGCCCTTGATTGTGAGCCGTACCAATATTCGTACACCAAGAGAAAACACTGCCAACTGACTGGCGTGTCATCGACGGTAGGACACATCCTGATGTAAGTGCGATTAGCTTATGAAGAAATGTAAGTCTTAGAACTGGTAAAATACAGTATTCACCACAGATTGGAGTTAATAGGCATGGTTCAGAGAACGGTTTGATGCTCATGTGTTTGGAATGGCAGATACTTGAAGGTTTTGCCTAATGGCTTTTATTCCTTCTGGAAAGTAAAATCATAGTTCCTCTTCTGAGGAGGAGGAAATAAAGGCATTAGCGGCTCCAGAGTGGAAGTCTTTGAGTGACTCGTTGACAGCAGTGGAACCCAGCAGGCCCAGGAAATGGTAGAATGGCCAGGAAGCACTGAGCGTGCCCTGGGTTAGGGACACAAACTCACAGTGACGGCAGACTACGAGTCTGTGATCTGAGTCAGGAGTAGAGAGAGTACACAGTGGCTTCATCTAGGGTTAAGGGTTTGCTGGGCAGGGCGACAGAAGAACAGTGGGCTGAGGCCTTGCAGACGTGGTCTGTGAGATAGTACAGGGCCACAGGGGCACGGCAGAGCCCATGCTGGCAGACGAGAAACTCAGGCCACGTGAAACGGGTAATGTCAAGGCCAGCAGTAACATTTTGTGTTCCCCCAGGAGGGACTGGAAATACTTTTATAATGTTACTTACACTTTTTTTTTAAGATTTTATTTATTTATTTGACAAATTTATTTATTTATTTGACATTTATTTTCTATTATTTATTTGACACAGAATTTATTTATTTATTTTATTTACTTATTAATCACACGTAGGCAAAGAGGCAGACAGAGAGAGGAGGAAGCAGGCTCCCTGCTGAGCAGAGAGCCTGATGTGGGGCTCGATCCCAGGAGCCTGAGATCATGACCTGAGCCGCTGAGCCACTCAGGTGCCCCAATGTTACTTAACACTTTTAAGATAGATACTGAACTAGGTGTAAACTCATTTTGTGTAAAGACATTTACAAATTAAGTAGAAAAAAAAATTTTTTCCCCAAACAACAAGGCAGGGGCACTTGGGTGGCACAGCTGATCGAGCATTCAACTCTTGGTTTTGGCTCAGGTCGTGATCTCAGGGTTGTGAGATCAAGCCCCACGTTGAGCTCCACACTCAGCGTGGAGTCTGTCTGACATTCTCTTTCCCACTCCCCTGCCACCTCAAATAAATAAATCATTCTTTGGGGGGCACCTGGGTGGTTCAATTGGTTAAGCATCTGCCTTTGGCTCAGGTCATGATCCTGGGGTCCTGGGACTGAGCCCTGCATGGGGCTCCCTGCTCAGCAGAGTCTGCTTCTTTCTCTCCCTCTGACAACCCCCTACCCACTCATGTGCTCTTTCTCTCTCAAATAAATAAAATCCTTAAAAAAAAAAAAAGTAAATGTAATGTCCTGGATATTCATGTTTCAAGTTCAAGATGAGAACGGCTTTTGAGGCTCAAATTCTTTGCATTTCATGTGTCTGGGCTCCCTTATGAATGCAGGCTCACTCACCTTTGCATTTGGTGTGCTTATTAGTAGTAACACAGCACTCTCAGGCCTACCCCTCAGCTCTGCTGCTCCCTCTTCCTGTTGAATTACTGTGGAACTCTTGTTTATGCAACACTCAGATGGCAGTTTGGCTCTCTAATTTGTGAGCATCATACACAAGTTAGCGCGTCTGTATTCTTTGCCAGCGAGTGTGTGATGGAGTGTGCTGGTCCCGATGATAGCAGCAGCACCGGTGGTCTGCTCGGGCAGCGTGCGTGCGTGTGCGCATTCGTGTGTGTGTTGTCCTCAGAATTAAAACAGAACAAAATACATATATAGATAGATGAGCATCTGATTTGAGAAAACACTGGCCAAGAGCAGTGGTTCTCAAAAAGTGTGCTTCAGGGACTGCTGGCGTCAGATCAGGCACCTGGGAACTTGTTGGGTCAAGTCTGATGCAAGCCGAAGTGTAAACCACTGTGAACTACTCTAGACTCGCTGAGTCACCCATTCTACAGAGCAGGGGACTGCGGCCCAAAACCCGCTGCTCAGAATTGTGCTCAGTTTCTAAGAAAACTGGGTCTCGAACCTGAACCTCTGGACTTTGGTCCATTTCTATTTTCAGAGCACTGTGTTGTCATTCTTTCTCAGTTTTTTGTTTTTGTTTTGTTTTGTTTTGTTTTCTTTGGTTTGGGTTGGGTTTTAAGGAGTGTTCCTAAAGTTTTGGGTTCTTGTCGTTTCATTCCTTATAGTGCCAGAACCTACTAAGACCTGTTCAAGCCAGCCCCAACCTGCCGGTACCAGTACCAGCACTTGCACCAGCACTCTGTCCAGCAGCAGCAATGGCAAACGTGCGCCTGCCAGCAGCCAGCAGCCAGCTGCCTCCCGTTACCTGCCTCGCGAGGTGCCTCCACGCTTCCGCCAGCAAGAACAGAAGCAGCTGTTAAAGAGAGGGCAGCCGCTACCCACGGGGGCTCTGACCGGTGTGAGCCCGACCCAGGGGGCTGGGCCCGCAGGGGTAAGCCCTCCTCCCCTCCCCGGAGCCGGAGCACAGCAGCACCCCAGTAAGCTCCAACCAGGTAAAAACACGTAGATGAGGGAGGGGTTCCTTTTATCTGACAGGCGGCACGCTGTTTTCGACTTTGCTCTCCAGTGATACAAATAGACATATTGTGGTCCATATTCATTATATGCATGTAATGGAGTGAGCTAGCTAGCTAGATGGTGGATAGATTCATTTCGGTTGAATTTTTTTTTTAAGATTTTATTTATTTATTTGAGAGAGAGAGAGAGCATAAGCAGGGGGAGGGGCACTGGGAGAGGGAAAAGCAGGCTCCCTGCTGAGCAGGGAGCCCGATGTGGGGGACTCCATCCCAGGACCCCAAGATCATGACCTGAGACAAAGGCAGATGCTTAACTGACTGAGCCACCCAGGTGCCCCCAGTTGAATTGTAAAGTTCAGTTCTGTTTCCTCCTCCTTGTGTATATTGTTTCTCATCTATTTCCTGCTGGCGTGAGCTCCTTCAGCAAAGTGTTTACCCGAAACTAGAGGTCTGCACAAGAGCACATGTGCGTCTGTCAGGGCAGTTGCTGTAGAGCCCTGCAGCGGGAACGCTTAACCTTCCTGCCCGTTTCCGAGGTTGGCCCGTGACTGGGCCTGCGCTCTCGCGGGGCGGTCACGGCATTTGAGCGGGAGTGGGTGCTGGGTCACTGTGACTTGTTCAGATACCTGGAACCGAGCCTGCCGGATCTCATGCTCAGTCCCTGCGTGGCTGGGCTTCTGATCTGCCTGCTTTTTGCTGGCCTCCTGGCCTGCAGTTGGACTCTGGCTTTCTCTTGTCTCCTGAGAGAAATTACCACTTCTACATTTACTTTCCAGCTCCTAGACTGCTGACAGCTGTCCTCTCCGCCCTCCTCTCTTCCCATCTTCTTGACCTTACTAATGGACTCATACTTTAAACAATTTCTTTACCGAAGTGTTAGAGAAAGTTTTGGTAGAGAGCAAAATACATGCATTGAACTGCTGTGTTTCTCTGTTATTTTCTTAAATCGTTCTATTTGGAATGATTTAACGATCAGCACTGGTGCTAGCTTGGACACCATATTTGCTGATGGTAGTGAGACTTGGGCCTGGAACTAGGGAAGCAAGGAGGCTTCTTACATTAGATTGGGATCTAAAAGAAACCTGCCGCAAGTTATATTGATATTTTCTTTCATGTGCTGCTTTCTAACATGGAGAATAATGCCACATGGCTTCAGAGTATTAATAGCAAGCAGTATTTCTCAAAACTCTGACTTTGTGATATATTTGAAACAAATATTTTTAGACACCTTGGCCATGTGTCTTCAAATAGTCTCGACTCTGATCTGCTAAATTCCTGGTACAGGGGATGTAGGTCATTGGTTGTCAGCAAAAAGCAAGGAAGAAAAAGAAATTATCAAATATAATCATTGACCAAGAATATAGTCTTGTCTGCTTCACCGTATCAAACACGGTTACTTTCTACACTGAAACATGGTCCTCAGGAAAATCTTAACACAGACAACAGTATGTAGTCATCCCTAAATAGCTTGGTGTTTTAACTTCAGATGCTTATTTTGAAAAACTGGAAAAGAACTGTAACAATCCTGCTTTTTTCAGGCCTTATCCCATTGTTACATGATGAGTTGGCAGGACCACATCAGGGTTCCCATCAAATGCTATTGGTGCCAGACATTATCAGGACCTTCTTAGAGAAGTAGAAAATAAGGAATTGCTTCAAATTTGGGGATTGAAAATAATATTCTTTATTACAATATTTGCCTCTGTAAATATCCTCTGGAAAGCTATTTCTAGTTTATTATAGTTTAAAATACATATATATATAGAGAGAGAGAGGAGAGGCTAAATCAGCATTTTCTGTATAAACATCTCAGAAAAAGGAATGAATCTATATTATCTTAATAAAATAAATGATTGATTTTTGGCTCCCAAACAAAAGTCTTCATTTTATACCAGGTTCATCTCTTTCCCAACAGTTGCTGGTATCATAGCAGATGAGCATTTCTGACTGATTCAGGTCCTCTTGAAACCTGTCCTGCCTCCCTTGTTCCTGCTGCACAAAGTCTCATTTTCAGTGATTGACTCAGAAATTAAAAGGCAGAGACCTTAGCGATTAGAGGTCCTGAGAGGTCCAGGCCTCTGATTTTGGATGAGACTGAAGTCCTAGCTGGGTGTTTGACCAGTGCTATAGCTGCCAGGAATGCCCCCCACCCCCACCCACAGCGCAGAGCTCCTTCCAGCCCATTGGTCTGGTCATACCCTAGGAAAGTGCGACACTTTCTTTATATGGTACTTTCAACGTAATTAAGAGCTGAGACGCTTACAGTTGATCAGCGAACAACGTAGGCCGCACAGTGCGCACTGAAGGGGACGATGGGTCTGCAGCCCGAGCACCTTCCTGCAGGAGCAGCAGAGAGCGGAAGTGCGGAAGGGGCTTCCTGGGGTGGGGCCCCGGTGACTGGGACAGAACGGAAGGAGGAGCCTATCAGGGGCGTGCATGTACTGGGACAGATGACACTGAGCCTAGCGTATTTGTGGCACAGCAAGGAAATGGTGCTGGTAGAATGGAAATGGGCCAAGTGGCAGAGAGGGGAGAATGTTGACTGGGCAAGGCTGTCCTGACGGCCAGGCGGAGGAAGCGAGACCTCGTGCCGCAGGAACTAGGAAGGCGAGACAGATTTCAGGAGAACGTGAATGTCCCCCACCAACAGCATTTGATGGGAACCCTGATGTGGCCCTGCCAACCCATCGTGTAGCAATGGGATAAGGCCTGAAAAAAGCAGGGTTGTTATAGCTCCTTTCCTGTTTCAGTGTGTGCCCCCCCCCCACCCCGCAAAGGTTTAGTGTGATTGGCAAAGAGTAAAGAAGGTTAAATATGCCCGGAAGGATCCGTGGACTTTGAACCACCTTTGTCATCGCTTTGAGAAGTTATGTAGTACAAACCTGCTAAAATTAATGAGCATCCTGGTTCCCCCTCATCTGAGGGCTGGGCCGCCTTACTGCCTCCTCCCTCTGGAGGGGACTGTCACAGGGTTTGCCAGAGTAAGGGAAAGCGATCTTGTCCACCCCAGTATACGGAAAGCACTCACCAGGGAACAGTGGAGGTGTAGAAACAGGAATGTGTGTAAAAGAATTGAAAACTGAAGTCATGCTCTTTTTAGCCCAGCGAGCGTAGATCCGTTTTCTCTACTGTCACATAAGATAGTGGTAGCATATGGAGAGAGACCCAGCCTGTCACTTCTGTATTCGTTCTTTCCTTTATGTCCCACATGCTTTGGAATAGGGTGTTGAGTCAGTAGATCAGTCTGGCTCTTGTTTTGTTATGATTCACCTTGTAATTTACAGTAATCTGTCAAACTTGTTCATATGGAAACATTGCGGTGCCAGTTTTTGCCATTTTTTGACAAGCTGATACACGAGCTTAATATTTTCGCACTCTCTTTCCTCTGGTGACTCCATCAGAATGCCTAGGCGGCAGCCGCACACCTCTGACAGAGGAGAGGCTAACCTGCCAGAACCGTGTTGTCTTTTTTTTTTTTAAGATCTTTTTTTCTTTTTTTAGATTTTATTTATTTATTTGACAGACAGAGATCACATGTAGGCAGAGAGAGAGGAAGGGAAGCAGGCTCCCCACTGAGCAGAGAGCCCGATGTGGAGCTTGATCCCAGGACCCTGGGATCATGACCTGAACTGAAGGCAGAGGCTTTAACCCACTGAGCCACCCAGGCACCCCAAAGATCTTATTTATTTATTTGAGAGAGAGCACGAGAGTGGGGAGGGTCAGAGGGAGAAGCAGACTCCCCTCTGAGCAGGGAGCCCGATGCAGGACTCAATCCCGGGCCTCCAGGATCATGACCTGAGCTGAAGGCAGTCACCCAGCCAATTGAGCCACCCAGGCACCCCCTCTTCAAGCATGTCTGCATTAAGTCACTGGGCAAAATGTTTATTGAACGCCTACCAAGTATAGGGATAATAGGATAATAGTCATGCCCAAGTGGGTTGGGGTGCCACTAAAAGATAACTGTGGGGCGCCACATGCCCATTAACCCAGACCAAGGACAGGGGATGGCCAAGGAAGGCTTTCCTGTGGAGGCGACCTGAGCTGAGTTTTGGATTAGCTGTGTTTGGATGGCAGGTGATGGAGGAGCCTGCGCAGGTGATGAAGGTGGTTCAGTGTGGCTGGGGGCACAGGAAGAGGAGGTGGGCTGGGAAGGTAGCTGTGATTATTACTCAGTAAAGCAATAAAGTAGCACAAAAACTTACTGGGGCGAGAGTAAACCAATAAATTGATGAGATGGGATGCACTGGAGGGACCCAGGAAAACGCGCACACACGCGCGCATGTGCCTGCACAGGCTTAGGTTAGCATGGCATGGCCTCCCAGACTGCTGGGCACGCAGCGGCTCCTGTCAACACTGTGCTGGAAAACCATACACGAGACAAACATGGGAACTGTCGGAGGTGACGCAGACCATCTCCAGATCCTAAAGCTACTACAGATGAGTCCTAAGCTGGTTGAGAGCTAGTTTTATTTGTGACCAGGGGAAAACTAAAATGAAAACAACAGCGATGCAACGGTTTTCACTTACCAGACGGCCCTACTTGACAGTCTGTTGAAATAGCAGCGGGACCTTGGACTGAGTGCTTTCCGTGTGCTGGGTCCAGGTGCTTCACAGCAAGACCCCAGAACGAACACTCCACCAGACTGCTGAGGGCCTGGGAAGGGGCAGCTCCGATTTGTTGCAGGTGGGGAGGTAACCAGTGCGGCCGCTGGGGAGGGCGATGGGTAGAATTTATAAAAAATTTTAGGTGGTCCTATCTCCCGGCCCGGCTATTCTTTTTATTTTGTTTATTTTTAAGTAGGCTCCATACCTGGCATGGAGCCCCCGCAGGACTTGAACTCACAACCCTAAGATCAAAACCTGAGCTGAGATCAACAGTCAGGGGGTTGACCGGCTGAGTCACCCAGGCGCCCCTCCTGACCCAGCTGTTCTAGCTGGGAATACTTCTCTTTCCCCACCCACACCCTGTTGCTCAGCGGTATCGCTTGCTCTGTGGCATGAACTGGCGGTAGGTGAGTTGAGAATGTCAAGGGTCCGCTGTCGTCTCTCTGGACAAGTTACAAGTGTAGGAACGTTATTAACCTCGCGGTGACTGACATCGTGCTTTGCCGTACGGAGCTGGAGCGGGACCTGTGGTCGGGTCTCAGGTCTTCCATCACTGGCAGTGGTGACATTCTCACGAGTTGTCGGGGGTGGAGGGGGCTCCTGCAGAATGAGGCGGACAGGACAGGGTTCCGCCCGGTCCCAGTCCAGGTTCCCTTTTTATTTGTCTTGAAGTAAAACACTGGCCTTCTAAAAAAAAAATGCGGGGGGAAATGGATTTTTTAATTCACGTATGAATTTGGAAAGCAGCTCATTTAGCCAACTGGCAGACACAGCTGGTAAGATAAGTGGTGGTGTATCAGTGCAGTGTCACACGACTCAGGTTCCAGAAAAATGTCATTTTGTCATGTGGTTTTCTAGGCAGACTATGTTCTTGCAAGTCTGCTGCATAGCTCTAGCTCCAAACACTTGAGAGCTTTTATCTTCAAAAAAAAAAAAAACCAGACCAAACCTCTTTTTCATTGTGCTGAAAGCAGAACAATGTATTGTTTTGGTGGCCGCATGGAACATTTATAAACAGAGGCTCTGATTCACATGCAGTAGCGTGGTGTTTGCTACTTAGATCTTTTTTAGATAGAGGCAGGCAAGTAATTAAGAAGTTGGACACTTGCCAGTTTACATATGGGGCTCGTTTAGAATATTATCGCCAGTGTTGGTATGCCAAATGTTGCAGGGTTGTTTAGGAAAAGCGAGGAGGAAGGAGGAACGCGCAACAAAGGCAGCGTGTGGAAGAGCAGCCGCTCTCTGCGCGGCCCGGGCACTGCTTTATTCTTCCTGCGGACTTTCGGGACAGCAGAAGAGGGGCCCTGGCCCTCCCTGTAGCTGGTCCTGAAGTGCGAACGTTGGTGACGGTCGAAAGAATTTAAAGAGGAAGGAAGATCGGTTTAGTGTCAGCTGCAATTAGATAATCAGAGCTTCCCGATCCCCTCCGTGGAGCCTCCCCCTCGCTGAAGGGGATGAATCGGATTCCTCCCGGAGCGGAAAGGGCACGGCTGGCCCCTGCCCCGCGGGCGCCCGCAGGTTGCCGGGGCCCGGGCCGGCGCGGGAGTCAGCTGGCGGCGCCCCAGCGGGAGGCTCCTGCGGCGCGCGGCCGACATGGTGGAGCTGCGCGTCCCGGCCGGCTCGCCAGGTAGAGTCTTCCGGGGCCTCGGGCGGCCCCTGCCCGCAGGTACCCCGCCCCCGGCGGCTAGAGCAGGAGAGGGAGCGCGGCGGCGGCGGAGGCGGGGGCTGGGGCTCTGCGCCCCGACCCGGCCCCGGGCCGCGGCTCCGCCTGGATAAAATGGCGTCTTGGAAAGGAGCGGCCGGCCAGCGCGGTGCGGCCCCTCCGTCGCCGCTGCGGCGACCGTGACCGCGAGCGGGATGGTGACCGCCGCTCTGCCCGCCGCTCTCCCTCGCCTCGCTCCCGGCGCGCCCTCCCCAAGCGCCAAGCAGCGCCTTCTGCCCCTCGGTTTTGTCGCGGTGCTGATAGGCTCCTAACCTGGAGCAAGCAAGCCCGTCCCCTGCCGCTTTGCAGAGAACACAGGCCCGAGTTCAGAGTTCTGTGTCCACTCTGAGAGTTGTTTCCAGCAAACCTTTACTCGGGCCTGGGTTTCATAATTCCTTGGGTTTGTAGAGGTTGACAGATGAGAGATGCTCCCGAGTCTGCCCCGCCTTGCAGTTCTGAATTCAGAGCGCTTTCTCCGTGAGGTTCTCGCAGGCCTGAAATGCAGTGGAAGGGGAGGCATCTTTGCTTCTCAGAAGCTGAAAACAGTTGTTAACATTTATCCTGCTTCTTGAAAGACAAGTGGCAGGGAACTTGTGTTATTGGTTAACGTTAGGAGATGCATCTCAACTAGGGGAAGGCACTTGGAACCACTTTGTATAATGGATGCTTTGCTGTTTCGTCATTTCAGTCCAGGGCCGGTGGGTGCAAAGAACGAGCTCTGTGCCCCGGTTGCTGTTGGTGCTAATTCAGCATCCTGCACAGTTCCGAGGAAGCCCTATCCACACGTCCCTCTCGGGCGGATTTGATACCGCATTAAAATTTTGCCTACTCCAGCTTCTGGAAGCTCTTTGTTCAATACTTTTCCTTGAAATTTTTATCTTTATATGGTCACATTTTGGAACTTAAAAAAAAGCTTTTCTCTTTAAATCATGCTATTGTGTAATCCTTTTTAAATTAACCACTTAAGACAGTTATGTTACTTAGATTTTTATAGAGATACCTGTTTTTAGAATGTGTAGACCATGTAAGTAGCAGAAGAAAAGAGAATTTAACATAATACACAAACCTCATTACTTTTTTCTTTTTAAGGCTTTTTTTGGGGGGGGGAGTTATTTTGGTAGTAGAATGGTGGAGCAGAAGGAGCACTAGATGCAGCTTTCAGTCCGGTCCTTACTGCTTATTAGTTATTAACACCTTTTCTGAGTTTGACGTCTCTGAGCCTCTGTTTCCCCATCTGTAAAATGGACATAATTTTGTTAGGGTTCAGTTGATGCAGTGTGGTAGAGATACTTCAGGATTTCAAAGTGTCATGTCATGCCTGATAGATAGGACAGCCCCTTTTGGTAAACTCTCCCGTACTTGTTGCGTATTACAGGTATGGATTTTAGCCTTCCAGAGCTCCTAGGTTGTGCAGGAGAATCTAGAGCAGTTGTAAGAGAATTCAGTCTTGGTTTATTTCGGAGTTTTTATTCATTTCAGAGTGCTTGCTCCTACAAATAAGTCATTTCACAAAAATTTTCCCCCATGGTTCTCTTTTAGACTAGGACTAAAACAGGGACTGGTGAATTGATAACACAGTCAAGAGACTTTGATTAATGCGAAGTGTGGTCTTCAAATAGTGTCAAAGTCATAACGTTCTCTTAGGAAGAATGGTGTCCCTTAAACATAAAAACAATAATGATCTTTTAAATTGTCATTTTTGGAATAAATTCTCCTATCAGAATATGTTGTGATGGTGGTAGATGGTGCTGGTGTTGAAGGTGGCAGTGGTGACAGTGCCGATGGTGCTGGAGGTAGGGGTGGTGGTGACAGTGGTGAGGAGGGGGAGGTGGAGAGAGACATTTAGGGGTTCCCTGGAACAGAGCTGCTCAAACCGTGCCCCTGAGAGACCCACAGAAGATTTGAAAGGAGTCTGAGTGGGAAGGAGACAGTGGGAAGTGGATACAGCCCTGATTTTCCACAGCGGCTCTGGGGTTAACACCTCTTTGTGTTGGCAGCATCAGCTCTGCTGTCCGAGTTTAGTTGCTTGTGCGGTGTCTGCCGTGGCGCTAAGACGACTGTGCTGAGCTACACTTCCAAACCCACTGGAGCCCGTTTTTGAAAGCCGTAGCCATTGCATTAAAGTTATAACTTTCTGCTTTAGCTTTTGAGACCTTTCAAGGTTTCAAATACATTTTTATGTTCAAACTATTATTTTTTAAAGATTTTACTGATGTATTTATTTGAGAGAGAAAGCACACAAGCAGGGGCAGGCAGATAGGGAGGGAGAGGCAGGCTTCCTGCCGAGCAGGGAGCCAGACGATGCGGGCTCAGTCCCAGGACCCTGATTAGGACCCGAGCCAAAGGCGGATGCTTAACCAACTGAGCCCCCCAGGTGCCCCTCAAACTATTATATTTTTAAATGTTAGAGTGATAGGACACAACTGTTTCTCATTGTCAAACTTCTTGAGCAGGAAAAACAAACGACAAAACAAGATACAAGTGAAAGAAGGGGACTAAGGAAAAACTGAGGCAGGGAGCGGAGCCTGCCTGGGTCACACCTGTCTCCTCCGTGACCTGGGGTTCTCTTTGCAAAGAGCGTTCCTGGGGCACTGAGAACTTGCCGGTAGGGCCCCAAATCAGAAGTACAGCACCACGCGCTGAAGAAGTTTTACTGTTCATCCGTAGCTTTTTGGTTTCTATGTATCTGAGCAGTGCCCACAGAAGTACTTAAAGTACTGGAGGTCTGAGAGTTTAATCACGATGAAAACCATCATAGTAACTGTCTTTCTCACTTTTATCCTTACCTGCTGTTTCATTACAACTGAAACATTTAAATAGAAAACTAGTTTTAGTAGCTTACAGAGTAAGTAATAAACCATTGATAAAAGCAGCAAATTACCCGGTTAGCCTCATTTTCCACCCTTCTGAAGAGTTCCATGTATAAGGGTCGCCAGTCTTTGCGGTCTAGAGGACAAAAGCCCTTGTTTCAAAGTGGACAGAGGCATTTCCATGCAGCGGTGAGGACCAAGCTTCTTGGGACCTCCCTGGTAGCAGTGTCACCTCCCCTTTGTCGCTGCCTTGCCAGAGCACAGAGCCGCGTGCCGTTCAGCAGAACACCTTTACTGAGACATTTCTTCATCTGCTTTCATCTCCCGTCCTTTTGCTCTTCTCCCCTAGTCTTCTTGCTCCCTGTTGCCCCTTCCCACTGTTCATCCCTAGTTCTAGAACGTTCACCTCACCTCTGAGTTCCGAGCACTTGTCTCCTGGCTCTCACCACTTGCAGACATGTTCTTGATTTTGAGGAAAAGGGTACTGCTCAGTGATGGTGTCCAGATTTCTCAGCGCCTGTTAGATACCGCTCCCACTTGACTGGGGTGTTGAGGAGGGTGACAGGCCTAGAGAGGAGACCGGAGTGGCAGTAAGGGCCTTCTAAGGATCTAGATAAAGCACCTGCAGTGCTGGGCTAGTCCCACACAGAGATCAGAAGGGACGGGCACACCCTGTGCTCATGAGCTGAAACCTTCACATCTGAGATTTTGGCTCATTTCTCCCAGGACCTTGGAGCAGATCTGCTTGGGTGTCATACAACCACCCAGACTCACATGGCCCTGTATGCATCCATCATCTCCTCTCTCCAGCCCTCCCTCCCCAGAACTACTGTTACCCTAGTACTCCCGAGCTCAGTGGTTGGAATGACCATCCACTCAGGGCCCAAACCCCAGATCTGGGCATCACTCTTGAATCCTCCCCGCCTGCTCCCCACATGTCCCATCTTTCACCAGGTCCTGTGAATTCTGCCACCTGAATATCACACCGTCTCCCCTTCTCCCACAGCAGGGCCTTCGGATTGCATCGTCATTGCCATCTTAGCCTCAACTACGGCCACCTAAGTGGGGACTAGAGAAAAATTAGCATTTATATTTATTTTTCAGTATAAAAAGTAAGGAAGGAATTCTGACATTCTAATATTAATTCTACAGCCTGATGTGTGTATCTTCTGCTGGTCACCCAGTTCTGGGTCCCAGGTGTCACTCCCAGGAGTGCTGTGGTCTCCTGTGGTGGAGGTGGGGGTGTGGTCTCATGGCAGGAAGGACTGTCTGAGGGCCACGCTCATTCCTTCTTGCCCTGTGTGTTCCGTGCCAGGGACAGCTCATGTGGGCTCAGTTGTGTTTTCAAAGGCCGGACGGCCTTAGCAGTGCTGGTGTCTGGGGAGGTGGGGACTAAATGGGCTGTCTCCTGGCAAAATAATTGGCTTTCTGTCAGAGGTAACTCTGTTATCAGGATGCCTGGGCAGCTCCGTCAGTGAAGCGTCTGCCTTCTGCTCAAGTCATGATCCCAGGGTGCTGGATTGAGTCCCACATTAGGCTCCCCGGGAGCCTGCTTCTCCCTCCGCCTGCCGCTTCTCCTGCCCTGCTCTGCTCTGCTCTCCTCGAGCTCCTGCACTCGTTCTCTCTGACAAACAAATAAAATCTTTTAAAAAAAGAGATAACTCCGGTATCTCTGACAGGGGCTAGGTGTTCCAAACTTGCTAATATATAGAAAATGAGAACTTTTATTTTTAACATAAAAAATACAGGAGGGATGCTCTACTAATCTTTGCTGCGTGTGATCTGGGCTTCTTGTCGGTCATCCTGCATGGGTCTCGTCCCACAACTGTGCTCGTTTGTTTGTTTTGTTGGGGCAGCATTGAAAGTAAATTGCAGATACCATAACCCTTAATATATACCTGTATACAAAGATGTACAGTTGTCGTATGGTTATATAAGAGACAAATTAGGAAATTTAACTTTGGTATAATCCTATTATCTAATATTAAATGTAATACATTTAAATTTCACCAGTTGTCCCAAATAATGTTCTTGATAGCAGTTGAATTGTCTCTATATTTATATATATATATATATATATTTTTTTTTTTTTTTAGAGATTCTTTGTTTACTTATTTGACAGGCAGAGGTCACAAGTAGACAGAGAGGCAGGCAGGGAGAGAGGAGGAAGCAGGCTCCCCACCAAGCAGAGACCCAATGCGGGGCTCGATCCCAGGACCCTGGGATCATGACCTGAGCTGAAGGCAGACGCTTTTAACCCATTGAGCCACCCAGGTGCCCATCTATATTTATTTTTAAGTTTTATTTGTTTAGTAATCTCTGCGCCCAGCATGGGGCTCAGGGTCACACCCCCAAGATGAGGAGTCGCATACTCTTCCAGCCAAGCCGGCCAGGCGCCCCCGTCTGTGCTTGCTGACACCCACCTCCACACTCGGAAAGGAAAACGATAGGGTGCGCTACCTCGGAATTGTTTCTGACAGTGACCAGTAGCTCAGCGTGCTGTATAGTCCCTGGCTTTGTCATCTTTTTTCATTCTTAATTTTCAGAGAAATATCTGAAACGTGCCCGGGGAAAGAGGGCTTTTAAGTGGTAGAATAAACACAAGAATACCTTCTGTCTGCTTTTTTTTTTTTATGTTTTACGCACTTCCTGTTTCCGCACACTGCCCCTGAATTAATATCTGGGGACCTACTTTATTTTGATATTGAAGAACCACAGAAGTAGGAAACAGAAGAACAACTGACATAGGCAAAGGAGGAGGAAGGCGTAGTGGTGCCCGGTGATGGCAGGACAGACGTTAAATGTCAGCCGCAGATGACACCGTTGGGTGAACAGGAGGTCGCCAGGAGCCCGCAGCTTCTCCGGGACCCCAGGAGAGAGCGCGCAGGTGAAGCAGGCGGGCCCACGACTGACTGCGCAGCAGTTCGCTTTGCTTTAAGTAAAATGTCATGGCTCTGGATCGACCCCTCCGGTTCTAGAACTTACCTTCGAAGGAAACTAGATTTGTAGTGTCATTTACCACTTCGACTGAATGTAGACTGTATCTAAACTTGATTTCACCGGCGATGGTGTGTCAGCTGCTCCCCTAAAAACTGGAGGGGACAAAACAGGCAGCTCTTACCTTGTCCACGTTTACAGCCAAGAGGGAGAGACAGACTGTCGCACGGATGGAGAGCGCACACCAAGATGTATGCCCTGGGGGGAGAAGGAGCTTGTCTGTCCTGTTCGCCACTGTGTCCCCAGCACGGAGCCCGCGGGCGGGAGGCACCCCGTGATAGCTGCCGTCTAAATCCGGGCTTGGCAAGCCCGGCCCGTGAGCCGGATCCAGCCTGCCGCCTGCTTTTATGAATAAAGTCGGGCTGGGACACAGCCATACTCGTTCATTTACAAGTATTCTCTATGGCGGCGCTTGCCCCACAGTGACGGGATTGACTAGTAGTTTCTGAGACCATCTGGCCCGCAGAGCCTGAAATATTTACTGTCTGGCCCTTTACAGAAAGTGTTTGCCAACCCCTGGTCTAAATGAAGTAAAAGGAGAGGCAGACTGCTAGGATGAACGTGGCCGGGGGGCCCCAGCACGGGGCGGGGCGGGGAGCTGCTCAGATGAAGTGTCCGCCACGTTGCGGCAACAGAGTGGCCGTCTCGTCCAGGTCGGGGATGCCGCTGCCGAGCCCTGTGGCCAGGGGAGCCCTGTGCAGATGGCGCCTTGAGGAGCTGGCCTGAGCGATGAGAGAGGGGAGGAACGATGGGAAGTGAGGTCCCGAGAGAGAATCAAGCCTAGGGGCTGCTTATAGGAACGAAGAAGCCCATGAGGTGTTCAGGCACCGTGATCTGCCGCGTCCGGCTGTGCGCTCGGAAGGCGCACCTGTAGCTTGCCCTGGAGGGGAGCAGGGGTGGGGATGAGGACGCTGCCAAGAGCTGCTGTAACAGTCCGGTCAGGAGATGGGGGAGCTCCAGTCGGGGGTATCCACGGGGAGCTTGTTTCTCTCTCTCTCTCTTTAAGATTTATTCATTGCAAGTAATCTCTGCACCCACCATGGGGCTCAGACTCCCAGCCCTGAGATCAAGAGTCGCATACTCTTCCGACAGAGCCAGCCAAGTGCCCCTCTGTTTCTCATTTTTCAATGGAAGATTCTGGAGCCATTCAGTATTAAACTCACAGGCATGACTTGATCCTGCCCTTGTGTTGTTTCAGATAGTGAGCACGTCTGTAGAAGTGACTGTCCTTCGTGCCCACACTGCCGCGTTGGTGCTAGTCCTGCCCCGCTCTTTGGAGTTCTTCAAACCCTGGCGAGGAGTGGGCGCCAGCGGGAGCCTTCTCACCGTGGAGATCGCTTCTTGAGAGGACAGAGATGGTCCATGCTGCACTGGCCCCTCTCGTGCCCTAGCTACAACTTGGTGGTGTTACTGGTTTTTATCCTAATGACTGGGTTTGGGGGGAAATTTGAGATTTTTTAATTTATGTAAATGAAAACATTATCTATCTCACATGATTATCTCCTTAGTTCCAGTGTTAGCCTTTGGTCCTTAGCCCTTCACTGCTCTGACAAAGATCTCAAGGGAACGAACAGTCTGTGAAAGTGCAGAATTCTGGTGTTGATCGGCACCAGCTTCTTCCTACCCTGTAGAGAAGTTCGTAAATTGCTTTTTCTTACAGATTGTTATATAGTCCTGAATGTAAAGACCTAGAGTGATTTATTTTTCTCATAAGCAACAACATTGCCCTATATTTTATCACCTCATAGTGTCTAAAATGAAGTGTTTTCGGGGAGCACCTGAGTGGCTCAGTCAGTTAAGTGTCCAACTCTTGGTTTGGGCTCCAGTTATGATCTCAGGGTCCTGGGACCGAGCCCTGAGCATCAGGCTTTGTGCTCCATGGGGAGTCTGCTTGAGATTTTCTTTCTCTCCATCTGCCCCTCCCTCCCAATAAATAAATAAATAAATCTTGAAAAAATGTTTTGAAAAAAATTAAATGTTTTGGCCATTTTTGTATTCCCATTTCTTATTTACAGTTTCAGATTTTGATTATAAATATTTATAGGAAAGTCCAAAACAAAATCATCTGAGCTGCAGGATGGCATATGTTAGACATGTTCTACAATATCTATTGAAAACTCACTGGGTTTTGTGGTTGTTTATTTCCAGACAGTGTAGTTCTTTGTCTTTGACTCTGTTCATTTCCACAGAATAAATTAAACAGTTTGATTATTAAAGTATCTTTGCTTTACATGTGAAAAGAAGCTCAGCATTACTAATTATTAAGCAGATGCAAATCCAAGTGTCAGTGCAATGCCGCTTCTGTTCCAGCAGGAGGTAACAGGTCTGGTCGAGGGTGTGGAGCAACGGCGGTGGGAGCTGCTTCCCCCTCTCCCTCTGCCAGCTGCTCTGCCTACTTGTGATCTCTCTCTCTCTCTCTGTCAAATAAATAAATAAAATCTTTAAAAAGGAAAAAAAGGGGGTGTGGAGCAAACGGAGCCCTCGTGTCCTGCTGGTCGGAATCCTTCCCGAGCCGCAGCAATGGTGGCAAACAGTATGGCGGTGGCTCGAAAGATTAACCCTAGATTTACCGTATGACCCGGCTGTGCCGCTTCTGGGGACGCACCCAGAAGGACTGAAAGCAGAGACTGGAGCGGACGCTCGCACGCGGCTGTGTACGGCAGCGCCATTCCCAACGGCCGGAAGGTGGAAGCAGCCCACCGGGTCCGTGGAGGAGCGGCGGGTGAGCACGGCGCGGTGTATCCGTGCAGTAGAACATTGCTCAGCCGGACAAAGGAGGAAGGGGGTTCTGACACCTGCTGCAGGGTGGGTGGACCTTGAGAACGTGATGCTGAGAGAAATAAGCCAGACAGAAAAGGACAAATCCTGGACGTTTCTGTTTATAGGAAGCACGTGGAATAGTCAGAGTCACAGTGTCGCCGGAGCCTGGGGGAGGGGCGGGAGACGAGAGGCCATCTTGTGCGATAGGTCACGCTTTCAGGTTGGGGTGATGGATATAGCGCTGATGCTTGTGCAGCGTGAATGTACTGAAACCCACTGACTCTGTCCTCACAAAGGGCTAAGATGGGAAACGTGTATTTTAGCACAGTAAGAAGAAATCTTTGCTCTGATACTGAGGTTGAGACCGAACATGCCAGCTTTGTGGCTCGGTATACTTTCGTGTGTGAGTCTCCCGTCACCGTGGAGGGTACGGCCGCTCTAGACATCATCCGGTCCACAGCTGAAACCTTAGGGCTTATGTAGTCTGTCCCCGTCTCTGTGGAGCGGAGAAGGGACGAGGCCTTGTTCGGATGCCTTTAGCTGGCACTCAGCTTGGGCTCCATACGTGTCCGTTCTTTGGTTGGTCCAGGAAACCCGTGCTGGCTGGCTACTGTGCAGCAGACACGATGGCCGCAGAGCTGTGCTCCAGGGCTCCCTTCAGAATCCCACTGCGCCCGGTGGCCAGACTGGGCTTTCATCCCACCGCGTCTCCTCGCATGCATGAAGTTCGCACGCATTTCTGACCGTGCAGGTTTGACCGCTTTTCTTCGATACATCCCTGTGGCGAGGAGCGCTGGTGCTTTGCTTGGGTCCCTTTTGGGATTCCATTTATGTCACTTCCTTTGATACCACAATGAAACATTTAACTTTTTTCAATTTTTGGATACATTTTTAAAATAGAAGAAAGTATACAAAAACTAATGTAACTGAATCCACAGTACACATGTCACAGTCTTTTGTCGAGTTTGCTTCAGATCTCTCTTTTAGAGATGATACGGATGTTCCTCAATCACATTTTCGTCTCCCCCGAAAGGAATCCCAGACCTCATGTTTCAGTGTGAGTGACGTCTCGCGGTGTTCAAGTGCGTTTCCCAATTTCTGATGAGATTGGTGGTTGTTTCGTGTGTCAGCGGCCGTCAAGGGCCTCTCCCCTGTGGATTGCCTCTTTATGTTGTTTTCCTGCCTTCGTTGGGTTTTGGTCTTGTTCTTACTGAATTGTAGGGATTCTTCATTCTTTATTCTGCTCTCTCTTCTGTCTGTCTGTGGCTTGTTTTTGGTGTTTTTTGTTTGTTTGTTTTTTTAAGCTTCCTTTATATGATATCTGTTGTCATATGGTTGTTTTTAGATGAACAGAGTCAAATTTATCAACTCTTTAGGAAAATAAATGTCCCGCGTCGTAGAGATGGCCTCCTGTATTTCCTTATTGAGCTTAAGGAAGTCTTGCTTTTGTAACTAGGTCTTTAATCCATCTAGACCTGATTTTTCTATATGATTGGAGGCAGAGATCTTTTTTTTTCCATATGGCTAGCCACATGTCCCCACAGCATTTATTAGCTGGTCCTTCCTTTCTCCACTGGCTTGTGATGCTGTCCTTCGTATCCAAGCATGCAAATATATATTTCAAACCTGACGCATAACTGAGTATGAGTCCAGCAGATTGAGGGCTGAGCGGCAGACAAAAGGCATTCCACACAAACCCTCTAGACCATTAAGAGAGAGCTGATTCTTTTGCATTGTGACCTATTATGGAATAGAAAAAACAATAATACGTATTCGAAAGGTACACCAGGAATGCATTGGTAAGCCAGGTTAGTGACCTCCTGCTGTCTGGGTGTGGGTTGCAGTGAGTACTGTCCCAGGCCTGGTGTGTCCTATCCCCGAGGGAAGCAAGACTGTTGGGAGAGTGAACTCTGGGAGATTTGCTGGTAATAATCCATAATCTCTCATTTTTTAACTTGGTCTTATTTTCTGCCTTAAATGATGAGTGTACATTTACCTCTTTGAATTTGTTATTACAAAAGCTAGTTTTAGTAGCACATGCAAAACTAGTGAGACCATGACCTGAGCTGAAAACAAGAGTTGATGCTTAATTGGCTGAGGCACCCAGGCGCCCCTCCTCTGCACATTTTTAATCAGATTATTTGGGTCTCCTGGTGTTGAGTTTTACCGGTTCTGCATATATTTTGAATATTAACCCCTTGTCAGCTATGTCATTTGCAAATACTTTCTTCATTCAGTAGCTTGCCTTTTTATCTTATTGGTGGTTTCCTTTGCTGCACACCTAGAGCAAAATTCTGAATTCATTACATCCCTTTTAAATCAAACAACAAAACCATTTTTTTTTTAAGGTTGAAGTTGTCGCTAGGATGTTCTTTGTAGCAATAGTGATCATTCTTTACACACTTCTACTGTTTTTCTTTTAGCTCCAGTAAACTTTAAAAGAGGTTTTCTGTTGGAAACCCAGTTTTACTTCCCAGGAGTAAAGTTTTTCTTATTAAAAATGTGAGGAAAACATAATGAAGAAAAGGTTCTAAAAGAGAAGAAATACTTTATTGCAGTTATCTGTACATCGTACTGTTTGAAGAAACCATCAAGGATTTCTAAGCTGTATGAATTTGTTGTATGCATAGGTTAAATCAATTTTTTTATGTTTTATTTAGTTTGGAGTGATCCATACTTTAGATAGAGTGATCTATCTAAATATGATAGTGATCCATACTTTAGATAGAGTCTGCTCATTGGACTCTAAGTTGGATTGCAGTGTCAGAAATAGTCAAATAACTAGAAATCCTAGGAAATAAAATGCAGATGGCAAATACTGGATTCTTTAAAAGGATCATAAGGGTAAAATGAAATGAATGCTAGAACGGAAGAGAGCGCATCACATCATTCTGGGGCCTCCAGTGTGAAGACTGTGGATCGAGGGGATGGAGAGCAAGGGGAGAAGGTCCTCAGAGAGTTCTTATTTGTGTTTAATAATGGCAAACCGTGATTGCTGGTGATAACAGATAAGTAATAGAAATGTAATGGACTGTTTTAATCCTCCGTACTCGTGATAACATAAGATAGCATTTTCTAATGCCTCTTCTCTCTCTCCCTCTGGCCCTCATCTCCAAAATACTGCTTCTGTTACATGGTTCTGCACTGTGTTTACCGTTGTTTTCTACTAAGTGAGCCGTGTAGCCTCTGTACTGTGCCATAGCTCCAGGTGGAGTTCTGGAAGAGAACTACGGACTGTATTTAAGAAGCCCCATGCACGTGGTGCCCCCGCGGTCCGGGTGCGCTCGGGTGCGGCTCGGCCACATCGGTGTCCTACCTGCTGCAGTCCTGCCACACAGCTTCCTTTCCTGCAGATGGCTTTCAGGGACACTTGTATGCTCACGTGCACCATGAGTCTCCTCAGGAGGGATAGTGGTATGGGGTAGTGGTAAGGATTAATACCGTTTTAGAAACACAAGCTCTTTTTTAAACGGGACCTTACTATGAAGACAGGTAACTTTTTTCCTAAGTCATTGTTTCACATTTGTCATTCAGCGTTGAACCTGGAAATAAGGAGCTTCCCCCAAAGACTAATTCACAGTGGATTCATTGACAAGTGGGAGAAAGATCTAATTCTGAATGTGTTTTGTGTTTTTCAGATCTCGGTCACGGTGGATTGGCAGATCACTATGAAAGTTCCCACTGGGGACAGCAGCCCACGTACAGAGGTGAAGCCAGCAGCAGCTGGGATAAAGTGATAATCGACAGGACTGACAAGGAGGCGTGGCCTTCCATCACAGGAGCAGAGACTGAATCTGCCTCAGAATGTACTACAGACACTGACTCTGCCTCCAACTGTGGCTCAGAGAACAGTAGCATGGCTACGGGGAGTGCCCAGGGCACCTTCACTGGACATACCAAGAAGACAAATGGCAATAATGGCACCAACGGTGCACTCGTCCAAAGCCCTTCTAATCAGAGTGCCCTTGGAGCAGGGGGCGCCAACGGGAATGGCAACGGAGCCCGAGTGTGGGGCGTAGCTGCAGGCTCCGGCTCCGGCCCAGCTCACTGCTCTCTCAGCGGTGGGGATGGGAAAATGGACAACATGATCGGAGATGGGAGAAGTCAGAATTGCTGGGGTGCTTCCAACTCCAACACAGGCATTAATCTTAACCTTAACCCTAATGCCAACCCAGCTGCCTGGCCTGTACTTGGACATGAAGGAACTGTGGCGACAGGCAACCCTTCCAGTATTTGCAGTCCGGTCAGTGCCATAGGTCAAAATACGGGCAACCAGAACGGGAACCCAACAGGCACTTTAGGTGCTTGGGGAAACTTGCTGCCGCAAGAGAGCACAGAACCACAAACGTCCACTTCTCAGAATGTGTCTTTCAGCGTACAACCTCAGAACCTTAACACTGATGGACCAAATAACACTAACCCCATGAACTCTTCACCAAACCCTGTCAATGCAATGCAGACAAACGGACTGCCAAACTGGGGCATGGCTGTCGGTGTGGGGGCCATCGTCCCGCCCCACCTGCACGGCCTTCCGGGTGCTAACGGACCATCAGTTTCTCAAGGCAGCGGGAGTGGTGGTGAAGGAATCAGCAGTTCGGTGTGGGGACTGTCCCCAGGTAACCCTGCCACAGGAAGTAGCAATTCTGGGTTCGGTCAGGGGAATGGAGACACTGTGAACTCAGCATTGAGCGCTAAACAAAATGGATCCAGCAGTGCTGTGCAGAAGGAAGGAAGCGGAGGAAGCGCCTGGGACTCCGGCCCTCCTGCCGGTCCTGGGCTCCTCGCCTGGGGACGGGGCAGTGGCAGCAACGGCGGCGTTAGTCATATCCATTCGGGGGCTTGGGGCCACCCCAGCCGGAGCACCTCTAACGGTGTGAATGGGGAATGGGGCAAGCCGCCAAACCAGCATTCCAACAGCGACGTCAACGGGAAAGGGTCAGCAGGGTGGGACAGTCCGAGTGTTAGCAGCCAGAATCCTGCCATGCAGCCTGGCGGTGAGCACATGAACTCTTGGGCCAAAGCTGCGTCTTCTGGAACGACAGCCAGTGAAGGAAGTAGCGACGGCTCTGGCAGTCACAATGAAGGAAGCTCTGGGAGGGAAGGAGCAGAAGGCCGAAGGCGAGATAAAGGGACGATAGACCAAGGGCACATCCAGTTGCCAAGGAACGATCTTGACCCAAGAGTTCTTTCTAATACTGGTTGGGGACAGACTCCAGTAAAGCAAAACACTGCCTGGGAATTTGAAGAGTCCCCTAGGTCTGAGAGAAAAAATGACAATGGGACAGAGGCCTGGGGCTGTGCCGCTACTCAGCCTTCAAACTCAGGGGGGAAGAGTGACGGGTCCATCGTGAACAGTACAAATACCTCTTCAGTGTCCGGGTGGGCCAGCGCGCCGCCGGCTGCTGGGCCAGCAGGCACAGGCTGGGGAGACGGCAGCAGCAAAGCGCCAAGTGGCCCGGGGGTTTGGGGGGACTCGATAAGCTCTACTGCTGTCAGTAATGCTGCTGCCACCGCCAAGGGTGGCCATGCTTGGAGTGGGACCGTAAATCAGGAGGACAAGTCGCCCACCTGGGGGGAGCCTCAGAAACCCAAATCTCAGAACTGGGGAGACGGACAAAAATCTAATCCGGCCTGGAGTGCAGGAGGGGGAGATTGGGCCGATTCGTCTTCTGTCCTCGGACACTTGGGGGATGGGAAGAAAAATGGCTCTGGCTGGGATGCTGACAGTAACCGGTCAGGGTCTGGCTGGAACGATGCTCCCAGGTCTGGGCCCAGTGGCTGGGGTAATGGCACAAATGCAAAGGTGAACCCAGGGACAAACTGGGGAGAGTCTTTAAAACCTGGCCCCCAGCAGAACTGGGCGGGCAAACCCCAAGACAACAATGTGAGTAACTGGGGAGGAGCCGCTTCCGTTAAACAGACCGGCACTGGGTGGATCGGGGGGCCAGTCCCTGTCAAACAGAAGGACAACAGCGAGGCCACGGGCTGGGAGGAACCTTCTCCACCATCCATTCGACGCAAAATGGAAATTGATGACGGTACCTCAGCTTGGGGTGACCCGAGCAACTACAACAACAAAACTGTAAACATGTGGGATAGAAACAACCCAGGCCTGCAGAGCAGTGCCACGGCCGCCGCCGCCGCAGCCACCGCCACCGCAAGCAGCAGCGCGGATGCGGCCGAGACGCCGCCGCCGCCGCACCCAGCCGGCGCCCAGCTCAGTCGGTCGCCGCTGCTCGGCCCAGGTACGGGGGCACTTAGGGAACTTTCGGGGTTAAAAACATTGTTTCCTCTCATTACATACATACACACGCTTCACTGGGGTTTTCATACAGCGAAAGCCATTAGTTTCCGTGCCCTTCACCTTGTGGTGCTGTGTTCAAATGTTACCCCAAGAGAGTAAAGACAGGAGGATTCTCTGATGGCTTTCTGCCCAGAAAGGAAGGGTTTTCGGTACTTCCAGTGTTGAGGAGGGTAGAGAAGAGACGGATCCTCTTCAGGGAAGATCGGCAACCGTTGTGTTAGCTGGTGTGTACTTAACAAAAGTCTTCGTTTCCTTCTGGGCTGAGCCAGTGGTCCTCATGCCTGGCTCGGTGAGAAGTGCTTGGGAGCTTAGGGGCTGGGGAGCCGATCGCCAGGACTTCTGGTGTCACTGGCCCGTGGGCCGGCGCGTGTGCGGGTGGTTTCAGAGCTCCATGGGCCTTCCTGATGTGTGGTTGGTGCTGAAATGGAACCGTTCGTGTAGTGAGAGTGGCATTACACGGTGTGAGTCGTGCTGTGAGTCCAGCTGGAAGAAAAATCCTAAAATTAGACTAAAACTTGGGTCTTGAGTTCCCGCTTTGTGCCAGGCACTCTGCTGGACGCTGTGGCGGAAAAGAGTCTTCCCAGACCAGACCAGAATCTTCCCGCGGGGCTCATGAATGGTGACAAAATACACACACACAGTGCGCCCCAGCTGGACTGTGCAGCAGCAGCTGACAGCAGCCCCACTTTCTACCTGGGAATCGACTCCTGACACGGCGGTCTCGCTGTGCTCTGGGCGAGAAGTGGGCTCACCGAATCACAGGGCGCCGGGTGCAGAAGGACCAGAAGGAGAATCCAGTCCAAGTGAGGGCATCACACTTAGGCCTTCCTCCCCCGTCTCCTTTTCCCCACACGGCTAGAGGCTGCTGCGTCAAGGCCCACCCCAGTGCCAGGGAGGCCGCCTCCTGCCCAGCGCCCTTCTTTCCCGGGCACTCCGGCTGTCGTGTCTTTTTAGACTGACCATCAGCCTCCTTCCGGTGTCTGTAGTTGCTCGTGTAGTGTTGTCCTCTGGGACCCTATGAAGCAAGGCTAAGCTGCTTGTCCCGTATTGCAGAATTTCGGACAGTGGCACGTAGTCATCGTGTCCCACTCTCCAGAAAATACTCCTGGCTCCTTGCTGCTGTTCCTCATTGTCCTGGTTTTATTTAAGTCCTTCTTGTTGTCCCCTGGAAGAGCCGTGGCTTGTGAGGGTCTTTGTGCCCAGAACTGACATCACTGGTTTACGAGTATGGTTTTAACAAGTGCAGAAGTAGTCGAGGCTGTAAGTTCCCTCTCTCCTAAAACTCCTACTCCTGGCGGTGAATTCTGAGTTTCCCTTAACCCTTCGGAGCCACATCTCACTATTTGTCCTAAACTCAGTCTAGAATCTGAAGTTTTTCTTTTCGTTAAGACAACTATGGAGCCCTTCCTTGCTCAGGACTATTTGTGTGCACTTGGTCACTTGGTGTCCCGAGTGTCCCAAGAACTTGGGCGCTGGCAAAGTTTTGCATTCCAGTCCCCCAGCCTGTTAAAATCTTTCTGTACCCTGATCTGTAATCAGCATATTAGCTATTCCTTCGGTTTTCCTACCATCCCTAAACTTTTATAAACATGCCGTAAAGATGGGACTAAGGATAGAGTCCTTTCTGCAGGGTCACTCACTCGGTCACCTTATGTATGGAACTGAGTTTGCATCCAAAATGTGACCTACAAGGGAGTCTGGCAAGCGACGTGTTTTAGCTATGGGCCTCGGTAATGCGGGAAGGCTCTTAGAAGGCCGTAGAACAGATGCTGAGTGCTCGTTGCCTCTGTCATGGGCTGAGATGTGGGTTAAAATCATTATTCTGACCATCAAACGTCATTTGTACAGGTATGAATAAAGAACGATTGGTGCACCCCCACCGCCAGAGCTCTGTCGGAAGCCCAGTTGAGGCTGGTCGCTTCCATTCCCCTGGCTGCTACCTCCCAGCCTCCTCAGTCCCAGGATTTCTGATCACCCAGCAGAGCCCCTTCGTCAGTAAGGTTTAGTAAGGAGCTACAAGGCTCTTGTACCCATCTACATTAATGCTTCTAGAACTGGTACCTTCGTCCTTTTATTAGGCATACACTCATTTGAAATAAATCATTGCACGCTACTGTGTGCCAGGAATAGGACACAGAGGCTCAGGATAGAATAATTTGGAGGACAGGAGCTCTGCCCTCTTTAAACCTCCATGTGGACAGAAAGGCAAGTACCTGGACAAAAAGAAGTCCAGAGGGAAATCAGTGGTTGGGGTAAGTGTTAGGGTGACAGGAAGGCCTTGCAGAGAGAAGCTGGAAATTGGGCAAAGCCTTTTAGGCCTTTGAAAGAGCTGGATTGTATTCAGAGGAGAGAGGCTGGTGAGTTTTCGTGATTTGGTTCACGAAATTTGTTTTTTAAGATTGATTTGTTTGAGAGAGAGAGAGCGTGCACGAGCAGTGGGGAGAGGGGCAAGAGGAGAGGGAAAGACTGTCTAAGCAGACTCTGCTCGGGCCCTGACGCAGGGCTGGATCCCATGACCCTGAGATCACGACCTGAGCTGAAACCAAGAGTCGGACACCTAACCGCCTGAGCTACCCAGGCGCCCCCAGTGAGGGGTTTTAAACAAATCGGTTGCTCAGACTGACTTGTAGAATCATTCCAACCATAAAATTAAGAATGGGTCAGTGGGAAGCAAAGCTGGAGAAGTGTTGCTCAGCCATGCTCAGCCAGTGTCTTGATGGTGGTGGTGGCCCTGGACTGGGACAGTGGCAGGCCCTGGAGACAGAGATAGGCAGGGGAGACGGAGCTGCTACCGAGGGAGCAGAAAGGCTTGGAAAGGGTGTGGAAGCAAAGAAGGAGGGTGAGCAGAGACGGTTCAGAGCTGGGGAGAGTGGGCCCTTGAGCAGGTCACTCACTGACTCCCGCAGGAGCACAGCAGGGGGCACCTGTCCCTTGGCGGTAGAACAGAGGTGGCGATAGAGGCCTGCCCCAGCCAGAGCTTGGGCTGGAGGTGCAGCTGTGGGAGAGCGGTGGGGAGTAGAGGCAAAATCAGGAGTAGAGACTTCATTTAAGACAATAGAGTGCGGAGCCTGTTTAAAGACTGCTGGAGGGGCACGTGGGGGCCTCAGTCAGTTGAGCATCTGACTCTTGGTTTCAGCTCAGGCCATAACCTCAGGGTCACGAGATCGAGCCCCACATTGGGCTCCCTGCTCAGTATGAGGGATTCTTTCTGCCCTCCCCCCACTTCCATCCATGGGTGCTGCTTCTCTCTCTCTCCCTCTCTCTCAAAATAAAATCTTTTTTAAAAAATGCTAGAAAGGAGCCAGTAGAGAGGGAGAATTACACGGAGGGGGGGAATCCCTACTTCTAGCCGAGAGGAGTGCTTCCCCCAATTTGTACAGGAGGCCAGGGTGTCTGTGGCCAGAGAGTGACAGGGTGTCTGTGGCCCAGGGTGCTGGGCTTCTTTTTCTCCGAGTGTCAAGGATACCGGTCTTGAGTACAGAGGGGGAGGGCAGGAGCAGCAGTGCAAGCAGAGGTGAAGTTCGCATTAGCCACGTACGAAATGGAGCAGAGGGCTTACCAGGGGTCCCCCGAAGGGCTGCTGGAGACTGTTCGGGATCCAGACGTCCCAATTGCACAGGAGATGAACATTCATTTATCCAGCATGTGGTCAGTAGGACCCACTATGTGCCAGGCAGCTCTCTGGTTTGGAGGACAGCAGGGAACAGAGGAGGCAGAACCCCTGTTCCGGTGGGGGTGCAATCCAGCAAGGGGGGCCCGAGCTTCATGGGTTATGAGGCATGTAGCGGAGTGGCGGTGAGGGTGCTGCAGGGAGGGGAGCCGGGCGGGGGCCTCCAGCACAGAGGTGCTCGTGCTGTTTGGTCTTCCCTGCGCGCCCTGAGCAGCCAGAGCGAAAGGAGGGCTGTCCCCACTCCTGAGTTCAGTTCGAATACCACGGCCCTGCGGGGCCTCCCCTGGTCTGCCCGCTGGACGTGACCGCTTCATCCTCCTTCGATGCCCGCAGTTAGTTCACTTTTACCTCTCCGAGCCACCATGTTGGGAATCCTTTATGGAGCGCAAGACTGTTGTAGCCCGTCCGTACACTTCTCCGTCCCTAAAGCAAAGGTCGGAAACCTGGTGGTTCGTGGACTGCACCACATCCCACGAATGGGCCTTATTGGCCCATTTTGTTCATGTGGATCAGCATTTTTAATGAAAATGTTTTCTAAAAATTCCAGATTCCTGGCTTCTTTTGGAAACCAGGAAGGCCTGACTCGTTGGATTTGGACGGCAGTGGTCAGCTGGAGTGGCTGACTTTAAACGAGGCCTGTGCTTTCTAGTTTGCCACACTGCCCACCGCCTCCCACAGCGGCTCACCCTGAGGCTCAAGCAGAGCCACGGGTCATCGGGCTTGGGTTCCTGTTCTTTTCACGTGGGCCTGGGTGCGCTACCTGGCTGGCTCCCCAGGGACTGGAATTTGCGACTCCTGTTTTTCTTGCTAAGACATGACTAACGCTTCTAAGCACTTGAACGTTTTATAGAGTGCTTGAGGGAATGAGGGGAAGCGAGAAGGAAGAAAGGGAATTGATGCCAAAAATGGGATACGGGCACTGAGACGTGGTAACGTAGAACTCCGTGGTTTGATTAGCATTGCAGTAAAGGTATACACACAGCACTGAGGAGAATCGATGGTTACCAGTAGCCTTCATGCCCCTCCTACCCAAGACTGTCTTCTGGAAATCCTCACGCCCAGGGCAGTTCATCCCAGGTCACAGTCTGAGCCCGTGGTGCTGCGCACAGTCTTCTGGAAAAGTTCCAGCCGAAACGTGCGCTTGTGCACTGCAGTCCTGGTGACGAATGTGGCCTGACAGTGCTTGGTGACCACACGCGTGTATCTTCACACGTCCTCTCGTGTCATCGTTACCCCCCTCGGCCTCCGCCTACAGAGGTCAAGTGGCTCACGGAGGGTGCACACATGGTGAGGTCCCAGATGTGTGACACACACCTTGCCTGCTGCCGTCCTGCCGTCGTGCAGCTGTAACACCCCGCAGAGACGGGAGCCGCGTTGCCGTAGTGATTTTTTTCCCTCTCTGATATGCTGCTCTTAGAATCCACTCTTCCTGGTTTTTAGTGGACAAAGAACATGAGCTTTACTCTGGACAAAGGCATTCTTGTTCAGTTGGATGGGCCCAAGTCATTCCCTTTTTATATGAAAAAATTTACAGATGATTTTTTTTTAACAAACTGCACATCTTTTTTTTTTTTTAAGATTTTTATTTATTCATTTGACAGACAGAGATCACAAGTAGGCAGGGAGGCAGGCAGAGAGAGAGGGAGAAGCAGACTCCCCGCTGAGCAGAGAGCCCGATGCGGGGCTCGATCCCAGGACCCTGAGATCATGACCTGAGCCGAAGGCAGAGGCTTTAACCCACTGAGCCACCCAGGCGCCCCAAACAAACTGCACGTCTTATCACCGAGTGGGAAGAAGGGAAATGTGGTCCATCCGACCATGGCATCTGTTTGTCTTCCTTGCCACCGCTCCAGCCCTCGGGCCTTATGCATGCAGTAGTGTGTAAGCTGCTGGGACCTTGGTTTTACTACCTAACAGAGACAAAAAGTGAGACAGATGTTTTCCATGGAGCTGGCCCGTGTGCAGAGTCTGCCGAGTTGAGTGTATGGCACCGTGACGATGGGGTTACCACCCCATGGCTCCACCGGGGCCCCGAGCAGCCACGCTGAGCTGTGCTTCCTGCCTCACATCACCTGCAGTGTTCACGTCCCAGGTCTGGAGCAGGCACCCTGTGCAGTGAGGACAGAGCTCCTCGCCCTCAGGGGTCACGGGTGATAGAAGCCTGGCGCTTTGCAGCCTGGCAGACCGAGCCATTCTTTTGAGCTGATAGAAGGAGCGGTTACGCCATCACGCCAGCTCCCTCCTAGCAATGGTGGCACGTTCGTTCCTTTTGGTCCTCTCCATCAGCAGTGCAAATGTCAGCTCGTGGTCCTCCTTGTGGGCATGGGGACATCTGGGCAGCCGGGATCACTGATGGCAGCAGCAGTCACAGCACCCGCCAGGCTGTTGGTTAGCTCATTGTGGCTTGAAGACTTGCGCTGACTGGTTTCCATCAGTCCGCTGGGTTTCTGCACTCCCAGCAGAGCCACGCACCCAACTCGTTGATGACATTCCTGCTCTTCGTGAATTTGTTCCGTCCCGGGAATTCTGTGATTGTGCTGTTGGCCTGGCTAGTGTCAACCAAGTTTGCACCTTTGTCAGAGTTCAGGTGTTCAGTTGTTGCTCATCACCACTGGTCTGCGGGGCACCTGGGAGGTTCAGCCGGTGAAGCATCCGACTCTTGTTCGCAGCAAGGGTCTTGATCTCAGGGTCGTGAGTTCAGGCCCCGCTTTGGGCTCCATGCTGGGCGTGGAAGCTACTTCAAACAGACAAAAAACAGAACTCTCAGTATTGATCTCTGTCTTACAAAATATGTTTCCTCACTTAATGTTTGCATGTGTGTCTGGTTTTAGAGAAGTGAATGCAATAGAACAGTCATTTTGTCCCATTCTTGTTACACTGGTATCGGTTCATTTTCTGGTAAGCCTGAGGAAAACTGGTAGTAATTTAGGAAATGCCGTGTAGTTTCATAAGCTGGAGTATTTGGATCTTCTTCAGACCAGGAGAAGCAGATGGAACACAGTAATCTGGAGAGATGTTCCCGTGCCTGGCTTTCGGTCAGAGACGGTGAGCTGCCTGAGAGGGACTCGTGAGGCTGTTCTTAACATGGCCTGTTGGGTTGGGTACGACGGGACCACACGGTACCTGCTCCTTGACGTTGCCCCGGGGACCGTGGGAATGTGGGCCGGACGCGCAGGACCCGCTGACTTGTGCCCTGATGTGCAAGGAGCCGGCAAGCCTTGGAGAACCAGTGTGTGACTGTGACGGGTACTGGAGGTGTGGCCTGAAGTGAGCATCGCATTTACTTCTGTTTCTAAGGGGATGCAAGTGGATCCTAAAAATACTAGCCAGCCTGCTGAGCACACTTAGAAATAAATATCCTGACACTTAAAAATCAGTTTGCAGACACAGGAGAACACTAAACATGAAATAATACAACTTCTGATGAGAAACAGAGCCTCCCTGTAGGCTCTGAACCTAACAGCGAGATTGAGAGAGAAGCACACGGTGACCTCTGCCGGGCTCCGCTGGGACCGTGAGATGGATACTTGGAACGCGGCCGAGGGGTCGGAGAGTGGAGATCACTACCCGTACGGTTAGTTCGGAGTCATGCAGGAGCCCATTATAGACGAGATCTGAGCTCGACCGGCAGCATAGTGCAGTCGTAAAAGTAAAATCCTGCCTGGGGTCGCGTCTTCCAGCGATGACCGGGAGGGAGAGCGTCGCCGCAGCAGGCTGCTCCGGTAGCCGGGACTGCGCTGTGGGCATTGCCCTTACCCCGGACTGTCGTCTAACCCATTTTACTGCGTCTTCTCCCCGGCTTCTCAGGCAGGTCCCACCTCCACCAGGCATGGCAGCGGGGCCGAGCGGCTCACCGTGGTTGCCCCGTGCAGGTTAGCGGAGACGACAGCCAGAGCCAGACTCTCTCTGCATTCGGGTACTTAGTCCACGAATGCTGTGTTTGCTTCATCACTTAGTTTTCTGGCACAGGTGTTACAACCAAAGGCAGAGACTGTGTGAGTTAATGACGGAAGAGGCGTATCACCCATCTGATAACTAAAAACTTGGAAGAAATTGGATTTAAGAATCCTCTACGTGATAAAACACGTCTGTTGTTTCTCCAAGTATCCTTAAGAGCAGATAGAGAACACCGTCCTTCCTGCAAGACATGGTGTCCCAGCAGCCTCCTGCTCCCGCATCATTCTTTGGTATAAAAACGATACGAGAAAATGGAGTCCCCTGCAGACAGTGAATCAGCAAGATGCTGCCAGGAGCCCAGCTGTTCTCACACCACGGCTTCGGAAATAGATCTCCCAGGCCTCCCAGCCAGAGCAGCACACGGCCGTGCCCGAGAGGGGTCCTCTGAGCAGCCTGCTCTTTGTGGATGCGGGACTGGGGGCAGGAGTGGGGGTCTGGTTAGAGCGTTTTTACTTTCCTGTGTGTTGGGGGACTTGGTGGCTGGAGCAGGAGTGGAAAGAGAACCAGGGCACCGTCCGTGTCCTGCTGGAGAGCCGGAAGGAGACGGTTGTCTGCACATGTCCTGCGGATACACACGGAGGATTTTGCTGTAGGCAAAACCTTCAGTTAAAATGGAATAAATAAGACCATTAAAAAGGTTTGGCTTTTTAAAAAGGTTTGGCTTTTTAAAAAGTTTGGCTCCCCCATATATCAATAAAAAAGAGTACATTTAAAATCTGTATTAGTGCACTCAAATAAAAACTAAAAAAAATTCTCTTTCTAATACGGACCCTCTGATGAGCCCGTAAGACAGGCAGAAGCATCTCTTCTGAGCAGTCGCTGTCGCTGTGTGGCTCGAGGCCACAGGGCCCGCTTTTGAAAAAGGACCTCGTCTGTGACCCTCCTGTAGCATCCCCAGAGTTTGGGAGAGTAGCTTCTAATCAGTGCTCATGAAATGAGGCATTCTGAGAAGTAGGATGCTTGGCTATCTGAGAAGAAGGCCTCTGGAGGAAGCGTCACCAGATAAATGCCTCTCGGTTTCGAATATGTTTTCGAATATTTCGAATATGAAAACGTAGTTACTGCTGCAGCTCCGGTTCTGCTCTGTCCCTCCGGAAGCCGGTGCGCAGCCCAGCATGGTAATAGGTGCGCCTTAGGTGTAAAGGCCACTGGTGTGGACAGAAGCCCATCCCATTACTGTTAAGTCAGTGTGTAGAGTGCCAGGCACACAGCAGGCACTCAGATCTTGTCAGTGCCGTGTCGGGCTTTTCTCTTCGCACACCCAGTTACGATTGGCCGCTGTCTGACCACACCTTCCTTCCCAGCGAGGACTGCCTGTCACGCTTCGGCTGACACACTGGCTGGATACGGTGCAGGTAGCGTCCATGGGACAAACTAGAGCTGACTTCTTACCTCACGAGAGAAGGAACTCCATCCACGGACTTGGCCGTCTGGAGTGTCTAGGCTGGGCATCGTTGGTCAGGTGGAACCTCTTGCCGTCAGGTGTGTTTCCCGGCGCTAGAACCGCTTTGTGTCCGTTTTTGTGCTGATCTTCGGGGTGCCTACCACACAGGTACTTTGTGTTCTCCGTTCTGATAGATAAAGTGTGTTTAGAATTGAATGAAAAGTACATATTCCAGTGACATTTCATTGTTACTGTTATTTTAGTCCTAACACTGTGTTTGTTCAGTTGGAGAAGGGAGGCAAGCATTCCTGGACCCCGGGCCACAGAAACACGTGGTCAAAAGCAATAGCGTTTGAAGGGCCAGTTAAAAAATGTTAATATCACTTTTAAATGCAAGATAGAATTTTTTTCTGCCCCGTGAAGCCTATCTCCAAAAGAACCTCTTTGAAATGAACAAAAAGCTTACGAAAATTCATACCAGCAATAAACATTAAATGATGGTGATTATTTTGATCGTATGTACTTACAATTATTTTCTATCTACTGGAAGTATTTGCTTTGAATCAAAATTAGCTGTTATGCCTCAAGGTTATAGCATCTCTTCTAGGGCCTTTCAAGTATCCCGCGGTGCACGCGTTCTGATGTGTGTGTATGTTCGGCTTTATCGGTAAATTATATTCTTGCCAGAGATCCACTTAAAATGGAAATGTTGTCGGGGAGATAGTCTTTGAGACACTAGTCCACTGTCTTCCTGGTGTTGGCATCACTGAAATTCCTTTCTTGTTTCACCACTAAATAACAAAGCAAAACAAAACCCAAAAAACCAAGGAAATAATGTTCTCTTCATTTGGGGGTAAGCAGTTATTCGTCCATTTCTAAAATTTTGAAACATGCAGCTTGCAGATCATTTGCCTTGTGTATAGACATACCCTAGACATTTCCATTGCTTTAACAGGAATTGAAAACTCTTATATTATACATTACATTTAGATGTTATATATAAATTGTAATTATATATGAATTACAAAATTTGATTAACTATAATTACCATGGTCTTAATATGTATTCTTAGTTTTGACTTACTTAAATCATTTGTCATATTGCCTTTCAAAAAGATGGAAAGATAAGGATGACAAATTTTAAATGAGTGTGTTATTTAATTACCCACAATAAATCAGTATTTTTATAGCTGATTGATCTTTAGCAACACCTAAATTATTTTATCTTCCTAAAACATCCATAATTTTTGTCAGCTCTGTTAATTTCCCTGATTTAATTTTGTCCCTTAAATTTATAAAATGATTTTTCCCGATATACATTATTGTTTTCTGTGTAATTATAGGGAATATTATAGTTAGCAGTTGCTGACAATAATTGATTAGGGCTAATTTTCCTGTTATTGGCAATGATTTACATAACATATTGTTCAGCATGGAGCTTATAATTTAAAATGATTCATAGATCGCATGGTCTTTTGCCATTAATATTACTGCATTTTGTTAGAATAAAGAGCATCAGGGGAGCTGATTCCATATTATTTTTAGTCAGAAAAGTAACAAATTTCATAACTGATGGTAATACACATATTGCAACCAAATTATTTAAAATTTACGGTTAACTGTTTATGCTCTCTATTCTTTAGTTAGTTTTTAAAATGTTTGCGTTTCCATCTCTGAGAAACTGTATCGGTATGAAAATTACAACTGATGTGAGCTGTCAATATAGTTATCAGTAGGTTCAAGCAAGCTTACAGGCAGAAGCAAAGTGAAGTATGGATTGATTTGGGAAAATGAAGTTTATGTATGTAATGTAAAATATTTCTCTTGCTAAAGTGTAAAGATACTGGCCAGATGCTTCTCGTTGCCTGGCTCCCTGACCTCCCCGTGCATGTCAAGAGCAATGCCATGACCTTCCAGACTCCACTGCACACCCTCGTCAGGTGCCAGCCCTGGGGTCAGGATGTTCTGGCCACAGCACTGGGCAGACGAGGGAAGGAAGTGTTCCCAGGACCCTTGCAGTCCGCCTGCCCAATCCTCTAGGCTCTCCCTGTCCTTTAAGACCGATGCCTCCCTCTGCTCCTTCTCAGCTCACCAGGTGCTGCCTGAGAACCGTCTGGATTTCCTGTCACTGCTTTTCTGTACATGTTTCATCTGCTGTCTTCTCGTGTCTTTGCCCAGATATGTGTCTTTGATGGTCGATCAAAGATAAGCCAGAATGATTTTCAGTATATATTTGTAACTTGTAAGTTTTTCTTATAAGAGAATAATGTAACATAAAATTTCTTCTAGATTACATGTAATACTAGAAGTGTAAGAGCTACTTCTTAAATACGAGTTTTAAACTCTTCTTTTAAACCCTGTTATGTTGCAGATACTATGAATTCAGTCGTCTTCAATGTTTAAGGGGCTCTCGATTTTGAGTGGGTACCAGTCAGGAGTGAAAACACTGGAAATTTATAAGCTAAACAAATCTAATCAGATGTGATACTGCCTCCTTCCTACTTTCCCCCGAAGCCATCCTAAAGACAGATCATCTCAAAATTATTTTGAACTTGAAACGACCATTTCCATTTCTCATCTGTTTCATTCTTACTGTGTTCTCTCGGTCGGTGCCCATTTCAGTCTCAGCGGGCTGGGGAGAGATGCCTAACGTCCACTCAAAGGCTGAGAGCTCCTGGGGAGAGCCGTCCTCTCCCTCCGCCCTGGTTGACAACGGCACTGCAGCGTGGGGCAAGCCGCCCAGCAGCGGCAGCGGATGGGGGGACCCGCCTGCGGAGCCGCCAGTGACGTTTGGGAGAGCCAGTGCCCCCGCCGCCGCCCCAGCCCTGTGCAAACCAGGTAAGTCCGATTCAGGGCTTGACAAGTGGGTCAGGGTATTTTCTTGAGAGGTATACTTCCTGTCGAATTTTAAGAATTCAAAGTTTAGGACAATTTCCTCATTTTATTTGTACTTTAAGACTAACATATTTGCTGTGTCTGGTATATGGACACAGAGGAGCTCCTAACGGAAGCCCATGCTCTGCTTTAAAAAAAAAAAAATTGGCTACCAAAATCCAAACCACACCATGTGTGTGCCGGCTACCCAGAGTAGCACCCACGCCGCAACGGCGTCCTCTTGCCTGCCCTCTGCTCGCTGCTTCCCTGAGCGGCTGGATGAAAGAAGGATGTCGAGGGCGGCTGGATGAAAGACAGGCCAGTGTCCCTGTCCCTTCCTGAGACCTCCAGTCCTTCCCAGCGGTTGGCCCTTGCTGCCTCGCTTGTGTCTTGTGAGCACAGTTCTGCTCTCGGTGCTCCAGGCTGACGCTTTTTCTCCTCTTGTCTCGTCTTCTCTCGTCTCCTCTCGTCTCTTCTCTCTCTCTCTTTCTCTCTCTCTTGAAGAAAAGGAAGCAAACAGGTTGCATTGTCCTCCCATTCTCTGGAAACGTAAGAAGTACACCTGCGAAACGTCCTTTCTCACAGATGTCCGCATTGCGTTCACCGAGTGGAACTCTGTGACACGTGAATTTGACAGTGCGATGCGTAGGACATTAGCGTGAACCTACGATTGCGATTTAATAATGAGATCGGTTGTTAACATGGCTGTAAAAGCTTCATATTCTCTTTGGACAGCCTTAAATGCCTTAGATCTTAAAATGCAACTGTTCGTTTTATATTTTTGCTGTTGCATTTTGCATTAGTTTTGTGTCTGTTACTTTGCTAACACTGGATTGTGTGTTCTGTATATCTACCATTCTGCTGGATGGTTTATTCCATTCATACAAATCTAAATGATAAGGAGGTGCTTACCATTTGTTGTTGCAAATCTAAAGGATAAGGAGCTGCTCAGGTTGACATGCCATCTGGAGGGGGAGTATATTTGTTTTCATAATTTGAACTTGGAGGCACTAGGCTTGTGTGCCTTGAAGAAGCATCGTGTCTTCACGGTCTTACGAGGTCCCGCTGACCGGCCTAGCACTTAGTCTTAGCCCTCTTCACCTTCTCCCAGGAAGTGCAAATCTGGGGTAACTTTCGTACCCAAAATCACTTTGTATCTTCAAAAAGTAGAAAAAACAATATCCTGAAATCAAAACTCAGTAGCCAGGTTGTGGCCCCATCTGCCCAAGACCTCAGCTGTCTCCATCCTGCTGTTCTCAGAGTGTCTCCTGGGAGCTTGACAGAAGCAGACTGTCGGGCCCAGCCGCAGATCTGTGCGTTTCTCGTGATCCCCAGGTGACTCGCGGCCGGTCATATCGGAGGAGCGCGAGTCCGCATACTGCTGCAGGTGTGGGCCACGTGGTAATCAAAAACCACGTGGGGGACGGTGATATTTTTCAGGACTCGGCATTTTACTGGCCATTTCATACCATGCAGACACTGTAGCCTCCTCCTGTGACCCCCAGGATTTATTATTAAAAAGTCCATGCTTCCGAATCACCTCCAGCGGGTTAAGGGATTTTGTAACAGCCCAGATGACAAATAGTTGGAGTTTGAAGAAAAAAATAGACACGTGTTTGCGTATCTATTCTATAAGGCGTTCGAGAAATTCAGTTCTTAGGTCCTGGGGAAACGAAGTAGTAAAAAGGTAGATTACATTACACCCCTTTTGTCCCACCTCCCCCTAAATGTTCTCTTACAGCATTTACTTTAGGAAAGGTGAGTTTGGTGAGTTCATGTTTGCTCTCTTTCTAGCTTCAAAATCTATGCAAGAAGGCTGGGGCAGTGGTGGGGACGACATGAACCTTGGCACCAGTCAGTGGGAAGATGAAGAAGGGGGCATGTGGAATAATGCTGCTTCCCAAGAAAGCACCTCCTCCTGCAGTTCCTGGGGGAACGCCCCCAAAAAAGGACTCCCAAAGGTGTGTGCAACACTAAAGAAAAGAGACTCTAAAAATCAGTGGTGCTTAAAAACACGTTCGGGGTAGTGGTGCTATTCTAGTTAACGATGACGGGTAGACCAGGAGTTCTCGAAGTGCTCTGGGTCCTTCTGGAAGACCCCAAGATTTTGTCAGGGGTCTTGCCTGAGCGAAGGCTGGCATTTTCCAGAGACTGCCTGGCATTGCCGTCGTAGCATACCAAAGGCAGAGACAGATGTGAGAATCCAGCTGCTTCTAAGAAGCCAGACAGTAAAGAGATTTGCAAACATGTACAACAGTGTCACTCTTCTCACAGAAAGTTTTTCTTTTAGAAAACGTAGTTTTCCATTTAATAAAGTATGTTATTGGTGTTAACATAGAATGGGTTTGTTATTGTAATTTTTAAACAAATTAGTAAGTATTTTTAAATTTCTCAGTTTTAATTTCTAATAACAGTAAATATTGATAAAAACAACCCATATAACCAGAATTTCTTTAGAATCCTCAAATCTTTAAGAGAGGGTAATGAGGTTGGTCCTCAGACCGTTAAGTCTGAAACTCCTGAGGTAGACCATTAAGTTGTCTTGTAGCCAACAGGCGGCTGCCTGGAAAAAATTAAGTGAGATCCACAACTCTTATATGCACCAAGATAAAATCCAAGTAGATCACAAATTTAAGTATGATAAATAAAAAATATAAAAATGGGGATGGATTTTAAAAACCGTCTTGGGAGTGGGAATGACCTTTCTAGCTAGGACTAAAATCTAAAATCATCAAATGGAAGACTTAAAAACTTCAGTAGATACACATGAAAACTGTGCACGACAGAAAATATCAAGAAGTCAAAAGACAAATAACAAGCTGGAAAAAAATATTAGCGTCCTAACATGGAGAGGGCTGATCTCCTGAATATATAAAGAAAGGTCCTAGAAACTGATTTTTAAAAAAATCAATTAGTAACCCACTAGAAAAAGGTGCAAAGAATATAAACAGACGGTCCCTGGAGAGGGAATGCAGACAGCTCGTACACAGACGAAGGGTGTTCATTCAGCCTGACTTCCGGGAAGGGAGTTCAGTTTAAAACAACAGTGCGAGGGGCGCCTGCGGGGCTCGGTCGGTTCAGTGTCCGACTCTTGATTGCAGTTCGGGTCCCGATCCCAGGGTCATGGGAACCAGCCCCATGTCAGGCTCTGCGCTCGGTGTGGAATCCGCTTGTCCCTCTCCCTCTGCTCTTCTCCCCTCCCCCCACACCGCCTCTCAAAGAAATAAATAAGATCTTTTTAAAAAATAAAGCAACACTGAAGATGCCAGCTTTCGTCTCTCAGACCAGCGGAAATCCGCACGTCTCATACACAGGCCGTGCTGACAGAGCTGTGAGAAAACCAGCACCGCCGTCCGCTGCTGGTCAGGATGGGAATCAGCGTAAGCCGCACGGAGGGCAGCTTGGCGCCCTCTGTTTGCAGATCCGTCGGGCGCGTGGGTGTGGCGCTTCCACTGGTCTTGGGTGCAGCAGATGGCGTTTGTACACAACTCTCTGTTGCAGCGTGTTTGCAGTCAAATAATATGATTTAAATGTGCACCAGTGGGGTGACTAGTTAGATGACAGCACGTCCACGCTGGGGAGAGCCAAACAGATTTTTGAACAGAAATTCTGTATATATTCTTACGGAAAGATCCCCAAAGTATATTGTTAAATGAAAAGGCAAGGTCCAGAAAAATGTGTGCAGTACACACCTCCTTTGGTGGTAGGGAAGAGGAGTGTGCGTGTGTGCACGTGTGCGAAGGGGGATTTCCTCTTGGCGAGAGCAGGAACTAAGCGGATGGAGGCGGGGGTAGGAAGAAGATGCTTTGGTGTGTGCCCTTTTCCTACTTCCAGATCCTGTGAAGGTTTTGTCTGTTCAAAAAAACTAACTTAACAAAGCGTTCAGTTAGCAGTAAGCAGAACCCAGAAACTAAAATCAGAGCTCTCTTCATTACGAATAGAAATTATTACAGACATCAAAAAGGAGTCTTTAACAATCGGACTGACAAATACTCCAATTAATGATGGGACCAGAAATACCAAATTGGTAAATTAAAATATTGTGTCATCTTGGCAGCTCTGGCCCTGGCAGTGTAGCCGTGACTCCCATAGCTTCCGGGTAAGTGGCTTCCTCCAGGAAAGTGCCTGCTCACTTCACATCACCCCATACACTCCATCCGCTAGTTAACGGCAGGCTCAGCTCTGTGAAGAATGATTTTAGAGGAGGATGTTTTTCCTGCTATATTAACGCGTGGTTGGAATCTTCGTGGTTGTGAGACTGGGAGGGAAATTGCTGGAAAATGGTTCACATCCCCACTTGGGCCTCCTGCACTGCCCTGCTCTCCCCTCCTCCACCCTGCGCTTGCTCTCTCCTTTTCTCCCCATCTTGCCCCGCCCCGATGTTTGCCCATTTACTTTCTTCCCTACCCTACAGGCTGCAGGCAGTGAGAATAGAAATTATTACAGACATCAAAAAGGAGTCTTTAAAATTAACTTTAAAGTTAATTTTTAAAGTTAATTTTTAAAGTCTTTAAAATTAAAAGGAGTCAGTAAAATTAACGGGCTTGTTGTGCCTTTCATCGTGTTGCCTTTTCGTTCTGATGGAACAAACGCCCTGCATTTTGTCATCTCTCACAGTAAAGCTAATAGAAGGGCAGAAGACATAAAATTTTCTATAAACTTCACATAATATTAGCATAGGGCTGTGTTCAGAGGAGCCCTTAAGATTATTTGATAATGGAAGTGGCACTTATTTGTGATAAACTAAATTCTCGGGGGAAGAAAAATAATTCTCTTGCTTTTTTTTTTTTTTTTTCAAGATTATATTTCAGAGAGAGAGAGCAAGAGAATGTGCAGTCATGAGTAGGGGAGGTCAGAGGGAGAAGCAGGCTCCCCACGGAGCAGGGAGGCTGTGTGGGGCTCAATCCCCTGGGATCATGACCTGAGCTGAAGGCAGATGCTTAACCCACTGAGCCACCCAGAAACGCCAATTCTCTTGGTTTTTTAAGGTCTATAAATTAGGGATGCCTGGGTGGCTCATTCCGTTAGCGTCTGCCTTCAGCGTGGGTCATGATCTCAGGGTCCTGAGACTGAGTCCCATGTCGGGCTCCCTGCTCGGTGGGAAGCCTGCTTCTCCTTCAGCCTTCCAGTCCCCCTGCTTATGTGAGCACACACTCTCTCTCTCTCTCCGACAAATAAATAAAATCTTTAAAAAATAAGGTCCATAAATTACACACACATGCCAACTTGCAAATGCACCTGAAGCATTCCATAGTACTAGCCATGAAACAGAGTCAGGGACTTTCTGGTACACAGCATTAGTCAACATGAAGATTTTCTAACTTTTAAATCACTGGGAATTTTAGGCATCGCCCATTTCTAGAAATGCATTAAAATGTGACCCATACTTCTTTCTAGGGCATGAAAACGTCTGGCAAGCAGGATGAGGCCTGGATCATGAGCCGGCTGATGAAACAACTCACAGACATGGGCTTCCCGGTGACTGGTGTCTTATTTTACTGCTCCCCTCCATGTGTGCTGCCATGAGTGGCCCTGATTGTGTCCTGCCCACGTTTGTCGTGCGTAACGAAGATTTTTGAGGGAGGAGAATGTTCAGACAACTTAACTCGTAAATTCCTCTTTCACACGAGCCCTTCTGGTTAGGGATCATTGCTTTCAACCACAGCAAGGGTCCACACCGTTTCTGTCAAGTAAGGTGTGAGAGCCTCTTCTGGAAGAAAACAGGCTGGGTCATGGTTCTTTTCATTGGCTTAGCCAGTGACATTCTTTCTTTTAATTTATAACTAAATGTGAATTTTCGTTAGTTCATGCAGCAACTTGACAGATGACAAGAGAACACTTGGTATAAAGCTCTGTGTCCAGAAAAAGACTCCTCACCCAGCCTGTTGAGTTCCTGAGTCTCAGGGCCCGGGTCGGGAGAGTTCATGTCGCAGGATGGCCCTCTGAAAGTGTGTCGCGATGTGCTCAGTTCCTGAGATCAAATACCAGGGGTCAGATAGTGTGGATGTCACCTGCGTTTGTTAGTCTTGCCTTCGGAAGTCTTCTCTCCAGATCACTGCTCAAACGACTATTTATCTTTTGATTACTGTGGATGTCCCTAAAGAAGGAGTCCAGAGTGGCCCAGTCTAGAAACCATACACTTCATAGCATGCCCAGGTCCTCTGACATGGGGCAGGGCACAGGCCCAGGAGTGGCCCAGCCTCTTCCTGTGTGAGACACTGGAGGCCTGCCCAGGAGTCCCCATTTCTGCTATGGTGCTTGCACACACTGACACACATCTGTCCCATCACAGGGGGGTATCCAAATGAATCTACTCGTTTTGTTTTGATCTGTCTTTACATTTCTTGGTGAAGAGTAGTTGACAGCAAAGCCCAGAGTCCGTGAAGGAGAGAACGAAGCTCTGTGCTCCAGCTCCTACAGTAGCTTTTCCGAAACTGTCCTGGTGGAGATGTCACCCTTGCTGAATGGTTGCTGCTTACATAGAGTCGATGATAAGATTCCACGGTTACTGTATTTAAGGTGTTAAATGCAAATTCTTTAAAAGTCAGTTCAGTACATAGTCGTCTTCTAAGTGCCTTTTACTTCGAAGACCTCTGTCTCTAGCCTCAACAGTAAGAGAAGTATTTCCAGTTCCAAAACCTAGTAAGATAGGTTAATATTAGGTCAACAATAATCATTTCTCTAAGTTAGTAGGGATCGAACTCTTTGCTAGCTTTTTTGTTATCATAAAAGCATCGTCCTAACTAAAGCCCTCTTTGCCTGCACAGAGAGAGCCGGCCGAAGAGGCCTTGAAGAGCAACAACATGAATCTCGACCAGGCCATGAGTAAGTAGCGCGACACACGCTTAGAGCGCGCTTGTTCTGAAAGGTTCCGCTGGGTGGAGTTTGGGTTTCCAGAAGCATTTCAGTGTAGTCTTGGGTTAACGGGGAAAACCGCGCTGGGTAGACAGGACCAGGCTTCGGCAAAGGCGCAACCGCGCGCCGTGCGCTGGCCGTGCAGCAGCCTCTGCGGACGGGCGGCCTCGGGACGGATGGCTGGACCCCGCGTGGAGGCGTGTTTGCTGCTTTCATTTTTACTCTAGTACTTCAGCAAACAGAAGAGTTTTTTCCCTCCGTTCCGAGGGGAGGTCCTAGTGACATTCTCAGAGAAGAGCTCTAGGACCACAGGCCACAGACTTCATCTGACAATGACTAAGCCCGTTCTTCACGCCTGGCCCCAGAACGGGCCCCCTCGGGGACCAGCGGAGAGACGCCCGCGCCTGCGGAGCGCAGCCTCTGTGCGCGAGATGAGATTGACCTCAACGACAAGCAGCCCTCCCTCGTTCTGGAGCTGCTTTAATAGTAGTAGTAACTGAAGGCGATAAAAGTTGGGATTGGAAAACTATCACTGTGTTTTAGAACGGTATAATAAACTCTTAAATGCAGCGTAAAGGTTACAGGAAAAGAGGATTAAACATAACTGTGGCTGCTACAACTTGGGAACAAAATCTCAGCAGAAAGAGAGATCATTTGTGACGTCAAAAATGTAACGGGAAAAGCAAAGCCAAGGAGGAGAGATTGCTGTCAACAGGAAAAGGACTGTTCTCCGTGAGCCGCTTACGGTCGACCTCGTGACCACGAAGCAAACACCCGGGACAGACACACAAAACGGGGAGGCAGAGAGTGGAAAACCACCAGTACACAGAGGCAGACCGGAACGGAAGGAAAAACAGTGAAAAGACAGAATAACCGGAAGGCAGAGGGTAGAAGCGGCGGCGGCGAGTCCTCATATGTCAGTCATCTCTCTCTCTCTCGTTTCTTAAGACTTACTTGTTTATTTCAGAGAGAGCCCGAGCATGAGCAGAAGGGGCAGAGAGAGGTGGAGAGAGGGAATCTCCAGCAGACTCCACATTGAGCACGGAGCCACACGTGGGCCTCAGTCCCCGACCCTGAGACGACAAGCTGAGCCGAACGCAAGAGTCGCCCGCGTCACCGGCCGCACCACCCGGGCGCCCTGGCGGTGATCTCTCTTAACGGCGGTGCGCTAACTCACAGGCAGAAGGCACAGAGCGACGGGCAATGGGGTGGATTAAAGCCACAAGTCCTGACTCTGTGCTGCGTGTCAGACTCCTTCAGCTCTGAGACACACACAGGCTCACGTGGAAAGGAAAATGATATTCCAGGCAAACAAAAAGAAGGCGGCAAGCACAGCTGGACTTGATACCAGACCAAAGAGATTTCAAGCCAAAATGGGTCAGAGGCAGAGAAGGTGATTATATCACAAAAGGGGTCAATACATCAAGACGATGTAATGGTTGTAAAAATACATCCATTCTCCGCAGCCGACCGCCAAAGTGCAGTGAGTGAGGAATAACCGACCGTAAGGGAGAAGTAGACAGGACAGTATTGGAGGGGATGCCGGCTGCTGGCTGTCAGCTGTCAAGGGGAGTGAGATCATCAGACTGAAAATCAACAAGGAAAAATTGAATTGAACCACACTTTAAAGCAGATCCTCCCATCCCACCCCAGCAGAACACACACGTTTTCCAAGCACACGTGGAACACTCTCCAGGATAGATACCCCCCCCCCTTTTTTAAGGTTTTATTTTCAAGTAATCTTTACACTGAAGGTGGGACTCGAACTCAGTGCCCTTCCAGGATAGATCCCAATAGGCCATAAAACTAACCTTAGTTTTGGGGGGTCTGAGTGCCTCAGTCAGTTAGGCTGTGAGCCCAGGGTCCTGGGATTAAGCCCTGTGTTGGGCTCCCTGCTCAGCGTGGAGTCTGCTTCTCCCTCTCCCTCTGCCACCCCCCTGCTTGTGCGCCGTCTCTCTTAAGTAAGTAAATAGTCTTTTAAAAAAGAGAGAGATTGAGTCAGTAAATCAAAACACAGAGAACTCCAGGACCAGAAGACTCACTGGCAGAAATTCTACCAAATACTAAAGAAGAACTAACACTAGTCCTTCTCAGACTCTTCCAAAATATCAAGAAGGGGACACTTCCAGACTCATTCTACAAGGCCAGCATTCCTCTGATGCCAAAACCAGGTGAGGATACCACGGGAAAACTACTGACCTGATCAGTAGATGCAGAAACTCTCCGCAAAGTATTCGCAAGCTGAATTCAACGACACGTGAGTAGGATTATATTCCATGACCAAGTGGGATTTGTACCAGGGGTGCAAGGCGACTTCAACATACACAAATCAAGAGTAACACATCTTGTCAATAAGATGAAAGAAAAAAATCGTGATCATCTCAATAGAGAAGAAATATTTGACAAAATACAGCATCCTTTCATGATTTAAAAAAAAAAAACCCTTAGCAGACTGGGTATAGAAAGGACGTACCTCAGCATAATAAAGGGCATACACAAACCCACAGCTAACATTAGAGGAATTGAATGTGTTTCCCCTAAGATCAGGAACAAGGCAAGGATGCCCATTCTCTCCACTCCTGTTCAGTATAGTACCAGAAGTCCTAGCCGGGACAATCAGGCAGGACAAAGAAAAAGGAAAAAGGTATCCGTGTTGGAAAGGAAAGTCAAGTTCTCATTATTTGCTGATGATATGATCCTATGTATAGAAAATTCCAAACGATCAATCAAAAAAGGTAGAGTTGACAATTTCAGTAAACTGGCAGGATACAAAAATCAGCATCCGGAAATCAGTTGCATTCCTTTACAGTAATGATGAAGCATTGGAAAAGAAGGAAAACCATACAATTCATAATAGCATTAAAAACAATAAAATACTTAGGAATAAATTTAACCAAGGAAGTAAGAGATCTGCACAGTGAAAACAGCAGGACTTTGCTGAAAGAAATTGGAGAAGACACAAGCAAATGGAAGGGCATCTCATGTTCATGGATCAAAAAGCTAATAGTGTAAAGACAGTTATGTTACCCAAGGGCATCTGTAGGTTAATTGCAATCCCCATCAAAAAACCAAAGCAATTCACAGAAGTAGAAGAAACAATTCCTAAAATGTGTGTGGAACCACAAAATAGTCCTGAGAAAGAACAGAGTTGGCCGTGTCACGCTTCTGGATTTCAGGCTATACTACAGAGCCATAATAATCGAAACAGTGTGCTACTAGAACAAAAATAGACGCATCTGGGCCCCCAGCTGGCTCTGTCAGTTGAGCATGTGACTTGATCTCAGGGTCATGAGTTCGAGGCCCATGTTGGGCCTAGAGCATACCTTAAAAAAAAAAAAGAATGGGGCGCCTGGGTGGCTCAGTGGGTTGATGCCTCTGCCTTCGGCTCAGGTCATGATCTCAGGGTCCTGGAATCGAGCCCCGCATCAGGCTCTCTGCTCAGCAGGGAGCCTTTTAAAAATTAAAAAAAAAAAGAAGAAGAAGAAAAATTAGACTCATCAACCAGTGGGTCAGAACGGAGCCCAGAATTGAACCCCAGCAGCTACAGTCAACATAACGCTCGGCAAAGGATCCAAGAATACTCAATGGGGAAAGGATGGTGTATCTGACACGCGGTTCTGGGAAGAGTGGAGAAACGTGCAGAACAATGAAACTAGACCCCTGTTTCACAGCACAAAAATTAGCTCGTAATGGAGCAAAGGTTTAAACAAAAGATCTGATACCATAAAACTCCTAGAAAAAGAACTTAAAGAAGAGGCCTGTCAATATGGGTCTTAACAATGATTTGGCGGGGCATGACGTCAAAAGCACAAACGACAAAAGAAAAATCAACAACTGTGGCTACATCAGACTCAAAAGTTGCCACACAGTAAAAGAAACAAGCCTAAAGAATGGGAGAAAAATTTTCAAGCCATATATTGGATAAGGGGTTAATATCCAAAATATATAAAGAACTCAGTCAACTGAAACCAAAAAAGTATCGTTTTTAAAATGGGTAGAATAACTAAACAGACATTTCTGCAAAGCGGAGATCGGATGGCCAACAGACAGGAAAAGGTGCTGAGCATCCCTCACCATCGGGGAAATGCAGATCAGAACCACAGTAAGACCTCACCTCACCCCTGTCGGAATGGCTTTCATCAGGAAGACAAGGACGGATGCTGGTGGGGATGTCGTGAAAAGGGAGCCCTGTGTACTGTCAGGACTGTAGATCTGTCCGACTGGTATGGAAAACCATATAGAGGTTCCTCAAAAAATGAAAAGTAGACTCACCGTACGGCCCATCAATTCCGGTTCTGGGTGTATATGCGAAGGATGAAAACGGGATCTTTTTTTTTTTTTTTTAAGATTTTATTTATTTATTTGACAGAGATCACAGGTAAGCAGAGAGGGGGGGGAGTAGGCTCCCTGCTGAGCAGAGAGCCCGATGCGGGGCTCGATCCCAGGACCCTGGGATCATGACCTGAGCCGAAGGCAGAGGCTTTAACCCACTGAGCCACCCAGGCGCCCTGGGATCTTTTTTTTTAAGTTGTTTTTTTTTTGACAGAGACTCAGGGAACACAAGCAGGGGTGGGCGGTGGGAGAGGGAGGAGCAGGCTTCCCACTGAGCAGGGAGCCCCGGGGGCTCCACCCCAGGATCCTGGGATCATGACCTGAGCCAAAGGCAAGATGCTTAACGACTGAGCCACCCAGGCGCCCCTGAAAACAGGATCTGGACAGGATATCTATACTTCCGCATTCATCGCAGCATTACTCGTAATAGCCAAGGTGTGGAAACAGCCCAAATGCCCATCAGCAGATGAATGGGCGAGAAAGATGTGGTTCATGGACACAGTGGAATATATTCAGCTGTGAGAAAGGAGGGTTTCCTGCCATCTACAGCAACATGGGCAGACCTTAAGCACTTGATGCTGAGTGAGCGAAGTCAGACAAAAATACTTCATGATCTCACTTAACACGTGGCGTCTATCCAAGTTCAACCTGTAGAGCACAGACAGCGAACGGTGGTTACTGGGTAGTGGGGCTGAGGGAATGAGCCGTGTAACAAGCGGAGGTAGGCCACGGAGATCCCGCGCACAGTGGGCTGAATGCAGTCGTGTTGTAATTACATAACCTGCTAAATATGGCTCTATGGCCATCAGATACATCAATGTATCAGAGTTTCATATATACCTGAAGCTTACACAGTGGTGTGCATCAGATTTATTCAGTTAAAAGTAAATAAAATAATAATGATGTTAAATAGTCACATGTAAAATGCGGCTGGTTCCCCAGGAAGTACAGGGTCGGGCTCCTGCAAGCCTCTGGCCACAGCATTTTTATTGACCAGTCAGTACATAACCTCACTTGATGTGTGTTTCCATCTAAAGACGCTTTACTTAATATAAGTTTCTCACAAATAACAGTATGCCATATTTCTTTCTTTATAGTAAAACATTAGCTTGGAAAGATTCAGCATTTTCCCGACCCCGGGTCATGTGACCGTGAATCTCTGGCCATCTACTCTCACGCTAATGCCATCTGCCACACTTTCTTAAAATTACACTGTCTTGAGGCATGTGGGTGGCTCAGTCCGTTAAGCATCTAATTCTTCATCCCAGCTCAGGTCTTGATCTCAGGGTCGTGAGTCAAGCCCCACATTGGGCTCCATGCTGGGCGTGGTCCTGACTTAAAAAGTCAGCATCTTGTCATCCAAAAAGTTAGGCACTCTTCCCATCCTTTCCATAGCTTCGGTGCACACTTAGATATTACTGAGCACCCTCACATACAGATTGGTGACTCTTCTCTTCCTTTAGCTGGAGGCCCCATGTCGTGGACTTGCTCACATTGAACTTGAACAAGCAGCATGCCACTCGTGCCTGAACAACACGTACCTAACCTGTGTTTTCTCCGTCAGGCACAACACTGCCTTCCTGCACTCAGGAACGCAAGAGAGCCCATTAGCACTACACTTGGGGTCCATTTTAAACACTGAAGTCACCAACAAGAAGCACAGAAACGTGGAACTGAATAGACCACAGAGGGACGCTTGTCCCTGTAGGAGAGCTCAGTAAGAAGCCAGCATCTCGTTTGGCCTGAGTTAGGAATGTGTGCGTCGGGCAAACATTTTTCACCACCCTGTGCGTGTCCACAAAAGTGCACGATTACTGTTTTGGGGCTACAGGTAAATTTAGCCAGCCTGTGCATTCACGAGCACGGAATCCATGAATGATGAGAACCAACTTTGTAATCCGCCTGCGGGTGCGGAAATGTGTGGTACAAGCTGCTAGGACAGAAATGACAATCCATGTGAGCTGGAAGAAATTACTGTAACTTGTTAGAAGTGTAAAATAGCGCAAAGTCAAAGATAGCCACGCCAAACCAGTCACTAGCCTGAGAGCCGCTGAGGACAAAAACCTTGCCCGTTTGCACGGTATTGCGTCCCCAGTATCTGGAGGAGCCCTTGGAGCTCATGGGGGTGCGGGAAATGGGAACCGCGGGCCGCGAGGGCAGGAGCAGGACGGGGAAGGCTGCGTGAAGAAGGGGGTGCATCCCCGTGGGGAGGGAGGCAGGCCCCAAGGGGCAGAGAGGCAGGTGTGATTGGAGTGGGCAGGGCAGGAGCGGGGGCGAGAGCAGGGCCCGGTCATAGACCGTGGGGGTCACAGGAGCAAAACCATGGCCTCCCTGTTTTCCACGGGGTTGAGAGGCTCAGCCTGGTGCCCGTCTTGTGCTCGGCACTCCTGACTGACGCTCCTGGGGCATTTAGATGTAAACGTTGCTTCCGTTTGCTCCAGGCGCCCTGCTGGAAAAGAAGGTGGACGTGGACAAGCGTGGACTGGGAGTGACCGACTACAATGGAGTGGTCACCAAAGCCCTTGGCTGCCGCCCACCAGTCTCCAAAGACTCTTCCGGGGACCGCCCCACCTTTCTCGACAAGGTATGGATTTAGGGGGTGTTTTGTTTGTTCGTTTTTAACAAGAGGTATTTTTCATTTTAACTGTGTCCTTAATGCAAGCTGGATTAAATATTTGCCTGACTATAATATTTAAGTGGCTACTCACTTTTTAAAAATATGTATGAATGTTTAGCTCAGAAGAAATAGTGTTGTACTTCACACAATGTGACTAGGGGTAAAAAAATACAGAAACCGAAAACATTTTCACTTTAGTGGGTGAACTTGGCTGGGTTATCTGCTTCCATGTGTCCAATAACAAGGGTCATCAAATTTCTGTTTTATTGTCTTATTTTATAAGACATTGGAAATAATGTGTGACATGTTTAATCTGAGGGAAAGAAACAGGAAGTGGTTGGGCGCAGGCACCTGTGTCTGGCCGGCACAGCTCGGCCGCTGCAGAGCGCGTGCGGATGTCTGTTGGAAGCCCCTGGCGGGGTGGGGGGGGGGGGCGGCTCACGTGTCCGGACACTAGTTTGGTCCTTTCAAGATTGTCATGTAGTGACGTCCCTGCTCCAGATGGGTGTGCCTTCAAAAGGAACGGGAGAATAGGATCCCGTGAAATTCAGTCAAAATGTTGAACCTTGAAAATAAAACTGAAGCAAGAAACGGCAGGTTTAGAAACAAAGCTGGAAGAAAGGCTCACAACAAAACAGAAAGTCTCACAGGAGAGAGCTCTAGCCCTTCGTCTCTGCTCACAGAGAAATGGGGTCCCTTGCTACACTTCACAGCAGAAAGCTGTGGCTAGGGACGGCCTGGAGGGAGGGTCAGGTCCTGCCCTGCCTCCCTGCTGTGCTTCCAGTCATGTCCAAGATGCTTAGTGAAATTCCAATTTACTTTGGTATCTTGTGTTTTTATTTGTGAAGTATGGGACCCTGACTTATTTCCTTATCTTTAAAATGTAGAATAATACCCCCCAAAAAAGAAAAATGTAGAATACTGCACACTGGTTGTGAAGTAAGAGGAGACAGATTTGCAAAGGGCCTGACATATAATGTGACCTTAATAATGTACAGGAGAGTTAGTAAGATCTGTCTGCTCTACGACTTACCCTATTACTGGATTAAACCATGTGAAATCGCTATTGGTAGGTCAAAAACAGCTGGATGTCAGCAGAATGTAACCCAGTGCACCCCTAGAGCCTTGGTACTGAAAGAAAGGAGACTGTTTATTTGAAAATGGTTGTGAAGTGTTGCCCAGATAAGACTTTTGCTAATGTTTCCGGGCTTCTCCTGAGCCCTGTCCCTGGGCGGGGTCGGCGGGGTCTGAGCACGTTGTAGGCTAACATACGTGTTTATAAAGTGGTTGTTAGAACAAGAGCCGCATCTTAATCCTGTTTCTCTTTTTCTTTTCCCCTCTTCCTTTGGCACATGTTCTCCATTCTCTTGTTATCCACTCTTTTTTGATCTTTTACTTCTTCTTCCATCCATACCCCTTTATATGTTCTTGGGAAACTGCTTTGTGCTTTGTCTGCGGATGGACGCCGCACACAGCTCACCCTTTCTTTCTCCAATCAGGACGGCGGCCTAGTGGAAGAGCCCACGACTTCACCGTTTTTGCCTTCACCAAGCCTGAAGCTCCCCCTTTCAAACAGTGCACTCCCTAATCAGGCCCTGGGTGGGATTGCCTCAGGGCTGGGCATGCAAAACTTGAATTCTTCTAGACAGGTAAGGCTTGGACAGAGAGCTGGCGCAATCTCGGTTTCGCCTGCCTCTAACAGATGTGTTTGGGACGTGCACTTTGATTTTTAACTAATGCCTGTACTTTAAAATACAGTCGAATATGTTAAGGTAGCTGAGATGCTAGAAGTGTGCTGTACAGGTACTGAGAGTTGAATCTGGTTCTTGAAATTGAACCGTGTTAGAGGAAGTGGATCCGGGTGACGCCATCCTTCTCCTGGCCGTCCAAACCTTGCATACACTGGTCTTTGAGGAAACACCACATGCTCACCCTGCTCCCTGAAATAAAGGTGACATCTCAGTGGTTTCCAGAGAGCCACACTGACATTATCCCTTCTCTGACGCTCAGGGGAGGTGAGAGTCCCCGTAAGGCATCACAGAAGGGAGGACTGTAAGTATGTATTGGCCGCTGCTCCATGGCCCTTGTGTCTCCCAGTCCCCCAGAGGATGGGACCTGCAGGCCAATGGTGCCTTTCCCGTCTGGGGGACGTCCTTTCCGTGGATTTCCTTGCACATGAGGCTGACACTCTCCCATCTCTGAAACATCTCTCCAAGGCGCCACTGTGATGATCGGAGTGGCCCGATGGTACGCGTGTGCGCCTGTCGTCCCAGGGTAGCAGCGGCACCCCAGCCCGCGGCCTCCCGGTGCTAGCGCCGGTGGTAGTTCAGTGCCGCGCCCGCTTAACGGGGCTCCTGCCGTCGGACAGCGAACAGGCCAGCGAGTGCGGGGAACGAGCCCACCTAGTGGCTCTTCTGCTCAGCGTCCCGCAGGGCTCTTACGCCCGCAGAGCACGACGGGCCCCGAAAATGCATTGATTACATTTAACACGAAGGTAGCAACCTGGGTTTACCCATTTGTTCAGCTTCTGCTTCGGTGGAAGTTGTATTGCTGTTTCCTGTTTGAATGTTGCTGTCTCCAGGTTAGTAGTCCCCACCCCTTACCGCTCGGCACCCCACCACGGTGTCCTGCGGGAAGAGCGGTGAAGCCAGTAGCGATGCGTTGCTCTTGTTTGGTGCGCCCTGGGGTGATGCTTTCTTCGGATGTGATGGCCTTGTCCGGGGCCCCCTCGGACTGACTCCATCGCATGGCTTCTGTGATTTATACACACAGTCCGCCTTCGTGCGCAGCCGCTGTGCACGGCAGCATGCACCGTGAGTGCACTTCGGTGGAAGTCGACAGTGGAAGGAAGTAGGGACAGTCTTGCTGTCCCGTGCAGGCCAGCAAAGCCCCCTGCGGGGCTCCCGTCTCGCCTGGCCCCCGACCGACCCGGCTCCTCCCATGTCCCCGCAGATCCCGAGTGGCAATCTGGGCATGTTCGGCAGTAGCGGAGCAGCACAAGCCAGGACCATGCAACAGCCGCCGCAGCCCCCCGTGCAGCCTCTGAGCTCCTCCCAGCCCAGCCTCCGTGCTCAAGTGCCTCCGTTTCTATCCCCTCAGGTGGGCCCCGTAGCCATGCATGCTGATGCAGGTGCCACCGATGGCCGGTGGCGTCGGTGCCGCGGTGACATCACTTGTAACACGAGGGCGAGTTCACCCACCCCCAAGCCCAGTCATCTCAGCCCGTCCGCAGGGGGCATCTGCAGGACGGCCCCTTGGAGCGGCTCAGTGTCCGCCGCCCATAGGCAGCCGGGTCCCTGGGGGGAAGGATGCGCCTCCCATGCTGCCGTGGTGCGGTTTTTGTCCAGGTCTTAGAATTATTCAGGTGAACCCGATGAATTGCCCTAGCTGGGAGAGGAACGTGACAAGCCGAAGTATTGCTTAGCCCAGAAGGGAGCACATAGGAGCTCTCGGCCTGAAGAACGCTTCAGGAGCCGCCTGCATGTGGTGATAGGTCATAGTATAAATTAATATAACTTATTATATTAATTTGGCTGCTCAGTTAAATTCATTACTTAGTATTAGACTATTTTTGCCCATAGAGGTTCTTTAAAAAAAAAAAAAAAGGTTTCAAACAGAAAAGGAGAAGGATATCTTGTTTGGCATAGTTCTTAAAGCATATGGATTTTTTTTCATGTTAATATTGTTTACTTTTAGAACATTCCCTAATTTTACACTTTGGACTGAGTTTTTCCTTATAGTGTTTCAGTCCTCATCCCTTATAAAAATTCAGTAATAGAGACTGATGATAAGTTACAGAATTAGCTGGAAGTAGTTGACCCTCCACAGCTGGTTGACCCCAGACCTGTGCGCTGAGCTGAGGCGGCTGGGATGTAGGTGAAGTAATTGTCCAGTTCATTCGTCAGGATACAGGGTGAGCTGCTGTACCCCAGGCCCCAGAGTACAGAGGCTTCCACAAGCTAGGCGTTTGCTTCCCTGGGTGGCCGTGCGGGGGGCAGCTGCTCAGGGCTGTGGGGCGCCCCTGCCGCAGCCCTTCCCGATTGCTGGGCGCTACACAGAACACTTCCACTTGCGTCCCACCGCCCAAGCCTGGGGACACAGCCAGCCCAGCCTGAGGGGCAGAAGGAGAGCCGGGCCTGGGTGATGGGCAGCGGGCTTCCCACACTCAGAGTGCGTGTCACCCTCATGCCCCCGACGTTACCTGCGCTATGACACAGCGTGCTTTCTTTAAATGACTTGCCTGCTTAAATAAATCTATTCTTAAAACTTTACATATACATCAGAAGTAGAAAAATCACATTTTTCTGGTTAACACATTAGACAACTGTTACAGTAAAAGGTGCCCATCCACATTCTACCTAAAATCATCCTGCATCCGGGTTGTGATAAGCATACACGGCACGTGGTAGAAAGCACTGGAATCTCCAAACCGTCCCCGGACTGTTCCGGCGCAGTGAATTGCAGTTGAAGGGGCTCCCTGAGTGCGCGGGCGGCTTGATGGGCCAGGGCAGGGCTGGCAGAGGGGCCTAGACCCCTTCTCCGAGGCCCCACATTCACTCTTTCCCATCCTGAAATTAGGCCACTTACTTCACGGTGACAGGAGGTGAGCTCTGTCAGCGATAGGCTCACCCAGAGCCCTGTATCTTACCTCGGGACCAGAATATTCAGGGGGGCGAGGCTCTTTCTCTCCATCCGTCCTTATTTTCCACAGAAGCACGTTAACTACTAGTGGTCAAAAGCCCATGAGTATTTTAATGGGTTTTGAAGTTCATTCTGAAGACAAGCTTAACTGTCAGTAATTCATCAGTTCCGCATCTTGAAAACTGCCTGGATGGGTGGCCATTTGGACGGGGACACGGTGCCTGACACTTTGTGTTGTGTCTGACAGGTTCAAGCACAGCTTTTGCAGTTTGCAGCAAAAAACATTGGTCTCAACCCTGCACTATTGACCTCGCCAATCAATCCTCAGCATATGACGATGTTGAACCAGCTCTATCAGCTGCAGCTGGTAAGCGGACGCTTCAGCTTCTAGAACCGCGGAGGACTGCACGCTGCCGTTCACGTGGCGGGCAGTGGCCTAGCCGCCAACTGACAAAAGTACTTCACATCTCGCGTTCTTCCTGGCAGGAAATGTCACTGAGACTTCCATAAATTTGTTTAGACTATTAAAAAAATTAGGCAGTTTTGTACTCAAGGGTGTTTTCCCTCAGCTTTGTGAATTCTCTGGCCCCTTCACAGAGTGTCCCAGAGCTCACCAGGAAGCGTGTCCTTCAGCTCAGGGTCTCAGCTAGCCTTTCCGACCCAGAGCTTCCCATCAGGACCCCAGAATACAGAAACTCATTTGAGGGACAGTTTTCTAAATTCTTCAAGGGTGGGACACACAAAGACTGTTCTGGAAGCATGAAAGAGAAATTACTTCATTACATACAGTAGATGCCTTAGAGGTTAGGGCTTGATTCTTTCTCACAGTCCCTGTGGGGAAGGCTGGTGTAGCCTAATAGTTCTTGAAAGTTTTACAGTTTAACTTAACTTAAATTTTTAATTTTCAAGAACCTTACTGCTCTTAACATAAAACGCCGTGTCACTGTACCATCCATCTCTAGATGAGTCCTGGATTCATAGACACTGAAGGACCTTTCTGTAATATGCTGACACGTGCTATCTTTCGAAGTCTTGTTCAACAACTTCACCTCCTTGAAAAGGACCAGGAATTGGGGTGCCTGGGTGGCTCAGTAGGTTAAGCATCTGCCTTTGGCCCAGGTCATGATCCCAGACTCCCGGAATCGAGTCCCGCATCAGGCTCCCAGCTCCACGGGGAGTCTTCTTCTCCCTCTGACCTTCTCCCCTCTCATGCTCTCTCTCTCAAATAAATAAATAAAAATCTTTTAAAAATAAGGAGAAAAAAGAAAAAAGGACCAGGAATCATTAAGGAAGGAAAGCGCCTCTGATAGACTAAAGCCTTGATGCCAAAGCCGTCCTTCCAGGAGAGCCCAGGCCCTGTCAGTCCTATAACCCGCACTGGCTGTTAGGCTCCGTCTAACCAGTCCGAAGGGCCGGTTTTCAGTAAGTAGAGCCCCAAGCCCTGCTCACCGCTAGCAGCCCGGCGGTGGCGTTGGAGCCTGGCCTGCGCCTCTCGCTTCAGCCTTGTTGGCGCTCTTGAGAGCGGCTGCCGGGCCACTTGTGTGCGCCACGGTGGCGGTGTGGAAAGATGGCAGAGAAGGCAGGAAGATCTTGAATCGTGTTAAATAGGTTCTGTTTTACAAACGGTGCTTACTGTTTTTTATTTTTATTTTCAAAATAATGGGCAAAATGAAATTTTGGTGCATCCTGAGGTTGAGTTTTAGGGCCTTCAAGGATTCACTTAAGTAGAGTATTTTATTCCTCTATAACTTACAGATTAACGAGGCATTTCTAATAGTACAGTCTCTACCTTTATATGGATCCTGTTTTAATAAATCCGCTTGCTAAACATGTCCCCAAAAATCCATGTCATGGGGTGCCTGGGTGGCTCAGTGGTTTAAGCTGCCTTCAGCTCAGGTCATGGTCTCAGGGACCTGGGATCGAGCCCCACATCAGGTTCTCTGCTCGGCGGGGAGCCTGCTCTGCCTGCCTCTCTGCCTGCTTGTGATCTCTGTCTGTCAAATAAATAAATCTTTAAAAAAAAAAAATCCATGTCCTAAGAAAACAGGGTATGATAGGCAGCCAGCATTTTGAAGCGATCGGATGATGGAACTTGTGCATGGCTGGGTGGGAGGTGCTCACGCCTCCTTGAGCCAGCTTGGCAGGTGGGGCCAGGGCCTGTGATGGGGGTGCACAGGCCAGGTTTCAGGCCGCCTGTGGGGGAGCATCACGTGGCCCCCAGCGCTCGAGCCTTGAGCATGTTGTTCTGATTGTCTGGAGTGGCGAGTCGCTGCTCTTCTACCAGCCTCTGAGCCATTCTGGACAACTTTCATCCAGGTCACTGTAAGAATCAGTAGTTTTTCATTGTTGCATCACTTCTTTTTACTTTTAGCTTATAAGATTTGGGCAGAAGGATTTTGATATCTTCGTTAACTGAAAAATATTTGCTGGGGCGCCTGGGTGGCTCAGTCATTAAGTGCCTGCCTTCAGCTAATGTCATGATCCCAGGGTCCTGGGATCAAGCCCCACGTCGGGCTCCCTGCTTGGCGGGAAGCCTGCTTCTCCCTCTGCCACGCCCCCTGCTTGTGCTCCTTCCCTTGCTGTGTCTCTCAAAATAAATAAAATCATTTTTTAATAGAAGAAGAAAGAAAAATATTTGATGAGAAATCTCATTGCCTACACTAAGCAAGGGTACTGACTGAACTACTTTTTGAAAATCTATGTGCTAGAAGGGTTTGGGAAAGACATTTCTCCTTTTAAAAAGGCTTCTCCCTCACAGAATACTTAAACCACAGTATAGTAAGGGGACCACGAATCTTGGCTGTTTTCTCTCTCTCTCTCTTTTTTTAAGAGTTGAGTTTAAAGTTGAACCATCTGTTGACGACCTCCTACAGCATTTGAACTGTTTTCTGTCAACAGGCGTACCAACGTTTACAAATCCAGCAGCAGATGCTACAGGCTCAGCGTAATGTTTCCGGACCCATGAGACAACAGGAGCAGCAAGTAGGTATCGCGGGGCGTGTGGCCGCCCTAGCCAGCGCCCACCGTCCCTGAGCTCACGATGCTAAATGGCAAACTGTTCTGTTGCCGTTGACTTTCCTCTCGCTGAGCCTCCCTCTTAGCCATCTTGGGGGCATCTTAGTTTGGGAGCAGGCGGGTCCAGCCAGCAGAGGCCGGGGGGCCACTTTCGCACCTTTTCCGACTCGCGTGTCTGCCGCCAGGTCGCGCGCACAATCACGAACCTGCAGCAGCAGATCCAGCAGCACCAGCGCCAGCTGGCCCAGGCCCTGCTCGTGAAGCCGCCGCCACCGCCGCCGCACCTGCCTCTGCACCCCTCTGCAGGCAAATCGGCCATGGACAGCTTCCCCCCGCACTCCCAGGCCCCCGGCCTGCCTGACCTGCAGACCAAAGAGCCGCAGGCTTCACCCAGCACCTTCGCTCCTTACCCTCTCGGTGAGTCCCCGTGGGGCGGGCCCTCGCGCTGTCCCCGGCTTCCTGCTGAGGGAGCAGCACCGGCCATCTTCTGCAGAGCGAAGTTCTGCTTCGGCCGTACATACCTCTGGTCTAAAGTCTTTTCAAGTAGCACCAGCAAAAGCCCCGGAATTCCCTCCGTTTGCACTGTTCCCAGTTTCCTCCTCTTCAGCGGCCACTGTCCCCCAACCTAACTGCAGAGACGAGCTTGTAATGGTTTTACTGGTAAAGGTGTTTAGATTTTTACGAATCAGGTACTTCTTGGAAACCAGTGGTGGCCCATCCAAGCCCTGCAGTGTAGAAGACGGTTTGTGTAATCCGCCAAGTCAGCACGTATGCGTTGATCCCTGACCCGTAGGACGCATGCTCAGCACATCAGACCCGCAGGTCTGCAGAAGGCACAGGGCTTCCCTCCAGGTCCTGCAAGCCAGCCAGGAGGGGCACAGGTTCCGTAACCACAGGCGGGATCAAGGAAACGTCCCAGGGAGGGACATGTCAGTAAACGGATGATAAACAGTTTGACGTAGGGGTCCAGAACCTGGCCGAAGCTCTCAGGCTTGTTGGCCAGCTGACTGTTAGTGTGAAGCTACAGGACAAAGGGAGTTAGTAACCCAGGAAGGACATATCCAGAGGAACAAAGGTCGGACGCATGACAGTGAGTGTGCTACTGGCTCTCCTTGATGCTGCCCTGAAAAGAGCCGTAAATCCTGATCGTACGAGCATGTTCTCCTTGACACGCAGTCACTGTGGTTTGTCCATAATATGAACCTGGTGGGTGCTAACTGTGGTCATCCCTCCCCTTCTCGTTGCCCCATGTTCCCAGCCCTTATGCGCACGTGGGAGGACAGTCTGGTGGCCGAGGCCTGGCTGGGGAGGTGGCCCGCCACACCGAGTCCCAGCTCTCCCAGGGCTGGCTCAGCACTTCCTTGCGTGACTTGCCCGACTGGCTCTGCCTCAATTCCCCATTTAAACTGGGGATATTTACCTCCTGGGGTCCTTTAAAGATTAAGTAAGATGACACAAGAAGTTCGCAGGACAGTGCCACATGCCGCCAGCCCCTTGTGAGACACGACCCAGCCTGAAGCACGTCTTGTTTCAGGCCCTTTCAGAGACCGAGTCCACTGTCTGGTGCCCCGCAGTGCTTCCGCTAGAGGCATCTGGCCTCTCAACCTGTTTTTGGAGAATACAGTACAATAATCTTTATTCTTAAAGGTTTTTCCTTAGTACAAATGAAAGAATTAGTACAGTGGCTCTTCAAAATTAGATGAAAAATAATTTTGATACTATTTTATAATATTCACATTAAACTTACAAACTTACTGAAAATATATAGTAGGACGCCTGGCGGGCTCAGTCGGTAGAGCATGACTCCTGATCTCGGGGTTGTGAGTTTAAGCCCCACACTGAGTGTAGAGATGACTAAAAATAAAATATAAGAGAAAAAAAGGAAAGAAAAGAAAAGAAATAGCTAATCAGGCGCACCTGGTGGCTCAGTCAGCTAAGTGTCTGCCTTCAGCTCTGGTCCTGATCCCAGCGTCCTAGGATCAAGCCTCACGTCGGGCTCCCTGCTCAGCCGGGGCCGACTTCTCCCTCTGCCTCTGCTGCGCCCCCTGCTTGTGTGCTCTTTCTCTCTCTCTCTCTCTGACAAACAAATAAAAATTGTAGGAGAAAAAGAAGTAGCTAATGCAGTCTAAGAAACGTAGCCTGGAAGATGGCCTCTCTGCTTGGTTCTTGGCATTTTTCGTCAGTGGTTGTAGCCCCGCGCACCTTCCTTCCCATGCAGTGTCTCCTTGCTTTGCTGTCTCTTGACTGCTGGAACTTGTCATCCACACGGGAAGACCAGGTGTAGAATAATGCAAAATAGCCTTCGTAGGCAGTGCTACAGGGAGGGGGGAGCTCGTGCTCACCTTGAGTGGCGAAGGAAAGACCCACAGTAGGGGCTGAACTTGGATCTCAGATGAGGAGGGCCTCGGTAACCAGAACCTGGCCGGACAGGGCGTGCCCCGGGTGGTCATGCTGACTCATGGCGGGGGTCCGCAGGTGAGCGGGCATGCTGGGGAAATGGGTGCAGGCCCAAAACTTTGAAGCCCAGGCTGGAACCCGGCCTCGTGGTCCCCTCACCCGACTAGGTCAGTGCAAAATGGAAGCAAAGATTGCTGTCCGTGCCAACCTCACACGGCAGCCGCCGGCCACCTCACCTGCACAGGTGTTGTGTTTCGTCTGCAAAGTGTGTGTGTGTGTGTGTGTGTGTGTTAGTTGCCAACATTTAAAAATCTTCAAATGACAGTAATTTCCAGCTTCTTTTAAAATGGCTCCATGGGGCACCTGGGTGGCTCAGTGGGTTAAGCCTCTGCCTTAGGCTCGGGTCATGATCTCGGGGTCCTGGGATTGAGCCCCGGGTTGGGCTCCCTGCTCAGTGGAGTGCCTGTTTCCCCTCTCTCTCTGCCTGCCTCTCTGCCTACTTGTGATCTCTGTCAAGTAAATAAAATCTAAAAAAAATATATGTAATAAATAAATAAATAAAATGGCTCCGTGGGGTTTGCCTTCCATGTGGCTGTCACAGGCTGACACCAGCCGCTGGCACTCTAGGCAGGACAAGCAATGTCCCCACTCGGCCCACTTCTCAGCCGCTTGGCCCATGTAGGCATTGGAGTTTGCAGACGTAGATTTAAAGTCAAGAACAAACCTGTTCAGTACCTTGCTTAAGAGTAGAGATGCACTTTGACCAACGTACCAAGATGATGGTCTGTGAATTCTGGGGTGCACACCTGCCCGTTACTCTCCGCCAGCCGAGCGTTCAGTCCCGCTCATAACTGGTGTCCCCCCTGGGCTCTTTCTCGTCCTCCTCACCCTTCAGTAACCTGGCACAGTGTGGCCAGATGCCGCAGCACGTGGTTTTAGCTGTAAGAAGGAAAAGCCAGGATTGGCTGCCGGTCCAGCGAGGGGCAGACGGCAGCCCTGCCACGCCCTCCAATAGGTCATGTCCTTAAAAGGAGTTTGGTATTTGATTTACAAACTCCGGAAGACTTATAAAGTAAGATCGCTAGAGGTGGAATTGAATGATCCCTACCAGCCTGTACTGGTACCTCAGAACACTGTCCAGAACTCCGAAGGAGTTGTGTTCATCTGCTGAGTTTCCCTAAGGTATCCTAAGATCAGAAAAGATTTTCCTAATTGTCTGGACTTGCCCTGTCTTCCTGTGCGTGCTGAGGAGCAGCAGGACCGTGTTTTGCTCTGAGACAACCGAAATGAAGAGCGTCATTGGTCTTAACCAGAGAATATTCGTTGCCATTTCACCTTAATTCAGGAATAATATCCTGGAAATATGTGTTGTTAAAAAGACAAAAAGATTTTCTTTCTATGAGCGTTGAAAGTTAGAGTTCAGTATGTGGCCATGAGTTAAGACTTGGATTGATTCTCCAGGAGAGCTTTGGAATGTAATAAAATTTTGAGGAAGAGCAGGCGTATCCTAATAGCATTTTTATCTTTAGCTGGACTGAACCCAAACATGAATGTCAACAGCATGGACATGACTGGTGGTTTGTCGGTAAAGGACCCGTCTCAGTCCCAGTCACGCCTCCCTCAGTGGACACACCCCAACCCGATGGACAACTTACCCGGTGCTGCTTCTCCCCTCGATCAGAACCCCAGCAAGCATGGTATGTCCGAGCCGGGGTGCCTGTGGTCCAGTCGCTCCTGCCGCACGGGCCAACGGTCCGTTTGTAGAGCATGCTCGTGTTACTACACACACTGCAGCTCTTGTCTAAGAATTCCGGTAGAATGGACCCTTCCATCCCACCCCAGAGCGTGTGAGATCCCAGCTAGTCCACGGTCAAAGCCCCCGAAACCGCAGCCTCCAGATCTTTGCTACAAACCCGGAAGGAGTTGAACATGCCCCAGAGCAGCAAAGAATGTTGGTCATGGCCTGCAGATTTTTTAGTTTATATGTGTATTCTTCAACAAGAAATTTGTCTACTGAGAAGAAATTTTTTCAATAAAATGATAAAACACAATAGAAAAGCAAATGCGTAGAAAAAAGGAAGAAGCAGAAGTGCTGATACCCGAAGGCAGCAACCCCACTAGTAAGCTTGACTTTAGCTCCCTGTTTCCTGACAGCACTAATAGCAGAGGAAATATAATAGCTTGATGATTCTCTCTTGATTCTAAAAGGAAAAATAAAATTTTTCCTAACTGTTAATTCTACAAGAGAATCATCATGGGCTACCTGGGCGCTTTCCACGGCAGGAGAGCGTGGTCGCCCATGGCGGGGCGGTCCACTCCAGAAGAAGATAAGGGCCCAGCGGTCACGTGCCTAGTTTGTCCTTCCAGAGGGAGGGAGAGCAGGACGCACACAACCACAGAGTCCGTCGCTAAGCACAGAGACTCAGAAGCTGGGCCCCAGAAAGGCACAGGCCCACTCTCAATGGTATGGGTTCGTGTTTTGCCAAGATTTCCCACTTGACAAACTAAAATGGTTCTGAAGGAGTTTTGGTCTTGGGGCGCCTGGCTGGCTCAGTCGGTGGGGCGTGTGACTCGAGGTCTCACACTTGTGAGTGTGAGCCCCACGTTGGGGTAAAGAGCACTTGAAAATAAAATCTTTAAAGAATAAAAAGAATTTCAGTCTTTACAGACGAAGTTGGGGCTAACCAAAGTAGTCACTTATCCTTAGCGAGTGCAGGACAAACTAAGTGTGATCGTTCGTGTACGTCTGGAAGGGGCAGGGCCTGGTGCTTAGAAGTGAGGGCGCAGGGGCTCCCCTGTTCACTCAGCTCTTTGTCTCCCGCCGGCCCCACAGGTGCTATCCCTGGAGGTCTAAGCATTGGGCCTCCCGCGAAGTCCTCCGTTGACGACCCCTATGGCCGGTACGACTTAATCCCGAACAGTGAGTCACCAGCCAGCCCTCCTGTAGCTGTTCCCCATAGCTGGTCACGTGCCAAATCTGACAGTGATAAACTCTCCAACGGCTCCAGCATCAACTGGCCCCCAGGTGAGAGCGTGCGACACGTCTGCCCAGCCGCAGGTCAGAACTGCCCCCAGCCCGAGGAGAGCGTTTCCGCTCGGGAGAAGCCGGGACCTGAGCTAGGGGCCCTGGAAACAGGGACCCCACAGCTGTGGCTTTCCCACTGGAAATCCTTTTGTCGCGCAGATTTGGGAAGTGGTTAGCTCCCGGCACCTTCCTGTAGTCCCTTGGTTCAGTGAGAGGAGTGGAAGGAGAATGGATGCTCTGTTGCGTCTGGCCAGACTGGTCTAGACTCCACACTGTCTGAACGCTGTCGATGTGGCAGCTGTGATCCCTGCTTCTGCTCGTGCCAGAGGATCGATGATTTCCTGAAAGTCTAGGATGGGTCTCCTATTGTAACTAGCAGATCATGAGAATTTTCATAAATTAACCATGAAGGAATGTGAAGATATTACAGTACTCGTGTTTTGATTTCCATTTTGTTCGGCATTTTCTAGAATTCCATCCTGGAGTTCCATGGAAAGGACTTCAGAATATAGACCCCGAGAACGACCCCGATGTCACTCCTGGAAGTGTCCCCACGGGGCCCACTATCAATACCACCATCCAGGACGTCAACCGCTACCTCCTCAAGAGTGGAGGTGAGGAGAGCGGCCGCCAGCGGCCCGGCACGGAGGGCCTCCCGTGCACATCCGGGGGCGCCGGGGTGGCGTGCGGGCTGTGGGCCGGGGACGCTGTGACACACACCTGTAGGCACTTCTCACCATCTGGAGGTAGTGCTGATGGTGAAATGGAGATTGATTTCCTGGCTTAGTACCACATCGTTTCTGACCGCTGTGCTGTAAGCTCCCGATACTACCCACGCAGCTGCTCAGAAAAAGCTCCCACCTGAAATCTGTTTAAACTACAGGCGAATTGACCCCTTCCTCTCCCACCTCAGTCTGCTTCCTTCCGCAAAGTCTGATAGGAAGACTGAAATCCGCCCCCAGTGCTGTGTTCCGGGCGCACCTCGGGGTGCTAGTTCTGGGTGCTCGCTGTGTCAGACTCGAGCTTCCAGGGGTCGGCAGGGGCAGCTGGCTGGGCCATCGGAAGCGTCTGTGCGGCTCCCAGGCGCGATGCCGAGAGGGCGACGCTGATACGGTGGCAGCGCCCGCGTCCGGAGAGTGGGAGGGAGTAGCAGAGCGCCCGTGGACGCTCGGCCCCAGTAAGGCCACTCGGGTAGTCGGACTGGCACCAGCCAGGAGTCCGACTCGGCCCGCAGTGCCCGTCGCCCTGAGTGTGGCAGGGGGGTCGTGTCCTGGGACGACTGTCTGTCGGTGGGTTTTGAGGATTGGGGGCAGGTGTGAAGGGGCAGCCCTGACCCGGGTATTGAGAGACCTCGGAAAGTGTCAAGGTCGCTTGGCGTCACACAGAGCTTCGTGCCAGTGCCCCGTGGGTCCTCCAGTGGCCCCTTGGCCCCCGAGCGGCCTCTGGAGCATTGCGGTGACCTGCACGTTTGCACAAGTGTGCTGTGACGGGCTGAAGGTGGCGTGGAGAAGAAGGGGAATTCTGCGGGCAGGATCTAACAGCTGGCCTCCCATCCAGAGTGGCTGAGGCAGAACGGGCAGAAGGGCATCTAGAAGTGACAGAGGCCCTGGCGTCGGGATCAGATGAGAAAGTGGGGTCTCCGGCTCCAGGGTGAAGAGGCAGGCAGCCATCCAACCTGGGCACCTCGAAGCTTCGTGTGATGTCATGTGACTGCGGGGGCTGTCAGGGGCCGGTCTTGGACAGCTCCTGCCACACCCCTCCTGCACGCCCTGGGGAGCCCTTGCTCCTCTGCTCCTGTGCCCTCGTGGTTGATGTTTGGGAGAAGGAGAACATACAGAACTTCTCTTTATGTAGCCCTGGGCACGTGATCATGCCACTGCCCCAGCGCCAGCGCAGCCAAGCTGCAGAGGCCGGACCTCACCCCCACCTCTCTCCAGAGCGCGATGTGCTGCTCCCCACACACCACCAGCTTCCAGGCAGCCGCTTTGGCTGACCTTGCTCAGGGACCGAGCCACAAATGCCATCATACTTTTTTTAGTTTGTTTTCGCTTGGTTTTTGTTTTTGTTTTTGTTTTTTTGAAGTAGGCCCCACACCCAACATGGGGCTTGAACTCAGGACCCGGAGATCGAGTCACATGCTCCCCGGACTGAGCCAGCCAAGCGCCCCTGTTTTGTTTTTTTGTTTCTGTTTTTGTTTTTTTTGGTTTGTTTTTTTAATTTTTAAGTCCTCTCTGCAGCCAGCATTGGGCTTGAACCCAGAGCCCCAAGATCAAGAGTCCCATGTTTCACCGACTGAACCCGCTGGGCACCCCCCCACCAGCTATTGTAGTTTTAACTAAACAGCTTGACCTGAAGTCCGGAGAGAAGAAAAATAAGGAAACATGCCCTAGACAGAAAACAGGGAGAATAGCTATTAACCTCTTGATACTGACTTACTTTACATGTTTTCGTATGTAATTCTCTATTTTCTTCTGTTGAGTATCGACTATACTAGGTTTTGCTTTTTAATTTGCATTTTTGTTTTTCATTTACTGCCATTGACATTAAGTTCTGATTTGATATTAACCTGCAGATTACAAGTCAGTTTTAATGTTCGTGAGTTCTCGTGCCCTCATTCTAAAGAGGTCGATCACAGTAGGGCAGCTGTAGACAGCTGTGCAGGTTGCACACTGCGTAAGTCTGAGAGATGCCCCGTGCCTGGTCATCTCTGTCAAGCGTATACCCCTGGGGCTGGTCAGCGCACCAGCCCAGGTGGGCCCCTGCATCTGGCTTCCATGTCTTGTGAGATTCTATTTGTGGAAGTAAACGTGACAAGCAGACTGTCACATCCTCATGTCCCCACCCCACCAGCTTCCACACACTGGTGGAATAACTTTCTGAATCAGAGGAGCTCAGATTCTGTTCTGCTCTAACCCAAACTGTCTGCACTGCTTCACCCTTCTTGTTCCCCACCTTCCTGCTCTCAGAGAAGCCTGGGGGAGGGTGACACGGAGCCGCCGGACAGCAGGGAGCTGCACAGGGGCGGCCACCCCCCGCCAACAGCCTCCCTCCCGGGCCACTGGCAAGTGTTTTCACAGGAGGGGACTATGGTTGGGGGAACAGTCCTCCAGTTCCCCACACGAGGCTCTGCCTCATGCCCGTGTCACCAGGGAGAGGCTCAGACAGGACCTAGTGGACACCTGAGACATTCTGAGTCAGAATGAAGTGTTGGTCTTTCTACGGTAAAATATATAACAAAAAGCTTAGAGTTTCTTGGTTCTTGATTTTGTGGACATTGTTTGAGGTGTGAAAAGATGGGGAGTGCCATGTACTGTGAGTTTTAGCCTACGTGGGAGGGAGTCAGCGCGATCGGTTCACGTTCTGGGCGGCGTTCTCGGCATTCTGCCACCAACCCTCTTCTCCCATGCCTGGAGACCCTGCCCCCGAGAGGCTGCCACTGCCTTCTGGGATCCAAGGGTCTGTCTGCCCTGGCCGTGGCCCTGACCACGTCACACCTATATGGTCAACTCCCTGGCCAAAACCAGCCCCTTTGGAGCAGCCTCCCTCTCAGTGGGTGGCACGGTCGCACCGCCGGGCTCAGGGCTGCCCCAGCGCCCGCCACCCGCCTCTCCCAGCGCTGTGTGTGCTTCCGCAGGGTCCTCCCCACCATCATCTCAGAGTGCCGCGCTGCCTTCCTCGAGTGCCTGGCCGCTCAGTGCCTCCGGCTACGGTCGCTCTTTCAGCAGCATCGCGCCCGCGCCCAGCATTGCAGGTACGCACTGGCTTCTCCTGACGTCTGCCCACTCACCCCGGAGCTGGGGGGCCCTGCGGTGTGATAGAGAGGGGGCCTGGGCACCCCTGCCCCGTGCCGTGTGCAGCAGGAATGGGAACATCACCTCTGCGGGGTGGTCGTGAAGGGCACGTGGCTGTAGGCCAGGGCACATCTGCTTCCATGGACCTGCTCCCCTCTCGTCCCCTCCCCCGTGGCTGCAGCATGAGGGGGGCACAGGGGTGTAGAGCGTGCAGGCGGCCCCCGCTGGGAAGTCGATGAGAGAGATGAGTAGGTCCCAGAAAGTGTGGCCGCTTCCTGCCTGTTACCTTCTCTGTTACCCTAGGCTTTTAGAAGTTTCTGAAGTAAGACGTTTTGTTTAGGCTTAGAGGAGAATTGAGAAGTGTTTGTCATAAAAACTTCAGGGGAATCTGAACCAAAAAATTTTAAGACAACGATATAAAGAGATGCAGGCCCAGACGCTAACAAGATGTGTGTCAGGTTTGTAAGTAGACAGAAGTCTTAAAGAAGGAATGTTGTTTACATACTTCTTCAAATATATATTTCTGTATTCCTTTAAACCTTGTCACTCAGAGCTTTTTGAACCAGTGTAAAGATGCCGTAGGAATCCCTCTAACACCAGTACCTGGGGAAGAAAGCCGTTCTGATGCGGTGTAGCACCCTTTCCTTCCCCTCTCTGTAGTCAGTTTATTATTTTATTTTGACCCCAGTGTGTTAATACACAGTCTCAGGTATGAATGTAGTGATTCAACATGTAGTTTAGCATCTTACTGAAAACAAAGAGAGTTTCTGGATTATGTCATTCTTTCTGTTTATTCTTCCTGACGTTTACAGAGGAGACATATGTAGACCTTTAATACTTCTGTGATCATGTAGCTGAAGCGAAGGGGCAGAGTCTGATCATTTCCCTGTATCTCCAGCCGTTTTTATAGCATTTTTGCTTTTCTGACCAATGACACTTTTGCTAAGATTAGTGTTTGTTTGAAGTCCTGGGGCTAGGGGTGGAGGGGAGCTCCACCCAGGGTCTGTGTTGGCCTGGTCGCTGCAGTGCTATGCCAGGACCACCATGACAGCGACCACTCTGTCGCCAGCACTTCCTGTCCGGTCATGCTGGGCGGGGGAGGCGGGCCTGGCAGACGTCCAGGTGTGCGCACCTCCCAGCTGAGGCCTGCGTGCAAGAGAAGCTGGCATTCAGAGTCGTTACCAGTTGGGTTTTTTCCTCCCAAAGAGCCTTCAGACACTCTGCCCCCCGTGGAGGTACTAAGATGCCGAACGCTCAGCTCCCAGCTGCTGGGCCGCGCGCGTCCGTTTCCACCGTGCGGCCCAGTGGGCTCATCTCAAAGCTGTGGGGTGTCCGGGGGCATTGCCTTGAAAAGGGACTAGACGCTAAAGGAATGGTGTAAAGGATCTACACATTAGGCTTTTGTCCTCGATTAACGTGTTGCATTATAAGCTTATCCCAATAGAAGATGTCAATAGTTTGTTTTAGCCTCGAACTGCAAAAGTGCTGTTTCCTCGGTGGCCGACTTGGTTCTGGCCCAGTCAGCGGATTCAGCATCAGCCTCCCGGCGAGGCCTCCCGGGGTCGCTGGGCACAGGCCTGTGGTCAGTCTTTAGGCAGGAATTCAAAAGCGCACGCACCCCCACGGTTCTCGCATGGGGGCGCTTTCCTCGGCATTTCCTGTCCATCCCCATGGTCTGCTGGTGCCAGAGAGCGCCTTGCACGCTTCTCCACACACTGCGGTGACGTCTTCCGATCTCCAGAACCCCTGTGCTCTGTCTCCCTGCCTTTCTAGGTAAACTGTCAGACATCAAATCGACGTGGTCCTCCGGCCCTGCCTCCCACACACAAGCCTCTCTGTCTCACGAGCTGTGGAAGGTGCCCAGAAGCACTGCTGCCCCCACAAGGCCGCCTCCAGGGTTAGCCAATCCCAAGCCTTCCTCCACCTGGGGAGCCAGTCCCCTCGGCTGGACCAGCTCTTACTCCTCGGGTACGAGTCCGGGCGCTCGGTGTGCGGGCGGGCCGGGGCAGGGCGCGCAGGGCCTCCGGGCCTGCTCCGCCGGCCCTTCAGGGCGTGAGTGTGCCCATCATCTTGTCCTTTGGTTCCTTGGGAAGGACTGCGCCCCCACCCCTAGAACCTGGAGAGCTAGGAGGGGCCCCAGATTCTCGGGGCAGCGTGTGGGCCGAGGGCCTCAGCCGCTGTGGTTTCCGGCCTCCACCAGGGGCCCCAGGGTCTGGCAGGTCTGCCCAGAGGCAGGCGGGCGCAGCCGCCACGGCACCCTTCCAGGGGCCATGCTGGGCCCTTAGAGAAGGTGCTTCAGCCTTTGATACGTGCTTCTCCACAACATTTCCCGGGAGCAAAGGGCTGTTCAGGCCAGAACCCAAACCAGGCCCCTCGTATGCATCGGGCCCGCCTCCTGGCACCGCCGTTCTGCCAGCTGCCACCAGGCCTTCTGCCGAGCTGCGGCTGTGGAGCCGGAAAAGCCGAGATGGAACCAGCTGCAAGTCGCTCGAGACCCGCGCCGCGCCCAGCCTGGCGGCCCTGGGGGTCTGCTGTGTTAGCCGGAGTGTCTTAGACTGTTGATTCTCGGCAGAGGGGACAGGCGCTTCTACCATCCTCCGTCCGTCACCCGGCCCCCAGGGGGCCTGCAGGAGTTGTGGGGCTGGGTTCATCAAACCAAAAAGAGAATGTGGGTTTTCAAAGGTTGAGAAAGGCTTAGAGCGTGCAGTGGTGGCGTGCGCCGCCGCACGTGGGGGCAGGAAGCCTCTGGAGGCCGTGCTGACGGGGCCGTCCCTGGCTCGCGCAGGTTCCGCCTGGAGCACCGACACCTCAGGACGGACAAGCAGCTGGCTCGTTCTCCGCAACCTCACGCCCCAGGTACGGGTGCAGGTCACCGAGCAGCCGGGCACGGTCCCCAGAGTGTTCCCGCCACCCCCAATGCATGCCGGCCTCTGCACTGGGGACCCTCACTCGGGCCCAAAGACAGCAGGGGCGGTGCAGGCAGACAACCTCCATGTTCCGGGGGAACTGTTTGCTTTTTACTCTTTTGAGGCTTTTAAACAGTCGCTTGCCTTTGATTCTATCCGCCGAGGCGTCATTTGTCCTGTGCTCCCCTTTCCTGGGAGCAGGGGCCGCAGGGCTGCCACGAACCGCGGGCTCTGTGTGATGGGCCCCGGCTGGGTGGGTGGGAGGCCACAACCAAAATGGGGTCTTTTCTTTCTCCTGATTGATGGAATTCACGGAATATAACTGAAACACCCGGGATTAAAAAGTTCATGGTAAATGACAAGGTGTAAAAGGTTAAAATCATGAAGTCGTATATACTAAGCCCTTTTAGAGACAGACCTTTGCCCAGTGGTTAGTACACCTGGGCCATATACATTTTCTTTGAAGAATGTCGTGGAAGAAGTCGCGGGAAGGTCGTTACCGCCCCCTTTGCTTCCTCAATCAGATCGACGGCTCCACCCTGCGGACGCTCTGTTTGCAGCACGGGCCTCTCGTCACCTTCCACCTGAACCTGACTCAAGGCAACGCCGTGGTCCGCTACAGCTCCAAGGAGGAAGCCGCCAAGGCCCAGAAGTCCCTGCACATGTACGTGTCCTGGCCGCTGTCGGCTGTCCCCGGGCTGCGGCCCCAGTGGCGCTGGGTTTGGGCTCCATGGAGCGTCCCGGGGCTGCCGTGAGAAAGCACCACAGGCCCAGACGCTCATCACCTCTCAGTTTTAGAGGCACCGAAGTGTCGGTGGGGTCGGTTCCTTCCAGGGCTCCTGTCCTTGGCCTGCAGGCGGCTGCCCTCTCCCTGGGTCCTCACGTGGTCGCCTCTCAGTCTGAGTGTGCGTGTGTCCCAACTTCCCTTCTCAGAAGGACACAGGTCATCGTGGATGCGCGTTCATTGATGGTCTCATTTTACTTCCATGACCTCTTTGAAGACCCGTCTCCAAGTACAGGCACAGCCGAGGTGCTGGGGGCTGGAGCTTCCGTGTGGGTAATTGGGGGGCCAGGATTCAAGCCGTAGCGGGTGTCTTGTGAAATGTGTTTCTTCTGCTGCGGAGTTGCCGTGGCCCTGAGCCCAGCAGGGACAGGTGCCCTGAGAGTGTGCACATAAAGTACAGTGCCACGAGGAAGCTGCTGTCTCCACCAGGCACGTGACCGACCTTCCACCACCGGCCCCCGCCGCTGTTCACAGGACACCCTTGCTGAGCTGTGTCAGGGGGTAGACTCAGTGACAGCCTTGGAGCCGTGGGATTGCTGGGTCCCACGGTGGTTCTGTTTTTAATTTTCTGAGGAACCTCCAGAGTGGCTGAACTACTCTCCATTCCCCTCAGCAGTGAGCAGGGGTTCTCATCTCCACATCCTCCCCAACACTTGTTACGTTTTGTCTTCGGGAGTCCAGCCGTGCTAACGGGGGCAGCGAGGTCTCATTGGGTTTCGATTTGCATTTCCCTGATGCTCAGTGACGCTCAATGACGCTGAGCGTCGTCATACACCTCTTGGCCATCTGTATGTCTTCTTCGGAAAAATGTCTCTTTAGTACCTCTGCTCATCTTTTAGTCGGATTTGGGGCTTTTGTTGTTGTTGTCATTGAGTTACATGATTGTCTATATATTTTTAAAATTAACCCCTTATCAGGTAAACACTTCGTGAATATTTTTCTCCATTCCATAGATTGTCTTTTCATTATATTGACAGTTTCCTTTACTGTGCTGGAGATTTCTAGTTTGATGTAGACCTACTTATTTTTTTCTTTTACTGCTTGTGCTTTTTTTTTTAAGTTTTATTTACTTAAGTAATCTCTGTGCACAATGCAGGATTCCAACTCAAAACCCCGAGGTCGAGAGTCGCACGCTCCTCCAACTGAGCCAGACAAGCGGCCATGTGCTTTCAGTGTCCTATCAAAAAGCCGTTGCCAAGACCAGTGTCAAGGAGCTTTTTCCCTGTTTTCTTCCAGGAGTTTTGTGGTTCCAGATGTTATGTTTATGTCTTTAATCCATTTCTCGTTAACTTTTGCGGGTGATGGGAGACAGGCGTCCACCGGTCGCTGTTCCCCACGTGCTTCTCCAGCTTCTCCAGCACGTTTGTTGGAGAGACTGTCCCTTCCCCACTGAGTGCTCTGGTGCCCTTGTCAAGTACAGATCAGTTGTCTACATGGGACTTTGTCTCTGGGCTCTCTGTTCTATTCCACTGGTCTGTGCACCTGGGGGTTTTGGCCAGAACCATACTGTTTTGACTCCTAAGGCTTTGGAGTATAGTTTGAAATGAGCGAGTGTGATACCTCCAGCTTTGTTCTTTCTCAGAATCGCTGGGGCTGTTTGGAGTCTTGTGTGGCTCCATACGAATGTCTGTGAAGAATGCCGCTGGGATTTTTATAGACGTTCCATGGAACCCAGAGATGGCTTTGAGTTGCCTGGACGGCCTCGCATGTTACCTTCTTCGGTCTCTTTCACTTAGGTCTTTTAGTTTTTTTACTTGTTTGTTTTTTAAGATTTTGTCTATTTATTTGACAGAGAGAGGGATCACAAGTAGGCAGAGCAGCAGGCAGAGAGAGAGGGGAGGCAGGCTCCCCGCTGAGCAGAGAGCCCCATGCGGGACTCGATCCCAGGACCCTGAGATCATGATCTGGACCAAAGGCAGAAGCTCAACCCACTGAGCTACCCAGACGCCCCTAGACTTTTAGTTTTCATTGTATAAAGTTTTCACTTCCCTGGTCAAATTTATCCCTAAGGGGTTTTTTTGTTGTTGTTTTTTAATGCTGTCATGAGGGGGCGCCTGAGTGGCTCAGTGCGGGGGGCAGGGGGGCTAATGCTGTCGTGAATCAGCTGTTTCTCATATGTTTGTTGCATATCCTGCAAACTTCACTGAACTCACTGACCACTTCCAGCTGTGTCTTTGGTTAAGTCTTTAGGGCTTTCTCTCTATAAGATCACGTCCTCTGCAAATAGTGACGTCTCACTTGTTCCTTTCCGATTTGGACGCCTTTTATTTCTTTGTCTTGCCCGATCGCTCTGGCTGAGGACTTCCGGCGGGGTGTGGAGTAGAGACGGCAGGAGCAGGCGCGCTTGCCTTGTTCCTGCCCTTAGAGAAAACGCTTTCAACCGCTCACCGTCGAGTGTGATGTTAGCCGTGTGCGTGTCACGTGCGGATGGCCTTTCTGACACAGAGCCCCGTTCCTTCTACGGAGACAGGAGGACTTGGGTCTTTCCTCCATCCGTGGGATGTGTCACACTTTGTGACTGGCGCGTGTTGAGCCGTCCTTGCGTCTCAGGAATAAATCCCACTTAACTGTGGATGTATTGTCCTTTTATGTGCTGTTGAATTCTGTTTGCTTGATATTTTGTTGAGAATGTTTACACTGTGTTCATCAGGGATTTCGGGCTGTAGTTGCCTTGTGTCCTGAGCTAGCCTTGGTAGCAGGATCTCATGGGCCTCATAAAAGAGTTCAGGAGTGTTTCCTCCTCTTCAGTGTTTTGAAGAGTTTGAGAAGAATTGGGGTTAATTCTCCTGTAAATGTTTGGTAGAATTCACCAGTGAGATCACGTGGTCCTGGGCTTTTCCTTGCTGGGAGGTTTGTGGTCACTGATGCAGTCTCATTACTCGTTACTGGTCTGGTTAGATTTTCTGTGTCTCCATGATTCAGTCTTGGTGGGTCATCTGTTTCTAGGGATTTGTCCATTTCCTCTAGGTTGTCCAATGTGTGGGTGCAGAACCCTTCCTAGAGCTCCCAGGATGCTCTGCACGTCTGTGGTGTCAGGCAGTCCCGTCTCCTCCTTTAGTTCTGATGGTATTTATTTGAGTCTTCTGGTTTTTCTTAGTCTAGCTGAAGCACTGTCAAATTTTTTATCTCCCAAAAAACCAGCTCTTAATTTTGTTGCCATCCTGCTCTTTTAGGTGTGTTCTGGGAAACACTACCATCTTGGCCGAGTTTGCCGGCGAAGAAGAGGTGAACCGTTTCTTAGCCCAAGGCCAAGCGCTGCCACCCACCTCCAGCTGGCAGTCCAGCACGGGGACCGGCCAGACACGGCTGGGCGCCTCGGGCAGCTCCCACGGCCTGGTGCGCAGTGATGCTGGCCACTGGAGTGCCCCGTGTCTGGCCGGCAAAGGGAGCAGTGACCTGCTCTGGGGCGGGGTCCCCCAGTACTCGAGCAGCCTGTGGGGCCCGCCCAGCAGTGACGATGGCCGGGTCATCGGAAGCCCCACCCCGCTGAACACTCTGCTTCCCGGCGACCTTCTCAGTGGGGAATCCATCTAGGACCGAGAGGACCCCATGGGCGCCACAATCATCAGCACTAGGAAGAAAAAGCTGACCCTTTCCAGTCCGGGCGGCGCTGAGGACCCCGCGTGACCTGAGCAGCCCGGCAGCCCTTTGAGTACCTCTGTCCAGTACTGAAGACGAGCCCTGGCCGCAGTCCTTGCGAACTGTTCACGAGACAGTGCGGGCTGCGCTCGGTCAGTGTCACATGCTAACGACAGGATGTTCCTCATAGCTTTTTATTTTGTGTTGTCTTACATTTGTATGGTGTGTTGTCGTTTTGATTTTTTAAGTATAAAAGCTGCTTAGAATAGTTCTATCATGAAGGGCACTTTTCAGATTGTGGGCTGGAAAGGGTTATTTTATCAAGGGGGGCGGGAGGGAGGGAGACGAGAAAGCCTATTTAAAACGAGCCTGTGACGATTATGCACATTACCAGAGGCGGACCCCGTAATCAGGGGGAGCTGGTGTCCATCACTGGGCGCAGAGCACGGGCTCCACGCGGCGGGCCTGGTGGCCCAGACCGGCGAGCTGCGCGGAGGCGGCGGCCTGCGGCCTGCTCTCTGCTCCCACGGGTCCGCCTATGCACATTACCCTTGTTTCATTACTTTTTCATGCCATTTTTTTTATCCCAAAAAATATTTTTTAAAAGTTAAAAAAAAAAAAGACATATCAAACATGCAAATACTTGAATCCAGCAGGCCAATAAGGAAATGTGAACACTTGCCGCGTCGAATTCTACACTTCCAGGCTGACGTCAGTGCGCAGAAACAGGCTCTAGGAAACATTTCTGAGTTCACAGCCTATGTGCGTGTGCGTGTGCGTGTGTGTGGAAACAGAAGCGTGTGTGCGTGTGTGTGCGTGCGCGCGTGGGCGCACTTTCTGTGTTTGTGTGTTCCGTGTGTGAGGGATTTAACTGTGGGTTTTCCCTTTGATTCAGTATATGCTTTTTTTTTGGCGCATTGGTCAAACGTTTGTTACTATTATTAGCTTCTAACTTTGCACTGAGTGTCCCTGCCCTCCTTTTGCTAATCCTATACATGAAAGAGAATTCATAGGACAGGGCCGGTGACAATTCACGTGTAAATGTTTACTCAAGGACTCTGTTATTGCGTTTAAAAATTACAGTGTATATCTCTGGAGAAATAATCTGTATACCTACCTTTAGCAGCTTTTTATTGTGGACTAATGCGAGAGAATTACCAGAGTATTGCACCGTGTTTCCATGTGGACTAGAAAGTGAGAGAGAAGACAGCTGTTGCAGAACTGTGGCCATAGATCCTCGCGGAGACCGGACGGCTCCGCGGGAGGAACGGAGACAAGCACTTGGACGTGGGTGGTGACCGCTTTCGGAGGGGCCCGTGCTCAGGGCTCCCACCTGTTTACAGACCTTTTTTTCTCCTTCAGACTTTAAAATAAAAAAATTTTAAAAAGGAATTTAAAAAAAAAAAAGAAAAAAAAAGAAAAAAAAGAGACTTCCGTGGTAAAGAAACCTATTTTCAGAACGCAGATACGCTACTTCAGAGCTCTGGGATTGAACAGTGTCGTCGCTTCCCTCCGGCCATCGTTGTGGACTGTCGATTGTCCCCCTTCGTCGAGGTGACGAGACGTTGTGGTCACTGTCTTGCACATGCGGACGCGCTCTCAGGAAAGCCAGGGTTCCCGAGGGGCAGCTCCACACCATTTCATGTATTTTGTAACCCAACTCCTAGCACTGAAGATGTTATTAAAAAACAAACAAAAAAAATAAAGAAAAAAAAAAGAAAAAAGGAAAAAAAAACACAAAGAAGAAAAATACCTAATCTCTAATGTGTAGCAGTTACATATTTACCAAATAACGGACTCAAAAGAAATAGATGTTTGAAGAGTGCTTTATATATTAAAAATTGCTTTATGTTTTAAAAATGATCAATGTTTTGATTGTTTTGCAAGAAAGACAGACAATGGAGTAACATACCCTCAAGTATGTTTAAAAATATATGAACATTGTGCTCCCTGCCTGCTTGATCAGGAAACTTGTGCATTACATTTTTTTTAATTAGCTTTTTAATGGTTTTATCAAAACAAAACAAAACAAAAAAAAAGAACAAAAAACAAAAAAAAACACAAAAACCCCACAAAAAACAAAAAAAAGAAGGTCCTGCAAAATTGCAGATCAACAAAAGCTGGTTTTATAGAGGATCATGAACTATGCACAAACTGGGTTCAAGACTTGTTTTCTCAAGCTGAGTCGTGTGTTAGCTAAACAAACCTTCCTCAGAGTAATAGCATCTCATTGCCATTACATGCGTTCTATATATTCGATGTACATATCCTCACGTATGTATATCAAATATATGTGCGTGCGTGCGTGTGTGCGTGTGTGCGTGCGTGCACCAGACGGCTCTCCTGCTGCCGCTTCGCATCGAGTTGTAGAAAAACAGATTTTAAAATTGGGGATGGAAGTAAAGACTCTGTTTGTTTTTCGGTTTTGTTGATTTTTTTTTTGACCTTTTTCTTTTGAATTAAAAGATGTCTGTAACTCTGAGATTAAAAAACAAGTTTGTGGCTTTTAATGTTTTTTCCTCATAGAATGTGATCGTTGAAGAACATGCACCGAAAGTTGCTTTCCGAAGTACAACGCTTTGTTGAATCTTAATAAATTGCAATTTTTTTCTTGGCTGTTCAAATAAATGTGTTTTTTATTTTTCACAGACAGATAGCATCGATTTGCGCTTTGTACGTGCTGGGGAGAGCGCTGTTGTGCCGTCCGTAACAAATTCCCTGCCTCTGTTCATGATTTCCTTAGAGAGTTTCCCTTAGGTAATTAGACGAGCTCTGAATTTCTGTTGTTTGGCTTATAATTTTACCATGTGTTTTGCGGCTTTGCAGTTTGCACTGAAACCTTACTGCTGATCACCCAGAGGCCGCAGCAGAGAGGGGGAGCTCACCGCCGCCGCCACGTCGGAGATGTAGCCGGGGCCCGTGGGCCGAGTGTCCCGGCTGAGGACCGTGGCTTTGTCGCCCGTGACCCGGTTTCGGCCTCGGAAATATTTGGACCAGAGAGAGTAATGAAGGTCTTTTGTGTTTCCTGGACATTTTATTCATATATCCTTGTAAAGTAGCCTCAACCTGTGAAAGGTGACGTTCACAAAGCATTTTGCGTAGGCAGAGCGGACGGACCTCAGGGCGCCGCAGGAGGCTGTGTCGTTGTCCCTGTGGCATCTCCGGGGACAGCTGGAGAGCCGGCCCACTCCAGACACCAGGAACTTAAGTCACTTGGGCAAGCGTCGGTGCTTCCGATCACCGGGGTTGTAAAGACGGTCCCTGGGAGGCAAGCCAACGTGTCCTCTGAGCCCTGCTCAGAGACCAGCAGAATGAGTGCCTAGGACAAGGGGTGAGCTCTCGGCTCTGCCCGACCTCTTCGGAAAGTCACGAAGGACAGCACTGAAGGGGCGTCGGTCGGGAGAAAAAGTGACCAGGAGGGACGGGAGTCAGAGCGGGCAGAGCACAGCGAGCATTCTGCCGAGCAGCGCCCGGGGCGTCCAGAGTTACTGGGAGAGCACCTGCTCCCCGGGAGGAGGAGGTCGGGGCCTCGGGAACATCCAACGGCTGCGCCGGGCTTCCTGCAGGAGGTGGCGCGGCCCCGGGCCCAGGAGGCCGGATTGGATTTTGACAGCCTGGGGGAAGCAGGGGATGGGCGGGCTGACACAAGGTAAACTGAGATCTGGAGTGACTGCTCGTGAGACCGCACTGGGGAGCAGGGGTACCCCTGGTAGCAAAGGAGCCTCCGTGTCCAGAATCAAGAAAACAGGTGCGGAGCCGCACTTCTTACGAAATTGTTCTGACGACACCGTGGGGGAGTGGCAGAGACCAAAAGGGTGCAGTGGGTCGTAGCAGGAATTCAGAGAGAGCGGGGTCTGAACAGCGAGGAGGCCAAACGCCGGTTCTAGTGACAAAGACGAGAGCTGAGCGCTGAGCACGTGCTCGCTGACAGGGACGAAGACAGAGACGGGCATTTCAAGAAGATTCTTCCCAGGGACAGCACATCCAGGATGGACCAGGGAAAACCTACACCCAAGTCCCGGTGGAGTCGTCCTTAATCTGCCAGCCCCATGCACCGCACCTCAGTGTGAGACTGTGCCTCGGCTGTGAAAGACAGAAGCACGTTTCCAGAAGCCCCTAAGTGGGCTTAGTAGACCCCGATCAGATGCTGCCTACAGCACGGAGCGGTGGTCCTCAACCCAGCTGTGTGTTAGAATGATCTGGACTTTTTCTTTTTTAAGATTTTATTTATTTATTTGACAGAGACAGCGAAAGCAGGAACGCAAGCCGGGGGAGTGGGAAAGGGAAAGCAGGCCTCCCGCCGAGCAGGGAGCCCGAAGCGGGGCTCGATCCCAGGACCTTGATACCATGACCCGAGCCGAAGGCAGCCCCCCAAGGACTGAGCCACCCAGGCGCCCCTGGACATTTTTTTAAGTCCCAGTGCCAGGACACCTTCCAAACCAGTGCAAGCTGCAGCCTTGGGGGTGCACCCCTGGCTGGTTCCGGTGAGCAGCGGTGTGGACGGATCTCGTCATCGGCCCAAAATAGCTATGGGCCTCGCGTCCACTGGAATGGCAGTTCCCAGATGTTCAGTTGGCAATTACAGCTCACTTTTTTTTTTTCTTTTTTTTTCCAGATTTATTTCAGAGAGTGTGTGCAACGGGGAGGTGAAGAGGGAGGGAGAGAAGCAGACACTTGCCAGGTGTGGAGCCCAACGAGGGGCTCGATCTCCCGACCCTGAGATGTAACCTGAGCTGAAATCGAGTCGGACACTCAACCAACCGAGCCACCCAGGTGCCCCTCTTTTTATTTTAAAGCAAAACTGGGCCAAGGATGGTGCTAACTAAGCTCTCTAGAGGACCTGTGTCTTGCGCTCCAGGAGCCGCAGGAGGTGACGAGCTGGGCTGGGCAAGGTCCAGCTGGGCAAGGTCACAGAACACTCCCAAGACCCACGGCTAACGGGTCCGATGCAGGTCCGCTCCCCCAGGGCCTCCGCCGCAGAAGGAACCCGGCGAGACGCGCTAACCAGAGCACCTCGGCCGCACGGGTAGCAGAAACAGCGGGACGGGGGTCAGACAGACACAAGGAGAGCTGGCTCATGCGGTGGCAGCGTGGGCGAGGCAGCCTCGGGCAGAACTTCTCCAGAAAACCTAGGTTTTGCTCTTAAGGCCTTGCAACTGCTTGGATGCGACCCACCCCCGTCACTGGGGATAATCTTCGAGTCAACAGTTGTCCGTGTTCAGCGCACACCCCGAGTCCCTCGACAGCATCACATGCGACTGCCCGAGTGAGGGACGGATGCGCAGAGCGCTAGTCCTGTAGGAACCTGGGCAACCCTTCCACTTGTCCCAGGCAGACGACACGGATGGCAGTGCCAGCCCAACCCGGAAGTGGCCAGGTTGCCCCCCCCCACCGGACAGTGTATCTGTGACCAGAGGGAGGCGCCAGGGAGGGTGGCATAGCCCAGAGAGCCCTCGGCCAGCCCCACACCTTCTGAGACCTCCACCCAGCTGCACCCCGCGGTGCTCATGCCCGAGACGCAGCGGAGACTGGCTGCCGGGACTGGCACGAGCTCTTTGCAGAGATCTCTAAGCTCCAGGTCGGGGCCTGGCCATGACCAGCCCAGGAAGCCTGAGCTGTCAGGGGCACCAAGGGCGCCGTCGCCCACCTACAGAAGTCTAGGTGATGCCCGGTGAGCCCCCAGACCATCTCAGAAAGAGGCGGTTTGGGGGAGTGTGGGCCCAGCTGGGGACACTGCCAGTGCTGGGGGCATTTCCACTGTGGGTTTGACCTGGCCCTCCCCACTGCCTCACCCAGGCCTGACCGTTCCTCTTCTGGATCCCCCCGTGGGATGAGGGGCAGTGGGGCCCATCCCTGTGCTCTCGTCCTGCTTCCCCACCTGGGGCCACTGCCCCAGCTTCTGCAGACGTGGGACACTGGGGCTGTGACGGCCGAGCCCTCCTTCCCGCACTCAGGTTCACGGCATCCCACAGGACCCTCAGCCTGGCAGGATCTGGGGGCTCCACACCACCAGTCACGGGCGGCCAGACCCCCTCCTGCCCCAGGCCTGGGTGATGGCCGCCCCTCTGCCCGGCAGGCCCCTCTGCCCGTGGCTCATTGGAAACTCAGAGCTCCTCCCCGCCAGCCTCTCCTTAAATGTGCCCTGCACATGCCCTGGCCTGATGACCACCGAGCGTCAGCACTGACGGCTTCATCGCCCTGGACAGTGCCCTCCTGGCTCGCTGGCACAGGTTCGAGCCCCCAGGGCACAGGCTGGTCAGGGGCAACCTTCAAGCCGCGCCGAGGTCCACCCTGCCATCTGGGGCTTAGCCAGCAGAGGGCACCCTGCGCTCCGTGCCAGGCGCCCCCAACCCACACCCCTGAGGGCACTGGAGGGCGGAGTGCTGAGAAGCATTCAGTCAGAAAGAGGAACTGGGGCGGTGGGTTCCCACGCCCTCCACCCAAGGCTGTGCACCGGGTGAGGGCACATGGCACAGCAGGCCCGCCTATGAGCACAGAATCCCAGGGGCAGCTCATCTTGCAAAACACGTTTTATCAGAATAAATAGTCCCCGCAGGACACCGTCCACTGGGTGCCCCCCCACCCTCCAGTGCCAGCCTCGCGCTGCAGAGTCCCGGGTCGGCCGGCGTCCGCACCTACAGGGCCAGGGGAACGGAGGGCGGCCCAGGCGCAGGCCGCACCTGTGAGCAGACGCAGAGCTGCCAGGCCTGTCGCCGTCCTACCAGGCGTCCGGATGGTCCACCAGCCTCTCGGCCTCCTGGCTTCTACCAACCCTGCCAGAAGGAGGAGTCAGCGAGGAGCCCCAGGGACCTTGGGGTATGTGGGAGGCTGAGGAGTCCCTCTGGACGGGCCGAAGCCAGACACCCAGCAGCCCCCCTCGGGAGCTGCCTTCAGGCGTCCCGAGCGTAAAGAGGCATCCGAACAGCCTCAAAGGGCCGGATGGACCTCCCCTGTGTCTGTAGGTGAGGCGGGGCCGGGGGGGGGCGGTCAGACGGCTCAGTCTGTGGGTCCCTGCTGCCCAGGGATGAGCCCCAGCGCGTCAAGACGGCCCCCCTGGCCCGGCGCCTGCACCCCCTGGGGACCGAGCGGGCCAGCTCCCGGGCACTCCGACTTAGGAAGTAAAGGGCCCCCGCGCCCAGCTCCGCCTGCCCCACGCACACTTCTTTCTTCTCTAGTTTCCTTTTCTCGCCAGACTTCACCAGGCCGGAGCAGGAGAGCCGGGAAGGAGGGTGGCCAGGGAGCCCCGCGCCCCTTCCCTCCTCACCCCCAGCTCCGCACGATGCCAGGCCCTGGCCCCCTCCCCCCAACACTCACACACCGAGCGCCCGACCCGTCCAAGGCCCCTCACCTGCTCCTCTCCTTCCTCTCGTAGACAGAGTGAAGCCTGTTGATCAAGAAGACTTTGTCTTCCCCCTCCTAGAAGGCCAGAACACAGAGGGTGAGTGGACAGTCGTCCCTCCGTTTGTCTGTCCAGAACATACTATTCCACGTGACAAGCACAGAATGTTTAAAGGGGGAAAGGGCACCAAACGACAGAAAAACCAAGAGCCAGGCGACGGGCATACGTGTAGATCGATCTAAGCTTCCTAGTGGCCAAGGCGAAAAAGGACATGTGATAAGGGGCACAGGGAAGGCCACAGAGCCAGCCTGACTTCATTTAAAACTGGCACCGCCACTTACTGACTCTGCGTGGGGCAAATTACCTCCTGTCTGACCCCACAGTCACCATCTGTAAACGGGAGATAAGGCTGACGGCAGCGTGAGGCTGTGTGAGCTTCTACTGTTCTAACGACCACCACGCTGGTGGCTTACGACAGCACAAATCCGTCTTTCAGTTCTGGAGGTCAGCGGTCCAAAACGGCTCTCGCCGGGCCGAGGATCAAGGCGTCAGCCAAACTGGGTCCTTCCGCAGACTCTTGGGAAGCAACCTTCCTTCCTTTTCCAGCTTCTGGAATCTGCCCATAGCCCTTGGCTCTCCGCCCCTTCCATCCGAGTCAGTGGGTACAGAGGGCCATGTCCGCCCTGCCCGGGCCCGGGAAGAGCCACTCCGGGGGCCTAGCCAAGCCCAGCCCTGCAGCCCCCACGCCCTGCCCTGGTCTGCCGCAGGGGCCTGCCCAGAGAACGGTCTTCCTGCTCCCAGGGGGCCAGCAGGTAGAGCCGGGACCCTCCTCCCAGCGCAGCTGTGCACCCCCCAGCCCCACCGCCATCCCAGACCCCGCAGGGGCCCTGACGCGCCACAGGGTAGGGCAGCAGCCAGCTGGCAAAAACCCAGACCTCAGCCAGAATACCCGGCCTCAAGCCCTGCTCCCTGGGGGTATAAGGGAAGCAGACGGGGGCTCCTAGTGTGTTCCCTGAGCCCCCCGAGAAGTGGGAGCTGTCCTTAAGGGACCTTCCCGCTTGGGGCCCGGGCCCTGCACTGATAAGCCAGCAGCCGGGGGGGGGCCCCCACCTACCGCCCCCAAGCCTTGTCCTGCCCTGGCTGAGCCTCCAGCACGCGCCGGAGGAAGTGCAGCCCCAGCCCCAGGTGAACGCCGGGCCACAGGCACTGCTGGCCCCACAGTGGCCCGAGCATCCAGCGGGCAATGAAAATCTCCCGAAGGAGGGGCGCCTGGGTGGCTCAGTGGGTTAAAGCCTCTGCCTTCGGCTCAGGTCATGATCCCAGGGTCCTGGGATCGAGCCCCACGTCGGGCTCTCTGCTCGGCGGGGAGCCTGCTTGCCCCTCTCTCTCTGCCTGCCTCTCTGCCTACTTGTGATCTCTGCCTGTCAAATAAATAAATAAAATCTTTAAAAAAAAAAAAAAATCTCCCGAAGGGGAACAGCCGTGAGCAGACTGATGGCAAGGCCCGGGGCGAGGTCAGAGCACCCCCCGCGTCTCTGCGGAGACCCAGGGTCACTGGCAGGTCCGGCTGCGCAGACCCCAGGACACAGTCCCCGGGCGGGCCAGGGCTCCCCTCGGCCAGGGCTTGAGCAGCTCGGGGCTGGGAGATTCCCAGGGGCGGACCGTGCGGTGGGGGTCCCGGCACCCTGGGCTCCGAGCCCCACCCTGCCTCTCACGCTTTGGTGATAAACTGCCACGGGCTTAATAAAACTGACTTAGGAGGCGCGTGGGTGGCTCAGCCGGTAAAGCGTCTGCCTCCGGCTCAGGTCATGATCCCAGGGTCCCAGGCTCGAGTCCCTGCTCAGCGGGGAGCCTGCTTCTCCCTCTGCCTCCCAGCTTGTGCTCTCACTCTCACTCCCCATCTCCAATAAATTTTAAAAAAATAAAAAGAGATCTAAATCCGGGCCCACTTTCACCCTTACTCCACTTGTTTGGAAAATGTGGGTCCCCCAAGAAGTCCAAAAGCAACGTCCAATACCTCAAAGACCCCCCCCAGAGACGCCCGCGGGGCCACGTGCCCTAAAATGACGTCTTTCCCCACCCGAGCCGCAATCCCACCCGGCTGGAGCCCTGCCCCTGGGGGTGTCGGGGCGGCCGCTGCCACGCTCCCCATCTCTGCTCAGTACCAGCCACACGCGGGAACGTGTCATTTGGCCCACAGAGCCTCTGGGCGGCCGGGTGGGGGCGGCGGCCCCCAGAGCGCGGCAGGGGCGGGGGACACTCACGTTGCTGATCTGCTCCTTGAGGAGGCAGATGACCCTCCGCTGTCCCTTCACCACCTGGATGTTGAGGTAGATCACGGCCCTGCGGGATCAGAGCCAAGCGGTGCGGGGTGAGGGGGTGGGGGAGCCGGACAGGCGGGGGGCAGGGGAGGGACAGGAAGGGGGCGGGACGGGCCGCGGCCCCCACCCGGCAGGTGTCCGCCCGTCCCGCCCGCACTCACAGCAGCAAGGCTGACACCAGGTAGACGGGGAAGGTGTTCTCCACCAGGTACCGGTGCACCCAGGGCAGCCAGGAGACCCGGGGGCCCGCCGCCTCCAGGTGGCGCACCCACACCTTGCCTGCCTCGTACATGGTGTCCAGGGTCCGGAAGGGGCCGCAGGTGCTGGAAGGTTTCACCCTGCGGGGAGAGGGCGAAGGCAACCGCCCCGTCACCCCACGCCGCAGCCCCAGATCCCGGGGAGACGCCACCCCCCGACCGAGGCCGGCACCCACTCACTGCCACACAGCGTAGCAGAGGAAGACGGCGGCTCCCAGGAAGGAGGGGAAGCAGAGCAGCGAGATGAAGACGGTGCTCATGTGGGAGGCCAGCCAGGGTCTGCGGGGCGCCTGGCAGTTGGCCATCAGGCTGGTCTGGGAACAAAGGCTGAGATTCGCCACTGCCGGCTGGGGCCTGGGGGGGTGGGGGTGGGGGTGGGGGGCCCCAACTAGGGGAGGGGGAAGGGGGCGGTGTTTCTGGGGGGGCCCTCCCGCCCCAAGGGGCAGACAGTCTCAGGACGCGGGCCTGCAGGCTGCCAGGCTGGTTTACGGAGGGGAGACTGAGGCACACGAGGGGTGGTCTGTCCACCGTCCCTCATATACGGAAGACCTGATAGGGACGGCCACCTCCGGTGGCTGGTGGCCTCCACTGGGCCAGGCCGGCGCCCAGTGCCGTATGAATGCCACCCCCAGCAGGCCCCCGCAGACACAGTCCCGCTGCATAGACCAGGAGACGGGGCCGGAGGGAGAAGCTGGCTCTCCACGGAGGACACCCCAACCCGAGGACAGAGGAGCGGGGTCCATCCCCTCGGCCCAGCTGCCCCGCCCCGCCCCGCCCCGGCTGGCCCACTCGAGCAGCCGGCAATGACCGCGGACCCCAGCAGGATGCCGCCCAGCCCGGGAAAGGCAGCGATGCCAGGGAGGGCAGTCAGCCAGTCCCTGGGGCCGGGGGAGGAGGGGAGGGGTCCAGAGCCCCAGGGCTCCGTGTCCGCCAGCCCCGTGGCCCAGCCTGGTGACTGCACGGTCTCCCGAGGCCTACCGGCCTCCCGGGTCCCAGGGGACACCCTTACCTTCTTGACGTAGAAGATGAGCAGCAGTTTGATGACCTGGATGGCAGGGAGGAGGGGACAGAAGAGGACCCCCAGCCTGGGGAGACAGGGAGGGGTGCGGGCTGCAGTCCAGAGGCCGGGATCAGGACCCCCGTGCTGCACCCCAGAGTGACAACGGCCGGGCTCAGGGTCACAACGAGAGGCCCGGCCCCAAGGCCAGGCTGGGCACAGCCCTGCACCCTGAGATACGAGGGGTCAGGGCCCAGGTCACCGCAGAACCCCCAAGCCAGGGCCTTGTTGCAGGCCTCGCGGGGAAGGGGCTCAGCCTTCCCGGGGGCCAGGCAACGCCGGCAAGCCGGGGACACTCACCAGGTCAGGGTCTGCCCGTAAATCAGCTCCAGGACATTCCCGGCGATGTCGAACTCTGGCTTCTCTCTCCTCTTCAGCTTCTTCTCAGAGATGAGCCTGGGGCAGAGGAGTCCCCGAGGGTCCCGTGGGAGGGCCAATCCCAGAGGCCGATCCCCAGCGGGCAGGCACCGGGGCCGGTGACCCTCCCCTCAGGCGCCCGGCGGATGTCAGGGGACACGGCCGGCTGAGGGCCTCCACCTGAGGGGCTCCGGGCTCCGGCTGATTTCCTCTCCTTTTTTTTTCTTTTTTTTTAAACCAATCTCTACACCCGACGTGGGGCTCGAACTCAGGACCCTGAGATCAGAGTTGCATGCGCCACCCACGGAGCCGGGCGCCCCCGTCTTGGTCTTTTTTCTACACTCAGGTATGAACACGCACGACAGGCCTCCAACATTTTACTGACGGTTCAACACCCCATTTTAAAACGATCAAACTCCTTTATTCCCGAAAAAAAACACAAATAGAAGAAAATAAAAGGAGCAGCTGCCCCCGCGCCCCGCGCCCCGCGGCGTTCTGAAAACGCCCTCCACGTCCCTCCCTCCGTCCCTTCTCGGTGCTTCTCGGTGCGTGAGACGGAGACCAGACACCGCGCTCAAAACCCTCCTCCCTCCCCCCGAAAACACGTTCCGTCCCGTCTGCTGCTTTGCTTGCTCGGCTTGACGACCGCGCACAGGACAGGCTTCGCGGGAGCGGACAGACGCGCCGAGCGGGGACCTCCAGGCGCTCCCTGCCTGCCTCGCAGCCCACCCGGGGGCGTGGGGAGCCCAGGGGCCCCGGGGGCACGTGCAGGGGCCTCACCTCCACACCAGCTCCCCGAACAGCGTGTCCAGCAGCACGAAGATGAAGTCCAGCACCGAGAGCCGGTAGAGCTCCTGGCCCACAAAGTTCTCCCAGCACTGGAACAGACCGGCCTCAGCCCCTGGGCACGCCGCAGCCCCGCCCCGCCCACCCCAGCAGCCCACCCGGGGGCCCTGCCCCGCGCCCCGCGCCCCGCCCGGGCCAGACACACCACCCAGCCGGCCGGGGAGGGCCCTCCACCCCCACCCCTAGCAGCAGAGCAGCCCCCGCGTCGGGGCCCCCGTGGCCTCCCGCCTCCCCGGGGCTGCCCAGGGCCACCCGCACCTGGTCCTTCAGGGCGTCCACCCTGCGGCCCAGCCAGTGGTAGCAAAGAATGCCTAGGATGGCCATCTTAAAGATGAGGTTCCTACAGAGGACAAGGAGGCGGGGAGCGCTGGGAGAGGGAGACCCGGGGCACAGAGGCCCCGCCCCAGGCCACCTCCCCCCGCCCCACCCGGCCACACACCTGCAGATGGCCAGGTACACCTCCAGGACCGGGGAGTCCTGCCACTCCAGGGCCGCCAGGCAGCGGAACAGGTAGGGGGCCCCCAGGTTCAGGAGGCAGACCACCACGGGCAGGGCCAGCAGTGCCCCCTCCTGCTCAACAGACACCGGGCTCTGCGGCAGGAGGGGCGGCAGTGGTCAAGGCAGGTGCCGCGGTTGGCAGGTGCCGCGGCCAGGAGGGCCCCCCCACGGAGGTGGAAGGAGGGGGCCAAACTGCCTCACAGCACCCCCCCCCCCGCCAGCAAGATACTCCCCACCCCCAGGCTTCGGGTTCAAACCACACAGGAAGGGGGTGGGGACACAGGTGTCAGAAAGAGATCCCGAAACAGCAGGGGCAGGGAGAGACGGGTGCAGGCGGAGAGAGAGCCACCCGGGGGAAAGCTGCCAGGGGCGGCAGGCGTGGGCTGGGAGGTGGGGGGGGCCAGTCACCAGGGACCATCCGAATTCAGCAGGGGTCTGACCCTGTGGTCAGGGCCCCGGGGCGGTCCGTTCTCTCTCTGCCCACACCTTGATCATGAGTTCCGAGAAGGCATAGACGGCCACGGAGCAGCCCATCGTGGTCCCCAGGCAGAGCAGCCACACCAGCCCCAGCACGGCCACCTGCCGCAGCCGCCCGCACGCGCTCCGGGGGCCCTGCCGCCGCCGCCGCTCCGCCAGCAGCTCCTGTGGGCGGCCGAGCCCGTCACGGACCCCGCGCACACACGCAGACGCACGCGGGGCCCTGCGGGGCGGACACCCGGGGGATCGCGCCTCTCCCACCCCCAGTGCTGCCACCTGTCCCTCCTGGCTGCGTGGGGCCCCATCTCCGGGCACGGAGAGAACACAGGGCAGGGTCTCGAGGGCACATCCTGCCCCCCAGCCCCGCCAGGCCCCGGCTGCTCCCACCCTGGGCTCCCGCCGCATCCTGAGGCCCCGCCCCAACCTCCACCCGCCCCCATCCTCCCTCCCTCCCCAGCCCTGCCTCCTCAGCCTCCCCGCCTGCCTTGGAGGTAGGCAGCAGCCCCCTTCCCACCCCCCCACTGACCAGGAGCCCAAGGCGCGAAGCCAGGGTGCGTGCTGGTGGGAGCCCCGGGAATCCTGGCCGGGGGCCCCCAGAGTACCCGAAGCGCCTTGCCCTGGAGCCTCGGCCCCGCAGGTTCTCCAGCCCGGGGCTAAGGGCAACCTGAGGACTGAGGCCCCAGGATGGAGGACAGGCCAACAGCAAAGACCACCCTGGGCCCGCACGTACACCGACCCGTGCTGCGAGCACAGTCCTGCTCACGGCCTCCCGCACGCTCGAGGGCCCTGGACACGGACCCCAGCCAGCGGGCGAGAGGCAGCCCCAAATGAGACAGTCGTACGGGAGAAAACTCCAGGACGACTCCCAGGGCTACCTGGTGGCCCTGGAACCGGGGTGACAGGCCAAGACCCCCCCATGCTCCGCCCACAGCTCTGGCCGCGTGGGCCAAGTCTGCGGGAGCCGAGCAGGTGGGGACAGCAGCCTCAGCCCCCCCCCGAGCGGCTCACCTTCAGATGAGTTCGGATGTTGTCGCACTGGAGTCGGGAGGCCCGTCTCTGAGTCACCTTGTGGTCCCAGGAGCAGAAAACGGTGACAGCATGAACCCCTGAGGCGCTGCCCACCCGGTAGCTCTCCCCAAAAGAGCGGGACATGCTGGGAGGGACAGAGCCAGGAGACAGGTGACGAGGGGCACAGAGGCCGCAGAGAGGGCAGTCAGGACGCTCCCCGCAGCCAGAACCCACCACTCACTCTGAGGAGCCCTCCGGGCGCGAGACGGGCCCTCCGCCGACCCCCCACCCCTCCTCCAGCCCCGCACTCTGGGCCTCCTGCTGCGGGCTGCCGGTCCCCCTCCATCGACCGGTCTAACTCGCTGCCCACCAGCCACACGTGGCTGCACCGGGACCCGCCGACGGGGCTGGCCGCCTCCTACACAGACATCGCAGCAGAATAGGCCCACTTACCCCAGGCCTTTTGCACGGCCTATCCCGACAGTCAAAACACCTTCCTCCACTTCTCCCCCGCCCGACCGTATACAACCCCCCGGTCTGACACAAGCACCTCCTCACAAGCCAGCCCGGCTCCTCCAACGCCCCAGAACAGGCCGGCGAACACCTCTAGGGCACTGCGTCCTCCCAGCCTCCTCACTGGTCTGTCTTCCCCCCTAGACCCCAAGTTCCTCGAGGACGGGACCCACACTCATTCACCCGCCTGCCCTGAGCTGAGCACAGCCAAGGTCTGGAGACGGGAAGGGGATGAGCGGGTGGAAAGGAGGACAGGAGGACGGAAGGAAGGACAGACGGATGGATGGACAGAATTAATGAAGGAGGGATGGGTGGATGGAAGGCGGGCAGGACGGACGGACGGATGGACGGACGGACGGGTGGAGGGGTGGAAGGAAGGGTAGATGGATGGAGGGACGGAGGGATGGAAGGGCAGACGGACAGGCGGAAGGGTGAGGGGACGGACAGAAGAAGGGATCCATAATGAATGAATGAGGAGATGAGCAGTCGTCCTCAGAGCCCAGGTCACACGGGGGACGGCGGTTACCTGTACACCAGCGTGAGGCAGGTGATGAAGAAGGCTACCCCCACCGTGAAGAGGTAGGCCAAGGGCATGTTGTAGGGCAGGCCGTCGGCCTCGCCGCCACACTGACCCCCCGGCGGGGGCGCGCACGGCCGGCTCAGCGTGCTGTTACTGTAGTAGCCGTAGTACAGGACAGTGTGGTTGAAGCTGCCCTGCAGGGAGGAGGCCCCGTGGAGTCACGGACCCTCCCCCTGCCCAGCCCTGACCCAGCCTCAGGCTTCCCGAGGCAGAGGAAGGGCGCCCACAGGCGCAGGGCGAGGAGAGGGCAGGGCAGGGGCAGGGAGGAGAGCACAGAGGTCGAAACCGGGCCACAGCCATCCCGGGGCTCCCCGGCCCTGGGGAAGTCAGGGCAGGACGGAGGTCAAGGAGTGGCTGGCCACGGCCCCCCCACCACCCGGAGTCCCGGCACGGGCAGGGGTGGGGGCTCCCTGGAGGAAGCCGTGCCAAGAGGGGCCGAAGGGGGGGCCCCCCGCCCGCCGACGCCTCCCACCCCGAGCGAGCCCTCACCCCGCCCGTGAGCAGCTCCAGGCCCGTGAAGCTGGGGGCAGAGCCCGGGGAGGCGGGCGGCGGGAAGGCGGCCTGCACGCCCACCAGGAAGGCGAGCAGCGGCAGCAGCAGGAGCGCGTTGAAGGCCAGCAGGGTCTTGAGGAAGAGGAAGTAGCAGAGCACGCTGGAGCCGAACCGGCCTCCAATCTGCTTCAGGGCGTAGCGCCAGGGCATCAGGGCGAGCAGGCCCGAGAGCAGCCCGAGCCCCAGGCCGTGCAGGGCCTGCGGGCACAGAGGCAGGGAGGGAAGAGGGGCCGCCCTGAGCCCCCGGGCGAGGGGAGGCCAGGCTCAGAGGTGCAGGGGGCCGCGGAGGGGAGGGCGGGTCTGGAGGCTGGGACACCCCACACACAGGACAGCCACAGAAGGGGGACCCCTGCCCCTCCCCGGCCGCCCAGGGCCCACCGCGGACAGCAGACTCCTACCAGGACGCAGGCGTCTCGGAGCCGGCCACAGCAGGGGAGGAGCCCGCGCCGGCCCGGCCGGCCCCTCCGCTTCCCCCTCGGGGTCCGGCTCTCCTCTCTGGGGGCACAGGCGGCATCAGGGCGGGGCCAGGGATGGACCTGACGCCCCCCAGGGGGTCCCCGCCGCATGCCCAGACCCCCCCCCCCCACCATGGCAGTGGGTCTGGAGACGGCCCAAGGCCGGCGGGCACTGACCGCAGGCAGCGTTTCTCGGCCAGGCCCAAGGGCATCCCTCGGAGCATGTGGTCCCGCTGGGCCACCGTCAGGCCCTGCAGCTCCTTCACCAGCAGGAACCGCTTCTCTGTAGGATGCGGCCGTCAGTGCCACCGCATCCCTCCTTCCCTCCCTCCCGTGCCCGTGCCCGTGGATAAGGCTGTCCGCCCCTGCCGGCCCGCCCCAACGCAGACCTCCGCCTGCCTCCCAGCCCCAGACGACTGCTCTCGGCCCCCACCACTCAAGCCAGACCCTGCCGTGCCCACCGGTCTTGCCCCGCTAGCTGTCTTCACTACCCACTCCCAGCCTATGAGCCTGGGGCCCCTCCTCCTGGACCCTAACTCTCCTCCTGGGTCCCCACAAGCCTCCTGCTCTGACCCCCACCACCTGAGCCTCACCCCCACTCTCCTGCTCAGCAGTGATGACGTCTCAACCCCATCCCCTAGCACTTCCCCCTCACCAGCTCCTGCGAGGTGATGGAGGGACGAGGTCTGTAGACCCACCGCCCCCCTCTCTCTCCCACCTTCACTACCACCCTGGGAGAGGGCACTGCCTCACCCCAAAGTGACAGACAAGCAGACACCCGGCCAGGCCTGCGATGCGCAAGTTGCCCAAAGCCCGCTCCTCCCTGCCCAGTCCATCACCCGCCACAGGGCCTTGAGTAAACTGGGGAGGACAAAGACAGGACCCCAGCACAGTGCCTGAGCTCCGGGCCCCTGAACGCCACAGGCTACCTGGGTGAGGCCTGACCTGTGACACCGGCCCTGTTATGACCACGGTCCCTTGCCCTCTAGCGCTGCCACACCCGCCTCCCACCTCAGGGCCTTTGCACATGCTCCTCTGCTCTAGTGTCACCTCCTCCAGGAAGCCTCCCGGGATCCCTGTCCTGCCGCGTGCCTTTCCTCAGTCCCCCTCATCTGAGCTTGGATCTGCTCTTCCCTTTCGCTGGCTCCTGTCTGTTCTACTGTGCAGAAACAAGGCGCCAGAGAGTGGGACCTGCTCTGCTCACCACCATCCCAGCCCGAAGCCGAGAGCAGCGAGTGCAAACAAGTGCTCAGCACGGGCATGTGTGGCCTGGACACTTAAGGGTGTCGCGTGACATGCGCCAAACCCTTCACAGTCCAGGCGGCCCCCACTGCTCGGCTTCTCTGCCCGGGGCCCCTGCCCCCCACCCCCCTGCCTAGCCCACTCTCTCACCCTCCTCCTCGAGGGCCGCAGGGTCCAGCTCCAGATCGTAGAGGCGGAGGCTGGGCCGGGCCGAGCGCCCCACACCCCTGAGCTCAGGCCGGCTGACCCGGCGTCGCAGCCGGACCGTGCGGTTGTAGTACTGGGAGATGATAGCACCGCGGCTGCGGCCTGCGGGCAGGTAGGGGGGGCAGGGGCAGGGAGTCAGCGCCGGCCTCGCCCCCCTGCCCCTCACCCCTGCTAGGGCCCACGAAGTCCGTTTACTAGAGACCTCGGGCACCACTGTGTTCCCAAGAGCCTATTTTTATCCCTGGGACTCTGGAGTCGTTTCTGGAACCCAGCGAGGCCACTCGGGGCTGTGCTGGGGCTGTGCTGGGCCTCCGGGCAGCGGACGAAGGGTGCAGGGCAAAGGGCCCAGCTCCACGCAACACAGATCCCGCTGAAAGCCCGGCCGCCCGGGGCCGGGGGAGAGGGGCCCACTCACCAATAGTGCGACTGGGCATGCTGGCCAAGATGCGGAGCGTGGCTGTGCTGTGCGCCCCGGCATCCTCCGGCCCCGGGGGGACCCGGCGGCCACTGCCTGCAAACCACAAAGACTGGTCCGGAGGTCCTGGAGACGCGGAGGCCGGCGGTCTCCGGGGCCAATCCCCACCCCAGGCCCGCAGCGGGGAGAGGCGAGGCAGGCTCAGAGCCCCGCCCGCAGCGTCGCAGCGTCCCAGCGCCTGCGCACCGGGGCCGGGCGGGGTGGGCTCACCTGCGGTCTCGGGGGCTCCGGCCCCCCGCTCCCTCTCCTGCAGCTCCAGCCCCTCCTCAGCCACCCACCGGCTCTGCTCCTGGATGAGCTGGTGGAAGGAGTCGTGCACTTCGCTCTCATCATAGGGGCTGGGCTCCTGGCTGCCGAGATGAGAGGCGCGCAGGGCGTCAGGACCCAGCCCTGCCCCAGCAGCCACCCCCTCCACAGGCTCTGGTCCTGGTGGCCTCTCCCGGGGTGGGGGCATCTCTGCCCTCCAGCCCACCACCCCCCCAGCCCCAGCGCACTTACCCGTGGTCCTCTGGGGTCTCGGGAACACTGAGGACAAAGTTCAGTGGCTGGGCCATGTCTAGGACCCACGCCCGGCCTGTCTGCCACCCTAGGGCAGCTCAGAGCCTGGGCACAGCCTCCACGGCCTCCCGCTGCCCATCTGAGGAGACAGGGCGTGGTGCACCGAGGTTGGTTTCCAGTGCCTGGTGCCAAACCACCCGCTCCCCGGGGACCGTGGGGGGTGCCCACAGCCTAGGCTGCCGGAGCCGCTGCCTGACCCCCCCCCCAGCCAAACACGTGGTCAGGTTAGTGAGCCCCAATAAACCACATGCCAGATGGACCGAGGGGGAGTCCCTTCCACTGCCTGAGGGACAGCGGAAGGAAGGGGGGGTTCTGAGCGGTCCCCCTCGGTTTCCTCTACGGCGCCAGTCCCCGGGAAGGGGGAAGGGGGTGGGTGCCTGTGGACACAGCCCTCCTTTCCTCAGGCTCCGCCCCAGGCGTCCACCGCCCTCTTGGGGAAAAAGGTCAGGGCAGCTCCCAGGCCTTCCCAGGCCCGCCCTGAAACCCCAGAGCACTTCCTCTCACAGGAAGGCCCTCCCACGGCCAGCCCCCCCCCACCAGCGCCAGGGGCCTCCCCCGGCGGACTCCCACCCATCGCTACCCACCCTCACCCCTCAAAACAGGGGCCCGGCCGCTGCAAGGTCACCAGTTCTCAGGCGACCGACTCCCCGACATTCCATCACCCCGGGGCCAGCGGGGCAGCTGCCTGTGGGGGAGGGGAGGCTGGGCATTAAACAAGCCGCCTTTGTCCAGCCTTTGTCCTGGCAGAGGGCTCTGTCATCGCCCGGGACAACTGGAACCAGGGTGGCCTTGTCTGGGCGCTTCACCCTGTGGGAGCGAGCGGCCTGGGCCCCAGCCCTGCGTCTGCCCGGCCCTAAGTCCTCCTCCCCCGCCTCCCCTTTCCCCGCGGGGAACTCAGCGCTCAGAAAAGTTGGGCTTGGCTCAGGGGGGCTCACCTGGGCTCACCCAGGCACTGCCTAGGACTTCTGCCCCGCTGACACCCAGCGGCCGGGCACCGTACCCCAGGCCCCCCAGGCCGGGCAGGTCGGGCCGCGTTTCCGGGGCACAGCATTCCTGAGCCCTGAGCCAGGTGGGGAGGGGCAGGGTGGGGCGCGTCTCCGGGAACCCCAACCCGGCCGGCAGCGAGGCCTCAGGGAGCAGCAGCTGCCGGGGAGAGCCGCAGCCCAGCCGCCGACGCAGGGGCGGCCCCAAGTCCGGGCGCCCCTCGACCCCTCCCTCTCCCCGCCAGCCTCCCGCTCCCGCGCCCCCGGCCGCGCGACCCGGCCCGGCCCCGGGGCATCGCCGCTGCCCTCCCCGCCGGGGCGGCCGGCCGGCTGGGGCGGGCCGGGGGGTGGGGGGCCGCCTGGGCGGGGCGCCCGTCCCGAGAGCGGGAGGCGTCAGGCCACCCGCGCGGGAACTCACCGCCCGGCGGCCCCGGGGGCCCCAAGGAGTGGGGAGCGGGTGCGGCGGCCGCCGCAGGGGAAGCGGCTGGGCCGGGAGGACCCGGGCGCCGCCCCCAAGCCCGGGGCCCCGCGGCCTCGCCCGGACCGGCACCCCGATCCCCGCCGCTCACCCGGGGGGCGCGGGGGAGGACGGGCCCTGCGCGCTCGCGAGCCGCTCACCTGTCCCCGGAACCGCGGTCCCGGCTGCACCACCTGGGGGCGGGGCCGCGGGGTCAGGGCGGAGGGAGCGACCGGGAAGCGCGGCCCGGGGGCGACCTGGGACCCTCGCGGGACCCGCGGGGCCGAGGGAGCTGCGCCACCCAGCCCCGGCCCACGTGGTGGCGGGCCTTCGGCGTCACGTGACCCGGCGCGCCCCCGCGCCCTCGCGCGACCTTGCCCTCCCCCCTGGCCGACTGCCGACCCCGGCTCCGCCTCACCCCGAGGTCTGAGCCGGGTGCGGGCGGCCGAGCGTCCGGGTCTGAGTCCACAGTGTCGGCGGGACTCCGTTTCCCCAGGTTTCAAGTGGGGACACCACCTCTCCAGCCGCCCTTTTCGCAGGGCAGTGATCAAAGCAGCCCGCGGCTGCGGAGCCCCCGCGATCGGCGCCTTGCGACACGGGATTGGGAAACCCTTTCCTCCACACCACCCTCTGCTGACCAACGACGGTCCCCAGCCGGCTGCAGCACCGGCCTATCACCCCTCTCCGGTCGGGGCGTGGTTTCTGCCGCTGCTCGGACCAGAGTTGGGGCGCACTTCCTGGGTGCTAGGTGGGGAGGAGGGGGCAAGCCCCAGGGAAGCCTGACACTGTGACTGTCCCCTCTGCTGTTTTCTTCGTGATTCCCATAAGCCAGGGGGCTGGACACCCACTCCCTGCCTCACAGATGAGCCAACAGGCGGCGACCACGTTCATCAGCCCCCAGGGGTGTCCTCCGCCAGGGAGCTCCACCTCCACCTGCACCGGGAACCCTGACTGTGAGAAAGCCCCGCAGGTCAGAGGGGAGGCTCCCAGGGACTGGAGTGAGGATGGGCGGGGTTTAGACAGGGGCGGGGACCTTCCCGGTGGGAGGAAGCCTTGAGAGGCAGGCAGGGTGGAAGGTAAAAGGAAGGAGAGGGCCCTCCTGGAGGGGAGTACAGGTGGGCAAAGCAGGATTCCCAAAGGACAAGATATAATGCAAGTGGTAAAGGGGTCCCCAGACCTGAAGTTGGACAAAGTTGGAGGGGCCGGCGCTGGGGCTCAGACGGATTACTTTGGGCTGGATCTTGGCACAAGGCGCTGCCGTATGAAGACCGGGTGGGCTGAACCCTTCCTTGCCTCTCCTCCCACTGCCCCTCTCCGTGCACACCCATGCTCCAGTCACATGGTACTTGCGTGACCCCAGCCCAACTTGCAGGTCACCTCCCACGGGAAGCCTTCCTGGATTGAACCCTGTTGGAGCACTTGCCACTTCCTGTTGACATGTTCTTTTTGCTTGTCTGTTCACCCTGCCCCCACTCTCTGAACCCACTGTGCACTGGGCACCAGCACCCAGCTTGGAGCCCGTCATAGAGGAGGGGTTTGGAAAACGAGGGGATCCCGGCTGGGATGCGGAGAAGCCATCAGAGCTCAGCCGGAGGCACGGGGCCCTGAAGGAGGTGAAGAGGGAGCAAGGAGGAAAGGCAAGACCGCAGGGTCCCACGGGGTTCCCGGAGAGAGAAGTGGCCGAGATGGCTTGCCTAGCTGGAACGAATGGCACCGATTCCTGAGCCCTTGCTAGAGGCCAGGCTCTAAGTGATAAGTGCCAGTGACCCAGGCGGGAAGTTGAGGATTAACGCCAAGGGCTTCTGGAGCAGCCCCAAGTGATGGGGTCCACCCATTCTGTCACTATCAGCTCACTCTCACGAGGACAACCTGCCACCGGTAGATAAGTGCCCCTCCCCCCACCTCTGGCTTCGGCTCCCCAGGCAGAAAGGGACCCGTAGGTGGGGGGAGCACGCTGGAGTGGCAGGGAGGGACAGCGTGACACCACCCCACCCCCTTGCCAACCCTGACCCCACAGGCCTGGAGGCTGCCCCTCCATGCCCCGCCCTCCCCCCCCCTCCCGCCTGCCCCCGCATGACACAGGAAGTGTCGGCCCCAGAGAAAGCAAAGGAAACTGTGGGGGGGGGGGCGAGAAGTGGAGGGGGGAGGAGATGGCGGGAGAGCTGGGGTTCCTGTCATGTGACCCCTCCCCCGGTTCCCTCACAGTCCCGCCTAGCGTGGAGGGAGCCAGTCCAACGAGGGGGCTCCTCGGGGACTTGGTCCCTTGTCCCCAGGTGAGCTGGGTGCAGAGTGGCGGGAGGAGACAGAGCATGAGGGGCTGAGGTCTGGAGAGAAACAAGGTGCTGGGACTGCTGAGGGGTGGGGTCCCCTTCCCAAGTTGGGGCTGTAGCCACAACTCCTCATCTGGGGTCCCTGGGGGGCGGGCAGACCCAATCCTGAGGGCTGGACCCTGGGTAGCAGACGTAAGGGGGAGGGTCCCAGTACATCCAAACCCCCCAGGATACTGGATTCTAGGAACTGTCAGGGTTTGGGACAGGGGCCTGTTCCCACTGGGAGAATTACTATGGGGAGAAGAGCCAGCATTGTCTTGCCAAAGGGTGACCCCAAAGGCCTGTGGCCACAGGTGGCAGGTGTGACCTGGCTCCAGTAGGCCTCGGACCCCATCGCATTTCTCTGTGGCCACACCTGGCTTTGTCTTTGTCTGGGACAATCCCGTCTTCCCATTACCTTCGGATCTTTCTCCCCACTGACAAACAGGAAAACTGAGGCCTCTGGCAGGGGGTTGCTTTGAGATGTGCCTGGGGACCCAGCCCAGAGCTGCTCCCACTGAATTCTTTTCTTCATCTCTGGCTGTGCCAGGGCCAAGAGCTTGAAGCTCACCCAGCAGGAGGCCCACGTCCCTTCTAGAAGGAGGGGATTGCAGCCCGGCGCCTCCAACCTCAACCCCGCCGCAGAGATGCTGAGGCAGCGGTCAGTGCAGTCCAGCCAGGCCCTCGTGGAGCCCGAACCTGAGTCAGGGGCCGAGGAGCTGGGGGAGCAGGAGGTGGAGCGGCTGTGGTCCTCCCAGGCTCAGGTGCGGGAGCTGCCCTACGCCATGGTGGACAAGCGCTTCATTCGGTGGGTGTCTCCCCCACCCCCCGCCTTGGGCAGGACCCGTTGGAGGCCAGATGGTGGGGGTGGGTGGGGCACCACCCAGAGGATGCACGGGTGGGATGGGGGTGGAAGTCACCAGCCGTGGGAAGACGCCTCTGGCCCCTGGCATTGCCCTGCCTGGCCCCGGTGGGCACAGCGGGTGACTCAAGGACGCCCCATCACCACCCCAACCCAGGCAGCTGCGGGAGCCCAAGGGGGTGAAGACCTCTTGCTGGCAGCGATGTCAGCGCAGGTGGCGGACTGTGCGGCGGCGCCTAGGGGAGGCAGCGCAGCGGCTGGCCCGGGGCTTTGGGCTCTGGGAAGGGGCTCTCTACGAGATCGGGGGTAGGACCCGCACCCCCACCCCCACTTCCCACCTCCCACCTCCCTTCTCTGGAGGCTCAGGGTCCGGTTTAGAAACCCGAGGCCACCGTCCCGCTTGCCATCGTCCCTTCCGCCCTCACTAGACAAACCCCCCACCGCCGAACAGGGCCCCCCTCCTTCACACCCCTCCCGCCCCCGCCGGGGCGCAGAACTAGGCGGGCGACAGCACCCCCAGGTGGCTGTCAGAGGTACTGCTGGCCACTGATCCGCGGTCCCGGCACCGGTCGCCCTCACCCTGGTCACCCGCACCCTGGAGGCTTGGTCAGCCGTCGGGTTCTCAGCGGGCGCCTGGCCCGGTGCGGCTCCGAAGGCCCCGCTGCTCTCCTCGCAGGCCTCTTTGGCACCGGAATCCAGTCCTACTTCACCTTCCTGCGTTTCCTGCTGTTGCTCAACCTCCTGACCCTGCTGCTGACTGCCGGCTTCGTCCTGCTGCCCCTGCTCTGGCTCCGCCCCCCTGACGCGGACCCCTCCCTTAACTTCAGTGAGTGCCCAGCCTCCCCCCTACAATGAGATCCTGGAGGCCCTCCTGCACCCTGGGGACCCTGGGGGGCTGGTCCAGGGCTCAGAGCGCTGGGACAGCATTGTCCTGCTAGAGGCCAGCCCTGGGACTCTCCCTGACCGTGCCTTGTAGGGCGCCCTCCTCGGGTCCTGCTCAGGCCTCCCCCGGGGGGGGGGTGCTCTGGAGGAGATGAGGGCAGAGCCTCACCTATGCCTTGGGGACCCTTCCCTACTGCTCCCCTCTCCCTCCCGACAGCCCTGGAGTGCCCTGGTGGCCTCCAGCCCCAGACTGGTGTTCCCAGATTCCACAATCGACTTTGGAACGTTTTAACCGGCAGGGTAAGTGAGCTCTGTCTCGGTGATGCATCAGGAGGGCTGGGGGACCTGGAGAACTGGCCCCAGGGGACCGCCGTCTAAGAGGACCCCCATCCCTTCAAAGACATTGGCTTCTAGGGGGACGGTTTTACATAAACAGGCCGGCGGGGACAGTGATGGGGTCAGAGAGAGGCTGAGGCCAGGATGCACAGCCCAGGGCCATGGTCCTCAGTACCCAGCTGGGGGAGGGGGCGGTGTAAAGGACGGAAGGGAAGAGTGTCCGGGCCTGTGGGGTAGGCACCACCCCACCCCCGTCCCTGGGTGCCACAGAGAGGTCACCGAGCAGACTCCTGTATTCCGGTCCTCTCTCTTCGTCAAAGCTGTGTGGCCTCGCTCTGGGACTGTGACATGGTGGGGATGCTTTCCCTCCCTCCCTGTCGAGGATTCGGTGACAGTTGGAGAGCCAAGACAAGGGAAGCACTTAGCACACAGCCTGCATGACCCCGTTCTCACCGTCCACACCCCCAGGCCTTTGCCGACAGCTATCTCTTCTATGGCGCCTACCGGGCAGGGCCCGAGAGCAGCTCGGCCTACAGCATCCGCCTCGCCTACCTCCTGAGCCCGCTGGCCTGCCTGCTGCTCTGCTTCTGTGGGACTCTGCAGCGGTGAGAGCAGAGCCCCTGCCTGCTTCTGGCTCTTTCCCTGATCACCCCTCCCTTGGCTTGCAGGAGGGAGGGCCCCGGCCTCGTTCGGGCAGGCTCATCGGTGGTTTCACGGCCCCGATTGTGTCCCCAGTGGCAGAGCTCAGGCACACCGGCCCCATATCCCCACCCCTGACCCCAGCCTGCACCCGGGACTGTCCGGGGCTTCCCGCCCCAGACTTGGGTCCCTCCCCCATGGGTCCTCGCCTCCTGCTCCCTCCAGGATGGTGAAGGGGCTGCCCCAGAGGCTGTTCCTCGGCCAAGACTACAAGTCGCCTGTCAGCGTCAAAGTGTTCTCCTCCTGGGACTTCTGTACCCGGGGACAGGAAGCGGCCACCATCAAGAAGCACGAAATCAGCAACGAGTTCAAGGTGTGTGCAAGGGTCTGGTGTGGGGACGTGGGTGTGTGCACGAGCACATGAGCGTGTGTGACTTAGCGTGTGAGCGGGTGTGATTTGGGAGTGTGCGCACACAGGCGTGTTCCAGCCAGAGGTGGGGCTGTGCCAGTGTTTGGGCATGAGCCCACCCACCCCGTGCAAGGGGCAGTGGTGTAGATAACACCGGCCCCCGCCCCTCACCTGCACCTGTCCCAGGGTCACACCAGCCTCGCCTGGATCCTGGCAGCCCGTCTCCCCACGAACACTGACCTGGACGTGACCGCCTCCCCACTCCACGCGGCACCCTTCTGGCCTGGGAGAGACCCGACCGTCTGTGTCCCCACCCCCATGACAGGTGGAGCTGGAGGAAAGACGACGGTTCCTCCTGGTGCAACAGGAGACCCGGGCCCAGAGGGCCTGCCACCTGCTCACCCACCTGCGGGTCAACGTCCTCATCGGGCTCCTGGTGGTTGGGGCCATCAGTGCCATCTTCTGGGCCACCAAGTACTCACAGGACAACAAAGAGGTGCCAGGCCACGGACATGCGTTCGTTTAACCCTGGCCAGAACTCTGGGGGGAGACAGGGTGGTCCCACTTGGCAGGGGAGCCAGCTGAGACTCAGAGAGGTAGACACAGTGTGCCTAAGGTCCCGACGGGCCAGACCGCCTGCACCCATGGTACCCCCAGCCGCCGTGTTATCGCTGGGAACAGTCCGTGGGCTTCCTGATGTCAGGCCTGCTCCGGGGCGACACTTGAGGGGGCTGTAGGGCGTGGGGGTGCTCCTGGGGACCCTCCGGTCCCTGGGTACCCCCTTACCCGCTTTCCCTGCAGGAGTCCCTGTTTGTGGTGCTCCAGTACCTGCCCCCTGGGGTCATCGCCCTGGTCAACTTTCTGGGGCCCCTGCTCTTCGTCTCCCTCATCCAGCTGGAGAACTACCCTCCCAACACGGAGGTCAACCTCGCCCTCATCTGGTGAGTGCCGCCCTTGGGGGGTGATGGGTGGGACAGCCATGTGGAGGGACAGGTGCAGAGTGCGCTGTGTCCTGCTGTCCATCTGGGTTATCGCCTGAAGCTGGGGCACCCGAGCAAGCGAGGGCTTGCAGGAACTTCCAGAAAACACCATCTCGGGAGCCTCCATCTAAGGTTTTCCGGTCCCTTCCATCCAGAGCCAGCCAGCAGCCCGCACCCCACACCAGCCATTCAGAGAGGCCAGTGACAGAACAGCTAGAGGGGGTCGGGAGCCAGCTCCGCGCACAGGGAAACTGGGAACGTGGGATGTCACCCCGTGACAGCCTTCTCATGACCTGTGACGCGGGGACCATCTTCCCCCCCATTTGACAGATGGGGAAACTGAGGCTCACGGGGGTCAAGTGCCTCAGCTGAAGGCAAGCCCGCCATGCCTGCTGGGTGCGTGTTTGGTACAAGCCCTCCTCCAGCCCCATGCTCTGCTCTGTCCCCTCTCTCATGACCAGGATCCTGCCTTGGACTGGAAGCCCCTCTCGGAGCCTCCCCTCCCTCCGCGAACCCCAGTTCTGCTTTTCTGTCTGCCATGCCCACCCCGCCTTGGCTCTGTCTGCTTTGCCTTCTGCTTCCCGGGGGCAGAAGCTGTCCGAGCCCATTCAGCTTCCCTGCAAGGTGGACTGTGGTTTGAAGCTTTATCTTTGGAGTAGATGGTAGCGCATGCACATGGTAGAAAGTTCAAAATGCTCCAAAGGATGAAAGAGGAAAAAATCAGCCCCCACCTTCCCGGCTTCCCAGGCTCCCTCAACAGAAGACCCACTATTCCCGGGCAAACTGCTGTTGCCTGTCGGCTCTGAAAGTCCACCCCTAGATATAAAGGGCACGTGATGGTTGGGGGGCTAGCCATCCCACCCGTGTGGTCCGGTGTGGCGGTGTCCGGGGGTGTGAGGCTCGAGTGTGATGCGTGAGACGGTGTGAGTGGGCTAGCGCGTTAACAGGCACGAAGAAAGCTCGCCTGTGCTCGAAGGATGCGAAAGGCTCATACATGCCAGCAAAACTCCAGACTGACTGTGGGTGGGGGAGGGGAGCTGGACTCCGCAGTGTTTCCCAAAGTGATTTCAAAACAGAACCCTTCTCTCGTGAATCATCTGGAGACCAGGATTCTGGGGAACACCCTCTGGGAAAGACGGCCACGGACAGAGCAGGTTGAAAGGAGGCTGGGCTCTGGGTTTAGAGGGAGCTGGACCCGGAAGAGACGTGATCCCAAATAGAGACGGGCCACACGTGGAGCCTGGGTGGAATGGGTCTGAGTGCCTGAGCCCCTCCCCCGACACCGTCCCGCCCCCCAGGTGCGTGGTGCTGAAGCTGGCCAGCCTGGGAATGTTCTCCTTCTCTCTGGGCCAGACCGTGCTGTGCCTCGGTAGAAACAAGACCAGCTGTGCGTCCTACGGCTACAACGCCTGTGATTACCAGGTGGCTGGTGGCTCCATCCAAGCCTGTCCCTCCCGCCCCTCTCCAGTGTCCCCGTTGCGCGTGGGCAGCACACCTCCAAGGGGCACCGTACACAGCGCACCACGTGCTCGCTGTGGGGATTCCCTGCTCGGATCTCACCCCGGGGGCCCGGGCCCTAACTCAGTAACCATGTCAGACTCTGGGCCCTGCTCCGCCACCACAGGGGCCCCCCGGGGGTGGGGGAGGGGCGGCTGGGGGCCAGGGGTGACTGGTCCCCCTCTGCTCCAGTGCTGGGAGAACGCGGTCGGGGAAGAGTTGTACAAGCTGAGTATCTTCAACTTCCTCCTCATGGTGGCCTTTGCCTTCCTCGTCAGCCTGCCGAGGAGGTGAGGCCTGGGGACCCCCACGGTGGGGGGGAGGGGGCTTATCTGGGGGTGGCTGCAGTTCTTCCCATGGGTGTCCGTGTGAGCCAGTGGGGCGTGCTCGGTCCCTGGTCGTGACTGATGTGGGTGCCGGGACGCTCCCCGCCCCCAGGCTGCTGGTGGAGCGGTTCTCGGGCCGGTTCTGGACCTGGCTGGACCGGGAAGAATTCCTGGTGCCCAAGAATGTCCTGGACATCGTGGCGGGGCAGACGATCACCTGGATGGGCCTCTTTTACTGCCCCCTGCTGCCCCTGCTCAACAGCGTCTTCATCTTCCTCACCTTCTACATCAAGAAGGTGAGCGACACGGGCTGGGGAGGGGGCCGGGGGGCGGCTGGGGGGGGCGGCGCGTGGAACTCCTGTCAGCAGGACGGGTCTCAGGTCCCGCTGCCGCCCGCCCCCTCGGCGTCCCTTCCCTGGGCCTCGGGCTCCTTGGCATCTGCGACTGGCTAAGGACCCCCATTTGCCGTTGTTTGCCCCCCAGTACACCCTGATGAGGAACTCCAGGGCCTCTCCAAGGCGGTTCCGCGCCTCCAGCTCCACCTTCTTCTTCCAGCTGGTGCTCCTCCTGGGCCTGCTCCTGGCCGTCATGCCCCTGGGCTATGTGGTCAGCAGGTGAGAGCAGCAGAGGCGCCCGCGGCTGGTGGGCGGGGAGCTCCTGCCCGGGGGCCCTGCTGCCAGCCCTGCCCTGGCTCTCTCTCCCCAGCATCCACTCCTCCTGGGACTGTGGCCTCTTCGCCAACTACTCGGCCCCCTGGCAGGTGGTCCCGCAGCTGGTGGCCCTCCGGCTGCCGCCCCCTGCCCAGCGCGCCCTCCACTACCTCGGCTCCCACGCCTTCAGCTTCCCCTGCCTCATCCTACTCAGGTGCCTCTCAGGGCAGCAGGGGCCGAGGGAGGGCACACCTGGGAGGAGGCCCTTCCTTCGATGGGCACCCCCCAGGCAGTCTCACGGGGCCTCCCGGGAGCCAGACAAGGACAGGCAGGGAGGCAGGGTCCCAGGGGGCGGAGCGAGGGCCCAGAGGCAGGTAGGCCTGGATAGCGCCTTGGGATGTCACCCGTGAAGCAAGTACCCATGTGATGGGGGAAACGCAGTGCCTCCTGCAGACGCGCTGAAAACCTGCCCGGAGCGGAGAGGGGCTGCCCGCGGGAGGAAGGAGGGGACAGATACAGGGGTCTGCAGGGAGAAGAACCGGGGAGGCGTTTTTGAGAAACTGAGTTGGGAGAGAGAAAGGTCGGGGAGGCGCCACTGACCTTGGATCTCCGTCTGTCCAAAGCCTTGTGCTGACCGTCTGCGTCTCCCAGTCCCAGGCCAATGCCAGGGCCATCCAGGGGCTCCGCAAGCAGCTGGTGTGGGTGAGTGTCCGTTGGGCTGCGGAGGGGCCAGACTTCGCCCGGGAGCGTGGCCTCGGGCCGGGAGCCACCGGACAGGAACACGGTTGATAGTCGATAGCACGCTACAGCAGTAGCATCACCTGGCCTCAACTAACTGCACAGCTGACATTTAACTCGGGCTCTAGGTGGCGGGCGGGGACAGGACCCTGGTGGGGGCGTGGTCTCGGACCGGACGGGGGCGGGACCCTGGCGGGGCGGGGCCTCCAGGGGGGGACTCTTGGGGGAGGGGCACTCTTGGGGGAGGGGCGTGGTCTCTGGCTTGGCTGGGGCGGGACCTGAGGGCAGACTGGAGGCGGAACCGTGGCGGGGCGTGGTCTCGGTGTGGAGGCGGGGCCTACGGGGCGGGGGTTGTGCCGGGCGGGGCTAGGGGCGGGGCCTCGGACGGGGCCTGGCTGGGGATCCAGGACCGCGGGCCGCAGAGCCGCCGCGGCCGGGCGGGGTGCTTCTTCCCGGCTGGCTCCCCGGAGGAGGCGCCGCTCGTAACCGCCCGCTCGCTCCCCACCCCCTCCGCACAGCAAGTCCAGGAGAAGTGGCACCTGGTGGAGGACCTGTCGCGACTGCTGCCCGAGACGGGCTCCGGCGGCTCTGTGGGGCCCGAATCCCCTCCCTCCCGAGCTTCCCGCCCGCGGTCTTTCTGCCCTGGATTCCCGTGTCCCGGCTCCCCGGGCCCCAGGGCCCCTAGGCCGGGACCTTGCCTCGAGGATCCAGCCAGGCCAGGCGGTGGCCCTGTCGCCGCCCCTAGATTCCGCTTCCCCAGCGGCTCGGAGCTGTAGCACCCACCCCGTCCTCCTCCGCGAGCCTCCCCAGGGCCTGACCTACCTCCCTGCCGCCAGACTGTCCCTGGCCCCAGGCTCCCGCCCCCTGGTGACTGAGGCTCTCAGCGGGCCCTCCAGCAGGACGCGGGAGAGCCCGGGGGCAGCGGGAAGAGAATATGGGAAATTGTATTTATATTTTTACCTCAGTCCTGAAAAGTTTCCATTTTTGTTGAATGTTTTATAATGTACATAATATATTACGTAGTCATATAGCAGAGTAGCCCCTGAATGCAACTTACAGATACACATTTATGGGGTTGCTCAGAAGTGCCCCCACTGTGGGGAGCACCACTGCAGCGTCTCCGGGAAGGGCAAGGCCTGGCCACCGTCGAGCAGACCTGCGCTGTGGATCTGCTGTGTTCTGAGGGCGCATGGGCCCCCACAGCCTCCCGGGGCTCCTTCTCCACCTGTGAGACCCCTGAGCTCCACGAGCAGTGCTTGCGTCAACCAGCAGCAGAGCGGATCCTGGAACTTGGCTCCAGCATGCCCACGGCGTGCCAGGAGCGCTCCTGACCCTGACTCTGATCCCGGGGGCTTCCCTGAGTCTGCGGAACGGAGGGTCCAGGGCCAGCCTCTCCCTGGCAGGATTCCTCACCATCTGTTCTAACCCAGGACCCCACATCAGCAAAGTGGGCCTCCTCAGGCACCCGGAAGCCCCTGCCTCTGCTGCGGTTCTCAGTCCGTGGTTCGCAGCCTTAGAGGACCGGCCCTGTGCCGAGGCTGCCGACGTGCTCAGCCCAGGTGTGGCCAGCAGCCGGGCATCGGGACTCCCGAAAGCTGCCTGGTAACTCTCCCTGGCGGCCGGGGCTGAGAACGCTGGCCTGAAAAACTGCTGGGAGAGAGGCTCAGGAGAAGCCCCATGACATGCTCTCCAAGCCTCTGTTTCCACCAGGGGCCTGGCTCCTGGCGGGATTCCCAGCCTGGGCGCTCTGGCCTCAAGCCCTCAGGCCCGGGCCTTCACGTGGGCCTTGAAGCCTTGGCCAGCCGGGCCTGTCCCATGGCTGTTCTCTCTCCCTCACCCGGTGTCACATGACCCTGTCAGCCTGTCAGCAAATGCCGGGCCTCCTTCCAGGGAAACACACAGTGCGGTGGGCTCAACTGGCCAAGGGCCACCGGCCTGTCCCGGGTGAAGGTGACCCCTACTTTTAACAAGTGGCTTGGGGCCAGTGTGTGGCCCCCGCCCGCCTCAGTTGCAGGAGCTGGGGGCTTGGCAGAAATGCAGATTCTTAGGGCACCGCCCCCCCCACCCTACCCCCCCGGCCCGACCGCCTGACACAGAAACTATAGGGGTAAGGCCCAGCGCAGCAGACATTCACAGAGAACCAGCCAAGGGCAACACCAGGAGAGGACAAACTTGGGGAAACCAAACTCTGGGCCTGTTTGCTCGGCTGAAACATGGGGCTGACACCACCCTCTTCTGAGTGGCTGCGAGCATTAAATGGGCAATTACATGTCAAGTGTCCTGATATGTACCTTGAGTCATGAGGCTTTATTATGGCCTGACTCCATACAATCCAGGTGACCTGGACCCTCGTGAGTCCTACCTACGTGCCGCCTGTGGAGGGAAGGAGCAGAATAGCCCAGAGAACTAGCCCCCTCTGCAAACACTCCAGGCTGACGCACAGGTGGTCGCTGGGGCAGGGCGACACGCAGTCCCATCAAAGCCTGCCCACCTCGCTCTCCTCTGCCCTGCTCCCCAAATACACTGATTGAAGGAGGAGGCTCCTCACGGCCGCCTGAGCTCAAACCCCATCCCCTGGGCACAACACGGAGGGAAAAACACAAGTTTTTGGAGACGAACCGGCAGCAGCCTAGACGATCCCTCTGTCTTACAACCTCAGTTCTTCCGGTTCCTCCCCCAACCACTGCAGCAGAGCGAGGACAGACTTCCCGGAAGGGAAAGAACGGAGAGAATTTGGAGAGAATGCTCTTGCTCCCCCCATGCATGGAGGTGGCCCTAGGGCGCACCCCCAGGCTATGAACCCGGACTCTGGGTGGCAAGTGACAGATGCTGATTCTTGCCTCCTGGGCAGACGGGGGACCAGCACGGCGACTGACAAATCTAGTCCCCAGCCGAGCTCTGGGACGTCAGCCCCCAGGCTCCGGCTCCCCCCCCACCCCACTCCCCATCATCCCTGCCGCTGCCCCCACGTGAGCAGGTCATCTGCTCGACCGGCTTCCCACCACTCCCAGACCTCTCTGGCCTCCACGCCTTTCCCCGATGAGGGCCAAGGGTACCCGAGGGCAAGGCTGTTCGTGCCTTCCTTGGGTCACTGCTGGACTGTGCAGGGGGTGGGCATGTCGTCCACCCAGGGAGCTCTGTAGGAGAGAACAGCCCCTACAGGAAGCAAATGGATCCCCGGGGCGGGACATCTTACCCAAGGAAGGCAGCCCAGATGGGCGTCTCCCGCACAAACTAAATGAACCAGTCTAGCAGCCCCGGGCTTGGCTTGGGAGGATCCCAGCTTGCCTGGGGCAGGCAGGAGCCAGGGGTCAGCTGCGGGGCTGGCTGGGTCCTGGCCCACACCTCACCTGCTCCCTCCATTCCCTCTGAGCTCCAAGCTGCCCTGAGCCCCCAGCCCCGAGGGGACGCGCCCTGGTCCAGCCTTAGTGTTCCCAGAGGTTTCCTGGCTCACCCCACCCTTCCTTCTCCCTGGATCCAGTGAGCTCTGTTGCAGACTGCCGAAAAGGCCACGCCACCACATGTGATGTGGTTTGGCCTCCTACCGGTCTCGCTGGCATTGGGTCCAGATCCTGGGGAATGACCGCCGTCCATGGGCAGGAGGTAAAACCCCTCCCCGCTCTGAGCTGGCCCTCCTGCAACACATCCTGGGGGGACCAGGGGCCTCATCCGGTGAGCTTTAATTTGGGGGCTGAGCCCAGTGTCAGCCGCCCAGCAGGTGCCCACCAGGTGGTCACTAAGGAACCAGCGTGAGATGGGCCCAGGCGGCCTCTCCTGCCTGTCTCTCTAACGGGCCCAGCCCCCTAGGTCTCCTGTGTGTATGTCAGACTCTCCTGGGGGAGTTTGGGAGTTTGTGATAACCGGCCCATCCTGATAATTCAAAATAAGGACCTCATCTCAAAATCAGAAGATTAGCAACCTTACTACCCCCTCTCCATGTAACATACATATTCCAAGGCTTAGGGGTGCACATCTTCCCCCCAAACAAGCCAGGTTTCTACAGTTCAGCTGAGATGGCTGAGTGTAAGCCCCTGGTTTGGCTTCGAGGCCCAGGGGCCTCCTAATCCCCCCAGAGAGTGCGGGGGCCTAACTGTTCTGGGCCCAGCCCTGGCTGCTGAGGCATCGGGGGGCTGTGGCCTCTGGGTTATCTGCCTGCTGCAGGCACCCATCCCAGGAGCATCCCGGGGGCCCCAGAGTGAAGGTGGCCCTGCTGAGGGAGCTCTCGCTAGCCTGAGCAGGGCCCTTACCCCGGCATGCCGCTCCTTCTGCCGCTGTGCTGGGCCGTGCTGGGTGAGCCCATGGGGACACCGTTGGGGGCAGGAGGGACCACTGCCAGGGCCTTGGGGAGGCAGGCTGAGGGTGCAGGGATGCCAGGGAGCACAGGAGAGGGACCCGGAGGCACCGATGTTTCCAGGAGCATGAGGACAGCAAGGGAAAGCCATGGGCTTGAGTCCCAGACCAGCCCCTTACTGCACAGTGTGGCCCGGTGGCTGGGTCCCTGTGCTGGACGCACTGTTTACTCAGCCACCAAATGGCTGATGATTCTGAGTGTTGTGTCCTTGAAAGAGCTTCTGGGAGCGAAGACACTTGTTGAGTCCTGGGCCTCCCTTCCGGCCTTGGCAGGAGGCTCTCTGGGTGGTGTCGCGTATCCCCTCCACTCCGGGCTCCCTGCTTACTACCTTCGTTCGCACCCACCCCTTTTCCAGCCACCAGCAGCTTCTCCGTGGAGCCAGAGGTAGGTGAGTAGCCCAGCACGCTTGAGGGAGACGGTGGGTGCCGTGGTGGGTGCCGTGGTGGGTGCCGTGGCTAGCGGAGATTGCTGATGGTGAGCGGGCGTCTGGTGGTGGACAGATGGAGAGTTCTGGAACTTGGCCTCAACCCCTGCAGGGCCCTGGAGAGCATGGAGAGGAGCAGGGTGAACAGGCCAGTGGGGGACCTCCAGGGCACTTGCGGCAAGGAAAGAGCTGGCTTCCGGTTGGGCTACGGAGCAGGGAGGGAAGGGGAGCAGAGGGCGTGTCCCTGGGCAGGTGCACCCCAGTCCTTCTACTACAGGTCCACTCTGGAGCGGATCTGCTAGGTGGGTGTGATCCCAGGGAGGGCTGGAGCGTCCAGGGCGGGGCACTCAGGCTAAGGAAGTCCAGACTCTCCCCCGAACCCCCCCACGTCTGGCAAAGGAAGTCTGACTTATTCTCCCAGGCAGCCGGAGGGCAAGGGGCCCTTCTCCACCAGGGGGTGGTACAGAGCCAAGGGGAGGGGACTCGCCTGGTCCCGCCTCGGTGCCGGCCTCCCCCACCTTCCTTTTTTTTTTTTTTTTTAAAGATTTTTTTAATTTATTTATTTGACAGACAAGTAGGCAGAGAGGCAGGCAGAGACAGAGAAAGGAGGAAGCAGGTTCCCCGCTGAGCAGAGAGCCCGATGTGGGGCTCGATCCCAGGACCCTGGGATCATGACCTGAGCCGAAGGCAGAGGCTTTAACCCACTGAGCCACCCAGGTGCCCCACCCCCACCTTCCTTTTCCAGCTCTTCCCCCACCCACCCCATTTCTAGTCCTGTGACCCTTAAGGTCAGGGTGGTGGGTCACCTCCTCTCACCAGGCTTCGGGGGTGGTGTTCCTCCCTAACTTGTCTCCACCATCACCTCACTCGGGTCACCGGGTCGCAGAACTGGCATCTGTCTCTCTTCCCCTGAAGGGTGGGTCTCACTTGAATGCGGCACAAGCAGAATTATCATTTCCTCATTTGCTTTAAAAACAAACACGTCAGTTCTGGTGTTTCTGCTAAAAAGAGAGCGGTTGAGGCGGCAGACGTTTGCGTCCCCGTTTCGGGAAGTACCTGGCCAGGGCTGGTGGGCCCCCCTTGGCCCCTGACTTCTGCTCAGACTACTTGCCCAACAAGCCTTGCTAACTAAACTCCGGAGAGGCCCGCTGGGAAATCATTCATTCATTCAGCAGAGACCGTAGGAGCCCCTGCTTGGTGCCAGGCACTGTTCTAGACCCCAAGATGGTCCACAAGGTGCAGAAAAAAACAAAGATCCCCCCCACCCCTTCCTGTAGCTTACATTCCAGCGGGAGCAGGGCAGGGCGCAGAGGACAGAGGGTAGTGACTAGAAGCACCTTCTACTGTGTGCTGGAACCCAGTAAGTCCTGGAGAGAACCAAACAGGGGAGATGGGGAGGGAGCACGGGGCTGGGGACCAGGGATGGAATCCCAGGGAGCCATCAGGCGGTTCCTGGGATCCAGAGGAGAGACTCGGTGATGGCCAGAGCCCCCGGGAGAAGTGATCAAGATGTATTCTAAAGTCAGGCCAGCAGCGTGTAGGGAGGGGATGGGATGGGATGCGAAAGACAGAACCGGAGAAGGTGATCCCAAAGTTTTTTGCCTGAGCAACTTGAAGGATTGACCAAATAAAGTGCAGCCAGACCATAAAATATTACTCAGCTAAACGCTTCCGCGGGAGCTAGCAGTGGGGCACAGAGATGAGAAGTTAAGGAATGGAAGAGCCGGGATGGTCTCTGGAAGGTGATCTCCGTCGGTTGTGAGATCCCCGGGGACTGCGGCTGGGGCAGTATTGAGAGTGGTGGGAACCTGGGGCAGGGATGTTCAAGGAATGATGGGTGTTTCTAGGCAACTAACCCCGGGGAGCAGGGTACAATGCGTCCGAAGACATGGGGTTCCAGGCTGGTGTTTAGGAAGGAAGGCAGGAGAATAGTCCAGACATGCCAACAGGATGTCCACCCCTGTCCTCCCAGGTCAGTGCTGGGGAGGCTGTGGGGACCCCACCACCCAAGACAACCACGGGGTAGGCCCTGCCCTGGAAGGGGAGGCTGGTTCCCGTAGGCATTGGTGAGGTGTCGGAGTCCCAGCGGAGCCTACATTCCAGAGGGCTCCGCGGGAGGAGGCCAGGATCGGGAAGGTAGGGGAGGCGGTGGGGTGAAGGGGGATGGGCAGAGCCTCCTAAGGGGGGGAACAGGCAGGGAGGGGGGCCTGGGGGGCTGGGGCTGCCGTGAACGCAGGACAGTGTCCTCAGTCAGAGGGGGGATCTCTGGATGAAGCAGGGATTCAAGCTGGATCGGACTCCCGAGAGCGAGCAGAGGGACCTTGACGGACGGGCCTCCGGTCCTCTGTGTATCCTAAAACCTGTGCGGAGTTTCTCAGTGACGTTCTAGAACCCCTCGGAGGGGGTGCTGTTGTAACTTCCTGGGCTGCCGTAAAGAATTACCACACACCGGGTGGTTTAAAACAACAGCCAGTCGCTCTCTCCTAGTTCTGGAGGCTAGAGGACCAAAACGGTGGTGTGGCAGGGAAGGGCTGACCCAGACCTCCTCTCTCCTGTCTTCTGGTGGCTCCTGGCAGTCCTTAGTGTTCGTGGCTGGTGACAGCATCCCTCCAACTTCTGCCTGCCTCTTCCCATGGCCTCTCCCTGTGTGTGCGGGTCTCTGTCTCTCCTCTTACTAGGGCCACTTTCATCCACTGTGGATCCCTGGACAGCATCTGTAAAGACCCTGTTTCCAAATAAGGCCCATTCATGGGACCTGGGGGATGCGGCTTGACCACATCTTTCTTGGAAGACACAATTCAACCCTCAACACGTGGGCTGCTTGTTCAAAATCAAATCAAAATCAAATCCCACACCCGCCCACCTTAGGTCTAATACATTGGATCTCTAGGGTTGGGACTCAAATCTCCAACCTCTGGTTATCACAGACACAAGTCTGGAGAGGGGCGGGGGCGACCCTGAGGTCCCCCCATTTACCCAAGGGGCTTCCTTCTCCCCTTAGCAACAGAAGGTGGCTCTGCACGGCCACCCCCCCACCCCAACCAGCCCAGCTCGGCTCGGCTTCAGGTGTGAGTGTGGGCCTGTCTCTTCATCACACTCAGTGTCCTGTCCCACCCTCCAGTGCCCGGATGCACTTGATGAATTTTTAATTGAATGCCAGACCTCTCCCTCTTGCTGGGTTAAATGCATAAACGAAACGGTCAACAGACAAAGACCACACGAATCTTGTTAGAGCAGAAAGTGAATGCCCGTTGCCTCACGCAGCCAAAAGTGACTCTGGTCTGTGAGTTTATGTAAATCAAGTTTCTATTACTGGCCCTCGAAATGGAAACCAAGGTGGCCCAGCCTTTTCTTTCAACTTGTATGAGTCGTTTCCCTCCACAAAGAGAGCGAAGAAAAGTGTCATCGCACTGAACCCCCTGAGCCCCCGTTTCCCCCTGTGGAGGGAGATTCGGGCCCCAAGAGCATCTGGGCAGCCAGGAGCTGGCCCTTTGGCCCGGGGCTGTGCCCACAGCTGTTGGTGTCTGTGCAGCCCTGGGCAGGGCTAGAAATCTGTTCTGGAAGGTTCCTGCGGGTTGTCAGGACCGCGGTTTCTCAACCTCAACTCTCCTGACATTGGAACTGGACGGTTCCGTTACGGGGGCTGTCGTGGGCAGCCCCCGTTGGAGGTTTTAGTGACCTTCCTGGCCTCCACCTACTAGATAAAAGAGCACTCCCCACCCCACCATTCATGGCAACCAAAAATGTCTCCAGGCACAAAGGTCCCCTGGAAGGCAAACCAAAACCGACCCAAGCTGAGAACCACTGGTCTAGAAAGAAAGAACGCTTCGTGGTCAGAAACTTTAGGATTCCAGGAAAGGTCTCTGAAGGAAGCACATTCTAGCGGGTTCCGGTTCTCTGCTCGGTGAGTAGTTTTCTGATGGCAGCGTGGTTCCCAGAGCCGGGGGGCCCGCCCAGCGGGGCAAGGGTGATGCACGAGGCTCGTGATATTTCAGTTTCGTCAACCCTTTCCTCTACACACAACCCCACACCCACACACACACACCCCCGCCCCTGAGGCTGCCCTACACACTCTCCTCCAACAGGCGCAGAATGCGGCAGGCAACGCGGCCTCCCTCCTGCGCCCCCACTGACAGGCAGCTTTGTTCCCTCCCGACCTCTGTCTGGAAGAATTCAGTATGGGCAGCAAGAGAGCCAGTGGGAAGCTCTTAGAAATGTTTTCTGCATCAGATCAACTCCAGCATCTGCCTGCAAAACAGAGCAGTTACTCCCAAGCAGAGAGGCGGTCTCGATGGGGGAACGCGGGTTGGTGCTGGAGAGCGGGTCTGGCCCCCATGTCCCCAGGAGCTCGGGCATCTGGTCCTGTGCCGCCGCCCCCTCCACCCCCCAACCCAGTGCTGCCAGCATCCAGTCTCCTTCAGGGGCCTCCCTGCTCTCTGGAAATCCTGCTTTCCCAAGTGGCCTTTTTCTCTGGCTCAGCTCGTCCCTGTGGATCTGGATCTACCCTCTACCCTCTCCTTCTGACTGTCCCTTGAAGCCACATTTTGACACCTCTGGGCACAGGGGCCCGGCCAGCTCCCCTGTATCCCGGTTCTCTGCTGCGTCTGGCAGGAGCAGGAGGCCTCTGACCCCGGAGGGCAGACAGGCATTCAGCGCAACCCAACCCGAGAGGAACTGCCTTCTCCTGGGAGGGGGCCGTTCAGTCCATCAGCAATAGATTCCTGGTCTTCTGCCTGGGCAGGAGGGACTCTGGTGCCCGTCCCCTGCCACTTACCGTCAACCAACCTGTAGCATCTAGAGGTTGAATTCAGCGTCGGCTATCCAGACCTGTGTCCCAAACTTCTCCATGCTTCCTACTCATGTCCTAATTTCCTTTTATTTTTGTAGGAAAATATTCTGGGCAAAAAGTCTAAACCCCAGAAGCAGACTTTTATCCGGGGGGGGGTTCCTTCCCTCCCTCCTTCCCACCTTCATTCCTTCTTTCCTTCCTTTTTAAAATTGGGGTGAAATTCACATAACACAAAATTAACCATTTTAAAGTGACGATGCATTAACGTTTAGTGCACTCACCATGTTGTGCAACCGTCATCCCATCTAGTTCCAAAACATTTCCATCACCCCGAAAGGAAAGCCCCGACCCCACGAGCTGTCGCTCCCCATCTGCCCCTCCCCCAACCCCTGCCAACAGGGCAATCTGCTTCTGTCTCGGGATTTTCCTATTCTGGACATTTCCCATGAACGGAATCGCAGATAGGCTGCCTCCTGGGTCTGACTTCTCTCACTCGGCGTGGTGTTTCTAAGGCTCGTCCGTGCCGCAGCATGGGTGAGAACCTCGCTCCTTTTCATGGGCGAGGACTAGGCTACGGTGTGGCCAGACCCCGTCTCCCTGACCCATTCATCCGTGGACGGACGCGGGCTTCTTCCGCCTTCTGGCTGTCGTGAATAGTGCTGCTGTGAGCCCGTGTGTGCACGCAGCCATTCAAGTCCCCGTTTTCAATCCTTTGGGTAGATATCTAGAAGTGGGATTTGCTAGGTCACATGATAATTTTTTAACTTTTTGAGGAACCGCAAAACCAGCATTTTCTTAAGGTGTTTGATCAGTGTTGGTTTTCTTCTTCCCCTTGGGACCCTTTCACCGGCCAGAAGTCACCCATGAGACCTTCATTGCCTACAAAGTCCTGGAGGTTTTCCCCAGAGGCCGCAGGGTGGTCATAACGTGCCACTCACCCCAGGCAGCCCCGCCTGTCACCTACTCCCTCTGGGGAGGCCAGGGCACCGAGGTCGCCAAGAAGGTGGTGAAGACCGCAGACCTGGCCTCCTTCAGCATCAACATCACGCTCAAGTCCAGGCCAGACCTGCTCACGTACTCCTGCCAGGCGGCCTCCCCCGAGGGCGCGCACTCGGCCAGCACCAAGCTGCAGATGTACTGGGAGCTGTGGACCAGTGAGTGCATGCTGGGGGCTGGAGGTGGGGCAGGGTCTGGGCTAGAAGGCAGGAGGTGGGGACAGGACAGGTTGCTCACCTCCAGGGCCACTCTGGGTCCCTTAGACCTGCACCCGGAACAGTGTAGCTCCTGGCTGGGCCCCAGGGCACCATCTCCCAGCAGGGGCTCTTGGGAAGGACCGAAGTGACCAGGGCCGGGGCCCCATCGGTTGAGCTCTGGCCTCATGCTGATAAAGTAGGCACGTTCGTGTTTTATCTAGTTCAATCCTCACAGCAACTGGCGAGTGGGGTTGGTGGTTCCTGGCCTATGTAAAGCCCTTGGTGATTGTTACCCCAGGCCAGTGGCAAAGGCTGGTTTCGAACCCCACTCTGTTCAGCTCTAAAATCTGTGTTCGTCCCACTTCTTCCCCTGACCTTAATTCAGGTGTCCCTCCTGGTGGGAGGCACAGTGTAGTTGGTGGGGAGGAGGGGACTGGAGGGTGTTGCCCAGGCCAGTGGTGGCCCCTGGGGGCCCCCTGACCCCGCCCCTGAGAGGAGCCAGCCTAGTGTAGGAGGGCCCAGGGCCAGGAGGCTTATGGTCAAGGTTCAAGTCTCCACACTTAGCAGGCGGTGGGTCTTGGGCAAGTCAGTCAACTTCTGTCCGGCCTGGTTGCTTCATCTGCAAAACAAAAAAAGTAATAGTTCCTAGCCCAGGAGGGCAGGACGGATTCAGCAGAAGCTTCTAGTAGGTGGTCAGTATGCCACAAGGGGTGGTGGTTGTTACTCATCTGTAAGTCTGTTTATAGCATAGGCTGAAGGCCCCGGGGGTTTCTAGAATCTAGACTCTTAGAAGTGACAGTTCATGCTCAGAAGGAACTGTTCTAGTAAAAGAGCCAAGACTGAAAGAATATAAATAGGGCCGCCAGATAAATTTTGCACGGGACAGAGTTAGTCATACTAAAAAATTTTTCATTATTCACCTGAAATTCAAATTTAACTAGGCATCCTGTGTGTATTTTTAGTTGGTAAGCCCAACAACCCAGAATATACCAAATGCGAAATTGTGTAGTACACACTGCAGGTAGGGTAGAAGCTCAGACACGAGATGGAGGGAGTAATCCGGAAGGCTGCCTGGAGGAGGGAGCAGTAACAGTTAGGCCTCCAAGCTCAGTAGGCATTTGGTAACAAGGGAATTTGCTGGGGAGAGGGTGTGGAAGTCACCCAGCCACGCCTATGCTAATGTCTTCCACCTTCCAGAGCCCGTGTCCCAGCTGCAGGCTAACTTCACCTTGCTGGACAGAGGGTCGGGCCCCAGGGTAGAGATTTCCTGCCAGGTGTCCTCGGGCAGCCCACCCATCACCTACAGCCTGGTCGGGAAGGATGGGACCGTCCACACGCAGCAGAGGCCGAACTACGGTCAGCCGGCCAAGTTCACCTTCGCCCTTACCAACAAGTCCACCAGGCTCCAGTGCCAGGCTGAAAATGACATCAGTGTCCAGGTCAGCCCCTTCAAGCTGGTGCCCCCAGGTGAGAGAGCCCCTTGGTTCCCAGACGGGCCGCTGGCACTTCCCGGTAGGGCCACGGGGGTGGAAGAGCTCCGCCTTGCCACGGCCAAGAGCAGGGAAGGGCGCTGGGAAGGGATGCTAGCTCGGCCATCTCCCCCCCTCACAGGACAGCTGCCCCAGGGCGCCAGCGTGGTGCTCGCGAGCAGCCTCATCTCCATTGCAGCTGTCACCTGTTGGTTGCTGGCCCGGGCCTGGGGGACCAGGTAGGAATGTGAGGATGCAGGATGTGAGGGACTGTGAGGACAGCTGGTGGCCTGTATGGGCCACCACCAGGATTCCTGCTGGAGGCAGCGGGTGGGTGGGTTTGTAGGGCAGGGCCGCCGCCAGAGCAAACAAAGGGCCATATGGCTCCTGCGTGTCTTGGAAAAGTTCACGGTGCCAAGTGCCTGCTGAGGTCTTGCACATCCCTGGTTTTATGTGACCCTGACCAACACCCCCAGCAGCCCTGGGATGGAGCCACCTGGCCTCTGGGTGGGGCGTTCGCCTGTCTTCCTGATGGGTCCGAGGAGGGACGACAGGAGTGTGTCGATGATGCCCTCCGGGGACCAGGGCCGATCACGGGCTGCTGCTTTCCATGGCAACTACATAGTCGGGTGACATAGGCTTCCCGGCTGGTGACAAGAGCCAGGTCCAGACCTCCTGGGGTCCCCTCTCCAAGGCTCTCACTTCACTGACTTGTAAAGTGACCAGGGTCTTTGTGTCATCTGTCCCCCCTCCAGCTGTTACCTGTGCCCCGTGAACTTCTCACCTCCTGGGCCGCTAAGACACTGCCATCTCCTGGTTGCCTTCCTCCCTCCCTGGCCAGGCTTCTCAGTGGCCATTGTCTGTCCTTGGTACTCCCCTTGCTCACCTCTGGGTCCCTCTTTCCCGACTCTGTCCCTTCCAGAGGCCAGATTCGTGGGAGAGCTGTGCTACCTCTCTGAGCCTCTGTGTTCCCTTCTATAAAATGGGATATAGAGACCGGGCTCTCACTGGCCATGTGACCAGGGGCCAGTGCTTGTCCTTTTGGTGATTCAGTTCCCTGTCCCTTCATTTAGTGGGGTGACTAACCCTTACACCTCTTCTGCTGCTGCCCAGGGCGCTGATGCACTTGACACCATAAAACTCCCAGAGGCCTTGCGAGGGGGTGGCTGAGAGGTGTGTTTGCCTAACCTGGAATCTTAACTCCTCTGTCATCAAGGTTGTGACCAGAAGAGGCAAGCTTGACAGAGTCCCCTCGGGAGGGCCCTGGTCTTCGTCCACGATGGAAGGACCCACCACTTGAATGAAGAAAAAGCCAGTCCGCCCTGGTTCTGATGACACGCACACGGTGTTAGGCTGAGGATTTTAGGATGGAGTGGGCTGTGACGGAAAGAGGGGGGTCCATAGGAAGGAGGGGAGCTCTGTGTAGTCCCCATCCTCACCCCTAAGCTGCTTGTCACCATTCACGCGGGTGTGGAGAGAAAGTGGGGTACATTGGGAAAAGTCCCGGCTGCACCAACCCACCTCCCCCACAGTTGTTCCCCTCGTCGCTGGAGTGGCAGCCATTCTCCTGGTGGCCTAGCCTTCTGGCCCCGCCTCCTCACCTGGGAGGACTCTGAGCCCTTCCCCCCCCCCCCCAGCACCCCTGCATTAATCCTCGCCTGCAACTGGCAAAAAGTGTCTGGAGTTCCTCCCTGCCAGTCGGCTTGTGACCCCTCGGGAACGCAGCCCCACCCCACCCCCACTCAGCCTTCCCGGTTCCGATGCCCTAAACCACTGGGGGGAGGGGGAGGTGGGGGAGGAGAACTAGATTAAACGCTGGGCTCTGCCTGTCACCCTGGAAACTTCGTTTCTGTCCGCACGCTTGGGCATGGAAGTCTGAAGCCATACATACTTGGGACCTGGGCCAGCCGGGGAAGATTTGGGGGGTGGCGGCTCAACCCCAGGCTTAGCTCCACAGAGAAGCAAAGAGTGACAGGCCGGTCCGGGAGTGCGTCCGGGCTGTGGCCTGGGGTTTTGGATGCAATGGGGAGAGGAGACCGGGTGCTTATGAGCCTGGGTCCTGGGCAGGCGAGGCCCGGACAGACATCCGGTGAGCTTCCCGAGAAGAAGGCGGGACGGCAGGGGCCAAGTGTAGGTGGGGCAGAGGGGCGGGCCCTCCGTGCCTCCCTCTCTGCCCGAGCACGCTGGGGCCCCTTTCTGGGAGCTGGGGGACGGGGCCCTCCCGGCCACGAGGTGGGCTAGGCGGCCGTCCGCCTCCGGGACGCAGGCCCCGCCCCCTCTACTCGCCCCTGGCGGCGAGCCGCACTTTGCCCTCGGTCCCTGGGGCCGCGCTGGCCACGCCCCGGGGGCGGGGCCGGGGCGGGGAGGTGGCTGGGTCCTTGGCGGTCCGCGGCGGCGACGGCGGCGGCGGTGGGGCGACGGTGACATGGAGAGCGGGGCCTACGGCGCGGCCAAGGCCGGCGGCTCCTTCGACCTGCGGCGCTTCCTGACGCAGCCGCAGGTGGTGACGCGCGTCGTGTGCCTGGTGAGCCGGGCGCGGGGCCGGGGGACCGGACTGAGCCGCGGAGCTCGGGCGGGGGAGGGGGTGGCCGCGAGCCTGCGAGCGCGACAGGTGGCGGCGGCCGAGGCCGGGAGGGTGCGGGTGGCGCGCGTGGGGCCGGCGAGAGGGCCCGGGCCCCGTCGGCTCCCACCCGCGGGCCCCAGCTTCCCCCGCCTTCCCCGGGTCCCCGCTGCCCCCCACCGGCCGGGTCCGGACGCGGGGTGGCCCGGAGGCACCGCGGGGAGCAGGCCTGTCGCCCTGCTGGCGGTGGGAGGAGCTTGGGGCCGCTGCCGGACAGGTGGCCGGCGTGCTGGGACTCCGTGCTGGGGGAATTCTCCGGGAAGGAGCTTTCCCAAGCCACGTCGGGTACGGGGGCAGTGTGGCTCCCTGAAACAGCATTCCGCCTTCCACTCTGGAGCAGGCCGCGGGTCGGCTTCCCCACCCAAGATCAGGTGACCCCAGGATGTACCCTTCCCTGTGAGGTAGGGGAGCCCTCCAGGACGGGGGCGGGGTGGGGTGGGGTGGGGAAGAGGGGTGGGGGGAGGTCACAGGCTCTTGGACAAGCAGCGCCCAAAGTTGGACAAGGTGTTAGAGTGGGCACCCAGAGGGCGGGGACTGAAGTGCCCTCGTCATGCCTTCCTGGGACTGGAGCCTAACGAGGGGCCTTAGTGGCACCCATGCCCCCTCCCTGCCCCATCGTGGGGTCTGCTCCAAGGGGCAGATGCCCCGTGTGTCGGGATGGCTGTGCCAGGAGTGGGGCCTGGCGCGCTGCTCCCAGCATCCCGGAGTTCCGGCTTCATCTCCAGCTGGGGGCGGGGCTTGTGACTGGTGGCCCCGGAGCCTACTGACAGGGCCTTGTTCGGGCAGGGCAGGGCAGGGGAGAGGCCTGGGCCCCTCCCACTGAGAGCCAGGTGTCCAGACAGTCTGCATCCTTGCATCTGCTGACATGGGGTGGTGGCCTTGAAGTTTAGGGAGGAGATGAGGTGACATGAGGCTATTCCCAAGAGCTTAGAGCCGCTCCCTTGTCCCCCCAGCTAGGACCTGCAGGGTTCCAAGTGTAGAACCGTGTCCACAGGGCTTGCCAGTCAGACTAGCCTGGGGTCCCTGTGCAGCCCGGACTCACTTACGGACAGGAAGCACGTTGGGGTTCCCTCAAAGGGGAGAGACACGATAGCACAGAGGCCAGCCGTCCTTGCAGGAAGACAGTTGGCTCAACTGGGGAGGCCAGCCTGGAGCAGGAAAGAGTTGGAGGGGGCACCTAGAAGTGGGAGTCTGGGGCATGGGCTTCTGCTCAGAGCACGCTGGCGGGCCTTTCCTGAGACCATGGGGCTGGGGTGGTGGGGGAGTTCTCCATCACCCAGGTGTTCAGGCAGAAGATGATCTAGACCGGGCGCTAGACAGGTGACTCAGGCAGAAGATGATCTGGGGGCGGGGCTCCAAGCCTGGGTTTCTGTGACTTTGTGGCCTGTCTCCTGCTGAACCACGGTGACCCCTCCTGGCAGGCAGCCCGGCCGGGCAGTCCCCTCTCAGGAGATCCCCGTCTCTTCCCCACCAGGACCCAGTCCAGGAATCCCCAGCCCTGCCCCTGCTGATGGCGGCTGTGCTGGTATCTGCTGGTGGCCTGGGAGAAGTGGGGATTGTGCACTGGGAGGCGGCTTGCTTATCGGCTCCCGACCCAAGTTCGGAAGGGGCCGCAGCGCCTGACCCCCGCCCAGAGGGGAAGAGCAGCAGTGGGAGAGCCCAGGGTCCCCATCACGCGTGCCCCCCTGTGGGTTGTCTGGCGACCACTCAGCTCATCCCCACCTGTCCGCTCAGGTCTTTGCCTTGATCGTGTTCTCGTGCATTTTCGGCGAGGGATACAGCAACACCCACCAGTCCAGACAGCAGTACTGCATTTTCAACCACAACCAGGACGCGTGCGGCTACGGCAGCGCCATCGGGGTGCTGGCCTTCCTGGCCTCGGCCTTCTTCTTGGTGGTTGATGCCTATTTCCCCCAGATCAGCAACGCCACTGACCGCAAATACCTGGTCATCGGCGACCTGCTCTTCTCAGGTACCTGCTAGCGGCACCCCCACTCGATTCGGGGAGGTAAATAGGAGCAGCCAGTGTCCCCCAAAGCCCTGGGGCTCTGGGACGGCAAACAACCTGGCGTGGGGGGCCAGAGCAGCCCGGGGTCCCCGGCCCACTCGACACGGGCTTTTGCACAGGGATTTCTGTCAGTCTGCCGAAGCCCACCAGCGTTGAGCGATCGCCACAGGGCTCTGGAGCCAGGCTCCCCGGTCCCCACCCTGGCTTCTGCATCAGCGGCCTTTACACGCCTGGAAGCTTCTGGGAGATCCTTGCCCAGGGCCTCCCCGGCACCCCTCCCCCTGCCACAGGGGGCCCCTCCTGGGTCGCTGAACAGCCCCCCGCCCCCTCCACGTTGCTGACCCTGCTCTCCCGGCTGCCTTCCCAGCTCTCTGGACCTTCCTGTGGTTCGTCGGCTTCTGCTTCCTCACCAACCAGTGGGCAGCCACCAAGGAGGAAGATGTGCTGGTGGGGGCCGACTCGGCCCGGGCGGCCATCGCCTTCAGCTTCTTCTCCATCTTCTCCTGGGTAGGTGGGCCGGGGCGGACGAGGGCGGCAGTGCCTTAGGAGAAGGGTGGTGGAAGGCTGAGGAACCCGAAACTCGGGGCTCCCTGCAGGGTGCGCTGGCTTCCCTGGCCTACCAGCGCTACAAGGCTGGAGTGGACGACTTCATCCAGAACTACGTAGACCCCACTCCGGACCCCAGCACGCCCTACGCCTCCTACCCTGGAGCGTCTGTAGACAACTACCAACAGCCGCCCTTCACCCAGAACGCGGAGACCACTGAGGGCTACCAGCCGCCCCCCGTGTACTGAGCTGCAGCCGGGGATGGGAAGGGAGGCAGGAAAGGTGCTCGGGGGAGGGGGGCCTGCCCCCTGGCCTGGACTCCTCCCATGAGCCTTTCCTCCTGGAGCTGTGCCCCCCCCCCCCGTCTGGTGTGCCCATGGGAGCCGCCGCACAGCCTGGAGAGCCCCTGCCTCCCCCCTCCCCGGCTGCTGGTGCAGAGCCCCAGCCCCAAGTGCCTCTGCCCCAGGGGCTTCACCTACCACTCCTCGAGGGCATTTTCTAGAAAAGGGTTTTTAGCCAGATGTGTTTTGTTACTGCTTTTCACGATCCCCAGCCACCTGAAAGAGCTGGACGGGCCCGACACGCCGTTTTGACAAGTGCCTTAGCTTCTCCCCAGTCCAGGCAGGCTCAGGTCCAGGCCATGGTGGCCATAGTGACTTGGGGTTCTGTGCCAAAGAGGAGGCTGCGAGCCTTCCCCCCGCTCTGCTGCTGGTGCGGGGCCGGGGCCCCTTTTCCCGCTCACTCAGGTTTGTTTCCCACCTCCTGGCGCTGTCGTGCCCGCAGCCCCCTGCCTGCTCTGGGAGCTGGCAGCCCCGGGCTCACTGCTGTCGTGTCTGCTTGCTCCTGGATTTGGGGTCCCGTCCCTGTGCCTGTACCTCTGGGTGGATGCTGGTCTGCTCACTGCAGGGGCGTGGGGTAGCGATCCCTTCTCCTTGTTCCCGCCCCCTAGCAACAGGGAGGGGCTTTGCCTGATCGGAAACACCCAGCTTTATGTAAATATCCTGCCACTGTTAGATGTGGGGTGCACCCACACCCCCCCACCCCCAGGCTGTTCTGAATGTATTAAGAAACCTGGGGGTAAGATGACAGATCCTTGGTTCTAGTAGACAGACTCCAAGACAGAATAAATGTTTTTCTCGTTCATAATCTCCATTGTCATTCGTTGGGCCTCAGCCTAGGGGTCCAAGAGAAATTCCATTCTGGGGTGCACCCTGAGAGGGGGGTTGCTTTATGAACTTGCATTTTGAATTGTCACAGCCCTCTGCCCCACTGGTATGCCTAGTGCACGCCTGCGCACACTCTCCCTTGTCTGGGGTCTCATGCCTCACACTGCCCTCCGCAGCATCTTAAAATAGCAACTGTGCTCAGCCTGTAAACAAGACACTTTCTCTGGACTGCCTGGCCAAGGCCCTGCTGTGCCCTTGCTGGAGTTGGGGTTGGGGGGGCACCTGGGAGCTGCCCCACTGAATGTCCCTTCCCTGGTAACTCTTTCCTTCCCAACCCCTCCTAGCAGAGTGAGGAGCCCCAGGCCTCCACTTCCTGCAGCGAGGGGTTAGCACCTCCAGAGCCCATCCTGGGCCGGCCTGCCCTGAGGGAGAGAGCCCATCTCTGGCAGGAGAGGTCAGGGTCCCTGAAGCACCTCATTCCCCTTTTGGAGCAGTGACAGCAGGGACTGTCAAAAGTGGACCTGTTAGTTTGAAAATCCTGAGTAGCAACTAATGTGGTTCTGTGAACGCCTGTGACTCAGGGCCAGTCACTAGCAAGCTGGAGTAGAACGAAGGGGAGAGGCAAGCCAGGGCGAAGAGGCTACCCCAGAACCCTGATCCCATTTGCACTGGAGTTGGGAGAGGGGCTTGGCCACCCCAACGGACTCTTGCTTCCATGCAAGCCGCTGACAGCCCATTTTACAAGGTGCAGCTGAGCTAGTCTTCTGGGCTCCTGAGCTATCAAATGTCTGTTTCACAAATAAAACCTGACCCCACAGCCCCAGCTGGCAGCCCTGACCATAGCCTTGTCTTTCCATCCTGGGCCCCAAGCCCCTCCGGCCACCCATTTTGTCCTGAAACCCATCCAGACAGAAGAGCAAGCAAATGTTCCTCCCAGAACTTCATTATCGCTTCTCAGTTAAAATGGTGTGGCGAAGAGACTAGTAGCAGTAGAAAAGGATCTGGGAAGAAATCCCCACCCGTGTGGCGTCAGAGCTGTCTACAGTGAGACCCAGGGCATCCCAGGCTGTAAAAGACAAATGTGCTTCTGGGGCCCCTGGGTGGCTCCGCTAGTTAAGTGTCTGACTTCTGCTCAGGTCATGATGTCAGTGTCCTGGGACTGGGCTCCTGCTCAGGGGGGAGTCTGCTTGTCCCTCCCACTTGTGCTCTCTCTCAAAAATAAAATCTTAAAAAAAAAAAAACAACACACAAAAAACAGACACATGTGCTTTCACCAACCAGTATATTTTAATATTAGTTATTAATTCACAGGCCACAACAGAATCATAGATCCTAACCCTAGCCACCTCTGGCCCTAACACTTCCCCCTCCAGCTTTAAAAAAGCCCCTGGGACCTGAGTCCCATCAGGCTAAGGGTCTCCCGCGTGAGAGAAGCTGTAATTCCGGAGAAAATGATCACGGGGGTGTAGGCAGCCGGAGGACCCAAGTCCAGCCACCCTTGGGGGCCGGGAGTCAGTCCCAAGCGGAGACAGAAACCTCTGCGTGGGCCGAGGCTCGGTCTGCGCGGGAGGTACTGGCGCACGGACTTCCCAGTGAGAAGAGAAACTCAACGGCGAAAGCCACAAGGGGGAAGAGGCCGTGGGCGCCGACGTCGCCAGTGTGTGGTTCCGCCCCTCCCCCCCGGGAGGGTGGGGGGTGGGGCTGACTGCGGCGGCCGGGCTCGTGAGGGGGCCGGCGGCCGGGAAGGGAACCAGGGAAGGGGGAACCGGGCGGCGCAGCGCACCTGCCCCAGCCCCGCACGGCGGGAGGCAGAAAGTCCCGTCTGCGCCCCGCCCCCACTTCCTCCTCGGGGCGGGCTGCGCGGCTGCCAGCGGGGGGCGCGGGGGCGGGGCGGGCGGCCGGCGGGGGGCGGCCGGCAGGGGGCGGCCGCGGGCCGGCGAGCCTCAGTTGGCCGGGCTGCACTGCAGGACCTGATGCGGAGCAAAGAGCTTCCGGGCTCCGGCCGCCTCCGCGGGCTTTGCGGGCACCGGCACCGACACCGGCACCGGGCAGTTCTCCTTGTTCTCCTTGCCGTCCGGCGCGGCGGGAAGACCCGAGGCCTTCTTGAAGTAGCAGAGGCGGCACACGGAGTGGTATTTGTCTGCTCCTCCAATCACCTCCACCTGGCCGCGGGACGCAGAGGGCGCGGACTGAGGCGGGGCGCAGCGCCTGCGGGCCCCCCCCCACCCCGCGCCCCCGAGCAGGCAGGTGGGGGCTACCTCTTTCTCCGAGCCTAGCCGCTTAGTGTACGCGGCCTCCCGGAAGCACTCCATGCACACCGCTGTCAGCTTCACCACGCTCTCCGCCAGGGGCACCAGGTTCAGGATGGTCCCAAACGCCTACGCTCCCAGCAAAGGACAGCAGGTGGGCACCTCCACCTGGCCAGGTGGGCTGTCCCTCGAAACCCTTGGATGCACCCGGAGAAGCCAGGAGCTCGGTCTTGCTCACCTGCGTGCCCCGGCTAGGGCACGGCCAGGCTCAAAGTGCCGCCAAGTGGCAAGCCCCGGTCATCCGAGGCTGGCGGGTCTGCCCCTGTTCCCGCCCAGGCCCCTCCAAAGCCGGGATCAGATGCCTCACCTTCCTCTGGAAGGTCCCGTCCAGTGCGGCCACGATCACGGTCTTCCCGGCGTTGGCCATAGTCTCGCTGAACTCCACGATGTCTGGGAACTGGAAGGGGACAGGGGTTGGGGGGGATGTCAGGGCTCTGCCAGTGCCTTACAGAGCAGGAGGACACAGCGGGCCCTGTGTTCACTTTGTCAGTCAGCTGTCATGCTAAGCGGCCCAGGGCTGTTTCTGCGGGTCCTTTGTGAGTTTTCCCTGCTGAATCATTCTCCCTCCAGTGGGCCGTGTTTGTCTATCTGGATTGATCTCCAGGTTGTGTGAACAGGCACATTCTTGTCTTGGGGCAGCGGGTCTCTTCCCAAGCCGTTCAGGCTGGGCTTGGCCCATTTATCAGGGTGTGAGATTACCGGGACCTGGACGGTTAGCAAGACAAGGTCCGCGAAGGTGACTGTAGGAAAACCGAGAGCAATTCGAGTAGGACTCAGCTGAAGCCAAATCCCGTTACCCTCTGTAGGGCCGGCCAGAGGCACAGAGCTACAGCTACAGAGGCACCCCCGCCCCACCCACGCTGACTCTGCTCCCCCACGCTTTGCGGGTCACAGAAATGCAGCTCCCAGTCTGCAAGGGGCTCTCGGCCAGTAAACACTCCCTTCTCTAAGTTGTCACAGAGCAAACAGTTTCTAGACGTTACCAAATAATCCCTGGGTGGGGGCAGGTGCAAAACCACCCAGAGATGAGCCTCCCTGTGCCTCACCCGCCACATGGAGGCATAACGTCAGGACACTCGTCCTTCCACACCCAGGTCTGGGGTCCTGGGAGGGCCTCAGCCCCCCTCCCGCCCACTGCGCTGACGCCAACATTCAAAGAGCTCACATCGTCCCCTGCTCACATGCCACCTCCCTGGGAAGGGGTCCCCAGCAGGGGTTCCCGAGGTCTCCAAGGTAAGGACAGCGCGGGGCACATGGCCAGCACCCCGTAGAACACCCGCCGGGAAGCTCGTGACTGACATTGATTTCTATTGCTATTCATCTTTACGTCATGTTATGGGTTGACCTGTGTCCCCTCCCACCCCCCAAATTCACGTTGAAACCCTAACTCCCAGTACCTCAGAACATGACCTCATCTGGAGGTAGGGTCTTTGCAAATGCCACCCCATTAAAATGAGGTCAGCAGGGTGAGCCCCAATTTCATACAACTGCGGTCCTTATAGGAAGGGGCCATTTGGATGGAGACCCAGAGGGAGGCCGGCTGTCCGCAAGCGAAGGGGAGGGGCCTGGAAGCCCTCACAAGGAAACGAGCCTGACCACACCCTGATTTCAGGCTTTCAGCCTCAAGAGTTGGGAGAGAATCAGTTCCTGCTACGTGAGCTGCCCCGTCTGTGCTACTTGTCACAGGAGCCCTTGGCAAATAACGCAGCTTAAGCTTCAAACAGAACTTTAGGGGGCGCCTGGGCGCGTGGTCCATTAAGCCTCTGGCTCTTGGTTTCGGCTTAGGTCATGATCTCGCAGTCAGGAAATCGAGAGCCCACCCACACTCTCTCTCCCAAATAAATAAAAAATCTTTAAAAGAAAATAAAATAAATAGGGGCACCTAGGTGGCTCAGTGGGTTAAGCCTCTGCCTTCGGCCCAGGTCATGATCTCAGGGTCGTGGGATTGAGCCCCGCATCAGGCTCTCTGCTCAGCGGGGAGTCTGCTTCTCCCTCTGCCTCTGCGGCTCCCCCTGCTTGTGTGCTCTTTCTCTCTGTCTCTCAAATGAATAAATAAAATCTTAAACCGAAATAGAACTTCAGGGCACCCAGCCGGCTCAGTCAGAAGAGCGCGCAACTCTTGATCTCAGGGTCGTGAGTTTGAGCCTCACACTGGGTATAAAGATTATTTAAATAAATAAAAACTTCTAAAAAATAAATAACAAAAATAAAATAGAACTTCCAAGCAGTTAGCAAATATCGGGTTGTCTTGGCGGACACAAAAAGTTACAGCAGGGGCATCCAGGAAGGAAAGTACCAGCAGAGGGTTCCTGCTGGTGGCGGGCTGGCCCACTGGCGTCCAGCTGCCCGTTCCATACCTCCGGGCGACCAGCGCTGAGCCGCTTCCTAAAGGAGCTTCGATACAGGGGAAAGAACCCAGAGCCAACCTTAGGAAGCCTCGCAGGGGATTTGCACCCGCGTCATCAAGGAGAAAGAAAGGGTAGCCTACAAACATGGAAACAGCTGTCAGGCAGCAGCAACAAAAGAGAAACGCAGTGGAGTAGGGTGTGTGGGCGTGTGTGCACCCGTGTGTACGTGCGTGCACATGCGGGCACGCTCCAGCACCCGCCCTTCATGCCTCTCTCCTGGGGATTTCTGCAAAGGCCTGGTGGTCACACGGCCCTCTGCACCTGCCGTCCACTCTCCTGCTTGGAGCCACCCACCTCCCTCCTACCCGAGACACACCCCACCGGCCAGCCGCTCACTCGCTGGCTCTCTCGCAGGCCCCTTTCTGACCACCCCACCTTAGCTCTGTCCCCCTGATGTGCCTTTCCCCCCAGTTGTCTCCACCTGACCTATGACGTCATTCTCTCCCTGGGCTAGAGTGTAAGCGCAGGGGTGGAGACGCTGACTAGATCCCCAACACCGAACACACAGCTGGCGTGGGGCACAGGCCCGAAAGTGCTGATGGACGGATGGATGGGCCTGGCCCTTTGGCCAGCAATTCCACTTCACAGATAAACCCCCGTATACCAGACAGAGATGTCCAGCACAGCCTTGAAATGGCACATGCCAGGGGGCTCGCATAAGAAAGATATGGTGCATTTGTAAACATTCGGAAGGACGGGTACATCCTTCTAGCGGGGGTATTTGCTGACACGGGTAAACAGCCGCACAGCGTGATAGGAGCCCCCTCTTTAAAAATGTACACCTATAGGGACGCCTGGGTGGCTCAGTGGGTTAAGCCACTGCCGTCGGCTCAGGCCATGATCCCAGGGTCTTGGGATCGATTCCCGAATTGGGCTCCTTGGTCCACAGGGAGCCTGCTTCTCTCTCTGCCTCTGCCTGCCGCTCTGCCTACTTGTGTGTGCGCGCGCTCTCTCTGACAAATAAATAAATAAAATCTTAAAACAACAACAACAACAAAAAAAAACATACGCCTACAGAACAGATAAAGAAGATGTGGTATATATACACAATGGAATATTATGCAGCCATCAAAAAACCCCCCAAATCTTGTCATTTGCAACAATGTGGATGGAACTAGAGGATCTTATGCTAAGCAAAAGAGTCAATCAGAGAAAGAGAATTATCAGATGATCTCACTGATAGGAGGAATTTGAGAAGCAAGACAGAGGACCATCGGGGAAGGGAGGGAAAAATGAAACAAGATGAAACCAGAGTCGGAGACAAACCATAAGAGACTCTTCATCTCAGGAAACAAACTGAGGGTTGTTGGAGGGGAGGGGTGTGGGAGGGATGGAGTGACTGGGTGATGGACATTGGGGAGGGTGTGTGCTATGGTAAGTGCCGTGAATTGTGTAAGGCTGACGAGTCTCAGACCTGCACCCCTGAAGCAAATAATACATTCTATGTTAATTAAAAAAAAATGTACGCCTATAAAACTAGACAGATATAGAACCAACATGTAATGCGTTTTTGGGTTGTTTTTCTGGGTTGTGAAAAGAGAAGGGCAGCCCCAGAAGCAGGAGCTGGCCTGGCACCCACAACCGGGCCCCAGGGTCATGTAATTAGATTTAGGATGCCGGGCAGGATCACCCCACTTTCCTGACGGCACTGGATCAAGGGCTAAGCCGAGCTCCTAAAATCCTCCCCAGAATGAGCCCCATAAGCAAAGTCCTCCCCAGGCCCTCGGTGAGACGCCCCTGGGTCCTGCAATGTGGGTTCTCCCTGCAGCAGTGACGAACCCCCCACACACACACGAATTTTAGGGCATAGAGGTGGAGTAAAATACAATAAGGGACCATGTGCCCAAGCCAGTGCGCGCGCTTTAAGAAAGGAAAAGACTGAGCCAGGAAAGCCTTTAACACAAGATTTTCCAAAAGGCAAAGGAGGGCACGGCAGCAGTTAAAACAAACGGTACATCCGTCAACAGAAACAAGGATATGTGACTGAGAGCGGGCGTGACGCAAAAAGAACTACCTGAAAATCCCAAATGGAAATTAGTCTTTGAAACCACACACGCTTTGGGAGATGCTCCCAGAACACCTACCGGAGGGTGAGACGTTGGGGGGTAGTGGCGGCATCCTCCCCACCAGGCACGAAGGCACCGGCGCGCAAATGTAAAAGACGCACCAGTCACCAAACTAGACACAACCCCGTCCAGGACACACTTTTCTGAGAGCAAAACCGTCACCCAGTCACCTGCTCAGGAAGGCAGCCACACCCCGGCGGCGGCCCTCTCCGGAGCGGCAGGAAGGGGCGCCGCTTCTCCAAAGCCATAGGGAAAAACCATCGTTAAGCTACCCTTCGCTGCCCTGCTTATCCTACAGAACAAAACAAAGACATTTTCCTACCAAGACTCAGAAAGCTTCCTGCTCAAAGGTCCTGGGCTGGAAGCGCTCCTGGAGGGCGCGCTTCCAAAGAGAAACAAATCCATAACAAACAAGCCAGAAGCGACAGGAGGCAAACAGAGCAGCGCTTCCGTACCAGCGCCCAGAAGTTGGCTTGAACTGATAACCCCAAGGTCAAGAATCATAGGCTCTGCAGACTGAGCCGGCCAGGCACCCCAAGAAAATGGATTTTTTTGTTGTTGTTCACTGTAAATACATATATTTATTTTTTTTCTTAGGGGGGCGGTGAGTGAGAAGGCTCCATGCCCAGCACAGCCCGACATAGGGCTCGATCTCATGACTCTGGGGTCATGACCTGAGCCAAAATCAAGAGTCAGAGGCTCAACCGATTAAGCCACCCCGATGCCCCCCCCTGCTTTGTTTTGTTTTGTTTTTTTAAGATTTTATTTATTTATTTGACAGAGAGAGACACAGCGAGAGAGGGAACACAAGCAGGGGGAGTGGGAGAGGGAGAAGCAGGCTTCCCGCCGAGCAAGAGCCTGATGTGGGACTCGATCCCAGGATCCTGGGACAATGACCTGAGCTGAAGGCAGATGCTTAATGGCTAAGCGACCCTTTTTAATATATATATGTATATATATATATAATATATATATACACACACACACACACATATATATATATGTTGTTTTTTTTTTAAGAAGGTAAAATAAATCCCTTAAAACATGAAAAGCAGTATGGAGAATCCAAGGGTATTCAGACACGAGCTGAAGCAGGTTAACATTGCTTCCTACAAGATCAGAGATAGAACCAACAAAGGAGGAAGGGGGACAGACTGAAAGTTCGTAGGCAGAACGTCAGGACAGGCCAACTTACAAACTGCCCTTCGTCGATGCCTATGACAGCCACCCCCAGGGCCTCCTGAGCCACGTCCCGGAGCAGGCAGGCTGGCAGTGCCTCCATGGTGTTCCTGGGGAGAGAAAGCCAGCAGGTGAGCAAGGCCGGGGAGTGGAAACCTGAACGCTGGGGCTGGGGGCCGGCTCCTGGGACCACCCTACCCGCAAAGCAGCTGCACTGTTGGGCTGGGGCTTGAAGTTAGTGCCTGTGGGAAGCCTCTGGGGAGGATAGAGGCCCGTGTTCAGAAAACCAGTCATTCAACCCAAGCTGTTTCCTTTGATGCACCAGACTAGAAGTCAGCAATGCACATTACAACGCTTAACGGAGACTCAAGGCTCCGCTTCTGTTCAGTGTGGGCCGGGCAGGTGAAATGCTTTAATTTCTTTCAAAAATGGGAAAAAGAATACCTAAATACAACTCAGGCTGCATTCTAGCTGTCTTTCTGTCAATGTGGTCCTAAAATTTAATCTTTTGCTTCTTTCTATGGACTAAGGAGCCCAATCAAGGCTAAAGTTCTCTGGAAGGTGCAGTGTGGTCCTGGGGGGAGGCCGGGCACCAGACTCAGCCCTGTGTGTCCCCGCAGAGATAAGCCGGAACCCCAGCCAGCACTGCCGGAAAAGAATTCAATCCATTTGGCTCTTCTGGTAGGTCGGAGGATTTTTCCACCATCACAGAGCAATTAACTGGCAGAGCCAAGATTCAAATCCAAGGTCACACTGTTGTCCTGTGTGCCCAATGGGGAGAATCGTATCCAGAAGCGTTTGAAAACCGAAGGCCATGTGCAGGAAGGTTCCAACCCAACCTGTCCCCGCACCAAGGGCCATTTCTTTTTTTTTTTCTTTTTAAAGATTTTATTTATTTATTTATTTGACAGACAGAGATCGCAAGTAGGCAGAGAGGCAGGCAGAGAAAGAGGAAGGGAAGCAGGCTCCCTGCAGAGCAGAGAGCCCGATGGAGGATTTGATCCCAGGACTCTGGGATCATGACCTGAGCCAAGGGCAAATGCTTAACCAACTGAGCCACGCAGGCTCCCCCCTCTTTCAAGATTTTGTTTATTTATTCGAGAGAGGGAGGGAGTGGTGTTGGGGGAGGCACGGGGAGGAGGGAAGAGGCAGAGGGAGAAGCGGACTCCCTGCTCCCCGGGACCCCGGGACCCTGGGACCATGACCTGAGCTGAAGGCCACTGGTACTCTCTGAAGGCCCCGCAGCCTGTAGCTGTATTTAGAAAAATAAACAAAAATACTTTATAGCAAGATAAGTTATTATCTTGCTATAATCCTACTCCAAGATCTGGGACTAGCATGAGATAGTATTTCAAATTCCCCCTTCCCTCCCCAAATAGAAAAAACCAGAGGGCGGGCAAGGGCAGCATCTCTGGAGCCCTGTCCCTCCTGCGCCAACAGCTCGGTCCCAGCCGTGGCCCATCCCAGCCTCTGCAGCCCGAGTCAGAGAGCATCTGTGCCACTCCAGGCAGAGCTCCCAGGGGCCCCTCATCTGCCTGACTTCTCCCGGGACGCTGCTGCCTCCTCTGCTCCCACCGTCCTCCCTGGATGGGCCCTCGTGTGGTACAGCAGCAGAACGGCATGTTTTAGGGTGGAAGCAAACTGGACGGCAGAAATGACCAGCATCGGACAGCACGGCCAGAAGCCTCCCGCTTAGCTCCGAGTCCCAGGCACTGTCCACCCCACCCCTCGCCTGGCTTCACAAACCCCACACTGCCACCCCGAGGCTACACACACGGGGCCATTCTGAGGTTCCCAGGCTGCAAGCTCTGTCCGTGGCACAAGCATGGCTTTGCCACGGGGTGCGGGGGTTTCAGCGGGACGAGCCCCAAGTACAGAGATCACGACCCAGGCTCAGAGATCTCAGGCCTTGATCCGTAGCCAAGGAACAGGCAAGAGCCAATGTAAATTTCCCCTCCCCTCCCCTCCTCACAGGGCAAACAGAAACGTCCTCAGGGCGCAGGCAGATAAACGTAAAAGCAGGTGCATGAAGGCCACACAACAACCAAGAGTGAGCCAGGCTGTAACGACGACAAAGTCAAATGAAAAACAACACGCAGGCTCCAAGAAACCAGTTTGCCACGGCACAGCCGTCACCACAGCACTGTTGACAACTGCGGCAGGATAGATACTGGCCGTGGGGCTGTCCTGTGTGCTGTGGAATGTTCGGTTTGGAAGCATCCCGTGTCCCTCCCCCACTGCAGTCGTGAAGACCGGAACTGTCTGCAGACATTGCCAAATGGACTCCCGGGGACGGGGGCGCAAAAGCTCCCCTGGTTAAGAACACTGGGCTAGAACTCCGCGAAAGGCCAAGTCCACGGTCCCTGGCCAAGCGACTTTGAAAGTTTGCGGAGTTGCAGGGTTTCGATGCCAGGCATCGGCATTACTAAGCATTCCTGCTAAAAGAGAGCTCTGACGGTACATTCTAGGCCCTTGGGAATTTTCACCAGGCTTCGTGGGGGGGGGGCGGTCGTGTGACAGGACAGACTCGGGCAGGGACTCACCGGTCATGCGTGGAGAAGCTGCTGCTGTACCGAGTGTCCTTGGCGTACTTGATCACCAAGCACTTGTACTGGGCAACCTGGAAGCGCCGGACCCTTCGCATCAGCTCCGTACTGCAAGAGCGGGGCCCTCCGTGAGCCCCACGGTGTTGAGAGTGGGCAAGGAAGACCCCCTCAGCACATGCGGGGCGCCCCACCACCTTCTAGGGGTCTGCAGCCTGAGACCCACCGATGGACAGAAAGAAGACAGAGGGCCCGTGCTCTGGGCGTCCACAGTCTAGGCCTGAGAGGGATACCGGCGAGAGGGAGCCCGGGAAAAATGGAATAATAGAGGCGTGCTGAGGTGGTAAGTGTTCTCTTTGGCGAGGGTGGCAAGGAATGACCCCCAGATGGTCCGGGGAGGGGATGGAGGGGTGAGGGTCTCAGGGATCTGGTGGAGCCGGCAGAGGCAAAAGCCGCACGTGGAGGAGAGGGGCCAGACTGCCTTCCAAAGCAGTCTCATCCCGGAGGCCTTCACCTCGTCTGAACTGATTTCATAAGATTTTTTTGTGCAAGAAGAAAATCACTTTGCCTCTCCCAGAGCCAAGAGCTTGCACTGGAGTGACCCCACCCCCACCCCCCACCCCGGGGCAGAGGGCATTTCTCAGGGGGCTGGCTAGTCCTGCCTAGGTCAGGTGATGGTGCCATCAGGTCAGGGGAGCAAAGGTGCCCTGGTCTGACTCCTTAGTGTTTAAACTAAGGAAACAGTCACATCGGAAGGCGGGCGGGGGGCGGGGGTTGCCCATACTGCAGGGCGCATAGGACCTGGCCCATGGTAGACGCGATTTCAAAAGAATTAAAAAATTTAATCACAAAAAGCATTGAAAGGCTTGGCTGACCCTTTCCGAGAGGGCTTCGGTGCGAGGCCAAACCGTCCGCAGCTGCAGCCAGAGGCGGGAGGGAGCGGTGGTGGAACGACTCTTACGGAAGGGGCGCCTTGCCCAGGACCGGATCCCGGGGAACAGCAGCTCCCGGGCGGGCACGCGCCGTCCGGCCGCGGGGGCTGTCCTGGGGGTCCTGTCTGAGAGCGGCGGCGGGCCCAGGAGGGGCGCCAGGGGAGGAGGACGGCCCCGGGGAGGGGGGGATGGGGGAGGAGGCGGTCCCCACGAGGCCGCGACTGACTTACCTTTTTCCTGAGAACATGGGTCCTAGAATCACCTAGGAGGGAAGGCGAGGTTCACTTCGGGGCCCGCCGTGCACGGACGCCCGGCCACGGCCTCGGCCCCAACCCCCACCCGGACCCCGCTCCCGCGTGCAGGGATCCCGTCCCCGCGCGGCACCTGAATCTGCCCCCGGGTCTTGCTGGGGGAGCCGGGAAGCACGGTGGGCAGGTTGATGCAGCTCATGGCGCCCCAGAAAGCCTGCAGCTCGGGGACCCCCCGGTGCCACCGCCCAGCCGCCAGGCGCGGGTTCCCGCGCGCTCCGCTTTTATCCCCGGCGCACTGGCCAATCGGGAGCCGGCGCCGGCGCCCCGGAGCCAATCAGCGCGCGGCCGCGGCCCGGCGGGAGATTCGACCGCAGCCCGCCCCTCGTGGGCGGCCCCGGGGCCCCGGCGGGCTCGCGTCACCCGGAGGGCGGGCCCGGGCCCCGCCGCCGCGTATAAATAGCCGGGGTGCGCCTTCGGGCCGGCCGCGGTAGGACGATGGAGGTCCCCGGCCGCGGCCCCCGAGCCGAGGCTCCCTGGAAGCAGCTCTCTGCAGAGGTAGGCGGGCTGCCGGGCGGGCCGCGCGGTGCGGAGGTTAGATGCGGTTCCGGCCCCGGAGCTCAGGCGGGCGTAGACCCTGCGCTCTGCGGGGCAAGGGGGGCACCTGCGTGCCTGCTCCGAAGGCGTTCGCGCCCTGACCGGGTGTGCTTCTGACCACGGGCAGGCTTCGGTGAGCCTGGTTTCAAGGGCAGAGAAAACCGAAGCTGTGCTCGCATCCATAGAGGGGGCCACGGCTCCCGACCTGACCCGAGGGTCCCCCATGCGGATGGTCCCCCATGCGGATGGAGGACGGGGAGGATGCAGAAAGGCTGCTGTTTCCTGACCGTGATCCTTGGGCTAGAAACCACCCAGGCAGAGCACGCGCTCTGATTGTCACTCAACTGTAGTTTCCTAACTAGTTTCCCTGAATTTCAGGCTCTGTTCTGGGTTTTTTCGGGGGTTTTTGTTGTTGTTCGTTCGTTCGTTCGTTTGTTTGTTTTCCTGGTCCCTGATACACCCGCGAATCTGATAAATTACGCTTACTGCCCCCAAGAAATGCTCTCTCTGACACACACACACACACACACACCCCTGCGTTACCAGGGAACTCTCAAAAACCCACTGCATTATTGTTACCATACATAACAGGCATGAAGACAATGATTGCACTCAGTGTGTGTCAGGGATGACTAGGTGCCCTACAGACACAGACTGTAAAGAATGCTGGCCAAGACTCTTGTTCAGCAGGAGGAGGTAGTAACCCACACTTGAAGGGTTAGTTTTACTTCATTTACATGCCTTATGTCCTTCAACCCTGGGCCGAGACCCAGAGAGGGTAAGTGAGTTGTCCAGAGGAAAACAGCCTCTAAGTGTTGTTGGAGCTTGGATGACACTCAACCCATCTGACTCCAGAGCCCAAGACCCTTCCATGAAGCCACCCTGTCTGCAAATTCCCCATCTTAGTCTCCACTCTTTCTCCTTGCCTTCAAGCTCCTTATCCAAAATCTGGTTCCTCGTTGCTCTCTGCATTACATCTGAACATCTTAGCCTAACATCCGAGACCCCTCTCCCCCAGCCCCAGCTTCCCTGCCGCACCTCTGTGTCTCAGCAGTCTGGCCCAACAGCATTTCCAAACTGACCTTTGGTTTCTTTGCTGTGACTCCTGCAGTCAGAATCCTGCCCCCTCAGGGGCTCCTGGTCAGGGGCTCCTGGGTGGCTCAGTCAGTTGAGCGTCCGACTCTTGGTTTCAGCTCAGGTCATGATCTCAAGGTTGTGGGTTCAAGCCCCACAACCAGTCAGTGTCCAGCTCCACACTGACTGGGGATCTACTCGGGATTTTCTCCCCCTACCTCTGCCCCTCCCCCTGCTTGTGTGCTCTCTTGCGTGCTCTCTCTCTCTCTCTCTAAAAATAAATGAATAAACTCTTTAAAAAAAAGGATCAGGGGCGCCTGGGTGGCTCAGTGGGTTAAATCCTCTGCCTTCAGCTCAGGTCGTGATCTCAAGGTGCTGGGATCAAGTCCCACGTCGGGCTTTCTGCTCATCAGGGAGCCTGCTTCCTCCTCTCTCTGCCTACTTGTGATCTGTCTCTGTCAAAGAAATAAATAAAATCTTTAAAAAAAAAAAAAAAGGATCATGCCTGTTCAGAGAAGATCAACTTTTTCTGCAGTGGCCCTGCCCCCAGCTCCCTGGCCTCCAGCAGTAGGAGTGGTGCCCACAGTGGCATTAAGCAGGACAGATTTATGGGACCTCATCTCCCCTTTAGGGCTGTCCACTAGTTAAAGCATGATTGTGGCTCTAGGCCACGAGTCTGAGAGTACCCACGACATTGTGTCTGAAGTATCTAATTAATTGATGTTGGGGGGAGAGTGAGGAGTAGGTGACCAGGCTGGAGATGGGAGGGGCTTGAAGGAAACTGAGAGCATCAGTCTGAGATATCAGGGCGGGGGCTTCTCAAGGCAGAGAGAAGCATCCAGGCGTTAGGAGGGATGGGGGCACAGTGTGGAGAACAAAGGTCTTATGCAGCCTTCTGTCTGTGTTCCGCAGGAGTTGGAGAATCAGTACTGCCCCAGCAGATGGGTCATTCGACGGGGAGCTGAAGAAACCCTAAAGATGTACTCACACCTAGGAGACAAGGGTACTGGGGGCCATCTCCATGGCTGCCGTGGGTGGACTTTGGCAGGTGGCAATGGTCCAGATTGTGGGGAGCAGGAGGAGGCTCTCAGGGCAATTCCCAAAGTCCAGGCACTGGGCAAACCTTGTCCACTCCAAACTCAGGAGCCCTCACTGCAGGATGGCTGGAACCAGGAAACGCCCCTCCATGCCATGATCCACCTCTACTCCGTGCTCAGCCAGCCATGCCCAGGCACATCAGGTGACGGGCCACAGTGGCACGGAGAGGTGGAGTGAAAAGCCAAAAGTTCTCCCCCTTGGCCCAAACATTTGGTATTGATGCTACTTGTAAGCAAAGAAGACTTTGGTTTCTTTCAAGAAGTCAGGGCTTGGGACCCTGTAAGCGAGTGGAGGAATCCCGAAGTGAATCTTGGTTTCCCCAGACTGCGCAGAGCACTCGGATTTGGTGGTTCTGTAAACTGGGATAATCCTTCTGGAAGAACAGGCTCGTGGAGGTTCATTCCAGCACAGACAGGTATCCTCCCTGTCCCAACGGACGTGGAGTGGAGTTGTGTCCTGGCCTCTTCAGAGCCCTCTGCAGGGCCCAGCTCTGTGCCAAACATGTGACTATTTGGTCAATAAACTAGAGTGTGTGGTGAAACCTACATGAGCTTGTAGAAAAGCCATTTTTTTAAAAAGATTTTATTCATTTAGGTCACCTGGAGTTCTAGCATCAAGTCCCACATCGAGCTCCCTGATCAGCAGGGAGTCTGCTTCTCCCTCTGCCCTTCACCCTGCTTGTGCTCTCTCTCTTGCTCTCAAATAAATGACTAAAATCTTTTAAAAAAGAGATTTTATCCACTTATTTGAGAGGGAGAGAGAGCGAGAGAGAGCACGAGCAGCGGGGAGGGGCAGAGGGAGAAGCAGGCTCCCCACTGAGCAGGGAGCCTGACCCAGGGCTCGATCCCAGGACCCTGGGATCATGAGCCGAGCCGAAAACAGATGCCCAGCTGACTGAACCACCCCGAAAACCTATTTGTCTAGCTTAATTGTCTTGAAGGAAAGGAGAGCTGCCCCCCTTGAGAAAGTGAGTTCCCCATGAGGGGTAAGAGCTGAGGAGAGCGTGCTGTCTGCTGCCCTCAGAGACTCCCATCCGTGATTGCTGTCCACACCGTGGACAGCTTTAAGCTCACATTCCACTCGCCTTCCTGTTTTCAGTGCTGTAGTTGGCCTGGAGGAGCTGCAGGTGCCACTGACCCATTCCATGGACGCAGAACATGAGCCCAAGGGCAGGGGGCGCGAGGGCCACGGAAATGAACAAGGGCCGTGCCCGTGCAGGGCTGGAGCCTGTCTCTATTTAAAATGTTGACATTTTGTTGGCCATGGACATTAGCGTTACTTGAGATTTAAAATATGTATGTACATTTACTGCATCTAAATAGTATTTCTCTTTGGGGTGCCTGGATGGCTCAGTCGGTTGAGTGTACAATTCTTTTTTTTTTAATATTATTTTTTTAAAAGATTTTATTTATTTATTTGACAGACAGAGATCACAGGTAGGCAGAGAGGCAGGCAGAGAGAGAGGAAGGGAAGCAGGCTCCCTGCTGAGCAGAGAGCCCGATGCAGGGCTCCATCCCAGGACCCTGGGATCACGACCGGAGCCAAAGGCAGGGGCTTTAACCCACTGAGCCACCCAGGCGCCCCGAGTGTCCAATTTTTTATCTCAGCTCAGGTCTTGATCTCAGAGTCCTGGGTTCAGGTCCCACGCTGGGCTCTGTGCTGGGCATAGAGCCTACTTTTTAAAAAAGCTCTTCTTTAAAGTAAGTATTATTTATCTTTATATTGGTCAGCTTGGTCTGCACTAACAAAAGGCCATCGAATGGGTGGCTTAAACAGTAGGAATCTATTTCTCACGTTCTGGAGGCTGGGAAGGCCGAGATCAAGGTGCTGCCTCGTTTGGGTCCCTGCTGAGAGTCCTCTTCCTGACTTGCCAACATCTGTCTTGTCCATATGTCCTCACTTGGCAGAGAGAGAGAGCAGGAGAGAGAGAGGAAGAGCCCTGGTCTTTCTTCCTCTTCGTTTAAGGCTGCTAATCCCACGACAGGGGCCCCAACCTCATGACCCCATCCAAACCAAATACCTCCCGGAGGTAATTGTTCCCTCCAATACCATCATGTTAGGGAGCAACACTTCAACATAGGAATGTTGGGGCACACAAACCTACAGCCCAAAACAATCTTCATTACTGAGTTCATTACTGAGTTTTTGGTGCCGCCCCCCACCCCAATGTTGTCCCCAAAGCAAGGGCCTCCCTCACCTCACCCTGCTTGACGAGCTCATGCAGCTCGTGAGGGGGCCCCTTGGCCCCGGGGAGAAAGGAGCAGGCTGACCAGGTGGGGCTGGTCAGGCAGCGTCAGGGAGGGAGCACTGCCTGGCGGATCCCCCCAGACCCCATCAGTGCTGCCTGTGGACTCGAGGATTGCCCCACAGTCACACTCACAGGACACGGTAAAGGGACACCAAGCGCTAATAGTGGAAAATTGCTGCCAAGCCAGAAAACCTCTCCACAAAGGACAGAGAGAGAAAAGAAGACATGTTATTATTGAATAAGGGTTAGCCAAACTGTGACGTGCCCCATAGGCAAGCTGCTAGAGACCCCAGAAAGAAACGTCACCCTTTTATACAGGCCAGCAATATGCCCCATTGCAGACCAGATACACCTGCTCTCAAGATAGAGGGTACCTGTGCTCAAGCCAGGGAGCCCGACAGAGCCCCCTGGTTCTTCCACAATCCACCCAGTACCTAGGGTGGCCCAGGCTTGCAAATTGCCCTTCTCCAGAGGAAAAAGAAAATTCTCCATCTCTTCAAGGCAAGAGGTAGTCTTGTAACTTGGGAGCCAGACACCTGCTGCTGCCCTCCCACGGAATCTGGGGGTAGGGGGGCTAGCTTCCGGTCCTGGACAGAAACATTCCTAGCTTGTATAACTGGCAAGAGAGTCCTTTAGCTTTTAAAAATATTTACATACACCTCAAAGGGGTAGAGAAAGGATTTACAATGAGTTTCCCAAAATAAATACTGGAAGAAAAGGGAGAGGGGAAGCTCTCTTTTCCTCTTCTGCACTAGGGAGACTTCAAAAAAATTTTTTTTTCCCCTTACTTTTGGTTTATATTCACCCTTAACAGCCACTGACCTAGTAACTTGCAGTAGGGGAGTGTTCTGCTCCAACGCGTAGGTGACCTTTCTCCGCTGTAAAGACCTGGCCTCGCTAAGGCTGGACACGCAGGACTGCTGAGTGAGCATGGGCAGAGAGCAGAAGGGGGCGGGGAGGGGCCGGTTTTCAGAACTATTTCCTCTGTCAGTAAGTTTAAACTTGCTTTACCGCAACTCTTAGGACTGATACATTGTACACTAAATGAAGGATGGATGCATGCATGGAAGGGCGGATGCATGCATGGATGAGTAAATAGGCAGGCAGGGAGGCAGGCAGGCAGGCGGGTAGAGATCTGTGCTGAACCGCCGTCTGGGCGCCCTGCCTCTCAGACCATCCCGCAGCCTCCCGTCCCCCAAACCACGCCCTTCTCCAAGAGAACCAATCGCCAGTGAGGTGGGTGGAGCCTCGTGATTGACAGCCTCTGGTGGGGTCCGGATCTCGGAGGGCCCTTCCTACCCTCGCAGGCTGGGATCTTGGGCTTATTCCTCTCCACCAGAGAAGCCAGAGGATGAATCAAAGGCACAAAAGATACAAGCGCCAGTTTTATTTGACTGGGCTATACAGTACACGTGACATAAAATGTACCACTTAAACCATTTTATTTTTTTTTAAAGAATTTATTTATTTGACAGACAGAGATCATAAGTAGGCAGAGAGGCAGGCTCCCTGCTGAGCAGAGAGCCGGTCGCCGGGCTCGATCCCAGGACCCCAGGATCATGACCTGAGCCGAAGGCAGAGGCTTAACCCACTGAGCCACCCAGGTGCCCCTAAACACTTTAGATTAGAATCACAAATGCAATATATTTGAGTCACCGAAAGTCTCTAACAGATGCATTCCTTTAAGTGTGTCCTATATAGTGGTCTGTGCCTGGTGTGGCACATGGACAGACACATCAGGAGTCTGTTCTGTTCCGGTCATTAGACCTTTTTTTTTTTTTTTTTAATTTATTTATTTGACACAGAGGGAGATCACAAGTAGGCAGAGAGGCAGGCAGAGAGAGAGGGGGAAGCAGGCTCCCCACTGAGCAGAGAGCCCTATGTGGGGCTCGATTCCAGGCCCCTGATACCATGACCTGAGCTGAAGGCAGAGGCTTAACCCACTGAGCCACCCAGGTGCCCCTGTTTGCCAAGATCTGGCCAGTTGACTCTACATTGTCCGGTAAGCAGCTTTGAGCGAAGGCAGGTTTGAGACACGACTTTTTTTTTTTTTTTAAGATTTTATTTATTTATTTGACACACACAGAGAGCACAAGCAGGGGGAGCAGTAGGTGGAGGAAGAGAGAGAGAAGCAGACTCCCCGCTGAACAGGGAGCCCAATGCAGGGCTCGATCCCAGAACCCTGAGATCATGACCTGAGCCGAAGGCAGAGGTTTAACCCACTGAGCCACCCAGGCGCCCCTGGTCATTAGACCCTTGCAGGAGTCACACCTCAGGCCCTCTGGGCGGTTGGTCGCTTGAAGCATTAGGAGTTGGGAAGTCTCCACCCACTCATCCACAGGAGAGGGAGTGGGGACCCACAGTGCATAGCACAGCATGTCTCTCTCCTAAGAAAACTTCCCCTCTCTTGTCCCCTCACTCCAAGGATGGCAGGGGGCGGGGTGTGTGGTCAGTAGACATGGTCAGTGATGGCAAACTGGTTTTGCCTGTCCTGCAAAGGCAGCCTGGTCTCTGGTTTTGGCATGGGGAAACTGGGCGTCTACCCTCCTCAAGGCCAAGACCAGTTGTTGGTCTTGGCCTTAAGCAGTCCAGCCAAAATGCCAACCACCCATTTTAGCAGTCTATGCGCACTTGCCCAAACACACTTTATACAAACTATCTCTACACACTGAGTTTGCCCCTTCTGGAGGTCCAGGGTCATCCAGCCCAGAGGAGCATTATTTTCCTTTTGGGCCCAGCACCGCGGCCACCAAGGCTGGGGACCTGGGCACCTCTGGGAACGTGGATCCCAAGTTCACATCTCTCCCCACCAATTTCAGTATCAGGAAGATCACCATTTTTTTTTCCATTTTTTTTTTCCATTTTCTCCATTTGGTTAACCCAGCACTGCTTGTTGAAATATTTGTTTATCACACAATTTTCTTTTTTAAGATTTTTTTTTCTCTTTATTCATTTGAATCAGAGAGAGACAGAGAGAGCATAGGCAGGGGAGAGGGAGAAGCAGACTCCCCACTGAGCAGCGAGCCCAATGTGGCATTCAATCCTAGGACCCTAGGATCATGACCCAAGCCAAAGGCAGACGCTCAACCATCTGAGTCACCCAGGTGCTCCTATCACACAATTTTAATTTTTTTACTACCTATCAAGTCCTGGGTATACAGAGGCGGGCAAAGCAAAGCCCTTGTCTTCACGGTGAAGGCAACAGACAGACAGGAAAAACAGCGAAAAGTGTATCAAGAGTGGTGAATGCCAGACTCCATGACAAAGCCGAGAAGGGGGATAGGCCATAATGTCTCCGAGCAGCTTTCTATTATCATAGGTCACTGAGGCTATGTCCGGTATTTTGCTATTATAAATACCATTACTGTGGGCATCTTTAAAACAAGTCTTTGGGAATATATCTGATCATTTCCTTATAAAAACTAAGCGGATAGGGACTTAGGAATCAAGGAATATAATCTTGGGCTTTGATACCTATTTCCAAGCTGTCTTTCAGAAGATCTTACCAATTTACACTCTCCAGTGCCCAGTGTTGGAGGGAGCTAAGCTGTCTGCATTTCACTGATTTGGGGGGAGAGCATGAATATACAGACACCCCTCTCACCCCACCCCTTCGCGCCTGGTATTTATTTCCCTAACAGTGCCCCTTCTCCTTTCTTCCACCCAAGTCCTAGCCAATTTCCACATCATTCTCACCTCTCCCCTCCTGGCATCCAATTACATATCCATATTGTTTTATTATCTATTTATTTGAAGTGAGATTAAATATTTTATTTCTTTGAGAGAAAAAGAGAGAGCACTTGCGTGGGGAGGAACAAAAGGGCAGGGAGAGGGAGAGAGAATCTGAGCCAGACTCCGCACTGAGCGCAGACCCGACGCGGGGCTCGATCCCGCCACTGTGAGATCATGACCTGAGCTGAGATCGAGAGTCGGACGCTGAGCCCCCCAGGCACCCCGATTTGAAGTGAGTTTATATCTTGCTTCCCTAGAAGATTGTTTTTCCGAAGACTCGGACAAGTCAACACTTCCTGGAGCATGAAGCAAAGCGTAACACCCACAAAAACCCCATAATGAAGTAGTGGACAGAGTGTGCCCTTCAGAACCACGGCGCCCCTCCAGACAGACCTCGGCAGACCATATCGGTCCAACTTGGATAGGCCAGTCTGGTGTCGTTGCAACTGACCACACACACCCATGCGATGCTTGGGAACCCAGCACAGATGACCTTGAGGACCTGGGGAAGCATCGTTCAGGCAAACAGTGACAGCTGGAACTGACCGGTGCACCCCAAGGGGCTTTCAGCAGAAAAGATTCTGCCTTAAATGATAGAGAAATCACACAGGTTGTGCTGACGGTGACTTGTCCATTTCTCGAGACAGCCACCAAGAAGGCCCGGGCCACCAGGAAGAGCCTGCTGCACGTCCCCTACGGGGATGGTGACGGGGAGAAACTGGACATCTACTTTCCTGGAGAAGTGGCTGCTGAAGGTGGGCCTTCGGGAGGGCCGTCCCTAGGCAGAGCTCGGCTGGCCTGGACGCCTGCGCTCAGCCCCCACGCCTTTGTCTGTCTTTACAGCCTTGCCTTTCTGTCTGTTCCTGCACGGAGGGTACTGGCAGAGTGGAAGGTGAGTCGGGGTCTGGATGAGCAGGGAGGAAGGGAGATTCTTCTTGCCCTGGTGTAGGAGTTCTTTTGGCTGCTGCAACAGATGATTGCAAACTTGGTGGCGTATCACCGAAACACATTCTCTCCCGGTTCCGGAGGCCAGAAGTCTGAGATCGGGTGTGTGCAGCACCCTGCTCCGTTCTGGGCTCCAGGGAGAACCTGCTCCTACCTCTTCCAGCTTCTGGGGGTTCTTGGGGTTCGTCGGCTGTGGTCACCTCATTTCCGTCTCTGCCTCCATTCTCACCGGGCCTCCTCGGTGTCTGTGTGTCTGTGTCTCAGACCTCCCCCCACCTTTCTCTCTTATAACGTCACCCATTGTAGGATTGAGGTCCATCCTAAATCATGGATGACCTCACCTCGGGGTCCCTAATGACCGCTCTGTAGACTGTGTGGCCGTATTCCCAGGTGCTGGGGTTAGGAGGTGGACCTGTCTTTTTTTTTTTTTTTTTAAAGATTTTATTTATTTATTTGTCAGAGAGAGAGAGAGAGAGAGAGCGAGCACAGGCAGACTGAGTGGCAGAGGGAGAAGCAGGCTCCCTGCGGAGCAAGGAGCCCGATGTGGGACTCGATCCCAGGACGCTGGGATCATGACCTGAGCCGAAGGCAGCCGCTTAACCAACTGAGCCACCCAGGCGTCCCTGGACCTGTCTTTTGAGGGGACACGACTCAACCCACTGTACCCGGGGAGAAGTACATTCAAGCTACTCGCAGTCAGAGGGAAACCGCAGTGACTAACCCTCCTGGCCTGTGTGGGACTGAGGGGTTTCCCAGGACATGAGGCTTTCGGCGGGAGAGCCCCTGGGGAACCCAGGTCAGCTCGTCACCGTAAGATAAGCAGAGGCATATTTGAGATCTTCAAGGACACTGTTGTTCCCTAGGATCTCACTAAGGAGTTTCCTCCCATAGGATCTACGACCCTTCAAGCATAGGCATCTTCACGGCTGAATTTATGGCTTTACCCTTTGTCCTGCAAAGCTCTCTACGCATCTGATCTTCATTTCTCAAAGACAGCACCTATGAGAAAGTAGATGTCCCCATTTTACAGATGAGGAAAGCAGACTTAGAGGTTAAGTAAAGCCCCCAGGGTTTCATAGCTAGCATGTGATAAGGTAAGGACAGCGCCTACTTTCTTCCTTATACTACACAGGACCAGAGAGGGCTGGAGCCCTGGGTGGACACGACCATGAAGGAGCGGGGTTGGTGGCCGAGGTTCCTCCATTATCACATCTTTGTCTCTTTCCTCAGTAAGGACATGTCAGCCTTCATGGTCGACCCACTGACAGCACGGGGAGTGGCCGTGGTAGTCGTGGCTTATGACATTGCCCCCAAAGGTAATGAGGATGGTCCTGTGGGTTTGAGGGCTGCTGGGCTTTGGAGGGGAGAGAGCCACCCCCCATGGACCCTGACCCCACTCCTGCTCTGTGTGAAGGAACCCTGGACCAGATGGTAGACCAGGTGACTCGGAGCGTCGCGTTTATGCAGAAGAAATATCCGTGCAATAAGTGGGTGTCGCTGTAGATCTTCCTTTTGTCAGACAATGCGGGAGGATGGTGGGTTCAGCGCTTGGGTGCAGCCCGGCCGCCTCCTCCGGGCTGTAGAGCAGAAGGCAAATCGGGAGCCTCTGGTACTGGTCTGATGCTCTCGGGAAACTGAAGGCAGATTTGGCTCTCTTCTCTGACCCGACCCAGGGGCCTTTACCTTTGCGGACACTCAGCAGGGGCCCACCTGGCTGCCATGATGCTCCTGGCCAACTGGACCAAGCACGGAGTCACACCCAACATCAAAGGTTTTCACGGGGCTGCAGGTCTGGCTGGGCAACCTTTGCCCTCCTCAGGTGGTCGACACCGGCTGCCCCAAATGCCAGCAGCCACAGAGGGCTTGACCTGGGGGCTCTGAGCCCTGTGAGACAGGCCTGCTTTGCTTCTCTCCCCCTACCGTGGTCTTGCCCTTTGGCCCTGGAGGCTGGGCTGGCCCCGTTTTGCTCCCCCCACCCTCCGGGGCTGCTTGAGGCCTGGCTTGGTGGAGCCTCGGCCTCCCCTGCAGCCTGGCCCTCTGACTCTCCTTCGCCTCCACAGGTTTTTTCCTGGTAAGTGGGATCTATGACCTGGAGCCCATCGTGCACACCACTCAGAACGCCCCTCTCCTCCTGACCCCGTGAGTCATCTGCCCCCTCCTCCCTGAGCTGAGGGGGACCCTCCCAGCAGGGCCAGGGGTGAACTGCAGCCTCCTCTCTGTCCTGACCCACGCCTACCCCCTGCATCAGGGAGGACGCTCGGAGGAACAGCCCCCAGCTGCTCCTGGAGGCGGCCTTGACTCGGCCCTCGGGTCCAGCCTGCCACGTGCTGGTGACTGTGGGCCAACACGACTCCCCTGAATTCCACCGACAGTCTAGGGAGTTTTTTCAGGTACCCCCAGCTCCCTGCCTCTGGCCAGAGGTTGAGGGTCCTGTCCTCCTATTACCTTCCTCTTTGTTTCACCCCAAGGGACCACAAGACCAAGAGCCATTTATCCATCAAATACTTAGCGAGCACCTGGCACATGCCAGGCGCGGGGTGACGGTCCCCCACCCTCCCCAGCCTGCCGCCTCTTACGTGACTCCTTTCTTCACCCAGACGCTGCGCCGGGGAGAGTGGGATGCCTCGTTTGAAGAAATCCGTGACGTGGATCACTTTGAAATCATTTGGAGCCTAACCCAGCAGGACTCCGTGCTCACCCAGGTGGGGCACAGCCTTTCACCTGGAGAGTGTGGGTCCCACAGGAGAGGTGGGGCGGTGGGGCGCAGAGGGGATCTTTGGCATCCAGGGGGCTGGGGTCCTGATGGTAGGAACTGAGAACCCCCTGGCTTCCGCTACTTCACCTCCTTCTGAAAGAGCCCCAGGGGATCTGCAGTCTGCTCCTGGGCACACAGGTGGGAGCTGCCTGGGGCTTGGTGTGGATGGGGCGGGGCATCAATCTGGTGCAAGGAAAGTATTCGCCTGTGTGTGAGCAAACAGCAAAGCCAGCTCCGGGTAGGAGAGGATAGATGGGTCTGGTTCATAAATGTTCATTACAATTTTAACATGGAGAATCCTGTTTACTTATTTATTTTTATTTGTTTTAAAGATTTGTATTTATTTATTTATTTGACAGAGAGAAAGAGACAGTGAGAGAGGGAACACAAGCAGGGGGAGTGGCAGAGGGAAAAGCAGGCTTCCCGCTGAGCAGGGGGCCCAATGAGGGGCTCAATCCCAGGACCCAGGGATCATGACCTGAGCCAAAAGCAGACGCCTAACGAGTGTCCAGGGGTGCCTGGCTGGCTCAGCTGGTAGAGCGCATGACTCTTGATCTCAGGGTCATTGAGTTGCAGCCCCATGTTGGGGGTAAAGATGGCTTAAAAATAAAATCTTTGGGCACCTGGGTGGCTCAGTGGGTTAAGCCTCTGCCTTCAGTTCAGGTCATGATCCCAGGGTCCTGGGATCAAGCCCCACATTGGGCTCTCTGCTCAGCGGGAAGCCTGCTTCCCTTCCTCTCTCTCTGCCTGCCTCTCTGCCTACTTGTGATTTCTGTCTGTCAAATAAATAAATAAAAATTTAAAAAAAATCTTTGAAAAAAAATCAAATATTACAATTTTAATGTGGAGAACTCTTTTAAAAGCCAAAGAGAAAACTGGGGTAAATATCTGCCACAGATTTGGCAGATAAAGAATTACCACTTCTGTTCCCCCCACCCCCAGCCCAGGAAAGTGGGTGCGTCATTAGCTTCACTTTTTAATCAGCCGCCACCTCAATAAGGCTTATTTTCTTTATTAAGATTTTATTTATTTATTTGACAGAGACAGACACAGCGAGAGAAGGAACACAAGCAGGGGGAGTGGGAGAGGGAGAAGCAGGCTACCTGCCGGGCAGGGAGCCCGATGTGGGGCTCGATCCCAGGACCCTGGGATCATGACCTGAGCCGAAGGCAGATGCTTAACCGACTGAGCCACCCAGGCGCCCTTCAATAAGGGTTTTTATAGCATTCCATTTTAACTCACATAGTTAATATTCTTACTATATAAAGAGCACTTTCAATTCAATAAGGACAGTTTTTATTTCTATTTAGGAATAGATTATAAATAGAAAACAATGGATAAAGAATAAGAGATAATTTTTAAAAAGATTTTATTTATTTATTTGTCAGAGAGAGAGAGAACACAAGCAGTAGGCAGAGGGAGAAGCAGGTTCCCCACGGAGCAGGGAGTCTGACTCGGGACTCAATCCCAGGATTCTGGGATCATCACCCGAGCCGAAGGCAGACACTTAACCAAGTAAGCCACCCAGGCACCCCAAGAACAAGGGATAATTTAAGAAAAAAATGTATGTGGCTAATAAACATGGGGGATGATTAAATTATACTAGTGATCGTAGAAATGTCACTTAAAGGCCCAGTCCTTTCCCACCTGTCATGGAAGATGTTCTAATGATAATTATGCCCAGCCCTGCTGGAGAGGTTGGAAAGGGGCTCCTCTCCAGTTCTGCCCTTGGGAGCACAGTCTGGTGATAGGAATCCAAACCCACAGGCCCAGGAATTCTATTGCTTGGAATTTCTCTTCAGGACAATCAAGAAATATTTTGAATATTCAAATATTTTGAATATTCAAAACTTAGAAACAGCCGACACGTCCCAGTGAGTTTAAATTATGACATAATTTGGTAACAGAAGGATGTTTATGAAAATGAGTTAGGATACATCAAATTGTTTCAGATGTGAGAGCCAAAGTACAAGAAAGGAGTGAGCCAACATATTCCCAGTTTCATAATACATAGGCAGCTAGACCCTGGGAGGCATGGGCATGCTTGTGAAAAAAACAATTGCCAGTGGTGTGACAGGTGCATTTAAAAAATTCATTTCTGCATTTGCTAACACGAACATGCATTACTTTTTTTTTTTTATTAATGGGGGAAGAACAAACACTCATAAGTGACATCTCTTGAAGCGCCTGAGAAATACATATTTCAGGTTTTGGGGGCCATCCAGTCTCTGACACAACTACCTAACGCTGCCACTGTAGTACGTACCAAAGCTGCCACGACAATTCATAAATGCTGAACGTGGTGGCTGTGTGCCAATAAAACTTTATTCGTACGGACATTTGACTGTTACATAATTTTTACATGTCAGGAAATAATGTTATGTTTCGATCTTTTTTCAACCATTTAAATGGCTCAGTCCGTGGAACGGGCGACTCTTGGTCTCAGGGTCGTGAGTTCCAGCCCCACACTGAGTGTAGAGATTACTTAGAATTTGGCCCTGGAGACTTTTAATTAATCGATTTTAATTAATTAACTAAAAACCTGATTAGTTAATTTCATAAAAACGTAAAGCCATTCTTAGCTCGTGAGTCCAGAAAGCACATCTCAAGCAAGGTTAAGTCTACGAATGGCTGGGGGGTTACTTAGGACACTTCACAGGACAGATGGGACTGAGCTGTCATTGTAAGTTACCATTCTGTGCTCAGGAACGCAGTCTGTTTCTTTCATCGGATTCTGGAGAGAGAACCTCACAAGAGCCTCTCTGAACCTGGGGGTCTTGGGTCTTTTCTTCCTGCTGCAGATGATTTTGAGCACAATCCTTCGGGAGCTCTAACACCGCTGGAGTGTGGCCCCTGCCACCGATGATGAAGGTCCTCCACAGACCCCACACGCTTCCCTTTCCTGCCAGCAACCCCCTCCCCGTGCCCAGGAGCACCTCCGTTTGCTCCCAACACCACTACAAATCTCTCTCCCGCTGGCCTGGATTGAGGGGTTCCAGGGAAGGTCCAGCCCAGTCAACACTACGATCCCCAAGCCACCTGGGCCCCTGCCTGCCAAGACGGCGTGACAAAAATGACAATGCCCGGCAATCAGTAGACTTAGCTCCAGCTGAAACTCCGCTGACCTTCTTGTAAGAGCTCAAATCCATCTGTTCTGTCTTTTATGGCATTCTTTTGACCCATCTGTCCTGTCTTGAGGCTTTCCCTAAGCTCCTGGGACATAGCCCGGGGGCTGGCCCCTTCCCTGATGGGACAATGACATCCACAGCCAGGTCAAGATTCCTCTGCGCCCCACCCAGGGGTGTGTGCAGTTCCCAAGCAGCCAACTGTGTCCACACACCACCCTCCCCACCCCAGCAACCTTCCCCCAACCTAAAGAGCTAGGACTCCCTGTGCGATGGGGTGTGACAAAAACGGAGACTAGCCTAGATAGTCATCAGACAGGGATAAGTACATCCAAGCCCCCAGCGGCTGAACATGATGTAGCCATAAGAAAGAGACATGTTTACCGGGTGGGAAATCCCCCCAAAATATTTTTACATGACAAAACCAAGACGCTTGCTTAATTACAACTTAGTACCATGTCAACGACTTTAAACAATACACCCCCACAAAAAGACGTTTTTCTCTGTGTGCTCACCGTGTGTGATGCAGGGGACAGACCCTGGGGGACCCACACTTAAACCCTCTGCTCCCCTCCAGGGAGGGAGGTGTTTTCGCTATATTTGTATTCTCTGACGCTGGGGTTGAGAAGGTAATGAATATTTAAACGTAGTATGTAATCGGAAGTGCTAAAATACTCAAAAAGCTTTCAGGACTCAGGCAAGTGAGAACGACATTATAGACGGTAACTTGAATCTATCCCAGACCTGCAAAGGACATGACTCACAGACTGTAGGACTTCCGTCTGACATCTGCAACCAGTGAGACCCCTCGAAGCTGTTGGAGGGGCCCCCCATGGCACACCTAGGTTGGGAATTGCCCCCTTAGGTTACGCCCTGATGAGATAAAATGTCTTAAAATAAGCAAAAGACAGAACAGAAAGGAGTTCACCCCCTTGTGATCCTATTTTCATTTAAAAAAAAAAAAAAGGTTATATAAATGGGGCACCTGGGTGGCTCGGTGGGTTAAGCCTCTGCCTTCAGCTCAGGCCATGATCTCAGGGTCCTGGCATCCAGCCCCACCTTGGGCTCTCTGCTCAGCAGGGAGCCTGCTTCCTCCTCTCCCTCTGCCTGCCATCCCCCCTGCTTGTGATCTCTGTCTGTCAAATAAAGAAATACAATCTTTAAAAATAAATAAATAAATAAACATTGTAATTTAATATACAACTTACATGAAATATGCTGTGGACTGGACAACTATTTTTACGGCTTTCTAAAAATGGCTTCATGATGTCTTTTTTTTTTTGTCACTATATTAAGCATACGGCGCTCTGTTCCAGGCGTACACTCTAATAGCTCAGAGTTCGACTCGGTAAGTGTGCTCTTAATCCCCTTTATCTATTTCGCCCATCCCCCCCCCCCACCTACCTTCTAGCAACCACCGGTTTGTGCTTTGTACTTGAGTGTGTGGCTTTTTCATTCGTCTCTTTCCCCCCTCATTTGCTTTGTTTCTTCAACTCCCCATGCGAGTGGAATCTTACGCTTTTGTCGTTCCCTGTTGGACTTATTTTACTTTGCCTGATACCCTCTCGGTCCATCCACGTTGTCACAATAGCAAGATCTCCTCCCTTCTGTGACTGAGTGATAGTTCGCTGTACGCGTATACCACACCTTCTCAACCCATTCATCAGTCCGTGGGCACTTGGGGTGCATTCCTATCTCGCTATTACAAACCATGCCCAGTAAACCTCAGGGTGTACGCATCTTTTTGAATGAGAGTTTCATTTTCTCTGGGTAAATATGCAGCGGTGAAATTGCCAGGTCATACGTGTTTCTATTTTAATTTTTTGAGGATGCAACATACTGTTTCCCACAGGCGGCGCCCGGCGGCTTCTGTTTCTCTGCAGCCTCCCCAACAAGGCTCATATTTTGTGCTTTTTTATTATGGCCATTCTGACAGGTGTGAGGCGAGATCTCCTTGTGGCTTTGATTTGCATTTCCCCGGCGATGAGATGTTGAACACTTTTTCATGTGTCTGTTGGCCATCTGTGTGTCTTCTTTGGGAAAATGTCTATTCGGGTCCACTGCCCAGTTTTTCATTGAACTCTTGGGGGGTTTTTTGGTGTTGAGTTGTATAAGCTCATTATAAAGATAACTGTATTAATGTTAAATTCCCCGATTTTGACGATTCTGCTGTGGTTATATGAAAGATGAAGTAGGTAGGGGTAAAGAGGCAAAATGCCTTCACCTTACTCTTAAATTGCTCAGATAAAAAAAAATATATATATACACATACTATATATTCTATTTTCTCTCTCTATATGTACATGCATCACGTAAACAGAAAATCTGGATAGAGTACACATCAGTATTCCTTGTACTGTTCTTGTAAGCTTTCTATAATTTTTTTTTAAATTTATTTATTTGTTAGAGCGAGCAAGCACAGGCAGAGAGTGGTAGGCAGAGGCAGACGGAGAAGCAGCCTCCCCGCCGAGCAAGGAGCCCGATGTGGGACTCCATCCCAGAACGCTGGGATCATGACCTGAGCCGAAGGCAGCCGCTTAACCAACTGAGCCACCCAGGCGTCCCGGCTTTCTATAATTTGAAATGACACAGTAAAGGGGCACCTGGCTGGCTTAGTCAGCAGAACATGCAACTATTGATCTCAGGGTTGTAAATTCAAGCCCCTCCTTGAGTGTAGCGATTATTTAAAAATAAAATCTTTAGTAGTAATCATAATAATAATAAAATGATACAATGAAAAGTTTCCAGGGGCACCTGGCTGGCTCAGTCAGTAGAGTGTGATAGAGCATGGGATTCTTTTTTTTTAATTTTAAGATTATTTATTTGTTTATTTATTTGACAGAGATTGACACAGCAAGAGAGGGAACACAAGCAGGGGGAGCTGGAGAGGGAGAAGCAAGCTTCCCAGAGAGCAGGGAGCCCGATGTGGGGCTCGATCCCAGGACCCTGGGATCATGACCTGAGCCGAAGGCAGACACCCAACAAGTGAGCCACCCAGGCACCCCTAAGCATGGGATTCTTAATCTCAAGGTTGTGAGTTCAAGCCTCATGATGGCCGTGGATCCTACTTAACTAAAAAAGTTGTTTCCAAAACGTTGTGACATTGAAAGAATGGAAGCCAGCAGCCCGCGTGGGGCTGGAGCGTTGAGAAGTCCTCTTATTTCTGGCCTGCGGATGTGAGAGGTGCCACTCAGCCACCCCTGCAGCTCGGGAAGTGACCTCAGAACTCCCTGTTCCTGACACAGATGGAGGACACACAGTTTTCCCTGTAGGCTGCGGGATTTGCCGTTGCTGGGACACCACTTTGAGGAGGGAAGGGGGGCGTTTGCCCTGAGGTCAGCCTCACCCATCCTCTCTGTCCTGCCCTTTCTCTCCCACAATTGTCATTGCCGCCTCCCCCCACGCGCCCCCCCCCCAGGTCTGTGTGGTCAGTGATGCCCTCAGGGACTTAGAGTTCTGTCTTTCTCCATCTCTTAGTCCTTCAAGCTCTCCTGAAGCTTTTGTGTGGCACTGAAGCCCTCTCGAATTCTCCTTTCTGACTCTGTGGAGCAGGTGGGGTCTATGTCTGCCGTCTTTGGTTGCCGAGCACCCGGGATCTGCTCCAGGCTCTCTTCCTGGCGTTGGTTTCACTCCCTGCCCTTTCCGGGTTTCCACCAGCAACTCTGGGTCTCCATTTATTCATCTGTTAAAAAAATCCAGCCGGAGCGGGAACAGGCAGGCAGACCCACGGGCAGAACTGAGACTGAGACGGACCCCAGAGATGGGTCCCGGCACACAGGGGGGTTTACTAAGTGATAAAAGTGGTGTTTCAGGGGCACCTGGGTGGCTCAGTTGGTTAAGCCTCTGTCTTCGGCTCAGGTCACGATCCCAGGGTTCTGGGATCGAGCCCCGCATCGGGCTGTCTGCTCAGTGGGGAGCCTGCTTTCCCCTCTCTCTCTCTGCCTGCCTCTCTGCCTACTTGCGGTCTCTGTCTCTCTGCCAAATAAATAAATAAAATCTTTTAAAGAAAGAAGGTAAAATACATCACAAAGTCCAAAAACAACAAACCGGGTCAAGGCCGAGGAGGACAAGAGGAATGAGGCCTTTTGTATAAAAACTCACCAGGCAATAGGAAAAATGTCAGTAACGGAACAGCTAAGTGGGTAAAGACAGGAATGGGCCACTCACAAGCAAGACTTGGTCCGTCCTTTAATCTGAGAGATACAAGTTAAAACAAGCACATACCTTTCTGCATTCTTGCAAGTGCAAAGATCAGAAAAAGTCTGCTGTGGCTCAGTGGGGTGAGAAGACAAGGAGTCGGGGGGGGGGGGGTTAACTCAGGTTAACCAGGTAGACCTTGACCCGGAGAACCTAGCAGGCACAGACCCAATACAGGCTGCCTCCCTCCCGCCTCTGGGTGGGTCTTCGGCCGCCCTCCTTCTCCCTCCCCGCTGTTTCACGAGATCGCCCAGTTTTGTCGTGCGAAGCGGCTCACCCAGCCCGAGGACCGCAGCCGGTCGAAATGCACAAAACTAACAAGGGCCAGCACGGACACGAGCCTCGGGGTGGGGGGGGGTCTGGCTACTACATACAGATGTTAAAAATGGGACCCCAGACAGTAGGAACTTGGCACAAATCATGCAGAAGGATCAAAATGGCAGAAGCTGGTATCGGTAAAATTGGATACAGCCGAAAGCTGATCTATGAATTAAATGTCTGTTACGAAATCTTATCGAAAAGGGGAGTGTTTCATGAGCACAGGCTCTACGTAAGTGGGCTCAACAGAGGCCACTCCTTGAACCCACCCCGGGGACGTCAGAGCAGCCTCAACGCCTCTTCCCACCGGTCTTCGTAAGCCGTCGGGGAAACGCGAAGTGTGGGAAGGGGCCGGCGCCCGGCGGGGCTGGGGGAGGGGGGGCGCGCTCGGTGCGCCGCGAGTAGCGGAGCCGCTTGGCGGGAGGACTACAACTCCCAGCACGCCCCGCGCCGCCCAGCCTTGCCTTCCCAGAAAGCCGCGGGCGGAGCGCGGTGGGGCAGCGCGTTCCCGACCTGCCCCGCGCCGGCCGCCAACCGCCGGATTTGAATCGAGTCGGCGCTCGGCGGCTGCGGCGGCGGGATGGGTGCTTCGTCGTTGCCCCCCGCCTGGCAGCTCTACCTCAAGGACCACCGCGTCTCTACGTTCAAGAACTGGCCGTTCTTGGAGGGCTGCGCCTGCACCCCGGAGCGGGTGAGACCGCGTGGCCTCCCTGGGCCCCAGGCCCGCCCCTCCCCAGAGCCCTGACGCGGCCCGGGGATGACCCGGTCCAAGCTGTGGGCTCCCGGCCCCGTGAAGCCCCTCCCCCTGTGGGCTCCCGAATCCTGAGCGACCCCTCCCTCTGTGGGCTCCCGGGCGCCCCTCTCCCTGTGGGCTTCCAGACCCCGGGGCGACCCCTCCAGCTGTGGGCTCCCGGCCGGGGCGACCTCTCCCGCTGCGGGCTCCTGGTCCCCCAGGCGACCCGTCCCTCCGTGGCCTCCTGGGCCCGGGGGTGACCCCTCCCTCCGTGGGCTCCCGGCCGGGGTGACCCCTCCCTCTGTGGGCTCCCGGGCCCGGAGTGACCCCCTCCAGCTGTGGGGTCCCGGCCGGGGCGACCTCTCCCGCTATGGGCTCCTGGTCCCCCAGGCGACCCCTCCCTCCGTGGGCTCCCGGGCCTGGGGGTGACCCCTCCCTCCGTGGGCTCCCAGGCCTGGGGGTGACCCCTCCCTCCGTGGGCTCCCCGCCGGGGCGACCCCTCCGCTGCGGGCTCCTGGACCCGAGAGCTCCTAGTGGGGCCTGAGCCCGCGCTCTCCCCTGCAGATGGCCGAGGCCGGCTTCATCCACTGTCCCACTGAGAACGAGCCCGACTTGGCCCAGTGCTTCTTCTGCTTCAAGGAGCTGGAAGGCTGGGAGCCGGATGATGACCCTATGTAAGTCCCCCAGGCCAGCCGCGCTGCGCTTCCAGGACGCCCCGCTGCGAGCTGGGCCTGAGAAAACCATGCGAATGTCCGAAACACTCGGTGAGGGATCCTGGGCTTTTGCAGCTCCTGTTGTGCCCCGTGACAGCCAACGGATGAATTTCCCGGCCGGTGCCCGGCGGCGCTTAGGCCTTTTCAGACCCGACTTGGCCGGCCGTCCTCCAGAGCGGAGGCTGAAGGAAGGCGCGTTCTTGGAGGCCTGTCCTTGACGCCTGTCGGGTCTGGCCCGGTGCAGGAGCGGAGCCTGTGGGGACGCGCGGGTGTCAGGTGCTTTCCTAGCTGGAGTCTTCAGATCTGAAGTGTCACGGAGCTGTCACTCACACGCCACAGAAAACACTCCTAAGGGGTACCCTGGCGGCGTTTGGGGTTTTGTTCTTTAAGGCATCTAGAGCTGTTTCTTTTAATTCCGTATGTGTGTTGGCACGGACCCTGACGGCTGTCCTGTATGCGACGCCGCCTTCTCTCATCTTTGCCCCCTTTCACACCCCGTTGCATCCACAGCGTTAGTATTTCCTATAGAGAATCACCCACGCTGTCTCTTCTTGGCCAGAAGAGAGTTGCTGGTTTCCCTAATGTGCTTGCTCTTATGACCCATTCTTTTTTTTTTTTAATATTTTATGTATTCCCTTGACAGGGAGAGAGCAGAAGCAGGGACAGCGGCAGGGAGAGGGAGAGGGAGAAGCAGGCTTCCCACGGGGCAGGGAGCCCAATTCGGGGCCTGATCTCAGGCTGCTCAACCGACTAAGCCACCCAGGGGCCCTCGTGACCCATTCTTGACTGGGCCGGCACGGTGCGCACATCAGGATCGCTGAGGAAGTACCCGTTGTGCTCCTGGGAGTGAATTTCTCAGTGCCGGAGAACGTTCAGACAGTTCTTCCTATCGGCTGTCCTCTGGGGCCTGGTGCGGCTGTGTGTTCATTCCAGTGCTGTTCCGCTCACACTGCTGTCCTCTCTGCAGGGGTAATTCGCAGGGCAGACGGTGAGACCAGGGAGTTCCCTGGAGAAGCCTGGCCAGCGAGCGGATCCCGTAACAATTCCAGGGAAATGGGAGAGATTACTCCACACAGTTCCTTCCTTGAGGGTTTTAGAGGGATTTGAGGTGTGCTGCCCCTGCCCTTATGTACCACTTTTCCTGCTAATTGCTGCAGGACTCCAGAAAAATCCCCTCAGCCCTAAGCGCGGTGGGAGACGTCCGGAGAGAGGGCAGGCCGGCGGTGGGCTATGGGAGCGCGCCCCGGGACCCAGCCCTGGTCCTGCGAACTTGAGCAAGCGGAGGGAGGCGCGTCTGGGAGCTGGGGGCCGGGCGGCGCTGACACACTCGCTCTTCTCCCTTTCCCTCACTCTTCTCTGATGATGTGCTCCCGTATCGATTTTTCTAGAGAGGAGCATAAAAAGCATTCATCTGGTTGTGCTTTCCTTTCTGTCAAGAAGCAGTTTGAAGAATTAACCCTCAGTGAATTTTTGAAACTGGACAAAGAGAGAGCCAAGAACAAAATCGTACGTATCATCCGGAACGAGAACCAAGGGCCAACCCCGCTGAGCACTGAGTTCTGCGCCTTCGCCCCAGAGGGGCTTTGTGTTCCTAGGAAAGCAGTTTTAAGCCCCTCGGAGCGTCTGTCCTGGAATGTGGTCTTGGGGTTGTTCCCTCTTGGAAGATGTGTTTAGTGTGAGGTCCCCTGGTAGGGGCCAGTGGTGGTCAGGCTGGCGTCCAGCATTCGGCGACAGTCTGTGTGGGCGGCCCTTTACGTGCTGTGTGTTCGGGTGTAAGCTTGCTGGGGCAGAGGGTTTGGGGGCACGTGTAGCATGTCGGGGAAGGGGCATCACAGGTATTGGGAAGAAGAGGCTCCAGTCCAACTGGACCTTGAGGTCAGGCATCCTGGGTTATCGGGGGAGAGGAGGGGTGAGGCCGTGGGTCCACAGCGGGATGGGTGTCAGGCAGCCCAGGTGGCAGAGAAAATCGGCTTCTAATTAAACCTGAATTTCAGGTATAGTTCATGTTTTGTATGGATGTATTCTAAAAAAGTTACTTGTTTTTGTGAAGTTTATGAAGTTTCAATTTACTGGGCATCCCCTATTTTTATTTGCTAAGTCTGACAGAGAATAAATGTTTGGGTGTTTGCTCTCCTTGTAGCAAAGCACTGGGCCGGGAGAGGACATCCTGGTGCTGTCCCCGCCGCTCACGGACTCCATGAGTTCAGGCCGGTCTTGGTTGCATGTGCAGGGCAGATCCCCAGGATTTCTGAAACCCTTTTCTGGTTGAAAATTTGTGTTCCTTTTTAGCGATGATTATGAAATAGTTCTGTCTAATACAGGGTAAATGCTGAATACCAAATTTTTTGTTAGGAAAGTGGAAGAACTTGGCAGTCAGTGTAGCATGTTGCGGAAGAGTGCTTGCACAGTGGGGACCTTGAAGACAGCAGGGCTGGAGGCGGGAAGTGGGCCAGGGAGAGCCTTCTAGGTCAGGGGTCAGCACACCCTCTGTGAAGTGCCACAGATAGCCAGTATTTTAGCCTTCATGAGCTGCGGGTTTCTGTTAAATATTCTTTTTCTTTCTTTTTTTTTTTTAAAGATTTTATTTATATAGAGCGAGAGAGCATGAGCAGAGGGAAGGGGCAGAGGGAGAAGCAGGCTCCCCACTGAGCAGGGAACCCCATGTGGGACTCGATTCCGGGACCCTGGAATCATGACCTGAGCCGAAGGCAGACACTCAAACAGCTGAGCCACCCAGGCGCCCTCTAGTAGATATTATTCTGTTGTTTTTGTTTTCACAGCTGTTTAAAAATGTGAAAACCATTTGTAGCCCAATGACTGTATGAGAAATGGGCTGTGTCCCATGGGCCACAGTTTGCCAAGCCCATGCTAGGTGAGAGACCAGCCTGTTTACTTAGGGGACAGTGGTGAGAAAGCTGTGCCCCGGCAAGCAGGAGGGGGATTGGTGTGTAGCCCAGGGAGAGGCTGAAGCCAGACTGTGGAGCGCTGAAAAAGACAAAGGATGTTCGGTGTCTCAGCAAAGAGGAAGAGGTTGTTGTGACAGCACAGCTCCGAGACAGTAAGTGACCGACTGCTTCTAGGCCCCATGGTCTGGTGGGCGGAGCCAGGTGGCCTGTGGGGAGAGGTGACTCACCGGAGCAGGAAGCCCACCAGGTTGCCACCATGTGTGGGAACAGCCGTGGGGCCACACCAGACCAGGGTAAACAGGCAAGTGAGAAAAGTGGGGGATGGGAAGAAAATGTTTTGCTTTCATTGTACAACTGTTTCTGTTCTCCCCAAGTCAGAATACAGGAAGCTTAATTTTTTTTTTTTTAAGATTCTTATTTATTTGAGAGAGCGCGCAGTCAAGCACCAGCACGGGAGGGGCAGAGGGAGAAGCAGGGAGGCTGATGCACGGCCCCGTCGGTTGCAGGACCCTGGGACCACGACCTGAGCCCACGGCAGACACTTAAACTACGGAGCCACCCAGGCGCCCCAGAACACAAGATACTTCAAAAGGGTGCCTTTGTTTCTGTTGCTTTGTTTAATCGCAAAACAATGTGAGCTTTCAGGAGGGGGACTCAAAAGCTCCATGCTATGCTAAGGGTGACCACCGCTAACTGTTTATTGTGTTTCCTTCAGATAATTTTTAAATTTCTGTATTTTAAAAAAGACTAAAAAGCATATGCTGCTCATACTTTCCATAATCAGTTTACACAACTTACACAACAGGGAGTTTGTGAGCCTGTGGCCCTCACTGTACTGTTGTGATGTTGCGGAGCTGTGCTCTCCAGCCCTGTGGCCGTCACTGGGCGTGGCTTTGATGATGAAGATCTGTAGAGGGCAGGTTTCCACGCTCGGGTCACACAGTGTCCTACCTGCCCAGTGGTGGGACGTGGCCAGTTGCTGCCATGCTGCGTGGCACAGATAACAGAATAGTTTTGTCGTTGTGAAGGGTCCTATGGGACATGCTGTTCTAGAGCACCAGCTGACTGTAAGATATGCTGCAAATAAGTTATCACTCGTGTAAAACTCAGGTCCCCTTGTGTCCCCGTGCACTTGCCCATGTGAACGGATGGTCATGTCTGGGGTCAGAGCCAAGTGCAGGGAACCGGCATAACCAGAGGTCTGTCTGCTTTGCCCTGGAGCCCCCAGGTAGGCAGTCGAGGGCACGTCACTCCTGGGCGTGGGCTGGCATGCAGACCTCGTCTGTTCTGTGAGAGCGAATACGGTTGGGGGCTGGCGTGTTCAACTGGAAAGTCAGCTCTGTGGGCGCAGCATGTGGTTTAAGGTAGTCGTTTACTGGACGTTTGTTAAAAAGAACCGGATGAGATAACCGTGTCGGGTGTGCAGATCCTGGAGACCAGGCACAGATGTTTGCTGTAATGCCGCGGGTGTCTGAGGCCCCAGACTCCCACGGGAGATGCCGCTGCTCGTCCGTGTGACAGGATCGCTGAGGGAGCGGCCCGCCTGGGGCCTGACGCGGGAAGGCTTTCTGCCCCACTGGACAGCCAGCCTTTTGGGGGTCTAGGCTGGGAGCACGCTCCCTACTCATGACATTCCTGCTGCTGCATCACCAGCTCTACCTTTTGGGGAAAATTAAGTAAATTAGAACCAGTTAGAAAATAAACCAGTTAAGGGGCGCCTGGGTGGCTCAGTCGTTAAGCATCTGCCTTTGGCTCAGGTCATGATCCCAGGGTCCTGGGATCGAGTCCCACATCAGGCTCCTGCTCGGCGGGGAGCCTGCTTCTCCCTCTCCCACTCCCCCTGCTTCTGTTCTCTCTCTTGCTGTGTTTCTGTCAAAAAAACTAATAAAATATTTAAAAAAAAGAAAAGAAAAGAAACTAGTTCAGGGAGTGACCTTAATGGGAGCAAACAGACCCGCGTTTGTGGACGCTAGTGATGAGGGAGGATGACGCACAAGAGGAAGGAGGAGAAGCCAAAGCTCCAGAGGGTAAACCTCTGCCCAGTGAACTTTATATTTTTAATAGTGAGTTTCCGATTTGTTTTGAAGATTTATTTATTTATTTTAAGGAGAGAGTGGGAGGGGCAGAGGAAGAGGGAGAATCCCGAGCAGACTCCTCACGGAGTGCAGAGCCCGATGTGGGGCTCAGTCTTGCAACCCTGAGCTCATGTCCTGAGCGGAAATGAAGAGTCAGACGCTTGACCAACTGAGCCACCCAGGCAGTGCCCCGTGAGTTTCTGATTTTTCCTTCAATCCACCTTTATTAAGAAAATAGAGGGGCGCCTGGGTGGCTCAGTTGGTTGAGTGTCTGGCTCTTGATTTTGACTCAGGTCATGATCTCAGGGCTGTGGGATCAAGCCCCGAGTTGGGCTCTGTGGTCAGCAGGGAGTCTGCTGGGGATTCTCCTCCCTCTCCCTCTGTCCCTCCCTCTGGTCACACACACACATGCACTTTATCTCGCTTTCTAAAATAAATGGAGGTATTGACCTCCATGTTGTGGTGGTTAAGTAACAGCCTGTGTACATCGGGGCTTAATTAATTTAAGCTTTATTGAAAGAGAAGAAAAAAATAAATAATATATTTAAAAGGCCATGGTTAGGGCCCCTGCCTGGCTCAGTTGATGGACCATACAACTCTTTTTTTTTTTTTTTTAAGATTTATTTATTTATTTTACAGATGGAGATCACAAGTAGGCAGAGGCAGGCAGAGAGAGAGGAGGAAGCAGGTTCCCTGCTGAGCAGAGAGCCCGATACGGGGCTCGATCCCAGGACGCCAGGATCATGACCTGAGCCGAAGGCAGAGGCTTTAACCCACTGAGCCACCCAGGCGCCCCTGGACCATGCAACTCTTAATCTCATGGTTGTGAGTTTAAGTGCCATGGTGGGCGCACAGATTACTTAAAAAACAAAAAGACCATGGTTGTCTTTCCATATCCATAGAGACGAGGTGCTCAGGCTGCAGGGTTGTCCATTACAGGGCACACCATTAATTGTCAGATGCTGTTCTCTTTTTCGTGTCAATTTCTTATTTTATTAATTAATTTTTCTTTTAATTAATAATTTTAAGTAAGCCTTATACATGGCAGCAAAATTAAGATACACAAAAATACTTAATGAAAAGTAATTTTTTTAAGTTAGCCTCTAATTAGAAAACAAACTTAGCTCCATAAAGGTCTGTTAGCTTTTCAACGTGTCAGAGAAATCCAGGAGAACACACATGAGGGTTGGGAGAGAGGTTCCTGGATCTGCTGATGGGATCCGGCATTTGTCCTGGACGGAGCACTGAGCGGAATTAACAGGTCAGAAGGCAGTGTCAGCCGCCGGAAGCAGAGGACTCTTCTGTGTCAGGAGAGAAAGCCGAGGCTCGGCAGCGTCTGCCTGGACAAGAGGGGGGCTCTAGGCCTGAGCTGGGGGAGCTTCTGAAGCAGTGTGGGCGGTGGTTAAGAGCAGGACTGTGCCAGAGCCGAGCTGGGCCACCTGCACACCTCTGGTGCGGTGTGGTCTTCCTCATCGTAGAGCGCAGACGGTGGTGGCACCTGCCTCCCCGGGACGCCGAGCGAGAAAGCAGTTCGCGTGTATGAAGCAGGTGCAGTGGTGCTCAGGACACAAACGTTGCGGCGTGTTTTCTTTTATGATTATTAGGATGTAGCTGAGGTGGGGGGCTCTTGAGTTGAGTCGGGATATTCAGCCCCAGATAGCGGCGGGGGGGGTTCCTCCCTAACCCAGCGCCTGATTTGTTAGGGGTTCAGTCAATGTTGCTTTGTTCTTTCCGCGTTGGTCTTATCTACAGGGTGTGATGGGGAAGCTGTTGGTTCAGTTTCATGCGCCTCTTCTTTATTTCCAGGCAAAGGAAACCAACAGTAAGCAGAAGGAATTCGAAGAGACGGCAAAGAGAGTGCGCTGCGCCATCGAGCAGCTGGCCGCCGCGGAGTGACGCCGCCGCCACCGCCGTGCGAGCTGCTCCCCGCGTGGGGCGCGCTCCTCACCGGGACCCTGCCCAGCGCCTTAGGGAACCGGAACATCCACGATTTGAAATTAGAATATTTAAGCTAGACTTTTGTTTTTTTCTTGAAAGCAGTGCCGGGGGCTGCTTCTCTTCGGGCAGCTGGTGCTGCCGAGTCCAGGAACTGATTCTCTCATTTTTCTTTGGTAGTTTTTGTGCCGTTGGTTCCTGGGCTCCCGGGGGTGAGAGGCTGAGCAGCGTGTTCTCACCGGCGGGGCCTCCCGCGGCGCAGCGTCGGCTTCAGGCCGGCTGACGGCCGGCTGCGCAGCCTGATTTGATGCCTGAACGTATTCATAGGTCTGCTGTGGCTGGACCAACAGAGAATTAAGGATGCCATTTTAGGTTTTATTTGTCTGATAATCTGAATTTATGGTGCGCATTTCTTGTGTTCCCGCTACTCTCCTTTATCTCACTTGGGTATCTCCAGGGCCTGCAGCGGTCCTCGACCCCGCCAGCTCTGGTACAGTGGCCTCCCTGCCCTCCGGAGCAGATCAGACAAAATGCCATCCCTTCTGGGGCTCTGAGGTGCTGCGTGTGGGCTTCCTTGCCTGTCTCGTCATTTTGGAATTTTCGCAGGGGAGCTAGAATCCAACCCCAGGCTGCCTTGGGCCCCCAGGTGTGCCAGAGCCCTTCCGGCCCGAAGCCCATGTAGCGGGGGTGGGGTGGAGGAGGCCTGATGTCTTGACAGCGAAGCCAGCCTCTGGCTTGGAGGTCAGCCGAGGATCCGTCCCCTCCAGCGTGCACCACGGGCACGTGGCAAGGTTGTCACATCTCTCTGACACAACGAAATTGTCCTTAATGCCAGTGCCTTTTCCAGACACCTGGCTCCTTGCTCTGAATGAGCTGTGACACGGGTGGGGCAGGCAGGCCTTGGACGGGAGACCTGCGGAAGGAATTCCTGGTCTTACCGCTCCCGGCGCTCTGCAGGTCGCCACTTCCTTCTCACCACGTGGGTCAGGTGGCTGGTGAGGCACCTGTGTTTCTCCTGTGAACTCCATCCAGGAGGACAGAGGGATCGGTTAATCTAAAAAGTGCACTGGAAATGTCTTTTGGAGGAAATTTTTTATAGATAACTTAGTTATATTGTTCGCAGTCTTACAAGATCATGGATTTCCGTGACATCACTTAGAGCAGCGGCACTAACCTCAGCGGCTTGGTGCCCCTGAGCTGCGGGTTTGCTCGCCTGTAACGCTTGGTCACGAAACCTGCACCACCGCAGCTGGCCTTCTGTGCGGGTGTGGGATGCGTGTGCGAGGGGGGCGTGACACAGCGTCCCAGCTTCTCGGGCCCCGCAAAGTCGCTCTCTTGTTTTGTTGGAATTACTACTTCGCAGAACAGCACCAAGTACAATGAGAGCGAGCACAAAGCCATTCTCAGTCCTCGGGGAAATTCGTGGGAGCCTCGTGGCTCTGGAGACAAGGCAGCCGGAAGCAGGCAGCAGACACCGTCAGGCGCGAAACTGCTGCCGCATTAGACACCCTCGTCTGCCAGCCCCACTCTTGGCTCCCGCCCCGACAGCAATGCAGAGGCCCGAATCCTTTTGAAATCACTTGACTCCGAGCCGTGGGGACTTGGTGGGCTGCTGCGGGTGATCTGTCAGCCCCGGGTGGCCGTGTCTTGGTGGCTGCTACCCGCCCCGCCCCCTCCCCCGCATCTGCGTTCTGCTGTCCTCGTCCCCTCCCCGAGGCTGGCTCACACGTGGCTGAAGCCTGGTGTTACTTGACAGATTGTATCCGTCCCTCCACGAAGTGGAGCTGCAGGGTGGGTTGTGAACGGTCCTACTGGAGGACATCTTGTTTCGGAAGAATAAAAACCATTTCATTTCAAACGCCGCTGCAGACCCTGCTGGGTTTTTAAAATCCTGTCAGGTCTGTGTGGTGGTTCCTGGCCCGCCACCTGCTGCTTCCCGCCCCCAGGCTTGCGGGGCCTTGGGGCTGGGATGAGCCCCGGCAGACACGAAGCCCACCCTGGCCTACAAGGCCCGCCCGTGTGTGTCACCTGCACCCGGTCCAGCGGTGAACTGGCCATGCAAAACGCGTTTCAGACTCCTCTCTCTCTACGGCGTCGGTCAGAGAGGGAGGTGTGGTTTTCCCTCCAAGCTTGGAGGATATTTACTGCAGTGGTTTCTGTTGGAGGAAAAAAAAAAAGCTCTCTAGCCTTTGTACTCATCTGAGCTGCTTAATTTTGGTGTCTGTGCCCGTCTGTCATGGGTCCTTCACTATAATAGCGGCCCTTTACCGGCGGCTCCGTAGAGAAGCGGCCCTTTGCGCAGCGGGCAGTGATGTGGTTCTCGGCTTCGGCAGGCCGTGCTGTGGAGCGAGGCCCAGCAGGAGCTGCCCCTCGGTCCGTCTTACACGTTCCCCTCCTACAGGGGTGTTGTCTAGAGGCCGTGTTTATTACCGGGCCTTCGTGACCGTCCTCTCGGAGCACAAAATAGACCTCCGTTAATCAAGCCACAAGCCTTTGCCAAGGCCCAGAGCCTCAGGTTGTTTTTTTTTTTCAAATATGTGTCCCCTTTTGGGTTCTCCAGGTCTGTGGGAGTCTGGAAGGGTTGTGACGGATGCTTAGGGGCTGGCACGTGCAGAGCGCGGTGTACAGGTTAGAGCCCTGCAGGCCAGCCTCAGGATCCGAATCCTCCAGCTGTCCCCAGTACTGACGAGTGCCAGCCCGACCCAAAGTGACCTGCCAAGCATGGAGCCTTTAGACAGCGCCAGCAGGTTGGCACCCCTTTGGGGTGCTGACCACTCTTTGCAGGTTGCACTTAAAAAGTAAGAAGTCACAATTTGCCAGTAAAGTCAGGTGATCTTACCTGCATTTTTTCATGCAGAAATAGAGCCTCGCAAAGAGGTGGAGAAGCTTGTCCAAGATCGTACAACGAAGGTCAAGGATGGAACCCAGGCCTGCTGGCCCCAGAGATGGGCCCTCCCTGATGAATGACGCGGCCCGGCCTTGCGGGTATGGCCGGGGTCGGCTGCCCGACTCCGGAGCCGGGCCTGGCCCGAAACCACCCCCATGCCGTTTTTCAGACTGCTTTGTCAGGCCTTCATTCTGCGGAACGGAAACCGTTCCCCCAAGGGTTCCATTGATCTAACACAACATTTTTAAAAACTCGAACTGAGATTCATCGGAACTTGAAAAGACAGTACGAAGGGGCCCCACGTACCCTTCGCCCAGCTTGCTCTGCTGTGACGGCAGTGAAACGTCTGTGCTTGCTTTTGACATCGAAGGTCTGAGCTGAGAAGAGGGTTCCATTGTGCAGGCGCCTTGCTCTGAACCAGTGTTGCCATCACAAAGGGTTTCTTGTCTGGACAGGGTTGGGGGGGGAGGAGCTGGGGGTGATCGAGTTCTTAAAGCAAAGCAACTGCACGGTCGGTTCCCCCGCTGGGCTCAGCCTACAGCATTCGGGCCAGTTTCCAGCTGACCAGCCACACCGGGGCCTTAGCTTCTCTGGTTATGTTCCCCTTGACCCCCAAGGTGGGGACGTCTGTCCGCTCGTTCGCTCCGATGCTTGAGCACTGACGGGAGCCACGTGCTGTGCCCTGGACCCGAATGACGGCCAGGGAGGACTCAGTCTCCCGCGGCGAGCGCGGGGTCCAGGCTGCGGCCAGCAAATAGCCATGTGACGGGCGGACCGGGAAGACAACGCTGCCTTGAGTAGAGCACGAAAGGCCTGAGCTGTCTGTGCAGGGACTGGGAGGAGGCGGCCGATGACCAAAGCAGGGAAAGCTGTGTCTGGGCGGGGAGCAGAAGCGTGTGCTCCGGGGACTCCAGTGCGTGTTGTGATGTGGGGCCCTCCGTGGCACCCTCCCGTTTGCCTGGTAGCAAAGCTCCGTGGGAGGCCCGTGGGCAGACGCTGGCGAGTCCGACGTGTCCCTGAGGCGCCCTTCCTAGATCCTATTGCTTCCTGGGATGAGACTGAGCCCGTGTGTGGCTGTCCCCCTGCCTGCGCCGTGGCTTAGGGAGCCTGGCCGCTGGCTGCGTCAGCGCGGAAGACCTCCGGGTCCGATCTACGACCTCCGCCACTTCAGAGCCCTGTAGCGTGGTTGGTTTTGGCCAGAACAGCGTCCCGATGAGCCTCCCGGGGAGGACTGGCTCCACAGGGCACCCAGGTTGCACGGCACTGGCCTGTGGGTAAATGAGCGCCGTCCGGCTTCTGTTGGAGGAGTTTGCTGAGTGCAGCGAGCTAAGTTGTGACTGAGCCGACGCCGAGCGGCTGCGTGAATTCTCCGGCAGTTTTGGCTGCTTCCTCAGCCCAGGGCTGGGGGCAATGCCCTGTGGCATCAGCCAGGAACGGCAGGCTCATCGGGCCCACGGCTGTCGCTGGGGTCAGGCATCCTGTCCTTGCCGCCCCTGAAGAGCTAGTTGAATGCAAGTTTTTTAAAAAGAAGCTTGGGTGTAGCCCGGTTTCTTTGTCACCAATTTCTTCCATCCAAAGGTCCCTCATGTCCCTGATTTTGGTGGTGGTGGTCTGACGCGACCTCCGAAGAGGCCCTAGCATCCTGGAGACGGGCTTGGTGCTCACCAAGTGGCCACCCGACGGCTCCAACTATGGGTTATGAGCCGGTCGTAGGAGGAAGACCAATGAAAAAGGGGGTCATTCCAGAGGGGCACTTTCTCAGAGCCAGGCTAGGGTATAATCTGGGTCCATTTTAGGGACATAGACTGGTGGAATTCATCCAAGTAGCCCCGTGAGGACCAGTGCCTGCTGCCCAGGGGACAAGGTTGTCAGTGGCTCCCAACTGCACGCTGGGTTTCGAGCACGGAACTTTTTTTTTTTTTTTAAGATTTTTATTTATTTATTTGACAGAGATCACAAGTAGGCAGAGAAAGAGGAAGGGAAGCAGGCTTCCCGCTGAGCAGAGAGCCCGATGCAGGGCTCGATCCCAGGACCCTGGGATCATGACCTGAGCTGAAGGCAGAGGCTTTAACCCACTGAGCCACCCAGGTGCCCCAACAGAACCCTCTTTGTGGGGGTGCCAAGGAGACCCTTCCAGACAAGCTCGGGCCGATAGGCAGGGGTTGCTGGGAAAAAGCATATGGAGCTTGCCGCCCAAGAGGGGCTCCTCCCGTCCTCCCAGTCCCTCGGTCATACCTTCAACACAGAAAACAAGGTTGTGACCCACTGAACACAGTATGGATCCTTGTCACATTGTGGCTAAATGCTGGGGTCACTATTCACCTCCCCCCTGTTTTCCAGCAGGGGACCTGCCCCGCCTCCTCGCTCCCCTCCCTCCCTCACCCCTCTCCCCTCCTGCTTTTGTAGAAGGCTGCCTCGCCTCCGGAAGCCGCCTGGAAGCAAGACGTCTCCTTCCGTAGCCCCTTTGCCAGCCTGCCTAGGCCCTTTGCCCATCCACCCCGCCTCACTGGATCCCTTTGGTTAGTCCAGGAGACTGATTAAGACCAGGAGCAGCCAGAGGTCAAGTGCCCCAGCCAGGGGTGGCTGCCTCCCACCATTCAGGCTGCCAGCTTCCTGGCCAGCGAGGTCAGCTGCCTGCTGAGCCCCCTCCTGAGACGACACGGGCCCCACCCTTCCTCCTCCTCAGCCCGCCATTTGGCAGCTGAAACACTAGAGGTTTGGAGAGAGTAAGACATTTGACGAGGGACCCACTCCAGTGGCCAGGTCTGTGGCAGGTCTGTGGCAGGTCTGCCTGCAGCTCTGAGACTTGCATCCTTGCACCCAAGATCTGCAATCGCGTCGCTGAGAGGTGGGGAGAGGTGGGACCCATCTTCTTGCGAACCCGGGGTGGGGGGTTGTATTGTGAGGCCGGCGTGCAGGCAGAAAAGGGGGCACCGCATCCAGGAAAGCCTTGGAGTGGCGGCGCCAGCTTGCCCGCCCCAGCTCCCCGCATCCCCCCAACTGCGCCCCCTACTCCCTGGCGCCCCCTCTCTGGCCCAGCTCACCAAATCCCGGTCCCCCCTCCCCGGCCGGCCTCCCCTTCTCCCCGCTCCCCGACCCTCTCACTCCCGAGGTCCTCTCTGCTCCCCAAATCCCCGGCCCCACTCCCGAGTGCATGGCCCGGCTGGGCGCGCTGCTCCTGGCCGCCGCCCTGGGCGCGCTGCTCAGCTTCGCGCTGCTGGCGGCCGCCGTGGCCAGCGACTACTGGTACGTCCTGGAGGTGGCGGACGCCGGCAACAGCACCGGGCGCGCCGCTCGGCTGTCCTCGCACTCGGGGCTCTGGCGCGTCTGTGAAGGTACGGCGGCGGCGGCGGGCCGAGGCGCAGAGGGCGCGGGCAGGGCAGCGCCCCTCCTGCCCCCACTCCCCATCCCGGACTCTGTCCTCTCCCCAAACTGGGCGGTGACAGTAGGGCTACCCCTCCGGGCTCAGAAATGAAAGGGTCGGGCGCCGGGCCGTTGGGGGGAGAAGGGCATTTTGGGCCCCCCAGAGCCTGGGGGGCAGGATCCCTGGGTATTCCTTTGCCCTCCCTGGTGGGGGCGGGGGTGTCTTGTGTTAGGAGCTGCGGGCACATTGCTCGGTAGATGAGAAGCAGCCCCAGGCTCTCAGTGGGCTCTGCCATTGGCTGCTGCCTGACTTGGCACCTCGTCCTTCCTCCCGGCCTCCGGGGCTTTGTCCGATGGGGAGAAGATGCTACTTCTCAGGATGCAAACCGGTGGGGGGTGGTTGGGTGAGTGAGGGAGGAAAGCAGGGGCAGGACCCCGCACCCAGGGCACCGGGCTGCTGTTCTTCCTCAAGCAGGGGTGCGGGCGCTGAGGTGGGAGAGGTGCGGGGCACTGGGGACCTCCGGGAAGGGCACGGTTCCACACCCAAGTGACCATGAGTTGTTCCTCAATTGCTGTCCCCAGAGTTCAGCCTGGCACAGCCTGGCACAGCACAGAGTAAGACCCCTGTTCCTCTCTATCCCCCCACCCCCCTCCCCACCACCTGGCGGCTTGACAAGCCCTTGGGCACCCAACAGGAGCGCTTTGTACCTTTCACACCTGCAGAGACAGGAGGCTTTCCCTCCGCAAGGCCTGTGTGACGGGATGACCAGCAGGCTGGGCGTCCTCCCCTGCACAGGACCAGCCCTGGGGGGCAGCCGTGTCTGTGAGAGCGTGTGTGTGTGTGTGTGCACACATGTGAGCATAGGTCTGTGTGAGTGCGAGCACGTGTGCATGTGTGCACGTGAGTGTACATGTGGGTGACTACGCGTGTGTGTGTGCGTGCACACGCGTGCAAGCACGTGCATGACGATGCCTTCCTTGGTGGCAGCTGGGGAGGAAAGACGAGCTGTTTGTTCATCCGCAGAACAGACTGTGCCGATTGCTCCAAAACCCCCCGATGTGTGCACGTGTGTGTCTGCAAATGTGGGTGGGTGTGCACGTGTGTGTGCAAGAGTCAGAGTCCACGTTACACGCACCTTTTCCTGTCCAGGCAAAGCCACACATGAGCCTGCTCAGGGCCCCAAGCCTAAGGGAGAGCTGAGGGCAGCGTCTCTGGGATGTTAGAATTTCAGACCGACATCTGTGTAGGTATATTTGTACAACACAGAAACAAAACAGAAGGTCTTAAATCCTCCAAACCCACTTGGAGTCACAAACTCTGGGGTCCAGAAGAGAATCTGATGGGGCTCCGTGGCCACTGGCCAGCCTGCTGGGTTTGGGCAGGGCTGAGAGTGTGCTGTCCAGCGTGCCCACAGACCACCCATCGCAGAGGGACGCAGGGTGGGTGGTGACTCCACAGGGGTCCGGCCCCCCAGGCTTGTGTCCTTTCTGCTTTTTAGGACGAAACAGCTGCATCCCCCTGATCGATCCCTTTACCAGTGAGAACCTGGATGTCCCCACCTCAGTGCAGCACCTCATCTGTGAGTCCCGGGCCCGAGTCACCACCCCCCAACCCTGGTCTGTCCTTCATCTCCAGGCAAAACTGTCCTGCAAAGGTGGACCTCCAGGCAGACGGGGCTCTGCAGCGCTCCCTTGGATCTGCCGGCGGGGGTGTGGGGGCAGCGGGGGCCGGTCCAGGTCCCAGCCGGGGCGCTGAGCCCCCTCTCCCGGCAGCCCTGCACCGAGCTGTCATGGTGATCCTGCCTCTGAGCCTCGTCCTCGTCGTGTGCGGCTGGATCTGCGGCCTCTTCGGCTCCCTGGCGCGGAGCGTGGCCCTCCTGTTCTTTACCGGCTGCTACTTCTTGTTAGGAGGTGAGTGTGGGCGCCCCGGGGGCCACACGTCCTGCGAGTGGCAGTGCCTCCTTCCGGCCACCCCGTCTCCTGCTCCCATCTGGCCTGTGCTGAGCCTGGGCCCAGCCTGGGGACTGAGCCGCAGCAGGCAAAAGCATGTTGGGTGTTACGGGGCCTTTCTAGGGACACAGGCAAGGGTTCTGGCTGTGGGCCTCGAGCTGGGGAGGGAGGAAGCCCAGGGCTGACCTCCCCAAGGGAGGCGATCTCTGGTCCTGGGGAGGGGGGCACCCGTTGTCCTCTCCTTCCCGGACCGGCCTGGTGGGAGCCGCTGGAGTGGGCAGACCCCAGCAGTGACGCAGGTGAAGAGGGGCCTCGAGGTCCTTGGCAGTGATCCCGGTCCAGGCCCAGAATGTGACTGGTAACGGTTCCTCAGCCGACATTCCCCTAGACTCTGCTGGGCGCTGGCCAGGCGCACCCTTGGGGCCGCAGCCGTGGCCTCCCTGTGGTCCCAGTTTCCAGCTGAGAGGTCCAAGGTTTCACCAAGGTCACCAGTGCTTTTTGGCGCCATCTGCCCCTGCCAGCCGGCCGGTGCCCCCCTGCTGCCCAAGCCTGGCTGTCGCTGATGCTGCCCTGGGGCTCCTTGGGATCCGCCGTCAGAGGCCTGTGCTATCGGGGCGAGGCCCGAGCCAGGTCTGGCATCCGGGCCAGCTCTACGGTCAAGGCCATGGCATTTGAAGCCCAGACCACGGGCGCCTAGGGCTTCCTCTGGGGCAGGCCTGCCTCCTCCCCAGAGGACGCTGGCCCTGTGGGAGACCTTGGTCAAGTGGGAGCAGGCGGGCTTGCCTGGTGCCAAGAGCCTAGGGGACCAACAACCTGGGTGTGTGCTTTAGAGAATGAGAGCAGCAGTCAGCTGCGGCCGGCCCCCAGAGACCGGCTGTGTGGGTCCAAATCCAACGAAGAGGACCTTGGGAAGCCACGGAGAGGAGTAATGGGGTGGGATCGTATCCAGGAAGCCTTGGCATAACGCTCTCAGAACCATGGCCCAGACGAGTGGGTGGACGGAGGGCCCGGGGGCAGCTGCTGCACGCGCTCCTCTTCCGAAGGACCCGGTTCGAAGAACACCCCACCTGCTCCGCTCGCTCAGGGTCCGGGCTGGCCGCTGTCCTCGCGGGGGTGCTCCTTGGAAACGGGTCCACTGACATCACTGTCAGCGCTCCGAGCAGCCCCGGAGAGTCAAAGGGAGGAGAGTGTCAGCATCGGGGGGGGGGGGGAAGACGGGGCTGATGGGAGCCGGCGGGGGCGATCGCAGACCGGGGAGGGGGCCGGCAGGGGCCTGCAGAAGCTGGAGGCTCAGGCTGGGGCCAGAGGAGGGGGGGTAACCCAAAGAAGTGGGGGGAACTGTAAGGAAGAGGGGGGCTGGTCAGAGCTCCAGACCCCCGACTGCCAGTAGAGGTCACTGGCTCCGTGTGTGTGTGTGTGTGTGTGTGTGTGTGTGCGCGCGCGTGTGACAGGGACACTGGGGGACACAGGAGGGTGCTGTGCATGCAGAAGCAGTAGAGTGGGGACTGTTGCCGAGGGTATACGTGGTACCTTTCATGGGGGGGTTTTGTGGGGTGAGGCCCGGGGCTTTGGGGAGTGCATCAGAGCCTCCGTTCCCCCCAAAGGCCAGCAGGGAGGGGCTCCTGGTCTCCAGGACCGCCTCAGCCAGGTCCTGGTGAGGCAGTTGCCCTCAGTGGGTAGACACAGCGAGTGGTCCCCCTGCCCCCCTCCCCCAGGTGCCCTGACCCTGGTAGGGGTCAGCGTCTACATCAGCTACTCCCACCTGGCCTTCGCCGAGACCGCCCGCCAGTACGGCCCCCGGCACGTGCAGGACGTCCGCGTCAGCTTCGGCTGGTCTCTGGCCCTGGCCTGGGGCTCCTGCGCCTCCGAGGCACTCAGCGGCTTCCTCCTGCTCGCGGCAGCCCGAGCCCTCAGCCTCAGCCGGCAGCCGGGGGACCCCCACTCTGTGGTCATCTGAGTCCCAGAGGGGCGAGTGGCAGGGGCGAGGGACTCAGTTTCCCTTTGCATCGGCAGGCAAAGGGAGGGGCACCTGCGGGCTGGGGGGCTGGGGCAGAGCCGAGGGGCCAGGTTCCTGTTGCCTGGCAAGGCCGGATGTTTTGGGGGCGCCTCTGCCCGGTTTATGCCCTTTAGGGACAACTGGTGTGACTCCCTCTTGGGGATGAGAAAAGGGAGTCCCAGGAAGAGTCAGCAAGTTAACGGGGTCCGGGTGGGGGTGCTGCAGGTTCCTGGTGCTCAGCAGGTCCCCTTGCCTCTCGAGGGCATGGCCTGCCCTCGCCCACCCCCATCAGCCCATGCTGTCCTCGTTCCTAGGCCCTGGGTCAGGGGCAGGAGCTGCCCTCTGTGCTGGGGAGGAGGGAGTTTGAGTCTGTCAAACACCCACTGAGTTAGGTGAGCCCAGTGTCACCTGCTCATCTGCTTGTCCCATTCTCCCGTTGCCCGTCACGGTAGCTACCATTCACCCATTTTACAGAAGGGGGCTCTGAGGCCCAGACCGTCCTGGAGCGCGCGGCAGGACTAGATGCCCCTACAGGCCGGTGGGCCTCCCAGGCCTCTGTTCAGTCCCCTGGCTCGAGGGCGGATGTTAGCAGGGAGGATCCTGAGGAGGGGGGCCCGGGAGTCCCCTGGGATTTGCAAGGGCCGCTGAGTGGGCTGGACGTACCCTGCCCCCTCGCTGTTCTCAGGCCTCTGTCCTTGTCCTGGGGCGGTTGCTGCTGTTGCTGGACCCCATCCTCCCATCTGCAGCCCCCTGGGGAATGTCTGTGACTGCGGGGGGGCCTGAGGGAGGGGGGCCCTGAATAAGCAGGTGCAAAAGTCCTACTAGGGGTGGGGGTGGGGCTTCTTAGCCAGGAGGGGCAGGGGCTGCCCGGAGAGGCTGAGGCCAGGGCTTCAAAACAGGTGGGTGGGGGTCAGCTCACAGACCCGGGTGCAGGCCCGCTGTGACTGGACTCCGGGGTCATCGTGAGGCTCGCTCCTTCTCCTGTGAGCAGAGGAGTCGAGGTAGCAGAGGAGAAGGGTCTCCAGGGGGGTGTGGAGCACCGAAGCCCCACACAGCCCCTTCTGGGGTTTGGGAGTCTGGGATGTGTGCGGGGGGCTGGAGCGCAGCCCCTCTGGCCTCGGTCCCCCTCCCCCAGCCTCCCTTTATTGCTCCAAAGGTTACAGGAAGCTCCTTGGGGCCCTGGGGGCTGGTACCACGTGGGGGTCCCCCTGAGGGCTTTCCTTCGTACCTACGTTTTAGCGTTTACCATTCCATGTCACAACGTTGTGCCATTTTGTCCTTAAATAAATCAGTTTATGCTCCGTGCAGAGAAGCCTTGTGTTTCTGTCTTAACATTTTTTCAAAATTGATAAAACAGAACTATAAACCGTGTGTGGGCAGTAACACTCTTACCAGCTGTGTGTGTGTGTGTGTGTGTGTGTGTGTGTGTCTGTCCAGCCAGAGACGTCTTCTGCAGACACAACAGGCCCCTTCTTTGAGGGTCGGCACAGGCGGAAGAGGACCCCCGCCCCGACCCCACACCTCCGTGTTGGATGGGACAACTTGGCGGGCAGGTCCTCTCCGCTTGTGAGGCTCTAACCGCACTTCTGCGGTTCGCTGGGGAGCAGGGAGCACAAGGGTTTGGTGGGGGGCCTCCTTGTCTGCCTCTGGCTGGACCTACATGACCCCAGGAACTGCTAAAAACGAGATCCAATCCCAAATCATCTACAATAAAGACATACTCTTTTGTAAGCAAAAAAAAATTTTTTTAAAAAGGAACAAGTATATAGATGACCACAGGATAAATCCGTCCCCAACACGGGGCAGCTAGGGCTTCCGGGCATCCAGCCCCGCCGTCCCTTTCTAATCTCCGGTCACCCTTCCCCCTGTGTCCCCGAGCAGGAGCACAGGACATGCTCATCCGCTGTGCGCCCCCAAGCAAACGGCTCGGGACAGTTTCCTCTTCTGTGCGCTGTGAGCAGAGCCCCTGCCCTGGCTGCTTCCTGGGCTCCGGCAAGGGGCTGGGCTGGGCCCCACCTGTCCGCCCTCGTGGCGCCCTGTCCCGGATGCGGGAGGCGCCGAGGGCTTGCCGGGGGAGCGCGGGTGGAAGGCTTCCCCCTGAGTGTGGGGGAGTCAAGGGGTCCGAGCAGACGGGTCCCAGGGTCACGGGTCCCAGGGTCACGGGGTGTCGTTTCACTGCCTCTCCTGCCACCTGCTCCCTCAGGACACCTGCGCTCCCCACCTGGATCTCAGCCGGGGCACAGGGGCCGGTCACCCCGTCCTCAGGGCCCCAGCTGCCTCAGCACAAACCCCCACTTCTTCAGCGCCAGCTCGGTGTCCCGTGCGGAGACGTCGCGGTGCCACACGGCGCGCACCGACCGCCCGGTCCAGGGGAACAGCAGCACGCTCACCGCGTGGCCGGTCTGAGCCACCTCGTCCGCGCTCACGGCCCGCAGACGCCGGCAGAGCTCCTCGGGCGGCAGCCCGTCCACCCTCACCATCACCATGTTCGTCTCCACGGCGGCGAGGTCCACGGAGCAGATGGGGGACGCCAGCTCCTGGAGCCCTGGGCCCGGGGCCTCTGGTGAGTGGAGCCTGACCCCAGGACCTCAGCCCCGAGGTCTGGCCCTGTCATCCCAGCAAGGGCAGAGGGCAGCGCAGCCGCCGTGGGGAAAAGAGGGACCCTTGGAGCCGCACAGACTTGGCTCCACTACTTTTCAGCTGTGTGATCTGGGGCCAATCAGTTAACCTCTGGGCCTCAGTATCCTCATCTGGAAAGTGGGGACATCATGGGATTGTTTCGAGGACTCAAGTGATAAAGATTAAGAGCTGGGTTGGAGGCTCCGCTCACCAGACCCTGCAGGAAATAGGAATTCCTGACCCCCGCTGAGTGCTTCTTGGTCCAGACCCTCCAGCAGTGCGGTCTGGTATGGCATTCCCATTTCCTGGGCCCGCGCCTCATGGCTCAGCGGCTGCCCTACCCGTTCTAGAGTCAGAAGGAAGTACACCCACTGGGGATTTGGGCCCTGCTGCAGGGGACCCCCAGACACTCTTCTGGGAGCCAAAGGAAGTGAGGGTGGGGGTAGGGGGCCGTGGTCCACGTACCTTTGGCGAATCTCTGGGCGTTCTGGTGGTCCCTCTGCAGCACCTCCTCGAAGTCCGCCAGTCCTACTAGGGCGGCAGCAGCCAGCACCCCGGCCTGGCGCATCCCCCCGCCCAGCGCTTTCCGGAGGCGCCAGGCTTCTTCGACGAAGTCCTTGGGCCCCCCGACCAAGGCCCCGACAGGTGCACCCAGGCCCTGGGAGGAAGAAAGGAGAGAGTCCTGCCTGCCAGCCCCCCAGGTGTGCATCTCTGTCCTTGTGGCCGGGGGAGGGGCGTGGAAGGGGACGGGGCCCCATCTGGGGAGGGGCTAAGGGGGCCCAGGGCCAGCCGCTGCCAGCTTCGGAGCTCGGAACCCAGCTGACTCCTACTGCGGGCACCCCCGCTGTCCTGTGTTTGGGGGGCAGCCCGAGGCTTCCCAACCTTGGAGAAACAGAGAGACACGGAGTCACAGTGCTCCACGATGCGGGCGGGGGGCACGTGCAGAGCCACTGCGGCGTTCATCAGCCGGGCCCCATCCAGGTGGACGCGGACCCCGTGGCTCCGGGCCAGGAGCTGCACCTGGGGGGCAAAGAGCAGGCAACAGTCCGAGGGGCTGGGCTTGGGGCCCGAGCGGAGGGAGGACGGGTCTCCAGGAGCCTGGAGGGGTGCAGAGGGATCAGGGCTGGGCTGGTGTGCAGTGTGGCCTCCTCGGACCAGAGCAGGCACTCAGTTGCCTGAGCCTGGGCGCCGTACTCTGTGAAAGGGGGTTGATAATAAGTTGTGGGCTCGCTGAGGCCAAATGCAGACGCGGCGCGAGCCATACATGCCACACCCTGTTTAAGCCATCCCGTGCCTCCGCGGAGGAGATGCCCACTCCCGTGGACAGGGAGAGGGTCTGGAGGCTCATTAGCGGCAAGTTCTCACACCGGAGAGCCGCACGGTTCAGCCCTCGTACCATGCATGAGCAGGTGCTCGTGGGACTCGCTCCCCGGGGAGAAGGGGGCGGCCTCTGTCCGCGGGGCTAACCTGGGGCCGTAGTTCCCTCTGTAGCTGCGGGCGAGGGGCACATGCGTCCCTCCCACAGCAGTCCCAGCCGCCCTGGGCACCCATGGCCTGTATGAGGAGACACCCTCCCAGGAGGGGGCTCTGGGCACAGGTGGGGGGGGCTGGGTGGGGGGCGGGTGGGGGGTGGGCAGAGTGGTGGGGTCGGGCCCACCTGGCGCAGGTAGTCGATGGGGAGGATGCGGCCCCCGGAGCTGCTGTGGGTGTTCTCCAGGCAAATGAGCTCACAGACCGGGTGGTAGGGGCTCCCGAGGCCCCTTGTGACCATCCTCTCCAGCTCAGCCAGGTCCAGGGTGCCGCGGGGCAGGTCTGGGAGGGGGTGGGAGTGCACCCCCGCGATCTGCAGGTATTGGGGAAAGAGGGAGGGAAGATCAGGTCCCGGGGCGCAGCGTCGCCTGCCACCTCTGTCCCGGCGGCTCCTCCCCAGCTCGGGGCCATCGAGCCTGCCCCTCTGCTGCGCACGCGGCTCGGACACCCCAGCCAGAAGGGGAGGAACCAAGGGCTGTGTTCTCCCGAGCCCGAGCCCGAGCGCCGCGGGCTCCGGGTGCCGACTAGGGGGCAGCAGAGCGCCAAGAACCGCCCGTGTCCGATCGGGCGGGGGCGGGGGCCGGGCCGCGGCTGCCCCCGCGTGGTCACTCTGGGAATGGCTCCCTTTCCCGCCACCCTGGCCATCTCCTCTCTCCGCGGGTCCCAACATGGTGCCTAGGAAACTGGTTCCCGCCGGAAATGCGGTGCTGGCTCCAGGCGAGGGGCGCCGGGTCCTTACCTGAGCCACCCCGCCCTGCTCGAAGACGTGGAGGTGGCACTCCTGCCCGAGGAGGAGCTGGGAACCCCTGCGCTGGCAGTGACACATCACTGATAGATGGGGGAGGGCAGTGTCGGCTGGGGGGAGGGCAGGTCCCCCACCTGCTCCCGCCCGGCTCCCGGCTAAGCCCGGAGGCTAGCTCTCAAGTGCCTATGCCAACGGCAGACATCTTACTGCCACGGGCCAGAAAACCGCCCCAGGAACTACGAAAGCCCAGGATAACCATCCAGTGAGGTGTTGTGCCCTGTGCCCTGCAGCCCACCCACAGAGCATGTCCCATCCAGGAAGCTGGTCACCATGCTGCTCCTGGGGGTCAAGCAGCTCGGGGCACGGGCATCAGTCGGGCCCAGCAGCAAACAGAGGCCCATGCCCACTAGGAAGCCAGAGAGTTTAATAAGGGGGCGATTTACAAAGGTGTAACAGCGTGGACGGAAGCCACAAGGGACAGAGCAAGACCTCCAGGCCATCAGGGTAGAGAGGGAGGTGTGGCCACCAGAACCTGGAGACAGGGGAGCGTGGAGAGGGCTCCCAGGAGACCACCTGGGAGGGAGCTGGGGGAGGAGCATGGACACGCTGACCTCACTCTCCTCTCCTCTCCCTCATCTCCTGCTAGGGACTCTCTCCACTGAGCCCCGCAGAAATCCAGACGGCTCAGCACCCCACTGATGTAGTCCCAGCTTAGCCCCTCGCACCAAGGAGAGAAATGCAGAGGGAGGACCTGGAGGGCAAACGGGAGTCACCCCACACCACGCTCACCAGAGATGAGGTTGGCCATGGTGTTGGTGGGCACGAACAAGGTCTGGTCCACCCCCAGCAGCTTGGCGGCCTTTTCCTGCAGCTCTGAGGAGGGAAGGGACAGGAGGCGCAGGGAGACTCCGTCAGCAACGGCACTCTTTTTGCATTACTCATAACCGTGAGCTCATGTCCTGCTGAGGTGAGTGGCCAAGCCAGACAGAAGCCCCCTGGTCTGTGGGCTGCAGACTGTGGTCTTGGTGACCACATATCTGGGTACAGAGGTCTCTCAGTCAACAACCTGCACCCAGCCTCCCCCTGGGCCCTGGTCTCCCCCACATTGAAACTTTGTGGTTTGAACCCCCCTGTCCCATCCAGACCTCACACCTGTCTCACTTCCTTTCCCATCAGCCCCTTGCAGGTGGGGCACTGCGGTTTCTCTGCTGACTTCCTCTCCCAGAACAGAAGGACAGGAGCTCTCAGAAGGGCAGACTCGGTGGAGGGGGGCGGTGGGGGGGGGACTTCAGGCTCCTGCTTTAAAAGCTACTCTGGCTCCCCTCTGCCTGTGGTATCAACTCTGAAGTCTTTAGCATGACCTTCAGGCCCAGTGGGATTTGCCTTCTGTCTTCACCTCCAGTTACTGGTGGCTCCCAGTACCCCACACTCCAGCCACAGTCCCTTTCTGTATCCTCAATGCCCAATGAGCCCGCTCCCTTCCCTGCCTGGGGGCACCACTCGCTCTTTAAGAGGCTACTCTGTGAAGTCCCCCTTCCCTGTGAGTTCCACACCTCCCCTCCCCCGCCCAGTTCCCAAGGCACTCTCTGTGGACAGATGCCAGCCCCAACACTTCCCCCACCCCATGGTGTCTGTGTGTCTGGCTGCCTTCGAAGCAGTGGGCTCAGCATTTTCGAAGTTCCAGGCAGCAAGTGTCTGCAGAATGCGTGACCACTGATCACCACCTGACCCTACACACAGCCCCTTGGGGCTCAAACAGCAACCTGCGGCTTGCCCCTGGCAGGGCAGAGGGTAAACACCCTCGCATAGCAGTGGTCCACTACGGTGGCCACCCTCAACACTGTGTGTGAAAATGCTCCCTGGGTTATCGGAGTCCAAATCCTCTTTTCTAGACCGGTTTCCTGTGTGTCTTCATGTGGAAAGGGGGTGGGTGCAGGACAGTAGCTACGGGTTTTAGAGAGAAGACCTGGGTTCGAAGGCCGCCTTGCCATTCGCTGGGTAGGAGACCTTGGGTGCCGCACTCGCTCGGCATCCCAGAGCCGCAAGAGGAGACCACACCCATCCCATCCGCAGCGACACCTTAATGCGCACACCGGTCCCCCGGGAGTCCCGTGAGCCTGCAGACTCGCTCAGCGGGTGTGAGGGTGGGGCCCGAGAATCTGCATTTCCAGCAGACTGCCGGGTGATGGGCCAGACTGAGCAGCAAGGCCGCAGGGCATGACGCCCAGCCTGCGCCGCCCCTGCGCGCCCCGGGCCCCTTTCTCGCCAGCACCACGGACAGCGCTCTGGGGTCGCCGCGACGCCCCCAGGCCGCGGCCCACACACCGGGCTCACCGCGGACGGTGGGGTCCTCGCCGTAGTCGTCGTCCCCCACGACCGCCTCGGCCATGGCGCGCCTCATGGCCGGCCCGGGTCTGGTCACCGTGTCGCTGCGCAGGTCCACCACGTGCGCCGGGACCCCCGTCCCGCTCCCAGACCCCCGCGTCCAGAGGGCCCCGGGTCGCCCGGCAGCGGCCCGGGCCAGTCCGCGGAGCATGGCGGGGGCAGCTCCCGACCTCCACCCGGACCCTTCCCAGCGAGGGCGACCGGGAGCGAAGGGGTTGGCGCGGCGGGGCTTCACGGTCTTCGACCGCAGCGGCTGACCTGGGCCCGCGGGTGTGCCCGGGGCGTGCTGGGAGTTGTAGTTCGGCCTTCGTCCGGGCGGCACCGCGCGAGCTCGGGCAGGCAGGCCCCGAGGCGTGCTGGGAGTTGTAGTTCGGGCTTCCTGGCGGAGGGCACCGCGCGAGCTCGGGCAGGCAGGCCCCGAGGCGTGCTGGGAGTTGTAGTTCGGGCTTCCTGGCGGAGGGCACCGCGCGAGGGGAGCATGTTGCAGAGGGAGGGGATTGCTTACCCAAGAAGAAACCGAGGCCGACGAGCGTTCCAGAGCGCACGCTCGTGTGACTCCTGCCGTGTGCCAGGCACTGTCTCGGACACCCTGCAAATGTTAGTGCAGTTACGCCTCCCGGCAGGTCTAGGAAGCAAGTCCCAGTAGCATCCCCGTTTCACAGATGGGAAAACTGAGCCGCGCACAAGCGGATGCCTGCGGTCACTTGGCAAGGAAGTGGCCGGGCCGGCTGGCTCCATTGTTACCTAACTCCATGTGTTACATCGCCCCTGAGAAAGAGCGTCCCGTCATTGACTTTGTTTCAATACAGATTTGTTGAGCACCTACTAGGTGTCAGGCAGAGGGATGCCGAGGTGGTGCAACCCGTCTGGGCGTCGGACTTTATGGGCTATGAGGGAGGCAGCGTTAGAGGGGTGCACAGAGAGCCCCCTCGTGCATACCCCTGCCCTTGAGAGGGGGCTGCCTCCCGCTGAGGTGCACAGCCGGGTTGAGGAGGGAAGGGCCCCGCGGACTCAAGTCCTCACTCACCAGGCCAGCGGCTTTGGACGAGGCTTTTATCCTCTCAGTGCCTCAGTCTCCTTGTTTTGAGGATTCCATGACTTACTGTCCTCAGGGCTGACCCTGGCCCCTGGCTGTGCGTGAGCACTCCGTATGAGTGTTCTCCTTACTGCTGCTGCTAGGACCATCCTTACTGGTCACAGCCCAGAGCCCTGGGGCTTGGTGGTGCTGCCACCGGGAGGACCGTGACTCAGCCCAGACTGGACCTTCTGCCGGGTGACCTTCCCTCACACAGGGAGGACAAGTCTCCCTCTGAGTGCCCAGCCTCACCCGGCTGCTCCCCTCCCTGGAGTAAGGGCACAGATGTCGCTGCTCCCCCCATGGGAGGAAGTAGGTCCCAGAGGGGCCCAAGTTCCCCAGAAGAGGTGCCCACAGCTCTGGCCAGGGCAGCCCTCGTCAAAAAGGGCCCTCCCGTCTTCATCAGAGGTCTGCCATGTGCCTGCTCCCAGCTGGGTCTGGGGATAAAGGCGGGCAAGAGCAGACTTTGTCCGAGCCCGGGTTCCCTGGGTGGGGACAGGACGCTGCCCCAGAGTAGAGCACTGGGAAGTGTCAGCCCCGGGAGACACTGCCAGGGGCCTGGTTGAGGCATCAGTGTAGGCTTCCCGGAGGAAGCAGGAATTGGGCTGAGCTATGAAGACAGAGCAGGTCGCTAATCAGACGAAGGAGGAACGTAAGGCAAAAGTTCCAGGTAGGAGGGAAGTGGGGCACTGGAGATCTCGGGAGAAGGCCAGCCGGGCGGAGAAGAGAGCAGCGGTGGAGACGGAGCTCTCTCGGGGTTAGGGCATCTTCGCGGGGCTCTCCGCCTCTCCCCACCATGCCTAGTGCGGGCCTCTTGAAAGGGCACAAATCACAAGACCCCTGTAGGATCTGCGGCCCCAAGGCCCCCATCTAAAGGAAAGGCTCATTGTGCCTTCCCCCACCCCAGTGCCCCTCTGACCCTGACCCGCAGTCTGTACTGAATTCCGGGCCTTGGAAAACAAGCCCCTTATCTCTGAGTCTGGCTCCAGCCCTTCTGCTGGGAAGAGGGGGTGGGGAGCAGAGGCCTCTGTGGACAGGAAGGGAGGGGTTGGGGCAGCAGTGATGGCCCTCAGAAGAGCAAGGAGTGAGGGGGCCGACAGCGGGTCGGATCCCCCGGCACGTCCCAGTCCTGGCCTTCTGTTTGCAAGTACTTCCCAGTTTGCCAAGCCTCCCGACCCACAGCCTCCCCGTCCGTCGTCATAGCACCCTTGGAGGAGGGGGACTGGGCAGGGGGCTTAGGGCCAGCCCGCCATCCAGAAGGCCACCAAAGTGACAAAGCTGGTCACCAACCCAGCCTTTCTCCTCCCATAACAGCTGTCTCCCCAGAGAGCTGGCCTCTTCCTGAGGGAAGCTGGGACCTCCCAGAGGTTCCTTCTACCTGCCAGCAGCTGCCACCTCCTCCCCAGTCCTAGAGCCCCTGGGCCAGCCCTGTCTCACCGTGGTGAGGGAGGGAGGAGGTGGAGGGAGCAAGTAGGGTGGGGGCCCTCCCCTGAGCAAGAAGACGTGTTTCTGTTTTCTTTTGTTCTTTTTAAGATTTTTATTTATTTATTTGAGAGCGAGAGAGTGAGAGAGTGAGCGAAAGAGAACACCGACCCGGGTGGGGAGGGCAGAAGGGAGAGGGAGAAGCAGGCTCCCCGCCAAGCAGGGAGCCTGATGCGGGGCTCGATCCCAGGACCCCAGATCATGACCCGAGCTGAAGGCAGAGGCTTCACCGGCTGAGTCCCCGGTTTCTGAGGCCTTGTCGGGGGGTGAGGGGGAGACCCTCTGCCCACAGCTTGGTCTTCTGGGGATTGTGTCGGCCCTTAGGTGTCTGTATCAGCGTGCACACATGGACCCGTGCACACGTGTCCGTGAGCACACAAGTGTAAGCATTGTTAGCATGTGCAGTGCAACCCCCGTGTGTGTATACACGTGTGTGCATAAGTGTGGGGGGGAATCTGTACGTGTGTGTAAGTGTGGGGTGGACGTGGGGTGCCCACGTATGCGTGTGTACGCGGGTGTGTATGTCTGTGCGCTTGCACGCAAGTGTGTCCCTGGCTGCGTCTGATCTCTGGGTCATCTTGTTGATGAGCTGGGAACAGCTCACAGCTCCGAGGCCGGGGCCGAGAAGCCACGACACGGCTTACCGAGCGGACCCCAGCAGTCGTCCCAGAGGAGAGTCCAGCCCCTAAGCAGTGGCCCTCGCTGGGGGTGGAAGGTGGTGGGATTGTCCCCTGCCCCCACGCAGACCAGCCCTACCCCGCCACATGGGCTGCCTCCTCCCCAAAGGCCACAGCCCTGGGCTAGGCCACCTCCGGGTCAGCCCCGCCCCCTCCCTCCCCAGCCCGGCTCTTTGTCACAGTCCCCTCCCTCTCACCGCATGGCAACACTTGGGTTCCCCGAATGCCCTGGCCTCTGTCTCACCCCTGGGTCTTTGCACCTGCGTTCCTTCTGCCCCGGAAACCCCCCTCCCCACCGTCCGCACACGTCCTTGCTTGTCGCCTTCTTGGTCTTTGGGTCTCTGCTGAGCCGTTCTTTCTCCCAGGAAACCCCCCGAAGCCCTGCCCCAGCAGGGGAGGGAGGCGGCCCACCTTCTGGGGTGTCCATGTCATCTCCTCTCCTTGCCCCCCAGGGTTATGGGCCAGGGCCGGGATGCTCTTAGCCTTCGGAGTGTCCTGTCTACCCAGGCTGGAGCTGGCCCACGGTCACTCCAGCTGAGCAACCGACAAAGGGGGACACACAGGTCAACTTCCTCCAACTCCGGTCCCCGGGGCTGCGTGGACACTGTCAGCGCAGACACTGTCCTGCCGGGCCAGGAGCCGTGTCAGCATCTCTGACCACGGAGGGCCCCGGGGTCCTGTGCAAGAGGGGGCCAGGAAGGGGTGAGGAACAGACCCTGCTCCTGCCTTGGTCTCTCCACGGAGGACACTCCCTGGGGGTCCCCAAGAGAGCCCCTTCCCTGGCCTTCCTGAGATACCTACTTGCCACTCTCTGGCACAGTGGGAGGGCACTGGGCAGGCTTGCGGGGTGTAGCAAGACGTGAGTTCTGGGGTGGCTGCTTTCACGGCACCCCCCAGGCTCGCTGGCACCCCTCCAGGTGCAGGCTCTGGGGTGTGGGCACACACTCACACACGCACGAGCCGAGTTCAGCGTGCGTATTCCTGTAACCCTGGGCTGCTGGCAGGAAGTGAGTGGCGGGGAGGCTGCTGCTGGGAACCAGGGGCTGGCCCCACTGAGATAAAGGGAGGCAGCAGATTGGAACTGGAGATAGCGGCCTTGGGTCCTGGTAAACAGGTTGGGGGAAATGTCCTTCCCATCCCAGCCTCTTGGCCCTGAGCCCGCAGGATCCATAGGGCGCTGGCCCGGGTCCAGGCCCAGCTGCCTGGGAGTCAAGGGAGAACTGTTTGCACCATAATCTCCCCAGACTGGGGGGAGGGGGTGGCAAAGGAGAGAGTGCTGGGCCCCACGTCAAGGCCACATGTGCTATTAGAGAGGGAAGGGGACAGGAGGAGGACTGCTCCAAGCCCCCGCAGAGGGAGAGGTCCGTAGCACGACAGAGGGGCCACCTTCAAAGCCATCTCGGGAAATCGAAATGGCAGGAGACCCAGAGAGAATGGGGGGCAGTGAGGGGGAGGGGGCCGCGCCCCACCGCCCAGCAGGCAGGCCCTGTAGCAGCCCGAAGTGGGCTTGACATTTTGGCTGCTGGGAGACCCTGCGCCGTCCAAGCCAAGGGAAACCCACAACCTTCACCGGCACCCCGCCAGGGCTGGGGCTGGGCCTGGGGGCTCTGCCCGGCCAATGCCCAGCGCCCCGCACAGTGGGCCCTCAGATACGCTTGTGCTTTCAAAAACATGAGGAGATACCATACAACAGAATGCAGAAAAGTGCGTGAAGCATATTTGCCCCGTTTTACAGATAAATACGTGCTGAGAATGAACTTCTACGACGCTGCTCCTCAGATCGAGAAATCGAACGCGGTCAGGGTTCCGGAAGTTTCCTCGTCGTTCACAAGCGCTCCCTCTGCTAGCAGCGACTGCTGGGACCACCACGTGACCACTGACTTTTGGGACCATCACCTGCTCTTCTCCCTGGACGGGTCCCTCAGTAACATCCTAGGGGGGGCGTGTGGCCCCTGTCGGGAGCTGGGCTTCGGGCATCGGGCGTGGCTGGCGCCCTGCACCAGGCGCCCGGACCTCGGTTTATTTCTCCGTCCCACCTGCTGCGGGGTCCAGGTGCTTTTCAGGTTTGCTTTACCAACAGCAACACCCACAGCTGGGAGCATCGGCATTCGCGCGGGTCCCGGGGCGCGCGGGCTCCGCGTCTGCAGGCGAGCCCCCGCCGGCCCCGCGGCTCTCCCCAGCCCCTCTCCCCAAGTGGCCGCAGTGGTTTCCGTTCCCACGTGCCCGTCGCCGGCCGTCCCTGCCGTCCCTGCCGTCCCTGGGCAGGATCGCACTTCGTGACTTCAGCCGTGCGGTGCCTGCGCGCTGGTACGTTTTTATTTTTATCTGCTTGTTCTGATGAGCCACGGAGCTGACCGCCTTTTCTGACGTTTTAGCCCACTGCTGTCCTCCTCCGGGGGAGCCGAAGCCTTTTCTTGGTGACCCGCCCATTATTTCTATGTACTGGGTACCAACAACCCGCCTGCGGCTCGTTTGCCGAAAAACGTTTCTCTCCTCTATGGCCTGTCTTTGCGCTTGTATGAAGTACTTGATGGAGTACAAATTTCTCCTCTTATGTACTTAAATTTTTCGCCCCCCGCCCCTTTATAATCAGTGTCTTGTTTAAGAACTCCCCAAGGGCACGGTGATATTCTCCCAATTGTTCTAGAATTTGGAACTTCTGCCTTTCCCCTTGTGTTTACATTCATTGACTAATCATTTCCCCGCCACCGCTCGGAGGGCGGGAACCGCAGCTCCAAGACAAGTCGCCCCCTGGCATGGAGGTCGCCTTCCCTGCACTACGCGGCCCTCCCTTTGCTGTGCGGGGTGGTTGGCCGTGTACCCGGTGCCCATCGTGCCCTGGGCCAGGCTGGACAGGTTGGCTGCCCTGGTGGTTGGTCATCGTGGGAATCAGAGGAGGGAGCAGTGGGGGAGGCAGGGCTGGGAAGGTCTTGGTCAGACGTGCCAGGGAGGCGGGGAGGCAAGCCGCCACCATGCTTTCCAGAATGAAAAGTGGCCTTGGGTGGGCCTTTTGGCCCCATGAACCTCAGAGAGGTGAACACCATCCCCTGGCACTTCTCTCTGGCAGGCTGGAGGCCCTTCCTCCACCCCGCACAGCCCTCCATCCCTAAGGCCGAGAGTGGGGGTGGGAGGCCTCTGATGCCCGCCCCTCCCCCCCGCCCCAGACTGTGCAAGGCTTGAGACTGGAGGTGCCGAGTCAGGATCCGACCCTTCCACAGAGGCCCCCACAGCTTGGGCTCCGGTGGGGCAGGCCCATGGGGCGCTCTAGGTCCTAAGGGAGCAGAAGAGCCCAGTGTGAAAGCCTGGCAGCTGGAATCCTAGGAAATCCTCTGGGACAGTAGCCCCAGGGCTCCCTCTGCTCTGCTGGGAAGCCGCCAGCCTTCCAGGAATCGGCTCAGGCGCGGGGGCAGGGAGGCCTGGAGCGGGGGGAGCCAAGCGAGCCCAGGGCTGGGTCCCCCATTACAAGGCCCCCCTGGGGATGCATGGCCACAGAGCAGGAGGTCCGGGGATGGGGCCCAAGTGACCCTCTGAAGAGCTTTCGAGATTCCTAACATCTCAGGACCTGCCATGGGACCCTCTGGACCCCCCCAGCCCTGCTTTCTAGATGCCGCCTGCAGCTCTGCGTGCAAACCGAGCACACCTTGCACCCGCTGCCCCCACCCTCACCCCTCCCCGGGGCCCTGGGGCCCCGGAGCTGCACTGCCCAGCTGGGCTCCGACGGCTAGAGGCCAGTGTTCGGGGTCTGGTTATTTACTGCCCAGCTTCCTCCTTCTTCCAGTAATCTGTCCTCCGACTCCAGGCCGCTTCTGATCAGGCAGCAGACCTCTGATCTCTGAATCTGCCTCGCTTACCGGCATCGGCCTCTGGCTTCCTGTTACACGGCCCGGGCTGAGGCTCGAGGTCAGCTTTGTGCAGGCTGGGCCCTCGCCTGTGCCCGGGGCCCTCTGCCCTGGCCCCTGGGCCCAGCGGGCGGGGAGGACAGAGGGCTCAGATGCCGGGCGTGGGCACGGTGGTCCATCTAGAGTCCGGCCAGTTCCACGGACGCTGATCCTGTGCTAGATGCAAAGGACCAAAGGGTGAGGGGCCCACCATCACCTGAGTGAGGCTGAGCGCCTGGGGCTCGGGGTCTCGCATGGGGGGGAGGCCAGAGCTCCCACCATTGCCCCCCCAGCTGGGTGCCCTTCCCCCAGACCCTCCCCCACCTCCCATCTCCTCTTCCCGTGGCCAGGGGGATAGAACCTGTGTGGGAAGGAAGAGCAGGGAAGGTTCTAGAGAGTGGACATGGACAGAGCTCATATGGACAAAAGGAGTCAGGCTTTGGGCTCTGCTGTCCCAGAGACGCCCTTGGCCCTTGGCCGTAGGAGGCAAGTATGGGAAAGGGCTTCTGTTGTAGACTTCCAGGCTTGCCTACCTTGTCCACCTGTGTGGATGTCCCTAGAAGAGTCACAGGTCATAAGGGACAAGGGTGACAATGGCTGCCTTGCCTCTGGCAGGGTCTGAATCCAGGGACAGACAGACGTCCAGTGCCCTGGGGGCAGAGCCTATCTTGTTTATGGACAACATCCCTGTGTTGGGCACCTGCTGTGTACTCTAGATACAGACTCTTGGGTTTGAACCCGGGTTATCAGTCACTGAGGGGCACCCTCCTATGCCCTAACCGCAGGACGTCTGTCTGCTTAGGGTCCCGGGTCTTTCCGTTATCTTGCTCCCGGTGGGCCTGTGTCTGTCCCCTGCGCCCCCTTCCCTGCTGGCAGCCCTGCAGAGGGGGGGACCAGATCACCCTTGCTGGGGACACCCTGAGCACCCCAAGCTTGGTTCGCCAGCTGCTGACAGAATGGCCGGGGTCAGGAGAAGCATGATCTTCATAGTGGCGGGGGGTTTTTTGTGGGGGAGGGGTCTTTGGAAAGAAGGAAGGGTGGACCTGAAGCTGGGGAATGGATCAAAGTAGGGGAGGCACTAGGGACCCCATCACAGCATGGGGGGTCTGAAGAGCCTCCCCCGGCTCTGGTCTCCAGAGTGGACTATACACCCCTCACCCCGGGGTGGGGAGGAGAATTTTATGCTTAGATTTAAAGTTGATCCTTTTAAAATATCAACCTTCTGTGAATATTGTGTACCGCAAATAATACATTCAGACAGTCATGGAAACTTATAATCTGTGAATAACAACACAATATACTGTTATGGCTCAAGTGTGTCGTAGTAGAGGGCACGTGATCCAAACAGTAGGAAGGCTTGAAAGTCATTGTCGCTTAGGTCTTAGAAGTCCTAATCCTGGGCAACTGCGCACCGTGTCCGAAGTCCAAGACGGAGAAGGAGCCTCTGCTTGGGGCCCTGGAGAGCAGGGAGCAGCCTCAGGAGAGCAGGACTGGTCCGGGCACCCGGCTGGCACAGCTGGTAGAGCACATGACTCTCGATCCAGGGGTCATGAATTCAAGCCCCACGCTGGGCAAAGAGATTACTTAAAAGATAAAAAACATGCTGAGGCCCGGAGGTGCCAGGGGCCCAGATGCTAGGTGCAGAGACAAGCCTGGGCTTACCCTGGCCCCTGCGTGTCAGAGAGGGGCAGCCACGGCTGGGCCCTTTGACCAGGAACCCCAGAATCCCTTAGGACATTAGGGAGAGCCGCACCTGCAAACCACCCCCCGGCCCCCCCATCTCTTCTGCATCCCTGGGTGGAGCTTCCTCCCTGGAGAGCTTCATTTCACAAACAAATATTGGTCACGCGCCTGCAGGGCCCGGGTCAAGGGCAGGACGCGGCTTGTGCCCTCACGTGTTCCTGGTCAGGTGGGCGGCTGATTGCACCACGAGCGCCATCCCCAGCGTAAGGTGCGTTCCCAGAGTCCTGGGTGAGTGGAGGCTAGTGCTCCCTTCCGGGCTGGGCTACCACTGAGGAAGGAAGATCGGGGGGCTCCGAGGTCCGCAGTCCGTCCACCTCTCAGCTGTGCTGACCTGTGCTGGGTGCTGGCATGGGGGGTGCTTCGCCTCCTGATAACGGAGGACCAAGGATAAATGGTCAGGAGCTCTGCACAGCGGGGACCATGACCTCCATTTTACAGGTGAGGAAACTGAGGTCCGGGAGGTCGAGTAACTTGCCCGTAAGCAGTGCAGTTAGGACTGGAGCCCGGGGCTGTGAGTAGCACAGGCGTGTGTACAGCCGGCAGGGGGCAGTGCTGGGAGAACCTGGAGGCACTGTCAACCCTTCTTGCCTTCTGCAGTTGGAGGAATCCCATATCTTCCAGACTCCACTCACCTTGTCTCCTCCTCCAGGAAGTCTTCCAGGATGGCCCCTTGACCCTCCACCACGATACACACCCTTTGCTCGCTCTTTCCTCTGCACCTGGCTTACCTTAGAGCAGCCCTTGTTGTTGGTCACTTGCCAGTGTCCCTGAGCTGTGGGCTAGTGGAGGGCAAGACCTGTGCCTTTCATTCTTAGGATCCCCAGCGGGGATCCAGGTAGGGGCCTGGAACATCCTGGGCATGAAGGAAATCTGTGAAATGATGTGGATGAGACAACAGTAGCAAGGGGAGAGGGGCTTCCTTTGGAAGGTGGGAGATGAAGCTGGATTTCCACGCGTAGGAGGGAGTGGGCAGGTGACCAGGGGACAGCTCCAGCAAAGGCCTGCAGAGAGCTGTGTGCGTGCAGTCCTGCCTGAGCAGGTGGGTGGCCTAGAGGGACAGGGTGGGAGGGACGGGATCAGACAGTGCTCTCCGGATGGACCGCTGGCAGGTCCTGGAGCAGAGGCACCTCGGGACACGCCTTCCTTTAGCCTGGGGCAATCCTGGGCTGACCCTCCGGCCTGGACAGAAGACGACAAGCAGAGGAGGGCAGCCGCACCCTGCCAGGCCTGCAGCCTGACTCCCTCTGGAAGTCCTTCCAGTCTCTGACCTGAGGCCCTCAAGCTGCACCTTTTGGAAAGGGTGTCCGCCAGCAGCTGGTGAGGGATGAGTGCCCTGTGCCCTCTGCCAGAGCTCGCTGGAACCTGACAGCAGTGAGCTCACTGACTCATTCATTCATTTCTTCAGTAAATGTTTTCAGGGCAACAACTGGGTGCCTAGACCCCTCCCCGCGGACGAGTTGGGGGAACCCTACCTAGAGGCCTGGCCTCTGGGGATGCATGGGCGCCCCCCCACCCAGTGGTGCTAGTCGCCCCCCCACCCCCAAGTCCTGGGCTCAGAGCTCCTTTGCCACCATCTCCCCACCCGCTCTGGGCCCTGCAGAGAGACAGCTCCCGCGGGGGCCGGGGGCGGGGCTCGCTGGAGGAGGAGACCCCGGCTGACCCACCCCAGAGGAGCCCGCGGGGTGGGGACAGCCTCAGTGGGGTGGAGGTGAGCCTCCGCAGCCCCGCCCGGGCCCCACACAGGCAGCTGTTCCCGGAATGGGGGTTTTAAACTTTTTTTTTTTGTTGGCGAATATGCATGTGGTCTTAATTATTTATACGCAGCACTTATCTCCCCCAAATGTTTTATCGGGATTCGGCAGATCCGAGAGCGCGAGATGGGAGCCCCGGCGGCGCGGGGGCGGGGAGGGGGCCGTAGGGGAGCCGCGCAAGCGGGGGTGGCAGTGGGGGCGGGGGCGCCGATCTGGGTGTCCCCCAAGTCAGCCCGGGCCCGCGGCCGAGGCTGGGGTGAGGGCGAAAGGGACCTCACCCACGGTCGGTTTAACTCTTTCCGGCACCGACGGGCGGGGGCAGCCGTAGCGAGCGGCCGGCCTGCGGGAGGCGGCGCCCGGCGTGGGCCTGGGCTCCGGCCTGCGCGGACCCGCCAGCAGGGGACGCCCGCAGAGGCCAGTCCGCCCCGCCGCGGCCCCGGTGGTCAGCAGCGAGGGGAGCCGCGGCTCTCGGCAAATCCCAGGAGACCTTAGAAACGCCCCAGCTCGTTTCTCGTGGGGGTGGGAAGAGGGGAGAGCGGGCGTGACCTCGGGACCCCGCGCCTCCTAACGTCCCGGGGCCCGAAGGGTCTCACTCGGCGCCCACCGGCCCCGGAGACGGACGCGGTCCTACCCTGCCCGTGCAGCAGCGGGGGAAACCGGGTCGGGAGCCGCACGTCTAAGGGCCTCCCGCCGAGCTGGGGCTGGTGCCCACGTGGACTCGGGCGGGTGGTCCTTCCTTCAGCTGCGGGAGGGGGGAGGGGGGAGCGGGGAGGGGACCCTCCTCCCTCGCTCCCCAGGGCCCCCCGGCTGCAGATGCCCTCTGCATGCCCTCTTCCTGGCCGTTTGGGCAGCGCCACTGGAGATTCCTGGAAGCGCCTCCCGGGCACACCCCCTCCCTGTCGCACCCGCCCACCCAGGGCCTGCAGGATTTGCAGGGGGGCTCAGAGGCCAAACTCCGCCACCCCACTCCGGGCCCCTAGGAACCTGAGCCTGGAGGGCCCGGGAGCTCCAGAAGCTCCCTCCCGCAGTGTCCAGCGCTCCCCGGCCTGAGATCCTGCCGGCACCCAGGAGGCCCGGGGCTCAGCGGGCTGCGGACAAGGGCAGGGCGAAGCGTCGGGTGGGTGGGGAGGGCAGGCCCGGGGCTCCTGGAAACCCACGGAGGCGGGAGTGGGCAGGGGGCGTCGGGATTCCGGATTCGCGGGTGCACCCTGGAGCCTTCTGTGCCTGGGGGCGGCCCTAACCCCCCAAAGCCGCCTTGGGCTTGCGGAAGCCCCTCACCCCGAGAGCTGCACTGCACGGATTTGTGCTGGGAGTGGAGAGGATTAACTTGAACTCCCCAGTTAGGACCAGTGGGGGCTGAACTCTTGGAGCCCCTGCAATCCTAGACGCCCTCGGTGGGGCAGGTGGGGCAGAGTCGGGGAGGGGGAGCCTCATTCACGGCATTCCCTGAATTTCAGCTCAGGCAGCGGAGTCAGCCTCTTCCAAGGCTAAGCTTTTTCAAGAGGGAGGTTCCCGCGAGCTCCCCGGCGGCCGCATGGTAATTGGTCTATCGATTAACAGCTCAGTGTGGGGGGGCGCTTCAGTGGGGGGCGGGGCGGCTGAGTTAGGGACCCGGCCCTGGGGAGAGGTTGCGGGAGGGAGGCGGGGAAGTCGGTAACTCCGGGCAGGGAAGGGTCTCCGTGCTTCCCCAGGAGGGCGAGGACCCCCCCGCAGAGGCAGCCCTGGGGCCCCGGGGGCCAAGCGCCAGCTGGGCCCCCTGGGCCCCTGGAAGAATTGGTTCCCACCAGCCGACCTGTTCCCATAGCCAGAAGTTGCCATGGTGACCCCCTCCCACCTTCAGCTACAGCTTTTCCAGTAAAACCACTGCAGAAATCCATACTTCCCGACAGGCACGCCCCCGGCCCCCCACCCCCCACTCTGCGCGGTCTGGGAGCTCCCGGGAGTTAACCCTCAGCTTGCCGGGCGATGCTGTTTGGGGGCATCCGGGGAGAGAGAGCCCACAACGGGGGGGCCTGGGGGGTGAGGAGAGGGTGGACGGGGGGATAGGCCGGTCACTCTATCCCTCAGGGCCCTTGCAAGGGACTTGAACAACTCCAGGAAGCTGGAGGGGAGAAGGGAAGCTCGCTGGGGACTGAAGGCCCCGCCTTGGAGGAGCCTCCCCGGGGCACCAGGGCGGCTCCGCCTGGGACCCAAGGGCCCTCCCTGGGCTCCAGCTTTCCAACAGCGACTTCTGAGGGCAGCCGTTGGTGTGGGGGTATCGCGTCCACCGGCCTGGCCTGCCACAGCTGGCCGGATTCGCTCTCCTCTCCTCCCAACACAGCGCTCTCCTAGAGGCCCAGGGGCCTCCGCTCCGGTACGGTGGGGGACCCTGCACCCTCTCCGAGGAGGCTGGATGCCTGCAGCCTGGCTTTTTGTCCACAAGTCTGTTGGACAGAAGTCACCTGCAGCTCAGGGTCTCTGCTTCCCCCCCACCCGCCGGAAGTGAGGCTGAGGATCTTGAGGGGGGAAGAGGGGATCCACCCTGCTGCTCCCCAGGGACAAGGCCTGCGGCCTCTGCTGGGGGCGGGGTCCCTGGGGACCCTGGGCTGTGCAGCCCTGGGGTCTGGCTCTGTGGCTTAGCCTCGCCTCCACTCCCCGAGCCGTGAGCCGAGATGCTCTAATTGTTCTCTCTGTAGCCGAGGATGAATAATTGAGAGGTCTTTGAAGAGAATTAATTAGCCCGTTTATTGACTGTAAATGCTTTGCTGCAGATGATAAAGGGAAGGCTTACCGCCTGTGCGGGCTGCCTGCTGGCGAGGGCCCCCCGCTGGCCACTTCATGTGCACCCAGGGTCCCCTCCGTGTGACCAGGGCTCAGCCTCTGTCTGGGAGCTGCCCCCTTTTCCTTGCGAAAGGTGGCATGGCCGAGCCCCAACTTCCCGGCCTCCCTGGCCTCCTGCTGCAAAGTCCTGTTCCCTTTCTCTTCTAGGAGGCAAGATAGGGCTGCGCTCCCTGCCAGGAGCACGGATGGGGTCTGTCCACTGTGGGGAGCGCTTCCCCCAGCACTCCGGACTCCTCTCCCGCGGCCAGGCTCCTGGCAGGGTCCTGGGACCTTCAAGGGGAGAGGCACCCCTGGCAGGGGATCGGTCCTGGGGCTGGCTCTGGGCTCCACGCGTCTCTCCCCATGCTGCACCATGATCCTTATCGTACCCCAAATGTCCATGCGCTGGTGGGACCAGGGAGGGTGGGGCTCGGGCAGCATGGACAGGGTCAGCTTGCTAGGTGGGTGCTAGTTGTTCATAGCAACAGGAAACACTTGTACACCTTTCATTGCACGCCAGGCCCTGGCACATTATCGGACTCAGTCAGTCCTCCCACACAGCCCATTAGACCTGAGAAGGCAGAGCGTGGCCTTGGTCCGTGATGTGCCCATGGGGCTTCAGTGCAGAGCCCAGCACAGACAAGGGCTTAGGGAAGGAAGGGAGGAAGGAAGGAGGTGGGGAGGAAACCGAGTGGCAAAGCTGGGCTCATAGGAACCTTTTGTCCACTAGAGGACCCACGCTCTGATGTGTCTCCCAGCCCCGGGAAATGGCATCTCTGGGCCCCAGGCCATGCCCAGGGGTCAGCCCCTACCCGTGCAGGCGCTGGGCACCAGTGAACTCAAGGAGGCCAAGAGCGAGCTGGCTTAGGGACCCCAGTCCTGCAGCTGTGGGCTTTGGGCTGGGGAGGGGAGACCTCGCTGGGGAGCCGGCTGGACCCATGCACACGGCACTTGGTCCTGGTGAGCTACGACAGGCCCAGGGCTGACCCTCAGCAGTTGTGGGGGGTGGCGATGCAGAGCCTGTGACAGCTCCCACGGGGGAGAGGAGGGAGGGGCGCTGGAATGGAGTGACTCTGTCACTTGTGGACCTGGGGAGAGGGCCAGCGGCGTGGAGATGGCCCTGGGGTCACCTCAAAGGAGGACCTGTGTCTGCAGGGGAGGTGGCTCGGGAAGGCCAGTGACCTGGCTCTGGCCCAGCGCAGCGCCCCCCGCTGCGGGGGAATAAGGACCCCCCCCCCCGCCAGAGCTCCCACCTTCCTTCCATACCTACCCTCTGCGCACTGTGCATCCCTGGGACACTGTCCTGCGGGGGACGCCACCGTCCTGCGGGGGCCACGTCCATGGACTCCCTCTTCCCGAGCCTTCAATTGGGCCTCACAGGCAGGGGCAGAAGCCTGGAGGTCGGAGGACAGTGGGGCTGGCTGGGTGTGCTGCCCTCCCCGTCCACTCAGCTCTCTTTGGAGGGCCGCCCCAGCATTGCCGCCGGTTGGTTTTTCTCGAGGGTCTTCTAGGCGCCGTGGCCTCTGGGACATCCTGACAGTCCTATGAGGCAGCCCAGAGTCAAGCTGTCACTACCCCATCAGCAGGTCGGCCAGTGCTGGCATCGGGGCTTGAACCCACGTCTACTGCACTCCGCTTCTCCCGCCCCTCCTCTTCCTCACCTCTGGGTGCCCCTGGCCTCCTCATAAAGGCTTCTGCAGCCGAGAAGAGAAGGCGGGTGACGCTGCGCGCACAGGGTCTGGGAACAGGTGGCACACGATGCGGAAGCTGCCTTTTTCTTTTTTTATTATTTATTTATTTATTTATTTGACAGAGAGAGAGAGAGAGAGAGCGAGCACAGGTCGGGGGCAGAGGGGGACGGAGAAGCAGGCTCCCCGAGACGTGTCGTCCAAGTGCCGTTCAGCCTCTGCTCACTGCATATCGCTGGTCAAAGCGAGGCCCGCGGTGCTGTGGTCAGATGGTTTGTGTCTCCCCAAAGCCCGATCCCGACGGCACATCGATCCCGGACTTTCAGCCTCCCAAACCGGGGAGCACACGCCTGTTGCTGGTGAGCCCCCAGCCTCTGGTCTGTGACCGCTGCCTGGACAGCCGGAGGGAGACACATGGCTGTGCCCGGAGCCAAGGACGTGGCTGGATAATTCTGTTAGGAGGGAGGGAAGGGACGGGACCGGGAACGCGCGCCCCTGTTTTTCATTATGAAAATGGCTTTGAGGAACTCAAAAAGCAAAAGGAGACCGAAGGGCACCGTGAGCGCCCGCAGAACACCGCCCGGATCCCACGCGTGCTGGTGTCCGGCCGTGTTTGTCTGATCGATCAGCTTGTCCTCGTAAGGTGTTTAAGGCTTTTTAAAAATTGAGGTAAAAATACGCACCGCGTAAAATTTGCCACTTCAGTCGTTTGTAAGTTACAGGTCAGTGGCACGAAGGACACTCACCGTGCCCGGCAGCCGTCACCGCCGTCCGTCCCCGGGACATCTCCATCTTCCCGAGTGGACCCTGTCCCCATAAACACCGGCTCCCTGTGCCCTCCCCCAGCCAGCCCCTGGCCCCCCACCTGCTGTGAATTTGACCAAGCCACGTAGTTCAAGTAAGAGAAATCAGGCGGGGGCGCCTTTGTGGCTCCATCCGCGAAACCTCTGCCTTGGGCCTGCGTCGCGATCTCAGGGTCCTGGGACCGAGCCCCATCTGTTTCCCACGCTCCTGCACCCCACCCCCCCTCCGTGCTCTCCCTCTCTCTCAGATAAATAGATGAAAGTCTTAAAAAAAAAAAAAAAAGAGAGAGAGAGAGCGAGAGCTCAGGTAGCATTTGTCCTTTCGTGTCTGGCTGTTTCACTCATTTCACTCGACATCTTGTCCCCCGGGGCCACCACGCTGCCGCAGGTGTCCGAGCTGCCTTCCTTCTTAAGGCTGAATACCGTCCGGTCGTGTGCACCGACCACGTCGAGTCTTTCCCGTCATCTGTCGGTGAACACTTGGGTTACTTCTCCCTCTTGGCTGCTGTGAGCCACGCTACTGTGAACGTGGGTGTGCAAACACCGGTTCCAGGCCCGGCCTTCGGTTCTTCCGGGAGCATCCCCGGGAGCGGGACCGCTGGATCTTGCGGTCAGTCCAGGTTTTGCTTTTTGAGGACCTTCCAAGCTGTTGTCTGCAGTGACCTCGGGAGCTCCCATTCCCGCTCACCCGCCCGGGATTCCGATTTCTCCACGTCCTCGCCGATACCTGCTACTTTCTGGGTCGTTGTTGTTTAATTTAATTTTTTAAAGAATAGCCATCAGGGGCACCTGGGTGCCTCAGTGGGTTAAAGCCTCTGCCTTCGACTCAGGGTCCTGGGATCGAGCCCCGCATCGGGCTCTCTGCTCGGTGGGGAGCCGGCTTCCCCCGCACCCCCCGCCTGCCTCTCTGCGTACTTGTGATCTCTCTCTGTCAAATAAATAAATAAAATCTTTAAAAAAAAATAGCCATCGTAATGAGCGTGAACTGTGTCTCACGGTGGTTTGGATTTGCCTTGCGATCTCCTTTTGACTTCTGCTGGCTTCAGACGGGTTTCTGGTTCTTGTAGCTGGTACTCGTTAGGGGGAGTGGGGTGAGTGGCGGTGACGAGGGAGCCAATCACAGTGTTGTGGCTTGTGGAAAAGTTCACTTCTCTTTCACAGATCAGCCAGGGTGGGTGCTCCCGGTCAGGGGAAGCGCTCCTCCTTCCTGGGACCCAGGGGGGTGGCGGCGGAACACATGGGGCGCTCAGCCCTCGGGCAGGAGGAAGGAGCCCAGCTCCGACGGCATCTCGCCGCAGAGCGCCCGTGCCGCAGGAGGGGCTGGGAGCGTGCCTGGGCACAGAGGAGGAGAGAATGAGCCGTGGACACGTCCAACTGGAAGGCGCCGCGCCCCACCCCCATGTCCTGCTCTTCAGACAGGACCCCATGCTGAGCTCAGGGCTGCGGGGAGGACCCAGGCCATGGCCGCCAGGATGCTGGTGGGGGGCAGCCTCCATGAGGCTGGGAGTCAGGACCCCATTGCAGTAGGCCCGGGCCCACCGTGCCTGCCCGTGGCCTCCCTCTTTCTTCCAGGGCCCGGGAGCACCCAGGGCTCGGCTCTCAAAGGGGCCCCAACCCTCCTCTCCACGTTGCTTCTCCGGCTGGGACGAATGCAGCTTCCCAGGAGTCCCATCCCCAGCTGGGCCTTCTTGACTGCAGACTCCTCCGCTCTGGACGCCAGCGCCTGCGGAAAACCTGCTGCACGCCAGGTCCCCGCACCCCACGCACTGTCCCCATTCAACCTCCCAACAACCCAGACGGGTGGGCATGGCTCACGACACTCCCTGTGGGGTGAGGACGCGAGGTGGGGTGGGCAGATGGTGTGCCCAAAGGCATATATGGCTAGGGTTCAAGGGCACGTTGACACCTGAAGCAGGACCTCTGGAGCCCAGGGGTCCCTGCCAGGGTAGGGTGGGCATTGCTGGGTCCCTGCCAGGGAAGGTCTGCCCTCTCCCTTGGCCCAAGACTTGGAGAGCTGTTTGGGGGCCGGGGGTGGGCGGCAGCGGGGGCTGCAGGATGCTGGGGATGCTGGCAGAGGACAGGTGTGGAGACCCACTTCTCTCCCAGGGTGTGTTTGGAGGCTGATGGTATCTTAGAAAGGGGAGTTCGTTGCCCAAGAAGGCTGCTGTGGGGTCCAAAATCCAGGCTTCCTTCCTTCTGAGAAGGAGGAGGGTTGAGGAAGAAACCTCCCAGCCCTGTTCTCTGCTAAGCTGATTTCTGTTAAAACTCTGCCTCCCAGCCTGACCCAAAGGGACTTGGGCGCAGCTCTGAGCCTTTCTCCAGCCCGAGAGGCCCGGGTCTCCGAGACCCCAGATCTGTGTGCAGCCGGAGGCGGACCAGGCGGCATCTCCGGCCTGCTCAGTGCCCATGGCCCCAGGCCCCCTTCAACAGGGGACTTTGTTTCTTTCCCTGTGCCCCATAGGATGCGGGAAGAGGCCTGTAGAAGGGGGACAGAGCCGGAGGGGTGTGGATGTCCACCCCTGCCCACCCCCAGGGCCCCTCTGTGCCACAGGAGGCCCCCTGCTGCAGGAGCTGGGAGTGGGGCTGGGGCCGGGTGGGCAGGGCCCCGCTGGGCCTGTGGGAGGGTGGAGAGGCCCCTGGGGAAGGGAGTTACCAGCAGCCTGCTCTGCGGAGACCCCAGGAGGCCCTCCTCCATTCCGGTAATGACAGAGGTAATGACAGAGGTAATGACAGAACGAGGGGTGGGATGCCAGCTTCTGCCTCCAGGGCCCAGGCCCTCCCCTCGGCTGTCTCCCACCTGCTCCCCCCACACTCCCCTCCTGCCCCACCCCTCCCCTCCCCTCCCTGGAAGGTGCAGAGCTGGGGCTGGCACACCCAGACAGGCATGGCGGGGCCGCGCTCAGTGATGACTCGGGCCGGTGGGGGTTCCTGCCCAGGTTGGTGGCCCCTGCTGAGGGGTTGGGGATGATGCCAAGGACAAAGGCAAAAGAAAATTAAATTTCCTTACAACTTACAGCCCACTGACAAGACCTTGGGACCGGCCGAGTGACCTTCATCTGGGAAGTCGGCTGCCTCCGTGTTAGTACTTCATGAAGAGCAAAGGGCAAACTTGTCTTAGTCCTAGCCCGACCTCCAGGACCCCATAAGTCTGCTTTAACATATAAAAATTCCTTTGGAAACTTCCTTTATCTCTACTGCCTGAGATACACGCTGGCCATCACCCCCAGGCATATGACCCACCGATATACATCTGAAGTCTCATGACTCAGGTTTTGCTAGATGGTAGTAAATGACCTTTCCCCAACACCAGCTAGCCCCTCAAGGGCCTGCAAACCTTGCTTCCAAAATTCCTCAGAGACTTGCGCTCTCCCTAACCGCCCCCCAACTAGAGAGCACACCATGGGTCACTGCTCATGACCCCAGCGCAGCTCTTTCTGCCCATGGGTCCCGTCCCCGTGCTTTAATAAAACCACCTTTTTGTCCTGAAGACGTCTCAAGAATTCGTTCTTGGCCATTGGCTTCAAACCCTCACATCTCTCCTACATCGCTAGCACACAAGCACTAATTGTCCCACTCGCTGGGGCCGGGGGTCTCCCAGGTAGACGGACAGGGATCTCCTTCAACGCTCCCCGGGACCCTGCTCTCCTCCACTCTGCAGCTGGTAGAAGGGGACAGGGCTGGGCTTGCCCCCTAAACTGACGCCTCCTCCCCAGCCTCCGTTCCCCGCCTCATCTCCCTTCCCTGGGTCCGTCCTCGCCCCTGCCCAGCAGCTCAGGTGTGGGGACCCTGGCGTGGAGGCCCTTGGGCAGGCTCCCAGGGCCTGTGGGGCGGCCCCCTCTTTTCCCAGAAAGAGGAAGGAAGGCCCAGCATCTGGGGAGCCAAGCCTCCATCCCCACCCTTTCTATGGCCAGAAGCTCCACCCTGTGACCTGGCCTCCTGGACACCGGCCATCTGGGGGGTGGGCAGTGGAGATGGTCCCCAAGGAGCACCCCTCCTCGGGGGGAGGACATCTGCCCTCTGTGCTTCAGAGCCAGCCTTTAGGGGTCCGAGGGCCAATGTCTGCCGTGCCCACTCTCCCTGCGGCTCCCTGCGGCCAAGGGGAGGGGCCGGGCTCTCCCGCTTCCCCGGAGGCCCCACTGTGGTCCTTTGCTCTCTGGCCAGCACAGCAACCCTTGCCCAGCTCCAGGAACAAGCTGCTCCAAGGACCCTCATCGTGGCCCTAGGACCCCCTCCCTCCCCTGCCTGGGCTACAGAAAAGGCCTTCTGGGAGCAGGGAGTGGGGGCTGGGCCGGAAGCTGCCGCCTTTCAGCTCCCAGGGGGAGGGCTATGCAGGCCATGATGCAAACATGTGTCGATGAGCCCCCCCACCCCCAGCCAGTCACCCCCACTCCAGCTGACGTGCCTGCTAGTGGAGGCCCGTGGCCAGGACACAGGCTGCCAACGGAGGCAGGGCCTGCTGCGGGGAGGGGCGCCGGTGGCTTTCGGAGCGTTTCACCCTGATAGGAGGACAAGGAGCAGGCAAAGTCCTGAGGGGGCCGACGATGGCGGTCCCGCACTCCCGAACAAACAGTGAGGTCCCGCGCCATGTCCAGAGGCCACTGTCGTCAAGCAGACCGGTTCCTTCATTGATTCGGCAATTGTGTGCCTGGGGTCCATTGAGAGTGGGCGCTGTTCTGGGGGCTCCTGGTCCAGCGGGGAGACGCACCCCTGCCAGGGAAGCGAGGCTGACAGTGAGTTCGGAAGACTAAGGGGAGCGGGTTAGGGGGACCGAGGCGAGGGACAGGTGGATGACGGAATACCAGACCTGGTTAGGGCAGGCTCCTCGTGGAGGTGATTGGGCCACGGAGTGAGGGGCGAGCCACGGAAAACAAACGTGGGGGGACCACGGCCCTGGGGGGACGCTGCTCTGGGCGCGTGCTCTGGGCACTGCGAGGGGGCCCCGAGACTCTGGGCAGCAAGGTGGGAGGCAGGCGGGGAGGACCTCGTGGGAACCTTGTGGTCACCCGAGCCGTGGGCGCGGAGCCCATGGGGAGGAGCTAGAAGCCCCCTGGGTGGGCAGAGCAGGGGCCCCAGGAAGAGTCCCCAGGTGCTGGGAAGTGGCCGCCTCTGGGCGCCTTTTGAAAATACTATTATATTTCCACCTTATTTGCATTAAGAAAAAACAAAAAGCAGAAACAATGGTCCGTGTGTCCTGTGCTGGTAGGGGCCCCGGGGCCTGTGGGCGCACCTGAGACGGGAAGTGGGAAGGGCGAGAGGCCCCAGGGGACACAGGGCGTCTCCAAGGTGCTCCGCGGGGCCCAGCGGTCTCCTTCAGTGCCGCCGTCCGTGTGCCACTGGTGCACACCCACGGCCAACACCCAAAACTAAGCCAAACTCCAGTGAGGGCAGTAGGAGGGAAGAGGGCTATTTATGTAAACTGTCACTCCCTCCTCCGGGGAGGCCCCGGTGCGGGGGGAATGATGACTATTCCAGGGGACCCCGGGCTCACCTCTCCTAACGTCCGCCTGTTGGAAGGGGAAGGAGCAAAACAGCCCCCTCGGAAGGTAGACTTTTTGCCGCAGCCTAAGTCATTTGCTAACGAGGCCGGCAAGCGAGGCTGATCCAACCCAAATGGTGCAACTTTTGTGTCTGTTTTTGTTTTTTGGGATTTTGTGTTTAAGTAATCTCTACCCCCAACAGGGGGCTCAAATTTACAACCCCCGAGATCAAGAGTCGCATGCTGACCCAGCCAGCCAGGCGCCCCTGGATGGTGCAACTTTTGATCCCAAGCAAGCCCTTGCTCTAAGTCCTGGCGCTGACTTTCCCAGGGGGCTCAGAGGCCAGCTCTCAGCCAGGCCTTCTGCAAAGCTTTTAAGGACTAGAGGTGCTCCCTCCTGAGTTAACAGCTCTGCAGAGCTAAGAGAGGCACCAGCTGCGAACTCTCCGGGAGCTCCCCCTGCAGCAGAGCGGGAAGCACCGGGCTCTGCCCAGCACCCAGAACCCTGTTTAGTTTAGTGACGGACATCAGCCACTCAGCTCCCCTTTTGTGAAACGGGCGATCAGCGTACCCCCACATCCCTCCACAGTCCTGAGGCCTCGCTGAAATGTACATGTAAATCCTTATCACCCCCCAAAAACCAAAAACCGAAAAAACAAAACAAAACAAAACAAGTCGCACTTTTCTCTTATTCTTTACCTTTGTACCTCAACGGTCAATGCCAAGGCTATGTTAACGCTCTGAGCGTCCCTCACCTGTCCTCAGTCCAAGCCTGGGGACTTGGTGAAACCCTACTGAGACCAAGAGCCATTTCCTGGACCCCCCACCCCCTCGCAAACGTTCCCCCAGAGTCTGGCAGTTGACTTGAAGAAGTCACTTATGGCGGGGGGTGCGGTGGGGGGGTTCATCCTTGCTCTAGAGTCCCTCCCTGGGGAGGTTGCCAAATTCAGTAAAAGAAACAACCAAAAGCATCTCGTTAAATTCCAATTTCCTCAACAGCGAGTGTTGCTTTAGTATAAGTATATCCGTGCGACGGGTGGGGGATACTTAAACTAACGATTATTCCTTACGGATCGGAAATTCACATTTGCCTGCGCCCCTCGTATTGTCTCTGACGACCCGAGCCGCCTCCGCCCCAGAGCTTCTCTTGGCCTCGAAGCTGTATTTTTTATCACCCTGGCTTTCCCGGAGCTGAAACGGCTGCTTCTTTTGGCATTTTTGTAGCTTTATAGTGGCAGTGGGGAAAAAAGCTCGTGTCGACCGGATGATCGCAAACTCAGCTACAAAGGGAATCATTTGCCTTATTTGTGCGCGGTCAGAGGGCTAGGACGGATTCCCGGGAACACCTTCGTGTCCGTCCGTCCTCAGAGTTGTCCCGCGGACGTGGGACGCCCTTAAGTACCACACCCCCTTTGCAGCCAGAGAGGAAGTGTCGTGTGTGTTTGGAACCCTGCAGTGACGTTGATTCCCAATAATTGTGTCGTGGCGGGTTCTCGGTACTTGACGGCTACGATTGCAGTAGAATTTATATTCCACAGAATGATGACAATATTCGGCTACTAATGGGTTTATTATTTTTGTTTGTTTGTGTTTTAGAACCATGGAAATAAAATTTACTCCCAACAATAAGGCTGCAAGTTGATGTCCCTAAAACTGACCGTAAATAATAAATGAAATAACAGAATGTCTGTAAAACACATAAAAAATACACACACACACAAAACAGCCTTCTCGGAAAAAGCGGGCTCTCTGTGTCTCCCCTGCTGGGGCTGGGAGGTGGGGGTGGGGGGTGAGGAGCCCAGACCAGCCTTCAAAGTCAAGGTCGCTGGGTTGGCTTCGGGAGGACTCTGCTGGCTGGGGAGAAGTTGGTTCACATGTCAGAACTTCCTAACCTGGGAAGTGGGGACAGAAAGACGGGCTCGGAAGGGCTGGCCGTGAGTGCACAGGGTGACCTCCCTCTGGATGGTCCCCGTAGTGGTTTCCTGGGGCCTTGGGGACGAACTACCACAAAGTGGGGGAGGAGGAGGGCTTCAAACAACAGAAGTCGACGCTGTCGTGGTTTTGGAGACCAGAAGTCCAAAACCGTGGTGTGGGGAGGGCTGTGCTCCCTCCAAAGGCTCCAGCAGAGAGCCCTTCCTTCCTCTTCCAGTCCGGTGGCCCACGCGTTTCTTGGCTCGTGGCCTGGAGGATCCTCCAGCCCGTGCCTCTGTGGTCTCGGGTCTCTCTCTGTGTCTCTGTGGCTCTCGCTACTTAGTCCCTTGTAAGGGCACCTGCCGTTGGGTCAGGGCCCATCCCGATCCAGGATAATCTCATTCAAGATCCTTAACTTAATGGCATCGCCGAAGACCTTTTTCTCCAACAAGGTCACATTCTTGGGCTCTGGCTGGACGTACGTGGGGGAGGGTCCATTCCATCCACTACGCTGACATCATCACCATTGTCACCGTTCGTGCCGGTTCCGGTTGAGAGGTATGTTGGGGAAGTTGAGAAGAGCCAGCCCTGACGATGGAATTAAGGGGGAGGTGACCCCAGGGGACCGCGTGTTCCATCCACACAAGGGAATATCACCCAGGCTTAAAGAGAACGGGACTCGTGGCACCTGCTGCGGTGGGAGGAACCTGGAGGACAAGAGGCCGGTCACCGAAGGACTCCCTGATGTGCGGTGTCTGGGGTTCAAGTTCAGAGAGACAGGGCGCCTGGGGCTGGGACAGTGCTGAGCCATTCCTGCCTCACGGGGCACCCACTCAGGGCGGTGATGACTCAACCCTCGGACCTGCTCTCTTCCTACCCTGAGCCCACGCTCCTACGGGTCAGCAGAGCCCGACGGCCCGGGGCCCCCAGTCCTGCGCGCGGCCTCCTGCTTCCAGGCCTTGCCTGGGCCTTCCGTTCCTCCTGGGCTGTCTTCCTTCTCTCCTTCTGCCTGGACGTCGCTGGCTACGGGACCCCCCCCCCCCACCGTGCTCGTCCTTCCCTCTGCCCGCTCTGGGAGTGGTCTGCGCCCTGGCGTGGCTCTCAGCACCTGATGGTGGCTTGTTCCACTCCCCCCCAGCCTGGGTCCCCCTCAGGGTCCCGGACTTTGTCATTCTACTCCGAGATTCGAGCCCCTGGCTTGAGCTGCTGCTGGCAAGAGCTCGGATCCTGATGCTCAGAGGAATGAATGGACAGAAGGCAGGTGTCTGGCCTGGCCGGGAGCTGGCCGGGAGCTGGCGGGGAGCTGGGGCCTCTTAGGATTCTGCTGTCGTGAGGCCGCCCTGAGTTAGAAGTCAGGCCCTCCTTTACCCCAAAGATACAAATGTAGGGAACCAAAGGGGCATGTGCACCCCAATATTTACAGCAGCAATGTCCACGATAGCCAAACTTACGGAAAGAGCCCAGATGTCCCTCGACAGATGAATGGGTAAGGAAGATAGGGTTCATAGGTACAATGGAACACTATGCAGCCATCAAAAGAAATGAAATCTTGCCATTTGCAACGACGTGGATGGAACTAGAGGTATTACGCTGAGCGAAAGAAGTTCAGAGACCGACAAACACCATAAGATTTCACTCATATGAGGAATTTAAGGAACAAAACAGAGGGGCTTAGGAGAAGGGAGGGAGAAGTGAAACAAGACGAAATCGGAAAGAAAGACAAACCATGAGAGACTCTTTTTTTTTTTTTTTAAAGATTTTATCTATCTATTTGACAGCGCACAAGCCGGCGGAGCAGCAGAGGGAGAGGGAGAAGCAGGCTCCTCATTGAGCAGGGAGCCTGATGTGGGGCTGGATCCCAGGACCCTGGGATCAAGACCTGAGCCGAAGGCAGACGCTTCACCAACTGAGCCACTGGGATGCCCCATTAGAGAAACAAACTGACAGTTGCTGGAGGGGAGATGGGTGGGGGGTGGGGGGACCGGGTGCCCGGCATTCAGGAGGGCCCGTGATGGATGAGCACTGGGTGTTACATACAACTGATGAGTCACTGACCTCCACCTCTGAAATTAATAACACACTCTATGTTCATCAATTGAATTTAAATAAAAAATAAAAGACAATACTGTTTAAAAAAAAAAAAAAAGGGAATTCAGGCCCTGGCAGCAGCCACTGTTTCTGGGGCCGCTAGAGGGAGACCTTCATAGCCTAAGCCTGGCCTCCCACTAGGCCAAGGCTGGGAGGGGGGTTGGCAGTGAGCAGTAGCGGCCCTGCTGGGCCTTGGTGAGAATGAGCAGGGAGAGTGGGGGTGTGTGTGTGCGTGCGTGTGTGCATGTGTGTGTGTGCGCGGGCGTGCGCGCCCGTGCAGCCTGGGCCGGAGGGGCCGTGGGCAGTGAGGCCCCTCGTGCACTGCCGGGTGGCCTGGCTTCCTGTGGGTCTGCTTCCTGGCTGGTGGGCAATGCTAAGAAGCTGGGGGTAGGGTGGGCGGTGCCACTGGGACAGGGAGGGCAGCACATTAGAATTAGCAATCTGGCATTGCAGGACGACACATATTTGGGGCTTTTCTGTGCCCAGTGCTGCCTCAGCATTCTGGGCGTATTTCTTTTTTAAAGGTTTATTTATTTATCTGAGAGAGAGAGAGAGAGAGAGAGAGATCACGAGCAGGGGGGAGGGGTAGAGGGAGAAGCAGACTACCTGCTGAGCAGAGAGCCCGATGTGGGCCTCGATCCCAGGACCCTGAGATCATGACCGGAGCCAAAGGCAGAGGCTTAATCGACTGAGCCACCCAGGCGCCCGCCCAGAGCTTTAAGTAAGGCCAGAGCTGGGATTTGAACCCATGGAGGGGGAGCCAGGATTTGGGCCCCACAGCACTAAGGAGGGGAGCCATCTCAGGGCACAGCCAGGGAGGTCCAAGATAGCCCCTGGGGATCCCCTGTGCCTGGCTTTGGATTCCAGCTCTGCTGCCCGACCGCCGAGCGTCCTTGGGTGAGACCCACACTTCTCTGAGCCCTTTTCCTCCTCTGTAAGCTGGACTCAGGACACTTCTCTCATGGGGCTATGTAGAGGTTTGACTGACACAGGATGTAAAGGGGGCAGACTCCGGGGCTCTTGTTAGAGTCCTTGTTGTGTGGCCACAGGGCTTTTGTATGTGTCGTGTGTGGATCTAAGATGCCCGTTACCATGCTCTTGCTCCCCCGGCCGTGGACTCGTCTTTGCTTCCTCCTCCCGCTGCCGCCGCAGGGCTGGCTTCAGACGGTAAGACCCAGCAGGGGACCCACACTCCTAAGGATCCTGTGCTGGGCTTAATGCTTGGCTGTCATCATTAGGAAATTCTCCATACCACGGGGCGCCTGGGTGGCTCAGTGGGTTAAAGCCTCTGCCTTTGGCTCGGGTCGTGATCTCAGAGTCCTGGGATCGAGCCCCGTGTCGGGCTCTCTGCCCGGCAGGGAGCCTGCTTCCTCCTCTCTCTCTGCCTGCCTCTCTGCCTACTTGCGATCTCTGTCAAATAAATAAATACAATCTTAAAAAAAAAAAAAGAAAAATGAAAATTCTTCATACTTTCTGAAGTCCGGGCCGGGCGTTTTCACTCCGCACGGGCCCTGCTCTCCTTGCGGCAGGGTTAGTGCTCCCGGTTCTTTCCTTATTCCTCCTCCTACCCTGGACTGTTTTCAGGGACCCCTGAGGCCTCCCGGCACCTCCAGTTCCCTTGGGTGGGTGGGATCTCAACCAGGCGGAGCTCGGCCTAAGCTGTACACCGTCCGGGCACAGAAATCCTCCTGCTTCAAATGAAGCCTCCGTCCCGGCCCCAACCATTCACCCACCTCCAGACCCACATCTCAGAGCACCCATGGCCTCTGTGCCCCCAGGGAGCCCGAGGGGAGGCACACAGGTAGGGGCTTTCAGCCGGCAGCGCTCATCCTCGGCCCCTGGCTCCCGGGCTGGCGACCTGCCCTCTGGCCCAACCTGACCGTCCAGGGTGAATGACCTTCGGGGCAGGCCGTGTTCTGGGAACAGGTAGTGCTCTGGCCAGCAGGGAAGCCAGAGCTGGGGCCGAGCTGGAGGTCTCTCCAAGGTCCACCTGGGCCCGCAGGATTTCCCCAGATGCTGTGGACACTTCAGTGACAGACCATCCAAGGGTCACCCGAGGTCACCGGCTAGGAAGGAGTGGGGACTGGTCTCTTCCACCGGGTCTCCCCCACCGCTGAAGCCTGGCCCTGCTGTCTCCCTCACCCTGGTTTGCCCTCTCTGATGTGAGAAGTCGCCCCACCCAGGGTCTGCCATAGTTCTCAAGGTGGACATCAAAGAGATGTGGGGACTGCAGCCATCCCTCCTCCCTCCCTCCTCCCTCCCTCCTCCCTTCCATTTATCCCCTCAACAATCAGCTATCAGACACCTATGACGCGGATGTCCCACAGCCACAGACTGTCAGGGCTCGCCCCTTTCTACCCCCCAGCGTGGACGCCTGCTGCTCCCCCACCCCCTTCGCCTTCCCCACTGACCCAACTCCAGCCGCAGAGCTAGGCTGGGTTGCGACCCCCGTGGTCCCAGTGACCTGGGACTCACGTCGCACAGCTCAGGCCGGCGGGGGCTCACAGATGCCCATCCTGGGCTTCTGCCTCGCCGGAAGGAGACTCGCTTCTCCTGTTGGCCTTGGACCCCGAGACGCGCGACTCCCCAGGCACTTGCAGGCCTGCAGAGAGCCTGTCGAGGACCCAGTCAGACCCCAGAAGCAGGGCGCCCCTCCTTGGCTGCTGCTCTGGAGGGGTGAGATGTGCCCGAGCCCCGAGCTGATGGACGCTCCCGGATGTTTAAGCGGCGTTGAGCTTGGTTCTTGTTTTCTCTGGTCCGTTCCACTGCCCTGGGCGGGGGACAGTTCTCCACACTCCTGAGAAGAGCGCCCAGCCATGGGGCCCGCTGCTGGATGAGGCAGCCTGCTTGATTTCTGGAACATTCTGCCTCGGGAGAGGACTAATAGTGGCCCCACATCTGCCATTTTACTTCTCTGAACTTTCTGCCCTGGGTCTCAGGGCACGCGCCGAGTCCCGACTCCCGACTCCGGGCATGCTCTGCTGTCCCCGCTCAGGGACACCAGCTCAGAGTCCTGGCTGGGGGTCACCCCCTTTTGCGTCTCTCCAGAGAACCCCTCTTCCAGGGGGCCTTCAGAGACACGCCAGCATGTCCTGCTTGACCCTCACCCGGCCCTCAGGGCCACCTCGCAGGGGTGATGATGTTTCCAGGAGGGCGTCAGCTGTCCCCAGGGAGCCCCCGCGGACGGAAGCCCTCTGGGGGTCAATGAGTGACCATCAGCGGTGGCCCAGGAGGCAGGCAGGGGCATAAGGAGCAAAGAGGGGAGCAGGGTCCCCCTGGGGACGCTGGGAGAGGAGCCGTCTGAGGGGAGACTGGATAAGCCCCTGTCATTCTCTGCTGGACACAGCGGGGACTGCGAGCCGCTGGACCCTTGGAGGCGTGTCAAGGTGCCCTGGGGCGCAAGTTCCCGGGGTTGCAGAATGTATGCGAATCTCGGCCTTGGGTCCTGCTGCTGTACCAACGGCAGACCACAGGAAGGGGTCCATTTGTTAAATGGGGAGAATATCCCAGAACAAAGGCCCCCCTTGTGTCCTGGCCAGGCTCCCAGGCCAATGCCGCCAACACATAATCTTAGGTGTTAGCTGTCCTGGACCGTGATCCCCACCCCGGGGCTGAGCAAACAGCTTGGGACAAGCCCCAGAGAGCCCCGCGGCATGGACGCTTGCCGGGGCGCCGTACTTCGCGACCGTTTACAAAGAGCGGGCCGCTTCTCGCGTCTACGCTCGCCGTCACGGAGTTTGAAAGAGAGAGGAGAGCCCAGGTGAAGAGGCAGGAGAAGACGCAGGCTGGTCTCTGCCCCGGTTCCTGGCACCCAGCTCTGAAAACCCTTGCAATTTCCTAAGAGCGCTGGGCGCGTCCTTTGTTCTTGGATTTGGTCTTTGACCCCCCGGGGTTTCTGACTCGGGATACTAAATCCCTTGGAATTTCCTGGGTGATAGAAGGGACTTTTGTCCTTAGGAGGTGACTCTGGCTGGGTTCTGGGGTGGGGACTGGCCACGACAAAGACCGTGAATGTCACCCTGCAGGGAGAGGAGAGGGGCTGGAAATGGGTTAATGGTCGATGGTGACTACTGGGGGAGCTTCCATAAAATCCCAAAAGCACAGTGTTTGGAGAGCCTCTGGGTGGGTGAACGCATCAGGTGTCAGGAGGACAAAGCACCCCAGCTGCACGGGGACAGACCCTCCTAGCCCTCACCCTCCCTATCATCGAAGCCTCTGGCATATCCTTCACTTCATAATAAACCAGAAACGTAGATGTTTCAATGGGTTCTAGGAGCTGCTCTCGCAAACGCTCGAAGCCAAGGAGGGGGATCGTGGGAACCCCCAGCAGGGAGCCCCGTCAGACGGAAGCTGGGGGTTACCCGGGGACGCCCTACTTGCAGCTGCTCTGCGGGGTAGTCTCGGGGGACGGAGCCCTTGACCTGTGGGATCTGTCTCCAGGGAGAGGGGGTCAGGACAGAGTTAAATTGTGGGACAGCCAGCTGCTGTCACGGGGAATTGCTCTGTGTGGGGGGAGCCCTGAGGGGCGTGTGGCTGGCTCTGCGGGGAGGGGTGAGCGGCTGGGCCAGAGCCCGCGAAGAGACCCCCGAGACCCCCGTGAGAGGAAGGCACAGACGGGGGTGCACATGAGGCAGTAGCCCTTGGCCTGGGCGAGCTGAGGGCACGCTGAGGGGGTGTCCGAGGAGGGATACAGTGGGGCCTGTCTGCGTGGGAGGGGGGGAGATGGGACTGAGGCAGGGCTGGGCTGCGGAGGGGCCTGGGGTGCTCCTTGCCCCGGGGGGTTGCTCAGCAGGAGGTGGATTGGGGTTTGGGTTTTGTTCCACGTGTGAACGAAGAGAGCGGGGAGGAGTGAGGAGAGCGGAAAGGTCGCTGCTGGCGTGAAGAGGTCACGGGGGCGTGAGCTGACACAGGAAGGGAGCAGGACTGGGGGACCGAGGGGGGAGAGGGTTCCTCGGCAGACCCCCAGATCTATGGCAGGAAAGCCCAGCCAGCAAGCTCGGGACTTTGTGCAGCCCCACTGAGCTGCTCAGGTGCCCAGGGATCCGGGAGGAGCCAGGTCCATCCGGGAAGCCCAGCAGAGCTGGCCGTCCGGGAGCAGGTGGCGCCCTATGGCCCCTGTCCCCGCACTTGCTGGGGCTGGTGGGGCTGGTGGGTCCGCCTGTGCCGCTGGTTTTCAGTCCAGGAGTGGGGACCCTCGGCCATCCTGGGGGCCACGCCACATCTCTTCACAAGAGCCGAGTGTCCTGGGGATAGGCCGCCGGTCACCATGGGGCCGACAGTGCCATGCCTGGCCCAGGCCCCAGCTCCTGGAGGCTGTCAGTCAGTGGCCTGGCCGTGCATGGCCCCCACTGCCCCCCTAGTTTCCAGAAGTCAGGCCTCTTCCAGGCTCTGGCTGCTGACAGTAAGCACTGGCTCTGGGAACACCCTAGACAGTCCCTGTCCCCTCGTGGCACTCCGTGACAAACAGCCTCAGAACAGTGGTCAGAGCTCCTTCATGGGGGGGGGGTGTGTGTGCGCCCAGATCCGAGCCCAGGCACCCCCGGTTTCTGTTTTGGAGGTACTCCAGACGGACACACGCCGGCCTGGCTACCGACGGACAGTGCCAGAATTTCTACAAAGTTCCTGCAAGGTGACCTATGCAGCAGCCAGGGGGAGCGGGGGCTCTGGGACCCGTCTCTGGGCTGTTTACCTGACATATTCTCTGGGTCACTCGGATGGAGTATTCTTTGGGGAGGCCTGGTGCCCACCTGGGAGTGGTGCTGAGGCCCCCTGAGCCCGAGCCAACCCTCGACGAGCTACTGAGGGCAAGAAGCCCACTGCTAGGCACGTATTTGACGAAGGACCTAGATTCGGGATACGCGCAGACCCCCAACACCAGCAGAACAAAGACAGGGCGTCAAAGGAAGATGCGCCAAGGACCTGAGGGGTCCCAAAACAGGAAAAAGGCTCACAGAGTAAATGCTCAATGTAATACCACCTCCCACCCACAGAACGGCTACAACGCCAGGGGCAGCGGATCCCCAGCGCGGGAGAAGAATGGGCACGTCCGAGCTGGGCGGGCTCCACCGCGCGAGCGCGACGGGCGCAGGCGGGTCTCAGCCGTCGCTGCGTGAAGAAGCCAGGCCGAGAAGAGCTCACGCCGTATGATTCCCCTCATAGAAAAAGTGCAAAGCCAGGGGCGCCTGGGTGGCTCAGTGGGTTAAAGCCTCTGCCTTTGGCTCAGGTCATGATCCCAGGGTCCTGGGAAAGAGCCCCGCATCGGACTCTCTGCTCAACGGGGAGCCTGCTTCTCCCTCTCCCTCTGCCTGCTGCTCCCCAATGCTTGTGCTCGCTCTCTCGCTCTTTCTCTCTCTCTGTCAGAGGGAGAGGGAGAGAGAGAATCCCAAGCAGAGTTCCCACTGCGCACAGAGCCTGAAGGGGGCTCAATCCCATGACCCCAGGATTATGACCCAAGTGGAAACCAAGAGTCAGACACTTAACCGACAGAGCCATCCAGGCTCCCCTCAATTGAAAATATTTTTTAACCCCCCCACAACCTGCTTCACTCTACTGGGTGTGCGCCCGGGTGGCTGGCCCAGATGTGATGGAGAGACTAGCCGCGCGTAGTCCTTGTGTCCGTCCATCTGTCTGCATCCAGCCAGACTGATGCCTGGATCTATCCCCACCCCCTCCCCCTGCCCCCATAAACAAGGCCACCAGTTTCCCGGCCCCAGGCCGCGCCTCCGCCCTGTCCTCTCTTCCTCTTGCACCCCAGTCGGTAGCAGCAAAGCCCACTCCCCCTTCTGAGCAGATCCAGAAACCTGCCCCTCCTCATCCCTCCGCCTCTCCCCTGCAGGACCAAGATGTTGCACCCGGGGTTCCTTCCTGCACTCCCCGGGGTCTTGGCTCAACAGCGGCAGGAGCGGGCTTCCTGAAACATAAACTTGGCCATGCACTTAGTGACTCTCGTGCTCTACGGCTCCAACATCTGCAGGTTCCACGGGGGAAATAACCCAAGCTCCTCCCCAGGGCCTCCCAGGCCAGGGCCTCCGCCCCTCTTCCCACCCCCCTCCCTGGGATCCAGACTCACTGGCCTCCTGGGCACCCCCCGGAGCTCAGGACGCCCCCTGTTTCTTGTGCTAGCATCCTCCTCCTCTTCCAGACCCCACGTGACCCCACTTCCTACCATCCAGACCTCCCTGAAGCCCGGGGCTCTCAGCTCTAGTCCAGAGAAATCCTGTGCTTTCCTGTGCCCCACTTTGCCTGGGGACCCCAGGGGCCCAGAGATGAACCAGTCATACCAACCCCCTACTCTTTTGCCATTGACTGGTCTAGGGTGACCACGCAACCCAGGCCTTCCCACGAAATGAGGGGAGGGTCTCTGAGGGCTTCTGAGAAGCTCAAAGAGAAATCTGTTTTGCTTGTGTCCCATTTCCTCTTGCTCAGCACCCTGTCCCGTGCAGGTGTGATGCTTGGAGCTGCAGCAGCTCTTTCGTGCCCATGAGGAGCACCATCTCCAGTACCAGGGTGACCGCAAGCCTGCGTTGGATTTCCGGTGATGCAGGATGTTCAACACTAAAACTGGAGATGTCCTGGGCAGCAGGATAATTAGTCACCCTAAACTGGTGGCCTAGAAGGACAGAGAGGACTTGGGCTCTTGCCGATATCAAGTTGCCAACGGGCTCTGGAACCCTGAACCTCTGGATTTTGTTGTATAAACAACGGCTATCCTTGTGGTTTAAGTCTTGTTTTGTCACTTGCCGCTGAACCCACAGGCCTGGGACGTTCACACCTCTGTCCTTTTCCACCTCTCGCCTTCCTGCCGTTTCAAGCACGGTGCCCCCGACCCCCGACCCGAGGCCCCTGTGTCTGCTCTTGACCCTGCACTCACCCCGTCAGGCTGGTTTCCTGGGCTTCTCCTCAACCAGCTACAGACGCGCTCACCTCCGCACCTTCCCTGCCTCCTCCTTCCTGCCATTCCTTGCACTCTGGCTGCGGTGTGGCTGACAGGGCTCTCACGGTTCCCCTCCTCGCCTGCCTACTCCACCCTCTCCCCCCGCCCAAGCTGCGAGCCCCTGGGGGGCAGACAGCAGACTTCCCCAGTCTCCCCCCCACCACCAATCCCGTCTTGGTAGAACAGTCCACGCTGTCTTCGTGGCCAGGAAATGAGGTCTGGCCTCCCCTGACTGCTGTCATTCCTGGGTCAGGGGCTCACTGCACCCTCACCCAGTTCCTGAGGCCTCGGGGCGCCTGTGGTGTGAGATCCAGAGCCGGCCTCTCCCGTCCTGCTGCTGACTCAGCTCCTTATCACAGGTCCTGCCCCCGGCCCTCTTCCTGGGAGAGGCCCAGCAGGTGGGCGCTTCCCTGCTGAGGGAGGACTCCGGGGGGCGGGGGGGGGCTCCCCTCCCCTCAGTCTCTGGATCCCACTTTCCCAGAGCCCTGCACCTACCTTGCCCATCCCTGTGCCCAGGAGGTCATGCGATTAAGGGTTCCCCACCCGGGTCATTTCATGATTCACAGCCTGGTGCCCGGAAAACACCCTAGAGTGTCTGAAGCAGCCCCAGGTCCTGTCCTGTTTGCAACTTGTTCCGGGACCCCTGGGCCACTTCCATCTTCCCCCTGGACCTCAGTCTCCGCCTCTGGCAAGGGACGTGTCTTGACACTATTTCAGGTCCTCTAATTCGACGAGGGGTGGCGTGTCTTTGGGCCAATACCCCGATGCAAGCAGGGTTCAAGCGGGGAGCGAGGAGGACTGCGTGGGCAGCGTTACGTTCAAGCTGGACGGGGGGTCCTGACCCCTGCGCGGCATCGAACGGCCAAGCAGGCCTCTCTGGAGTGGCCGCTCCTTTTCAAGGGGAATCGGTGCTAGAGGGGGAGGTGGCCTGGCTTGGAGGCGACGCTGCTGGGCCATGATGGGACTGGAGCCAGTGGGCTTCCAGGAAGGGAAGCTAAAGATACCCCCTTCCCGGCACGGCTGGAACCCTGAGAGGACAGGGATCCAGTTCCAGTCCTGTTGTCGCCGGGGGCAAGGGGTGGTGACCAGGAGGGCCCTACAGCAGCTGTGTTGGGCTGGGTGCTGCCGGGGGCCGGGGCCCAGGAGCAGGCATCTATTGGCTGAGTGTCTGAGCCGGTGGGCGAGGTCAGGCCAGGGCCAGCATGTTACTGGAAGCCCGGTGGCTCTGTCTGTCTCTCTGCCAAGCTGCCCACTGCATTCTTTGGCCTCCTATTTGCAGGCGAGCTCTGCAAGGTCCCAGCCCCGGCCTGCCTTGAGCTTGGGTGTTATCGTGCCTGTGTTTTGGATCACTTGAGCTGTTGTCCGGGACAGCAGCGGAGATGGGCCGCAGGGGTGGGGTGGGGTGGGCAGGACGCTAGGAGGGTAGCTGTGCTCCTTGGGAGCAGGGGTCACCTTTCCCTGTGCAGTTGTGGGAGCTCAGGCGACCCGGGCGAGGGGACCCGTGTGTGCGCGTGTGTGCACTGTGAGTGCTGCGCCGAGACCGGGGGTCACAGACCTGAATTTGCTCCGGGATTCCAGGATACGTAGGCGGGTGTGCCGGGCATGGGGGTGCAGAGAGAGCTGTCCGGTCCTCCAGATGGCAGCCCACCTGGTGAATGTTGGACCTGCAGTCGCTGGGTCCGGGGAGTGGCGTGGACAAGCGGTAGGGATAAGCCCCCTCGTGGGGCCGTGGTGAGGACGGGGAGGTGGGACCCAGTGGGGCAGTGAACTTGGAGGAGGGGCGGAAACAGCCCTTCCTGGGCTTCGCAGGGAGGTAGGGAGCGCTTGGGTTTTCTCACGTCTGTATCTCCTCCCCAGGGGTCCTTCCGGAATCCTCTGGTGGGGGTGGGGCGCCGTCTACCTGATCTCCCTGACCCAGACGTGATCTTGTTCTTCCTGCCTGGAATTCCAGGTCCACGAGCTTTCTTGCCCACCGGAACGTGGCCTCAGCGTTCCCACCAGACCCTCCCCTTGAAGTGCAAGGAGCTTTTCTGGGACCCAGAGCCCGGGGCATTTGGCAGAGGAGACCTGAGCGCCCAGGGGGCTCTGGGGTGCCTGCCACCCATCTCCTCCCCGCATGGGAGCTTCCCCACTGTAGCCAGGGTGGGCTGGCCCCAGAGGAGACAGCAGTATGGTTCCAGGAAGCCTGTGCCGCCCGGGATGGGAGTCCGAACTCCCCAGGTCAATGTGGGGAAGCCTGGCAGCCAGCAAGCCGGCCGGTGGCGAGAGAGCCGGGGTCTCAGATGGCTCGGGGCAGGATGTTCAGCCCTCTTCCAGGCTCAGCCCCTCAGCCACCAGCCCTGCACCCCCGCCCAGCACTGACCTCCCCAGAGTTCCCCCTCCTTCCCTGCTCAGCTCGGGGAGGGAGGCCCTGGGTACGGGGCCCTTGATAGGACCCCCGAAGTATCAGGGTGGCTTCTCCCCCCTCCCTTCTACCCCACTTGCTATGGGACCTCCGAGCCTCAGTTTCCTTATCTGGATAATGCAGGTGGACGGCACCCCACGTGAGAGTCATGCAAGGTTTCTGTGGGGGAACGCCGCACGGGGCCAGGCCGACAGCAGCAGCCGGTCCTGTGTTAACGCCGTCTTGCTTCTGTCCCAGGCCCCCATCTCTCAATGGAGGTGGAACTCACCGGCACCAAGACGGGAGCTCAGAGAAGCTGGGGCCCCGCAGCAGGGACGAGTGGCAGATAGGGGACACCTCCCTTCCCTGGCCCCTTTCTGCAGGGCCCCACCTCCGGGGTCCAGGGCCCGATTTGGAGAAGCAAGACTGGGACCCGTGATTTTCTCCTCCCAGATCATTCCCTGAGGAGGGAGCTGGGGGAGGTGTGAGGCTCCACGCCTGAGAGCCCTGGGGAGTGCGCAGAGAATTCCCTAGCTTTCCAAGTGTCCCATTCTTCCTTCCATAGCCATCTCCAAGCCCCCCGCAGCCTCTGCCCCCTCTGCCATCCTTGTATGGTGGCCCGTCGCCAAGATGGCCCCAGGGAACCTGTCTCCTGGTGTCCGGCCCCTCCCACGCTGAACCCAGCTGGTGTGTGCAGCTTCTTCCAACTCGGTCTTTTGGCCCTGGGGGAAGCCAGTCCCCGTCCCGGGAGGATGCTCCCACTGCCCCAGGGGAAGGCTCATGGGGAGAAAACGGAGGCCTCCAGCCAGCAGCCATGTGGACACACCACCGTGGAAGAGGCTCCTCCAGCCCCGTCCAGCCCTCAGAGCACGGCGGCCCCGTGACAGGCCTCAGGCCAGACGGCCCAGCCGAGCCACTCCCAAGTTCTGACCCTCAGAAACAGCGACACCGAGGGAGGGCTGCTCTGAACCAAGGGAAGGGCGCTTTGTGATCCCCCGAGTAACCAGTGGGCCCTGGGGAATCGCACCCCAAGCCAGTGAGAAGGGAGTCGTGGCCTTTTGTCCCTTCTGGTGCCTCCTCTCTCCGACCCGCAGACCTCAGCGGGGTGCCATGCTGCTTTCTACTCCGCGGACCCACAGCCGCGCACCTGGCAGCTCACACGACACAGTCCTAACAGCAGACGGTTGCACTAGGTCAGAGGTCTGTGGGCTGTTTGGCGGCGTCCTCGGCTTAAGATCTCCCAGGGCTGCCGTCAAGGTGGTGGCTGGACTGGGTCCTCGCCTGAAGCCTCCCCGAGAGGAAGATCCGCTTCCGAGCTCTTTCCAGTGACGGGCAGAACTCCTTTCCTTGCAGCCGCCTGACGGAGGGCCTGGGGGATTTGCTGGCCAGAGGCCAGAGGCCACCTTCAAGTCCTAGAAGCCACAGCTCCTGACCCCACAGGCTGCCTCAACATAACTGGCCCCTCCCTTCAGCAAGGGGACGTTCTTGCGTCGGTCTGCTAAGAGGGAGTCTTATCTGCGACCATGGAGGGACATCCTGTCCCCTCTGCCAGCTTCTGTTCTTAGACCCCTGTCCCAGCTTCCGCCCGCATTCCCAAAGAGGGAATTATAGAGGGTGTGACACACTGGGACCATCTTAGGATGCTGTGTCCACAGGGAGAGGGTCTCTCCCACTGCGACATGAGTATTCTGATCTCACTCCAGCTAAGGCTGGACTTCTAGGTTTTTTTCCTGTAAACCGGAGCGGTCTTGTTTGATTCCTGCATATCCCTGAGATTGCCAGGGCTCTAACCCACCTGCTACGGATTGGTTACTTTGTAGATGACCACGTGCGGCAAATGGCCAGCACGCTCCGCTAGTAACTGCTGGTCAGGACTGTCCAAGGCCAACGCCGACTGGCCAAGGCCTTTGGAAGGGGACTGGCTCACATGAAAAACACACAGGAGGAGGACGAGGCCTGGGGCCCAGTTGCAACCGGATTCACCAGCACTGTCACCTTTAATTGGTCTCTGTCCCAACCTGCCTTCTGCTTCCCCACTGCTGGCTTCCTCCACTGGGCAGGCTGTCCCTCACGGCAGCACAGGTGGCTACAGCAGGTCGGCCTCAGCCTACGAGGGCCTTGTCCCCGTGCTGTGCAGGGACCCTATCCTGACTGGACCATCCTGGGTCGTGCCCGGCCTCCAAGGGCCCTGGGGGTCATCTGTCCCATCAGTGAGCCACAAAAACGAAGAACGGCCAAGGAACGGAAACCGGGTGCTCTTACCGAAGGAAGAGAAAGGGGTGCCGGTAGGCAAGACAATGGGCGGCCAGTCTGGGGAAACAATTGTGTTCCAAGCCACTACCACCAGACTCCAGGGTCGTGCTGTCAGGCCTGGGGCCTCCTGAGCCACCCCACGACAGGGAGCAGAGGTGCGATTCCAGGTGTCGCTGGGATGCCGTCGGAGGGTGCCGACTCCCAGGCCCCCTGCCCCGAAGCTGCCACGGGGAGCAGGCGCCCCAAGGGCACCAAGGGCATGGAGCCTTTGAGGACAAGTGGGACTTGGGGGAGGAGGGGCTGCTCCGTCTCTGGACTGAGGACAGCAGAAAGGACATTTTAGGGACACAAAGCCAATGGGTGGCTTTGTCACGATTTTTCTACCACCACAGGTCACCGCTTTGGGTGCATTTTGGGTATGTTCAGTGTTTTAATCTCCAAGCAGCACCAGGAGGAAAGGAATTACCACCATCTCCTGGAACAGGGTGAAGGTTGAGGCTCCAAGGGCTCCAATGGGCTGCTGCTCCCGGTCCCGCAGGCCCGGATCTGTCCACTGCTGCCTCTTTCCCTCAGAGGAGAAGCATAGGCCCAGGGAGGTGTCAACGCCAGCTTACACACACACACACACACACACACTACGGACCCCTCTCGCCTCCCCTCAGTTTGACTGGCATTGTGTTTCTCAATAGGTAATAGTCACAGGTTTCAAAATTGAGACGTGATAAGTGTTGACTGAGAACTGTTACCCTCTGGGGTTGTCTTGGACGTCCACACCCCATCCCCTAGACCTGCGATGATGTCACCTTCTTTGGACAAAAGGGACTTTGCCAACGTGATGAAGTGAAGGACCTCGAGATGGGACAGTGTCCTGGGTCATCCAGGTGGCCCTGAATGGGAACACAGCGGTGCTCGTAAGAGGGATGCACGAGGCGGGAAGAGACACGAGAACATGCTGCCCAGTGGCCCCGCAGACGGAGGAAGGGGGTCTCGGTGAGCTCGGCTGCCATCCTAAATACCGCGGGCGTGGGCCTTCGACGACGTTTCTCTCTCACCGTTCTGGAGGCGGGAAGTCCAAGGTCAGGTCCCATCAACGAGGCTTCGGGTGAGAGCCCTCTGCCTGCCTAGCAGACGGCCACCTTCTCACTGCGTCTCCCCTGGGGGACAGGGAGCAACCTCTCAGGTCATTCTTCTTCTAAGGGCACTAATCCCCTCCTAGGGCCCCACCACCATGACCTCATTTAACCCCAACCACTTCCCAAAGGCCCCACCTTCAGACACCTTGGCATTGGGGTTAGGGCTTCAACATAGGCGTGGGGTGGGGAGATACAGTCAGTCAGTCCATAAGAAAGGGCCACAAGCAAGGGACCACGGGCAGCCTCCAGAGGAAGGAGAAAAGGCGAGGAAACAGATTTTCCCCTAGAACCCTTAGAAGGAACACAGTTCCATGGACTCATTTGAGATTTCTGGTCTCCAGAGCAATACGTACGATACGTTTCTATCGTTCAAGGCCACTAACTGGTTACAGCAGACGTGGGAAAAGAATGCATCCCACCCCCAGCTACCTACTGCCCCATCGCAGAAGCAAGCCAGGCTGAGATTTGTTTTCAAACATATCCTTCCACATATATCCCGGGTATATCCAAGCACGTGCCCACACACCACAGACACACTTTCTTTCTTCCTTCCCCCCACAAACCAGAGCACACCACACAGGCTATGGCGGGGAGGGTCTGTCCTTCTGGTCACAGATTTGCATATGGCCCCCTCCTCGGCGAACACACGCTGTCAGACCAGGAAGTGTGCCCGGCCTGGGATGCGAGACGCCGAGACATCACCCCTGCTCTGGAGGGGAGGTGGAGGCAGTGACCAACAGGCCACCAGGGCTGGGAGGGGGTGTGGGAGCAAACGCCTTCGACCTGCTGCTCAAAACCGGCTTCTGCTGGGGCCTGAAGGCCACAGGATGCTGGCAGGGGTGTGGTGGGTTACCAAGGGCCACGCCGGGGAGCAGCGCAGGCAACGGGGCTGTATAAACCAAATGGAAACAAGTAAGACTCCGGATAAGATGGGCGGATTATATGAAAGCCAAGACACAGGCTGTGCTATTGTCCTACGGTTCTGAAAAATGTTACCGTTCGGGGAAGCTGAGCAAAGTGTATATGAGATCTTTCCGTGTTATTTCTTATGACTCCATGTGACTCTGAAATCAATACAAATTTCAACTAAAAGAATTGATTTCTGGTGCCAGAGTCCAGCTTGGGGGCTTCTCCCCTGTGCTCATGGCTGTCCAGGCTGGTAACAGGGGCCTCCCCTCTACCAGCCCTGAACCCTCTCACGGTATCTCCGGGTTTAGGGGGAGAGACCCACCCTGCTGGGGCACTCGGCAAAGCTGGGCAAGAGCCCGAAGGAAGGCAGGAATGGACGCACTCCAGGTGGGTCCGGAGGGCCATGGAGACTCGGGCAGGAAGGTCATGCTCCTTGGACCTTGAAGCAGGACGGTCGCCCAGAAAGCTAAGACCCCGTGCCTTGCCTGAGATCTGGGTCCTCTTCAAACGAACACTGCCCAGCCACCGGCCACCACCGACAACACCGAGGGACTCAAATCCCCTAGCGGCCCTTTCCAGACACCCTGCCGTGAATTCGAGGTCCACAAGCAACACCGACCATCCCATCGCAAACGCCCACAGGCCCCCCAGCCCCCGCCTCTGATCCTGCCTGGGTGGCCCCCTGGAGTCACCCCTCCATGCTGCCATCCCAGGGGAAGCAGGACCCTGGGCCAGTGAGTCCGAAGAGGCAGATGGGGGGAGGGTGTGGGTGGGGGAGGCTTAGACCCAGGTTTCTTCCCAGAGCTGGGCTTCTTTTCCGTATCCGGGTGAACAGAGGGCCCCTGACCCCTGGCAGGCAGGGGGTGGGGTGGGAAGGAAACACTGTTCAGGGCTTGCAACGCTTTCCTGGTTCCTGTTCTGACTCTGGTGCTAGGCCCCCCATTAGAACCCCTCTTCGGGGCTTCCCTGGCAAAGATAGAAACTGGGGGCTGACACAGGCCACCTAGTGAGACCAGGAGGCCCCCCTGGTCTCTTCTTGCTTTAGGCCTCCAGGAAGGGACTGGGGCCCCAGCCCTCTCTATCTGTTGCCCCATCAGACCTCCCCCACATGGGGGGAGCTATGCCCCCACCTTCCCAAAGGCTCAGTCTCCCTGTCTCCCACCCGGTCTTTGTCCTTTCCTTCCGTCCCTCTCTCCCCACCAGTCTCCCCAAACCAGGAGGGGCCGGCAGGTGAGCTGAGAGGCCCAGACGCCTCCTCTCCCCTACCACCCTGGCTCCCGGCCTCTGCACAGGGATGCACATGGTGGGGGGACGGGGGATGGAGTGGGGGGGAGGGACAACCCTGGGCTTGGGGAAGTCCCTGCGGCTTCTTTTAGGAGTTCTTCGGAACCCCCTTTTTAAGAAGCAGAGGCCGGGCAGGCAGAGAAGGTACTAGTTTAGTGGGGAGCTGCTGGCTGATCCAACCTCGGGTCAGTGGGCCGGCGGCAAGCCCGAGCAGTTAAAACGCTGGGGGTGTGCAGGATGGGTCCTGGTCCTTGCTCCCCGCAGCCCTGGGGGTGGGGTGGGGGTGGGGTAACCTTTCGCTCTCATTTGGCAAGCGGGTCAAGTGACCGGTCCCCCCAGGGAGAAAGGGAGCCGCCCCGACAGGAGCCCAGGACCCGTGCGCAGCCGGGCGGGCGCGGTGCCCCCGCTGGTGCCGGCGCTGCTAGGCGGAGGGGAGTCCGAGGGGAGCCGGGCCGCATTGATTGCTGGTGTGGACGCAGCCGCGGCGGCGGCCCGGCAGCCGCTCTCCGCGCCCGGCCGGGCTGTCGGGAACTCGGGCCGGCTCGGCTCCGGCTTCCTGGAAACGCGCTCCGGGCGGCACAGCTGGGGACGCAGCGGGCCGCCTGGCCAGGGGCCGCGCGGGGTCGCCCACCCGCCGCTGGGTGCGGCGAGGGGCGCTCAGGGCCTCCGGGAGGGGGACACGCTGGGAAGCCGTGGCCACGCGGCTGCGGCCACGCGGAGCGGCCTCCCTTCCCCGGGCCCTCTCGGCCACCCAGGGGAAGGTGGCGCCGCGGGGCGGGGGGGGGGGGCGGTGAGGGGGGACGGGTGGTGGCCCGGGACAGGAGGCGGGCCGCAGCCAAGTCCCTCGGGTCCTGCCCAGGGGTGGGGGTGCAGGGGACCGGTCGGGGCAAGGGGATCTGTGTCCCGACCCGGGAGAAAGCCGCTCCCCGGGCGCCGCCCCCGCCCAGGGACACCGGGCTTGGCGGGCCTTTGCTTTCAGACACAGAAGGGTTTACTGGGCACCTGCTCTGCCAGAGTCCCTGCGTGCAGCCAGCCGGGCTGGGGGGCAGTGTTCTCCCATGTTCCAGAGCGCGTCGGTCCATTTATCTACAAACCGCAGGCACTTTATTACTGGGCGTGTGTGTTATGTACCCACAAAAGTTGAAATTTTAAAAGGGCGAGATGAACAATAGAAATATGTTTCTTCCATATGCCTATGGCTGCCTTGCGCAAGTCCCACCTGGGAGACCTGGGTTTAGTGGGGGCATCCAGACTGGGGCTGGAGCCGGAGAAAACACCCCTGCCTTCCCCTGCCCTCCCATTCTGGTCCCTGTCTTCCCGCACCACCAGGCCCATGGCTGAGCTGCCCTCTGGCCCATTCCCCCTTCATAGCCCCCGTGGGGGGTAGCAGATGGCCGGCTAGGGTACTGGACGTGCTCAAAGGTCTGGGTTCAAATGCAGCATCTGCTACTTAGTGACATTGGGCCTCTCTGAGCCTCAGGCTCCTCTTCTGTAAAACCGAGGGGCTAGCCGTCTCCCCGCTGCCTGGTAGAGTGCCTGGTTGGCAGGCTGCTTCCCGACCAGGCTGTGCTACCAGGTGGACAGGTCTGAGCGGCCCTGATGGCAAAGCCATTAATAGCCCCCCGACAGCCCCCCAAGCCCCCCCTCCCCCGGGGAGGGCAGACAGAGTGACAGTCATGCACACTCAGAGAGATTGCATTTATCATTGTGTCTGGCTTAGGATGTGGTCCTGGGGAAAGGAACTGCTAGTAAGTGTGTGTCACCCAACTGAAGGGCCGTGGGAGAAAAGGGGTCCAGGAGGGTTGGGGTGAGAGGAGAGGGAGGGAGCCCAAGTCATCAGTGGGTCAGTCAAATGTGACCGAGCACTGGCTGCAGGCCAGGCTGGTGTAGGCAGCGGACAGTCAAGGAGCTCGCTCAGCCGCTGGGGATCCCTCGCAAGCCAGGCACCCCCCCACCCCCAGCACTGCTTCCGTGAGGAGCATCGAGCCACCCTCAGACCGGGATGGGAGGGTCTCCCAGGAGCTGGAGGGCGGCCCAGGCCCACAGCTGAGGTGTGGTCCCCTTGGGCGGAGAGTGACTCAGGCCCCGCCTGGCCTCCTCACCGCCTGGGTTTGGTTTGTTTAAGAACAAATTAGTCACGGAGCAGGCAGCTTTCCCGAAAATAAAATGAGAATCCCCAGGAAACAGGGAAAATTGAAGGCAGGAGGGTGAGTCAGCACGTGCTGCCCCCAGGGCTCCACTTTCCAAAAGGCTGGTCCTCCTCCTCCCCCCTCTTCCCCCTCCTGGGCCTCCCTCCTCCGGCTGCTCCTCCTCCCCCCCCTCCTGGGCCTCCCTCCCGAGCACCAAGCGGGAGCACAGACCTCTCACCCCCGTCTCAGCGGGTTCTCTGCCGCTAGACAACCCCCCCCACCCCGCTTTGGTTCTCTTGCTTTTCCTCTTTGTCTCTTCTGGACCGCGCACTTGGCAGGGCTCCGTCCCCACGCACGCTCATGGACCTCCCACTCCTTTCCTCCAAGGCCATCCCTCCCTCCGTCCACCTGTCCATCACCTGCATTCATTCACAGCCACAGAGCACCCGCCGGGTCCTGTGCTGCGGGCGGGAGGAAGTCGGGCCGAGAGTCTCCCCTCTCCCCCAGAAGGCTTCCTTGTGGGGAAAGGAGCCTCCTACGTGGGAGATGTTGCCCAACCACCACAACTGGGCCCTGGGCCCGTCCCCACCTCCCCTCGCTCCTCTGGTCACTCCTTCCTTGGGGACAGGCAGAGCTGGAAGGAAGAAAGGGCAATGCTTGAGACTTCTGAGTTCTCTGTCCCGGCCTCCCTCTGGGTCAGAGCACAGGGCATGGGGGCTGACGAGGCAGGACAGGAGAGCTGGGGTGAGCGTCCCTCACCCCACAGCCCTCCCTGTCCCACGATACAGGTGAAGGGACATGGAACCGCCTGTGTTTTGCATTTGAGGGACGAGCTCTGATGTCCATCTGTCCCGTGCCTCCCCCTCCTGAGCATCTGGGGGAGTGTACCTGAACTTTGGACAGGACTCTGGCCACCTCCTTCCCACCCCAGGCACCTGAGGTCAGCAGGGACAGCTGTAGGTTGCAGAAGGGAGTCAGCGTGGGGAGCCAGGCACCTTAAAACCTGGTGTCTCAGGACAGGGCCAGCCTGCCGTGGTCTGGGGTCCACCTGGCCAGAGCTGGGGAGACCCCTGCATCAGGACAAGTCCTCAAAGGACCAGGGACACCTCTCACTGTGGCCCCCTATGTGGCCAGAACCTTTTGATTCAGTGTCCCCCCCCCACCCCCATCTCCCAGCTGGAACGATGCTCTTCCTACTCTGCGGGACCCCCCGTGTGACTCTCTTCCCAGACCCCTCTAACTCAGCCTGACCCCTCAGGAGCAGGGGGAGACGGTCCCAGGCCTGGGTCACGGACTGGGCTCGGGGCCTCCTGTCTCTCAGGTCACTGTCCAATCTCTGCCTGCTGTTCTTGATGAATAATTTAGCTGTTCGAATTACAGTAAAGAGCTCTTCTGCTTCCCTTCCCAAATCGTTAAGAGCTGATACAAGACGCCTTGGCTCATTCTAAGGAAAGTCCCTTTCCCAGCGAGGCTGAGCCTCATGGGTGGGGATCCCCCCTCCCTGTCAATCATTCAGCAATTTCAGACAGGAACAGGGGGTTTGTTTGGTTTGGTTTGAATCTTGACCGTAAATAATACCCAAGCATCAGATGCCAAGTCTTGGGAGCAGGCAGGTACCACCATCTGACAGGTGTGGAGGGGGTTGGGTGGCTACTCTGGAAAGGGCCTTGGGGAACTAGCGAGTCCCAAGTCCGGAGGATGGGTCCCTGTGGGTGCTGGAGAGGCAGGCGGAGCCTGGGAGGAAGGTGCATGGGGCACAAAGTCAACTGAATGGTGTGAGGTGCACACATGGGTATGTACACACACTCATGATTGTGCACAGATGTGCACACGCTTATGCATATACACATGCATGTGTGTGCGTGTGTGCACATGCGTGTGCGTGTTTCCATGTGCCAGAATGGTGGCTGGAGTGTGTGGCCGGGACCGGATGGGGGTTTGCAGCCCCGAGGCTGCTGTTGGAGCTGCCCAGGAGCCCCAGGTCCTCAAACGTTTTCGGAGCTGGGAGAGCTGGGTGAAGGATCTGGGTAGGGCTGCGCTCGGGCGCCCAGTCGGGTGACTTGCAGGCGGGTAGGGGAGGTGCTTTAGGCAGTTGGGGCGGGGGGTGGGGACTGGGAAAGGGCAAGGGTGGGGACCTTGGCTGGAAGATCCAATGAAGAGTGAGGCCACATCCAGAGGCCTGAACATCCTGGTTCCAGAGCCAAGGATGGCGGGAGGTGGGGCTCTGGGGTGATGGAGCCCGAGGCTGTGGGCCCAGGGGAGCCTGGCTGCAGAGACCAGGCCTGGAGCCCCCACTGCTGGAGGCCTGCTGGTGCCTGGCGGGGACTGCGGTGCCAAGCGTGGGGGAGGGGAGGGGGCCTGAGGTTGCAGGTGCACACACCCCCCCGCCCCCACCGGCCCTGCAGCTGTGTGGCGAAGGACAAAGGGCGAGGACGGGAGCCCGTGAAGTCAGGCCTGGACCTCCCCCTCCAGCCCACCCTCCTGTTGCGGGGACAGATGGCGCGTCCCCCTGAGGCACCCCTGTCCACGCTCACCTCCCCGCAGCCTACACCTGATTCACTTGGGACCTGGACAAGCTGTCGCCGGGGGTCTCTGTGCCTGTCTGTCCGTCCTGGGACACCCAGCACAGGAGCGCCCTGAGACGTGGGGGGCGGGGGCAGGTGGAGACCCTTCCTCTCTTCCTCTTCCCCCCACAACGCTGTCACCGTACCCTCCAACTTTGGAGGGTCCAGAGAGGCCCAGGTCACTCTAACTGGTCCCACACATGCCAGACTGTGACCATCGGGGGCTGGTCGGAGGAAGGGAGCAGCACAGAGACAAATGTGCAAAGGTGGCTTCTTGCGGGGGTAGGACCACCCCATCCAGGGCCCGTGCATTGGCAAGGGTCCCTCAGGGATCCATCTCTCCTCAGAGCACGAGCCAAGGCCCTGGCCCCAGCGCCATCCGGGGGAGAACCGTCCCAGCCTGCTGTGGGGTGGGCCTCTGTAGCTTTCCTGCTGGGGGTCAGCCCACAAGCACACTGGGACCACAGTGGGCACCGCCGTCCTCCAACAAGATGGAACGGTTTGCCCCGTGAATTGTCCAGGGGTCCCCCCGAAGGGTGGTCCCAGCCCCGAGGCAACCTTGAGGAGGCTCTCCTGCCCTCCTCTGACTCCTCCTCCTCCCCCCTCCCCCCGGCTTCTCCCTCCCAGAAGGCCTTGGGGCCCAGCTGTGACCCCAGCACCCCGGCCAGATGTGTACCGGCCCCAGGCCCCCTGGGATGGCCTCAGTCTGCTACATTAGCATTCCTCAGGCTTCGGCTGAGCGGGAGCTGGAGAGAGGAGGGAGCACCCTGCAGGCTTTTCCTGGGCTCCTCTGGAATCAGGACAGCAGCCCCAGTAACCTCCCCAGCTTGGTTCCTTGGGGAAAACGAGGCATCCCTGAGCCCCACAGAAAGGAGGTTTCCTCGGAAAAGATCGGAAATGTTCTGATTTCCAAGCCCTCTTGGGGCCCCAGGAGGCTCATGCAAGGTGGCATCTGGCTGGTGGCAGCTAAGGAGGACCCGCTCACCCTCGACTTCTCTCCTCTCCTGGGTGGGACCCACAGGGTTGTTGGGCTCTGGCGAATGGGTCACCTCTGCGGCTTCCCTCCCCGCCCCCCGCCCTCCCCCCTTTAGCTCTCATCTCTCCGGTCCAGCCATAGTGGGCTTCTCCCCCTACCTAGAAAGGTCTATTCTCTCTCTTAACCTCTTGGTCTTTGAACATGCTTCTCCGAGGCCAGGAGTCAGCAACATTTTTTGTTTTTTGTTTTTTGTTTTTTTCCCCCCTGCAAAGGGCCACATAATAAGCCTTTTCGGCCTCTGCAGCGCGAAAGCAGCCCCAGACGACTCACAATTTGCAAACAAATGCCTTGGGCTATGTCCTAATAAAACTTTATGGGTATTAGCACTTGAACCTCATGTCATTTGTATGTGCCAGGAACTAGCATTCTCTCCAGTTTTGTTCTGCGACCATCTGAAAATGTAAAAACCGTTCTTTGTTCACAGGCTGAACCAGAACGGGCACAGGCTGGATTTGGCCTCGGAGTTGTGGTTTCTGTTCCACGGGGCCGGGCTGCAGGCCACCCCCGCTCTACAATGCCCCCCTGGGTCACTTCTACTAGCAGAGCCTCTGACTCACCCCTCCCCGGACCAGGTGAGAGCTCCCCGTTGGACACACCCACGATTCCCCCGTTCTACCTCTCTCCTAATACCCAGCCTGGCACAGATCCCGACACACGCTAAGAGTTCAGTAAGTGTCAATTAAACGTGGTTCCCCCATATTGTCTCCTTGCATGCTTACGACCTCTGAGTGAATCATAGCTATTATGCCCATTTTATAGATGAGGTTTCGAGGCCCAGCAAAGTTAAGTAACTTGCCCAGGGTCACCCAGCTGGCTGGGGCAGAGGCGGGAATCGAGCCTCTACACTGTTCCCTGGGCAGGTGGGGGACAAAGGCCCAGTTGCAAGCCTCTGGGGATGTGGCTACGCTGCTCCGGGGGTCAGGGAGCACCCCTACCCCCGACCTTCATCCCTGGTATCGTGGGCGCTGATAAAGCTCTCATCATCCTCTGTTCTCCCAAAGTTTCCTGCTTTTCCCCGGGGTGTGGGAGGGTGACATTCTTTGTGCTTCAATTCTGGGCTCGAATTCTGCCTTCTCAGGACGAGACCCAGTGATGCTGGATCTCCCGATTCTGTGGTCACGGCCTGCCCCTTCCCAGCCGTCCATCTGAGCTGCCACTTCACTCAACATGGGCCAGTGACAGCTGTGCTCCCAGACGCCTGGCTGCGGACACCCCGTCCCCCGCCGCCCCCGGCCTAGGTCTGCCCTCGGCCTCCAACCCAGTCCTTCTGGCCAAGTGTTGATCTCCCCATATGTCAGAGGAGGACGATTACCCTGACACTTTGGCACTCCCAGTGTCAGGCTGGGAATTGGGGTGCACTGAGGGGCGGGCCAGCCTGGATAAATGCATGGTCTGGCTGTGGTCTGCCTTCCCCTCATGGGGCATCCCAGGGCCTTTCCGAGGTCGGGGGTGGGAAGGCGCCAGCCCCCTGCTTCGGTCCTGTAGTCGTGACCCCAGAGCCAGCATGCCCGCTGCCGCTTGCCTCTCCCTTCTAGCTCTTTCCCACAGAACATCCTGGCTTCAGGAATTCTCATCGTCCAGGCCAGAGTTCATCGGAAGTTCCCCCATCCACCCCCTCTCCCATCCCCAGGAGGGAAGCAAGGAGAGAGAGGGTCATGCAGCTGAGCTGGACGAGAAGAAAGCTAGGCCCCACTGGCCGGCGATGGCTTGGGGCAGGTCCGAGCAGGTGGCCACTGTGTCCATCCTGCGCTGGACATCGTGGCGGCCACGGGAGCGGTGCTAACACAACCCACCACCAGAGCCCAGAGGTTCAGGGAAGCCATGCCCAGCCCCAGGACACCAGCTGTCCCTGCCCGGGACCCTGTGCAGACGAAGGGGCTGGCAAACCGGCAGAGAAATTCCAAGGAAGCAGGTGTGGTCTGTTAGAAGAGGCCCCAGATCTCCCCCCTCTCCCCCTCCTTCCACAGAACCGCTGCCTAAAACGACCCAGGGTCTCCAGCCAGACAGTGTGAGGATATGGCTATGCTGGGCCCCAGGGGAGCTCACTCCGTGCAAAAGCAGCCCTCTGGTCTCAGTCATGCCAAGGCCACCTGCCACCAAGAAGGTGGGGACATGGTTCCTGGGCTGGGGGAGGGCAAGATTGAACACCTGGGAAACAAGGGAGGGAAGGAGGGAGGGGAAGATGGGGTTGGGGGAAGGGGGGGCGGGGAGGGAGGAGGTGGGGCCATGAATCTCGACCCCACTGTACAGGGATCCTTGGGAGGGCCTTGGGCTGAGAGGCCCCTAGGTGTATCTGTGCGGGGACATTCGTGGCCCTCCCCCAGGAGCCTCCTATGGGCTCCGGCCCCTGGTCCAGCGGGATGGGCAGCCTCCCTGCCCGCAGGCCTGGTTGCCTGGGTGACGTCCTTTGTTAGGCACCAGCATCTGAAAATGTCGAACGGTTTCCAGCGGGTCGGATCTGGTTCCCTCCCTTCTTTCTCCTGCTCCTTTTTCAATCCCAGTTGCCTCTGCCCAAGCTGCAAACTTCCTCTGTCTCCATGGGGATGGAGGAGGGCTGTCTCTCTTTTTCCGTCCCAAACATCTGTCTCTATAAACAGTTGTGCACACAGCACCTCTTCCTTCTGGGCCTGGGCTGCGGGGAGGAAGTGCTTTGTTTATCTGGAGGGGGTCGGCTTCCTCGCTCCTCTCGGCGTTGGCTGCGGACTGGACTCTGGGAGCCCTGGGCTGGTGGGCAGGCAGCCAGTGCTCGCTGCTCCCTGGGGCCAGTGCCTGGTGGGAAGGGTGGCTGCTCTGCACGGTCCTCTGGTAGACCTGGGCTTGGCTTTGCTGGCTGGGTTGCTGTAGACAGGTGACTTACCCTCTCTGAGCCCGTTTCTTCTTAAAGATGAGGTCACCTTTACAAGGTGTGGGGCGCATTCAGGGGAGTTCCCTCTAGAAGGCTCTCATATTTCCTGCTCCAAGAGACCCTTCCACTGAGTCACTACCATCACCAGCCCCCTTCAGGAGAAGCTGAGACGCAGAGAGGTGAATTGGCCCGACCTCTAAGGGAACTCAGCAGCAGGGACACCCCAGGACGCAAACCTAGACACCCTCCACCCCAACAGGACCTCTGCCCAAACCCCACAGCCTCTGCTTGCAGACTGAAGGGCTTGGGTCGAGTGACCTCCTCCCTAGCTTGAAACTTTGATTTATTTCAGGGAAGAGGGTGGGGCGAGCTAAGAAGTTAGTGGGGTTTTGCCAAGAGCCAGGGACTGGAATGCATGATGTATGGGCGAGGAGTCAGGGACAGGGACTCCGGTGACTCAGCCCCGCTTTCCTTGGCTGGTGGAAACGAAAACTGGACCACAGGCCAGAAGGCAGGACTGGCCCCGGCCCAGGCCCAGCCCCTGGCTCGGCCACCTTGGAGAGCGTGTCCTGGGCCCACGTGGCCCAAGCGCCAGCGTCACTCCCTCAGGGTCACCAACCTAAATCCCAGCTCCAGGTCTGACTTTTTCCTGTGTCCGCAACTCTAGTGTGGGGCGCAGATTGAGATCAATGACCCTGTTTCTCGGGAATCAAAGGCGAGACCCCAGAAACAGCCACGTCAGCAGCCGAGAGTGACAGGTTGGGCTTCGGAGCAGGAAGAATTGGGTTTGAGTCCAACTTAACTACTTACTGGTTGACCTCGGGTAAGTTAAGCTCCCTGAGACTCAGTTTTCTCATCTGTAGAATGGGGAGTAGAACGATACCCACTGGAGGGATGCTAACAAGGGGCTCAGGGTTTAGCCTGGGCAGTGGCCCTGAAGGACCTTACTTAGAAGACCCAAACTGAAAGACAAAATAATCAAGAGTTTCAAGGTGACCGCAGGGCACTAGACCCCAAGCAGAGGACTCCTGTGTGACCATCTGTCCCCGAGGACGTGGGGCGTCTCCTGTCTCCCGGGGTATCTTTCGGGAAACTGACTACAACCCACCTGAGCCCCGGTGCCGGGAGGAAGGAAGAAGTCGCACACGGGTTCCCATCCCCGCTTTGGTCCAAGGTTCATTCCCCAGTGAATGACCGTCCCTGGCTGCAAGGACGCTGAGTGGTCCTTCAGCACCCCAGGTGCGGCGGGGAGAACTTGGGGGTGCTGGCCCCTGGCCAGGTTTGGGGGGGGTGAACCACCCCTCCCCACGCAGCCCAGTCCTCCATACAGGCCAGACGCATCTAAGATGGGATATCATCGGACATGAAGGCCTTTCCTTTTTTTTTTTTTTTTTAAGATTTTATTTATGTATTTGACAGAAAGAGACACAGTGAGAGAGGGACCAGACGCAGGGGAAGCAGGGGAACTAGGACCAGGAAAGCGGGCTTCCCACCAAGCAGAGAGCCCGATGCGGGGCTCGATCCCAGGACCCTGGGATCATGACCTGAGCCGAAAGCAGAGGCGTAACAACTGAGCCCCCCAGGCGCCCCCATGAAGGTCTCTCCTTAAGGTTGCTGAGTGAGCTGTGATTCTCCAAGAAAACCCCTTTCTTTTCGGGGAGGGACGTACAACCCGGAAGTGTTTCAGGATGAAAGAGACCTCATGTCTGCAACTTACCCTCAAATGGCCCAGGAAGGAAACAGCAGAAAGAGAAACAGTAGAGCGAGCAAACTGGCAACAAGTTGCCTTTGGGGGTGTCGGGGCGAAGAGTATCGGGAAATGGTTTGTAGTACTTTTGCAATTCTTCTGTCAGCCTGAAATTATTTCAAAATAAAAAGTGGGGGTTTCTTGTTTTGCTTTGTTTTGAAGGGTATGGTGGGGGGAACGGATACCAGCAAAGAGCCAGTCCTGCTGGCGGCGGGTTGGTGCCGCTGGGAGGACTCCCGCTCCTGCGGACGCACCTTGGCCATGGGAGAGAATAGCCCCGTGGCCCCGCAGCGCCAGCACCCCCCGCTCGCTCCGTGGGTCTCCAGCTTTCCGGCCTTGTGGCCAGTCTTTCCCTTTGGGGGGCCGGTGACTCAGCCGAGGGCTCTATGTGGCAGGAAGTGGGCACAGTGACTCACGGGGTGGCTTTGCACCCTCCCTCCTGGAGGCCGGGATAGCAGCTGAGGTCCCCGGCCAGAGATGCCCCCCGAAGAGGGGGATCTGCACCTCACAGTCATAATTCCAGGGAGGGCCGCTCTAGAGGACGTGGGCTTGGAGCACCGGGCTGGGGTGGGCCCTTCCTCGCCCTCTGGAGGGTGGCTGGATGTGCCCTCTGCCAGCTCTGCCCACAGCCTGTGGCATGTTCCCACCGCTTGTGGGCACATGAACGATGCTGGACACTCCTTAAGAATTCCCCACCGTCTGCAAAGGCAGCAGCTGCTGCCAAGGCCCCTGACCCGGCTGGCTGTCCCCAGCTGCTCACATGTGCAGGGCCTTGTTAGCACTCAGCGGCCGGGCAGATGCCCGGGAGCCCCGTTCCCTGGGGCCCAGGCTACTTCCAGCCTGTTTAGCTCAAGCTACACAGCATCCCCCTCTTGCTCTGACTACCAGTCCTGGGAACCTATCTGCTCCCTCACTGGTAGGTTCAAACCCAGCACCTAGTTGCTGAATGAACGTTGAGCCGTGCCTCCAGGACTCCCTGACCTCTCCAGCTTTTCTTCTCGCTTAGGGCTGAGGTTCCTCACTTCAAAGTTAAGGCCTGCTCTGGGGGAAAGGACCCCGTGCTTATGTATCCATGATCTCATTTACCCTCATAGCAGAGAAGGAAACGGAGGCTCAGAGAGGTTAAGAAACTTGCCTGAGGTTGCACAGCACCACATCTGGATTTGAACTCGGGTCTTCCTGACTCCAAAGTCCACCCTGCCCTCTCCCGCCTTGTAAAGGGCTGTGCTGCTCCTTCGTTGGTCATGGATCCATGCTTGGTCTCCCCAGCTCGCGGGTGAATCTGGGAGGGTTGGTCGGGGTTATAGCTCCGAGTTTTCTGAAGGCTCCTAGCACCTGCAGTTCCCGACAGCTTGAGGCACTCAGGCATGACTCACAGGTGGACCAAGTGTTGGATGGACCGGGGATGACTCTCTGCTGCAAACCCTGCCCCCTCCCACCCACCCCCAGTGGGTCTCTGCCCACCCCGCCCCTCCCGTCCCAGGCCGCCTGCTGCGGGCTCCCACCAGGGCTATCAAGCCTCTCACTTCCCATCTGCTCCCCCGGTTTCCCTGGTTTCCCTCTCCGGGCTTCTCTTTGTTCCTCTCTCTCTCTTGAGTTTGCTTTCTGTTCCCTCTTCCCTTCCTTCCCTTGACCCCCTCCTCCTGTGTGTTATCACCACGCTGCTGTCATCCCTCCAATGGCTAGTCTGTCCCCCCAGAGCCACCCCCACCCGAGGGCCAGGTCTGTCTGGGTCACTTTCCACTGCCTGGGTGCACACACAGCCCTGGGGTGGGCACTGCCAATGATTTGGAAGGGGGCCCTGGGGTCCTCTGGTCTGGCCTCCTGGGCGGTCAGCCCACCTGTGCTGGAGTTCCTCCGCCAGGGCAGACTCACCGCCTCCCTCCCTGTCCCTGGACAGCATCGTGGGCTCTTGGGAGACCCGCACAGGACGATGCTCTGAGGATCTGGCATTTTCCCCTTTCATTGTGTTGAGTTGAAATTGGCCTCCTAGAAACCTCCCTTGTTCTCTGATCTGGGGAAGGCATGTCCCTGTGATCATCCACTAGCTGGTGAGACCCGTCCTGCTTTCTCCTCTCAGGGCGGGGGGACGGGGGGACATATCCTGACTTCTATCAGGGAGATTTCCTGCCCCTCCGGGATGTGAGTGTTCAGACCTTTCTGTCCCCCTGACGCCCTTGTGACATTGCTCTTTAAACATGTTTGCCCAGCACGGTGCCCACGGCGGCTCACAAAGGACTGGAGACCGTTCCATCCCGATGACGGCCCGGGGTGTGGGGGCTTTCTGGTGTCCCGTGGCACCCTAGTGTGAACTTACATGCCATCAGCCTCTGCCTCTGTGTCTTTCCTCTTAGGCTCTCCAGTCCTGGGGCCCCCGGGGCAGCTCATTCAGGACTCTATGCCCTAATCCTGTGTCTTTCCACCTCCTGTTCTAGCCTCTTGTAGGTTTGCATCCAGATGAGCTGGGTTACCCCCAGTTTTATCTCAAAATCTGATCATAGGCCTTCATGCTCCTTACTCATGTCATTGATGAAAATATTGAATGGGCCTTGGTCTGGGCCAGAGCCTTACACATCTCTAGAGACTCATCTCCCGATGGCGTTGCTCATTGATCAGTTGCCTTTGGGTTTGTTTTGAGGAACTGCTACCTGCTACCACTGTGTTATTTTCTAGGCTACGTTCCCGTGTCTTCCATAACGTCATCGTAGACAGTCAGATGTTTTGATGGGATCTAGACATTCTCTCTTAGGGCGCCTGGGTGGCTCAGTGGGTTAAGCCTCTGCCTTCAACTCAGGTCATGATCTCAGGGTCCTGGGATCGAGCCCCGCATCAGGCTCTCTGCTCAGCGGGGAGTCTGCCTCCCCCCCCCAACCCCCGGCCTGCCTCTCTGCCTGCTTGTGATCTCTCTCTCTCTGTCAAATGAATAAATGAAATCTTAAAAAAAAAAAAAGACATTCTCTCTCCATAACCCCTCTACCATCTGAGCATCCTACCAAAGAAGAAAGGACTCACGTTGGCCTGAGTTGCTGATAGTAAATTGTTAACTTTTTTCCTTGTCCTTGAAAAAGAATAGTATTCATTTTGTTAAAATTCCAAAATAGAGATAAATGAGAAAGAATCTGATGGCCTTCTAAACCCCCATCTGCAGAGATAAGTAAGCACTTTAAACACTTCGGTATGTACTTTGACAAGTTTCTAAAAACATCTAGAAATGCATATGTCAAAAAAAATTAAAAAAACATAGTCTTTTGTGATCTGTTCTCACTAATATTTTGTGAACATCTTCACCTATGAATAGACGTACAGCTACACACCAATTTTTTATTGGCTGCGTAGTATTCCGTCATAAGGACATTGCCTGTTCAACAGATCCCATGTGAGTGAATTCCGACTTTTTTTAACCTTTATAAACACTGGTATATATATACCTATCGTGACCACTTCTGGTTCCTTCCTTGAAATCAGTCCAGATACTCCAGTCTGCCTCTCCTAAGTGCCTTTCGAGTCCCAACAGTGTTTTATCTGTACGTCCCTGGTAAAAGTGTTTCCCGTTGCAATAATTACACACCATCATCTCCTTCTTGTAGCTGCTAAGGCCTTTAGCGAACAGTCTACCCCAATTTAAGAGTTCACCCCTAGTGCCTAACACGGTAGCTCGTCCTTAGGGACATTCCATAAACACCTGTTGACAAAGGGCATGAACAAATGAATTTGTTTAATGATTCAGAGGCGATTACTGTCCCATTCCCTGCTTTCCACTTTCTCGAGTCTGGGGGATGCTCCCCAGGGGCCTGGTTTGCCCATCGTCCCACCCCTCTCCCAATCTCGGGGGTGACAGAAGAGGCACCGCACCCCAGCCCGGGGGGCAAGGTGTGTCCTCTCCTGGGATGACAGCCGTGGGCGGGCCCTTGAGTTGATTCAGGGTGTCCAGCCCTTTCTTACTGACTCCTGCCCCACGGGATTTCAGTTCCCCCTCAACCTTGCCCTGTCCTGCTTTCTTTCTGAGTGTGACGGAGAAGCAAGGAAATCTGAGAGGGGTCTTCGTGGCCGGGGAGGTTTCTGGAGAAGGGGCAAGGATGTGGTAACCTGGAGTTGCCCTCTTGTAGGAAGGGCTTGGACAGAACTGACAGACGTTGAGGGTGGCCCCATATACAGTAGATGTTTAATAAAAGCAGTCTGTTCTCCTTCCTCTTTGACACAATCCAGTCTTCTCACCTAGGTGCTGGGTCTGTCCTTTCGCACTCACTTCTGGTTAAACACCCCCCCTTCCCTCCTCCTTCTCTGCGCCTTTTGAAATATGACCTCTGCTCCTCCCTACGAGGCCCCCAGTGCTGTCTTCCCTGCGTCCACCCACTAACCTTTCTCGCGGAGACCTTCCGTGCCTGGATTGTCCAAACTCTGATTTTTCCCCCTCGTTTCTCATTTTCCCTTGGCCCATTTTCACTCTTAGAACGGATAGCTTTTGTCGGCCAGAATTCCCTGAACTTTCTGAAAAAATATCCCCTAAATAGGGTACCCACCTGACAATTCCCCATAAGCCCACGGTGACATTCCTTTCCTAGAGTTCAAACACCAGCCTCCTCACTGCACTGAAGACCGCCACACACCCCCTCAAAGGTGGTCCCTGATCCCAGCCCAAGACCAATTCATGGTGCCGCGTCTGCCTCTTTAAGGGGTCGAGAGAGGCCACGGAATCCCAACTCATCCCAACTCATCCCAACTCACAAAAACCGATGCAGCTTTGACCCTGCGACATAAACCCAGGGACCAGCGAGAGAAAGGGGAGTGAGACTCAGTCTCCCCGTTCGACTCTCAGGAGGAAGCCTTTAAGGTTTAGGATGGGAGCGTTTGTGACAGAAAGTCAAGGGATGAAAAGAGGAAGGGGGTAAGGCTCGGGATGGATTGTTTTTTTTTAAGGATTTTAAAACTCTGTTGCTTTCCTGTTTCTTCATCAGGGGTAAGTAATTTCCAGTCATCCCATCCATAAAACAAACATGTATTAAGGAAGAGAAACACGCCAAGGGCCTGCTGTGTGCAGAGCTGACTGTACAATGGGTCCTTCTGGGGAGACCGAGCTCTGCGCCTTGAGAAAGCATGAAACAGAGGGGACACCAAGGTCAGAGGACAAATGCCCAGCCCCTGTAGTGGGCATCAGCTTGGGTTCCACTTGAGGGGCTCAGGGTTGGGTCATTGAGTGGAAATCTCTGGAAAAACCCTAATAACACTGTTGCAACATTCTAGGAAAATGGCCCATGTATTGAATAAGGGTGAATCAGCCAGGGGAAGGTTTGGGACAGTCTCTGCCCTCCCACAGCGACGTGTCCCCACCCTTCGGTTCCCCAGTGATGCTCCAGCTACCCTCTGGGGGCCGGGGTGTGGGGAGAGGGTGGCCCTCCCCTTCGGAATTTCAACGAGACGCATGCAAATGGCCAGTGGGCCACTTCAGGGGAAGTTATGAGCTGAGAGGGATCCCGCAAAGCAGAAGTGAGAACGGTGAGATTTCCCAGTCCCCTCCTGTGCGCCCCTCCCCCACGCCCCGCGCGTGGGCCCTGGTCCTTCCCTCTGAGAAAGGAGGCCGGTGGTTTTTCCCCAATTACCCAAGTCTGAGAAAATGTCCATGTTTAAAGGAAATTAACTTGTCCGTCTCATTTCAGCCCCAGAATTGAGGAATAGACTTGGGGCACCTGGTGGGGCTGGTGAACAGGAGACAGGAGGAAAAGAACAGCCCACAGCCCCCCTTCCCCTCTGCCCCCCAGAGCAGCACAAGTCAGGCGGAAACCCCAAGCCGGAGCCTCCTCTCTTTACAGCTCCGTCAGTGAGGGGTGGGGCCGGGACGTGACCTAGTCCGCCAGGTTCCCAGGTCTTCTGGCCCCAGCACCCCGGCCCCCCCTGGACTTCAAGCACCCTCCAAGACCCGGCAGATACTATTCAGGAAACCAAAACCCCACCTCTGCGCGCTCTGGCCTCCACACAGACGCACCCCTGAGAAACGCTGCCTTCCCCACTGGGCTCCGATGGAGCGATTCCGCATTCCCCGGGGGGGCGCCCACTTTTAATTAACCGCCAACTGATTACCCGTCCATTTGCACGTGAGTGTGAAGGCTCCGGCAGGCCTCAGGTCTGGAAGTAAACTACCTGTTGACAAGTGCATCCGAGCTCTGGGTGGCTGAGTTATTCATGAGAAAGGGTGTTGGCGGGCCTGGGCTCCCCGTCCACTGTTCCAGCTTGCCCTGAAAGATGGACACGAAGGGGAAGAAAGTGGTTCTCGGGGGAGAAAGTGGTTCCTACCTCTTCCTGGGCCCCCGTTTGAAGCACACTTTCTTCTCTCTCTCTCTCGCTCTCACTCTCCCCATCTCTCTTTCACCAGATTGCCGTCCCTGGTTTGGTGACTTTCTACATGGCCTTTTACCCATATCCTCCAGGGTTAACCACGGCTAACCCAAAGTGTAAACAAAATGAGATGGCATCAGTTAAAGAACCAGTAGTAAGTTCTAGATGGTATTTGGCCTTGGGTATGGGGACAAGTTTCATTCTTTACTCACGTATAACTTACTTTGTATTTGTGTTTATTGAGGATAAGTATACATCGAGTACTTGTTTTGCAACTCACAGGTATTGTGCCGGGAAGAAAAAGAAAAGGGGATGGGGGTCTGGGTCCAAAGCTGGAGCATCTGGAGGACCCCAGCTGCAGAGGCTGGAGGGGAGGGGGACATTCCATGGCCAGCGGGGGCCTATGCGTGTCAAGCAAGCCCACTGACTCTGCTCCCTCCTGCTGCAGCCAGTGGTCCGAGGAGAGTGGCTGGCAGGAGGGAGACCACCTGGGCTGCTTAGAAATGCAGCACCTCAGTCCCCACCAGAGGCTTGAAGAACCAGAGTCTGCATTTTAACAAGATCCAAGGGGTTTACGCTGACATTCAAGTTTAAGAAACAGGGAGTATTTACAACACCTCATGGGCTGGGAGCACGGACAGGACAGATGTCAGCTCCCCCCTCTTCCCTTCCCTGAGCGTCCTCCCACATTCCCTTTGGGAAACCTGCTCGGGAGAGAGGGGTTTGGGTTAGATAACGCAGTGGCTTGGATTCTGATGACGCTGCCTGTCCTCTGTCTCCTTATGACCATGACGTGGGACAGACCACAGAGATTCTTATCCTGGCCCACAGATGGAAGAATGTGGCCCCGAGGAGTCCGGCAATTGGTCCTAAGGTCAGAGTAAGCCCAAGGGGACCCAGGCCACATATGCGGATGCCTGAGGTCTCCTCCAAGGTCCTCCACGGAAGTGGTCACTCCCTCTGGTGGGGGAAGGGGCCCAGGGGGCAGCAAGAACCTACTACAATCATCAAAAAGGTTTGCAGAACAGAATGTTTTACATTCTTTTTAAGACCCCGGGGGACTGGAGTTTGGTGTCCTAAATGCGACAGTTCAACAACTTTCACTTCATGACCATTTGGGGGGATCCATCCTGAACGCGACGCTGGCGATTTATCTGGCATTGAACCATATGGACACATGGGTTAAGGGTTACAGTCAAGAAAGGCGGGCAAATGGGACACAGGGGGACAAAGGCCAGGCCCAGGCAAGCACAGGGTGCTAGGAAGACCATCCCGACAGAGAGGTGGAGAGGCTCGGGGTGCAGCGCTGTCTGGGAGCACTGGAAGAGGGTGTGCTGTGGTCACTCTGCCGGTGACCTGGCACCAGAGAATGTCCCTGGCCTAGGGAAGGACCTGGGTCTGGCCAAAAAGGGGAGGGAGCTGGGCACGGCCCGGGAGGAAGGTGGGGAGGGAGGGGAGCCCTGCCCTAGCTTGCCCTCTGTCCCCGGCGCGCACCCTGCCGGGAAGCCCTGGGGCCACAGCTGCTCCGCTGGCCCGGCCCAGAATAGCCTCCCTTCCGGGCAGGGCTGCCCGGGCCCGCAGCGCCAGCGCCCGAAATAGGGCTCGGCCCGGAGCCCCGCGCGCAGCGGCTGGAGGGCGCGAGGGGCCGCCCAGCTCCGGGACAGCGGGGACCCCAGGAGGGGCGCAGGCCGGGATCCCCGGGGCGGGGACCGGGGAGGGGGCGCGGAGGCCAGGATCCCAGCTGCGGGGCCGGGGGAGATGGGGCAGGGAAGGGGGGCGGGGCGCGAGGCACGGGGTCGGACGCGGGGACCGGGGTCCGGGGAGGAGGCCGCCCCGGAGGCGGCGGGGTGGGGCGCTGACCTCACAGCCTGCGGGGAAGCCCGTCGGGGGCCGCCGCGCTGATGGAAGGGCTGAAGAATGCGCGGCCGGCGGCCCTGCGGTCAGAGGAGGGCGGCGCGGTCCCTCCCCCTGTACACGTCGCCCCAGGAGTGGTTGCCATGGGCACGGACCTGGCGGCGGGGGCGGGGGCACACGCGGCCCGGCTGGTGGGGGGGCGCAGGGCGGGCCTCCAGGGACTCTGTCCCACCCCCCTTCCGGGGTGTGCACCGCGCTCCTGCGGGGCCCCTGAAGTGCGGCGTCGCGGTCAGCTGCAGTCCCCGGGCCAAGGGGTCCCGGGGAGGATCTAGGTGCCTGACCTCCCTCTCTCCCGGGCAGCCTCCCTCCCTCACCCAGCCTCCACTCACGGGCTTCCAGGCTCAGTCTCCTCGGCCAGTAACCAGTGATAAGTCATATCTACCATACAGGGTAGCGCTGATTAAAATAGAATAATTATGTCATGTGTGCCCTGTGCTCTATAAATGGGGTCCTCGCTTCCTCCCCGCCCCCTTCCTCCTCCCTCAGGCCTGGGGATCCTTTAGGCCTTCCCATGTCACTGTCCTATGTCCCTGTCCCCACCCCCTGCCTGGACCTGCCGCAGAGCATCAACACTTGGGCCAGCCAGAGCCCTTTCCTCTCCTCCCTTCCCGTCTGGGTTTCCTTGGAACCCACCTCATACAAGAAGATGGTCCAGGGGTGCCTGGGTGGCTCAACCGGTTAAGCGTCTGCCTTCTGCTCAGGTCATGATCCCAGGGTCCTGGGATCAAGCCCCAAGGCGGGCTCCCTGCTCGGTGGGAAACCTGCTTCTCCCTCTCCCACTCCCCCTGCTTGTGTTCCCTCCCTCGCTGTGTCTCTCTGTGTCGAATAAATAAAATCTTAAAAAAAGAAAAAAGAAGATGGTCCAACTTGTTGTCATCGGAACCTGCAGGAATCCCAGGCTGAGGTCCAGAAAGGCTCATGGAGGGCGCAGCCTGGCCGGAGTGAGTCAGCTTCTCCCTCGGAACAGCAGCTGCTGCTTCAGCTGCCCTTTGCAGCTTGGGTCTGGCGGTGGCTGCCAGGACAAGACGGCCCCTGAAAATCGCAGGGAAGACCAGCACGATCTGGGGGTGGGGTTAAGAGCCAGCCCAGTGCACCTGGCAAGGAAAGGCCTCTCTATCCCCGTCTCCTCCTCTATGGGAAGCCAGGCTCTGGACGGAGGCTCAGGGGTGCCCCATGTAAGGAAGGGCGGGCCTGACTTACTGTTACCGCCTGGCCAGAAGCCTGCTTGTCCTGTGGTTGGGCCCGCCCGAGAGGGGCCCTGGTGTAGGGAGAGCTCCCAGTGTGAGAAGTGGGGGCAGGGTGTCACTGTTCCCCCCCCCCAGATTAGTCGACCAGGAGGTGCTGCCTAGAAGTTCACCCCTTCTCCCCTCGGCGGGTCAGGCCACTTATTTGTAAGAAATCAGGTCTGGGGGCGCCGGGGTGGCTCAGTGGGTTAAGCCTCTGCCTTCAGCTCAGCTCATGGTCTCAGGGTCCTGGGATCGAGCCCGCATTGCATCACATTGCTTTGGGCTCTCTGCTCAGCAGGGAGCCTGCTTCCTCCTCTCTCTGCCTGCCTCTCTGCCTGCTTGTGATCTCTGTCTCCGTCAAATAAATAAATAAAATCTTAAAAAAAAAAAATCAAGTCTGTCGAGGGGCTCAGCCCTTTCCAGGAGCATTCAGAAGCCAGTGTTGACAGAGCACTTGCTTGCGTACTAGGCCACGGGGGTGCTCACTTACTGAACCGGCCACCACAACCCTGGGAAGATGGGAAGCAGGTTTAGAGACCTACCCAGGTGTCCCAGCTGTGGGGAGGCAAACTGCACCAGGATGAAAATTCAGGCTCCTGATCCCCACTCCATGAGTGTGGGAAGAGCGGACGGCCCCGCTGCCCGCCCAGGTGCCCGAGCCCCTCCCCCCGCACCGCTTGCTCGGTACTCAGCTGACTTCCTGTCCCTAGAAGAGCACCTGCAGGGCTGCTGGGGCAGGGCGGCCCCTTCCTGTGGTTCAGGTAGATCACAACCTTGTGCCTTCCTGGCATCCTCCCTGGGCCCTTTCCCTGGTTCTAGAAGTCAGACCGGGGTACTCCAGAGAGCCTCTCTGAGCCTGGGGTCTGCCCAGAGTCCGCAGCTGCGGGTGAGCAGGCAGAGGCAAGGGGCTACAGACCCCTCTGAGGAGGGCTTCACAGCACCCGAACACTTGGCCTTTGCCTTCGGAGCACCTGCCCCCACTTCTCACACTGGGAGCTCTCCCTACACCAGGGCCCCTCTCTGGCGGGCCGGCCCAACCACAGGACAAGCAGGCTTCTGGCGGGTTTCTCCCTCCCTCCCTCCTCCTCTCTGATGATGGAGACCTCTTAGCGCCACATCTCCAGCTCTCCCCAGCCTGGTGGTTTGGCTTCAATGGGAACATCCGCCGTGTGCTCATGTCCACCTCGCTGCCAGACACCCAGGGCTTTGCAAAGAGCTGGCTGCTGGACTTTCCCTGGACTTTTCCCTGAGTAACATTGCCAAGGAACTGTGGCACTGGCCAGGTTTCCCACGCCTGGCCCCGTGGCTCTACCTCCCTCTCTCTCTTTCGCCCATGGTAGCTCAGCATAAGCTTTCTGGGGGACACTCCTTCTTGTGTGAGGGGCCGTCTGAGGTTGCTAAGGCTGAGCTCTTCCCCAGAGAAATGCAGGAAACATCCCTGCAGCTAAATGAGGCGATGTCTGTGAAGGACTAGACCATGCCAGGCTACCCTCCGTATGCTCCCTCCTCAAGAGACATTGACCTGGGCCATGCAACCCTTGGCCTGGCCAATGCTGCCTTCCATCCCTGGGTGCTTTTCAGCCTGTCCTTTGCTCAAGGTGTCCTTAACAGGGCGTAAAGGGACATTCCATTTGTCTCTCTGCCCAAGAGCAAGGAAGGACACATTTCTCAGGCTCCTCCTGAAAGATGCAAGGAAAGAAAGAAAATGTTCTTAATCTGAGAGCCTGCAGAACCAGCCGACGGTACTGGGTTGAATCGTGTCCCCCAAATTCATGTGCCTATGGTGTGTGTGCCTGGGACCTAATTTGGAAATAGGGTCTTTGCAGATAGAATTAGTTGAGATGAGGTCATACTGGATGCGTTTGGGCCCTAATCCAATAACTGGTGTCCTTATAAGAAGAGGAGATTTGGACACAGACACACACAGAAGAAGGCCGCGTGAAGACAGAAGCAGAGATAGGACTGATGCTTCTACCCGCCAGAATTGCCAAGGACCGCTGGCAGCCACCAAAGCTGAGACGAGCAAGGAAGGATTCCCCCTAGCCCCCGAGGCTTCGGAGGGGGTGCAGCCGCCCTGACACCTTGATTTTGGATTTCTGGCTTCCAGAATTTTGAGAAGGTCCATTTCTATTGTTTTAAACCCCCCGGTTTGTGTGGTCCTCTGTCATGGCAGCCCCAGGACACTTGTACAACCACCAAATGTCATGCTGAGGGCAGTTGAGGAAAACAAGAAGGAAACGTAGCATGCACACCAAGCAAAAACTGGAAGGGACCAAGGAGGAGACGGGAAGAAGTGCTCCCTCAGCGTCTTCCTCACCCGCGGGGACAGGAAACCAGGGAACCAGTGGCCGAGCCTTGCAGCTCTCCTCCAAGCAGGAGTGTGTGGGGCTGAATGGCGGGTGAATGGGAAGTGTTCAGGTCTTGCTGGTCCCAGGGAGCTCCCGCTAATAAGAATAATAATCCTGTGACGTGGTCTTGTATCCCCCTTATAACACATGAAGCGGGCTTCGAGATCCTCCTTGCAGAGATTAGAAAGCAAGGCAAGGCTGTTACGTGCCCGCCCAAGGTCATTTGCCAAGAAGCAGTGATCTGGGATCACTGGGATCACAGCCGGCACTCTGCCCTCTACGACTGCAAAGCCAGTACCCAGTACCTCAGTGGGGTTAGCAGGGGCTGGCCGCGGGCAGGGCCACTGCAGCCCAGCGGCCTGGGTTTGGACCCCAGCTCTGTTCCTGGTTCACTGTGGGATTTGGAGCAAGTCACAATACATCCTGTTTGGCAACAATCTCCACTGAAAAACTGGGGATGATAATAGGACCTAATTCATAGGGTTGCTGGAGAATTAAACAAGTTCATATGTTTCATTTATTTTTATTTATTTGAGAGAGGGAGAGGGAGAAGCAGACCCCTTGCTGAGCAGAAAGCCTGATGCTAGGCTCAATCCCAGGACCCCGAGATCATGACCTGAGCCGAAGGCAGACAATTAACCCACAAAGCCACCCAAGGCACAGCTGTTTGTATGTTTCAAACGCTGAGACTAGAGCTTGGCACACTAGAAGCACAGCCATGAAAGTGTGACATGAATAAAACACGCTGGGGGGGGGCACTCTTCCTCTGGGCTTGGGGCCAAGGAGAGGACTGTGGGATGGTGAACCTGTCTTGTTCTTCCTCCGCGGGGCGGGGAGACCAAGGCCAGCACCATTCTCCCGCAGTCCTTGTCTGTTTCCCACGGAGCCCTCCGGAGGCCAGCAAGAAGGGCCCTTGAGGCCAGGCAGCAGAGTTCTGCCTACACCCAGGGCAGGCTGATTCCGTTGTTTGAGTCCTGACTCCAAGGCTGGGAACACCTGGTTAGCAGTGTTGGTCACAGTGGGGGACCTAGACTGGGGTGACTCACCGTCACGCATCAAGCCCCGGAAAGATAGTGCACACCGCCCATCCCGCCCACGGTACCGCGTGTTGCATTTACAGACGGAGTTCAGAATGGGCTGAGCAGCGCATGCGCACAGCAGTGTGTCCATCCTGTCCACGACCAGGAGGCCCTCCCGTCCTCTGCGACCACTTCCCCAACCTGTCTCCTGGGGGTCTGCAGCCTCTACTGGGCATCTAACCCTCTCCAGATGTCTGTCTTAAAAGCCACAGAGCCCAGCCCGGGAACACCCCCACCCCCAGGGCCTGTAGACTCTGCCTGCATCCAGGCTTCGCCCCTCCTGCGCTCAAGAATGAGCGGCTCAGTCCTTAGCCTGGCGTGGGGCACAAGGTCTCTTGCTGCAGCTGGGCCCCTTGGCTGACCTTCTCAGTTCCTTCTCTTAGACTGGAGAGGTCTGGCAGTGTGCCTGCCGGCGGGCTGGGCCACTCTCCTGGGCTCCTCCCCTCCACTCCAGGGCTCTGGCCATAGTCTGGTCAGGGTCCTTGCTGACTTCTCAGCCAAACCCTGGAGTGATGGCCTGAGGAGGCCAGCGGGGAAGCCCCAATGTAGGGCAGGAGTCCACAGCCATTGACTGCCCTTGCCCCCATGGGGCAATGCCAGTTGGTCTCTGAATATCTTCTGGGTGGCTTTCCTGCCAGACCCCCTCGCCTGCTTTCATGAAGAGCCAAGGGACACTGAAAAGGGCAGTGGAGAGCTGAAGGACCCCTCCTGGAAATCAGCCTGCCTCCCTCCCAGCGCTGGCTCCTCTCCCTCCAGCCTCCTTTTCATAGGGATTCTGTAGCAGAAAAGTGACGTGGAGGTCATCTCATCCTTCCCCCAGCTTCCAGAAAGAATAGTTTAGGACAACATCGGGGTTCTCTGAGACGTCAAGCAAAATCCTGCACATCGGGGTTGGCCAGAGGTCTCGCTAGAGTTTCCTCGGCAAGTCTGTGCCTGTTGGGAGCACCAGCCCTGAACATCCAAGGCTCCCTCCTGCTGAGAGGTGGGATGATCCTGGCATCCCCCTGCAACCGCCCAAGCTCTCCACAGATGACAGGTGGAACGAGAGCCCTAGGATCGTCTCACGGGCTGAGCTGGTCTCATTAATGAGTGGCCACTGTGGCCCCAGCTGCCTGGAGAGCCTTCACAGCCGCTGCTAGATGGTGGGTGCTCTCACGTGCAGATGTTAGCAGTAGTGGAGAGGGTGCTAGGCTTGAAGCCAGGTGTTGAGGGTTCCAAGTCTGCTTCTACCACTAATTACCCGTGTGCTCTGCGGCAGGTCTAAACCCCCTCCACACCTCGATTTGCTCTCCGGCGACATACAATCCATTTCATTTCCCTTGCATCGGAGGCGAATAGGGAGCATGGAATGATATCACGTATTAGGATGCATTTTGAGAAACACAGAAACGCCATCTATGCGAACATAAGGTACTAAAAATAAAAGAAGCCTGTTTGCATCCCAAAGTAAAAAGCTGTAGATGACTTAATACTCTAACGACTTCCGAAACCCCATCATTTAAAGACAATCTTGTTTTGTACAGCTTTGGGTCAGGTGCCTGGTGGGCTTCCACTAGCACGTCCTAATCTGGTGGGTTTTGTGAAGAACATAAAAGAACAGATACAGAGCCTGGTACAGAGTAGGCGTTCAGTAAATAATCATTGAGGGAATGAGCAAGAGTGAGTTTCGTTCTTTCTTTCTTTCTTTTTTTTTTTTTTAAGATTTCATTTATTTATTTGACAGAGAGAGAGAGAGACAGGCAGGCAGAAGGAGAGGGAGAAGCAAGCTGCCCGTTGAGCAGGGAGCCCGACGCAGAATTCGATCCCAGGACCCCAGGATCACGACCTGAGGCGAAACCAGATGCCCAACTGACTGAGCCCCCCAGGCATCTGCAGAGTGAGTTTCTTCCTTCTAAGTGTTCACAGTCCAGGTGGGAAGAAATCAAGAAACCATAACACCATGTGACCAGGTGATAAACAAGTAGCAATGGTCCCCGGATGCCTTACAAGGGAAGAGAGGTCTCAGAACTGTGTGAGTCCAGGAGAGCTTCAGGGAGGAGGCGGGAAAGGAGGCAGCCTGAAAAGAGGGACAGAACTCGAAGAGAGGGACAGGGGGCGGGGGCGGGCAGGCTGAGCCTTTGGGTGGGATAACCCCAACAGGCCAGGACATGGGCTCACAAGGGAGCACGGGGGCGGGGAACTCCTGTGGTGGGCAGATGAGGAGAGCACCCTGGCGTAAGGAAGTGTATCTGCCAGCATGGGGTGCATGGGGTGGGGAGCTGGCGAGGCCGGGTTTCCACTCAGGTGAGAGCCTGACGCGCGCTGGAACCCGGCTGAGAGGAAGACGTCCAAGGAACCAGTGTGGACCCTACGGGGGTGGGCCTTGCATGTGATGTCACAAAAGCAGTATTTTTAGACGATGAGTCTGGCGTGGATGTGCCCGATGGGGACATACCAAACTTCTTCAAGTTCCCTAAGGTTTTTTCCCTTTTCCGGGCCATTTCCCTGTTTCAGATCACTAGGATGCCCCGTGTCCCACGCCGCCTGCCTGTGGGAGGGACAACTGCTGTTCAGCCTTGGCTCACCAGTGGCCCCTCTTCTGGGAAACCACTGTAGGTCATTTCCTCCTGGGGGCCCCCCGCTGTAGGCTGTATAACATTTTATTTTTACAGCCATTCCTTTTTAGGATACTTCTTGGTTTTCACGTCTGGTTCCCCTTTCAGACTGTAAGTGTCCCGAAGGCTAAATGCTTCTTGGTTGGCATGGATCTCCAGCCCTGGCCGCAGCACCCAGAACACAGTGCCTACCAGCCTTGGGTTTGCCCTGGAGCGTCGTTAAGGCAAGGGTCTGGCGCTGCTAATGTACCCTAAAATTCCCAAACCCAGCAGCCCCCCACCGTGTGACCTCCTGGGACCCCAACCGCAAAGAGTATATTGTGAACAGCGCCCCCTGCGGTTGGGCAGTAGGGCGGCTTCCTGAAGGACCAGGTTTTCTATTTCATGTCTTTAACATGCTGTGTGGTATAGATACTAGGTAAGGTTTTCTGTTCCAAGGGAAGAGTGGAGATTTGGGGAGCACGGAGTGAAAGGAAAAATATTTTCTTGGGCGCTTGGGTGGCTCAGTGGGTTAAGCATCTGCCTTCGGCTCAGGTCCTGATCCTGGGGTCCTGGGCTCCCCTTCTCCCTCTCCCTCTGCCCCCACACTAGCTCGTGCTCCCGCTCTCTCAAATGAATCAATAAAATCATTTTTTTAAAAAGGAAATACATTTTCTTGTGTAATGTACATAACAAACTAGCATTCTGGTTATCTTCTTCTTCTCCTTCTTCTGTTTGTCAGTCGAGCCCCGATTCAGCCTTTCTCTACAGCCGGGCCTGGTCCTCACTGTGAACGGCAGCCGTGACGTGTAAGGAGGGGCGCGTGGAAGTTTCAGCATTCAGAGCCCTAGTTTCTTTTCAGAGGAGAGCCTGGGGCCTCTGGTTCTCTGCAATGCAGCCTTCCAGACCACTGCTGTTGCTTAAGGCCGTGCTGCAATGCAGAGCACTCGGGAGTGGGAAGTCCAGAGTTCTCCCCGCTTCTGGGAACAGCCCCCCATCCCCCTCCCTGCACCAGCTTCCACAGGCGGTCCTCATGACAGTGGGTCAGGCTCACCCAAGGATTTCACAAATGCCTGGCCTGTTCCCAACACAGCGCAGCTGTGAGGGCTCAACACCGGGGGTTGGGGGGAGAAAGAGTACCGTAGTCCTCCCGCACGGGGCCCCCTGGTCTCAGGCCCAGGGCCCAGGGGCTGGAGCCCAGGAGAGGGAAGGGCTGCACTTGCCTGCACTTGCCGCTTGCCTGGCGGGGTGCGGGCAGTGAACCCAGGCTTTCCCTCCCAGCTGACTTCCCAGATGGGCTTAGTCAAGGTTCAAGAAGGAAATTCCCCATCCCAGGAAGAGGGGAGGATCCAGGCTTGTCTTCCCCGAAGGCAGCATGGAGTGGTCGGAGAGTCACTTGGAGTGATGTTGAGTATGCAGAGTCCCGGGCTATCCCCAGGGCTTCTGATTCAGAAGGAGCCCAGCTTGCAGTCTGGGAGTCAGCAATTTCATCCGGTCCCTGGGGGCTGGCTGCAGGTGTTTCCGTGCTTCGGGGGGCCCAAGGAGGGTCTGTGTGAAGGGTATTTGGCTGAAGGAGCCCTGGTTTCTCAGCCAGAGGGCGTCCAGCTGCGGTTCTCTTTCTAACTGGCCCCACGACCTTGGAAGAACTGCCCCGGTATGCTGGGCCTCAGTTTCCCCATCTCTGAAATGGGTGCATTCTGCCCTGAGGGTGGGGTGATCAACTAGCCTGGTTTGCTGGACTTTCAGAGTGAACTGGGACAGGGCTGGGCAAACCAGGGCAAGCTGGTCAGCCTACCCGAGGGTGGGACAGGATCGTGGATGTGGGGCGTACTGGAAATGTGACTTGAAGATGCTTCTTTGGGGTCCTGATAGCAATCTGTAATTATTGTATTTGTGGATTTACTAGTTCATTGTCACTCCCGGTAAACCTCAGGAGAGCAGGACAATCAGGGCCTTGTCTTGTCCTACATTCAATCCCCTGACACACTGGACGTGTCCAGTAGTTGTTTGTTGAGTGAGCAAATGAGGGACTGAGGGGCTGGGGGCTGGAGGCTCCCAGGACGGGATCCCAGAACAGAGAGGAGTGTGCGCTGGGGGGCGGGGTGGGGGTGGGCCATCGGAGCCAGCCTGGAGGGAGACTTGGCTCCCCTGGGGGGAGAAAACTTGATTCCCTTCTGGCCGGGAAAGACTCAGTGCTCTCTGAGCAGCTCCCCTCGGAGGGGTCAGTGACCCCCGGTGACGGAGGGCCGCCTCCCTCCCCCAGGAGCCCCGGGCGCGCTGGTCCACCCTCTCTCCTCCCTCTCCCGCCACCCCCCCCCACCCCAGGGAGGTGCGCCTGGCAGCCACCCCGTCGAATTTCCTGGCACTCGGCTGAGAATAAACAGCGCTCCGCGCCTGTAATCCCGTTGTCACGGCGACCGCGCTCCGCGGGGCGGGGCGGGGGCGGGGCGGGGGCGGGGCGGGGGCGGGGCGGGGGCGGGGCGGGGGCGTGGCCTGCCCTGGGCGCGCACGCTCCGCTGGGCGGCATCGGCGGCGGCGGCTCGGGGGCGCGGGCCCGGGAGGTGCCACCCGCCGGGCTCAGCGCGGACATTCTTCGCATAGCTCCGCCAGGGCTCCCGCGGCGTCCGGGAAGTGGCTCTTCCTGGCAGAGGCCGGCTTGGGAGCGACGCGCCCGCCCGCTCGGCGGCAGCCCGCACGGGAGGGGGCGGGACGCGGCGCGGGAAGGTGCGTCCCGGGCTGGCTCTTCCCACCCTCGACTTGGGGCTCCCGGATCCGCCCCGTGCACGTGGTCCCCCACCCCCGCGGACTTCTGTCGGTGCTCGGGCTCCCTCTGTGACTCTCTCTCCGGGTCTCTGCGCCTGGTACCCTGGCGGTGCCCCCTCCCGAACCTCCTTCCTCGCTCCTTAGACTAGGACCCAACGTGCAGGCTAATTTTCCATCTCCAGCTCCCCTGGCTGTGGCCTCCTTCTCTCCCTCCCCCCGCAGAGCAGGCCTTAGGTTTCCCGTTCCTGGCTCTAGCTCATCCGGAGGCCTGCCCCAAAACAGCACCACCGGAGAAAGGATAGGGCCTCTTGGGGGCGGATTCCGAAGCCAGAAGCAGCATGATAGGGTTGGGTTGCAGGGCCCCCTCTCTGGGGGCCGGCCAGGGACCCCCAGCTATGTTCTTCTTAACCCCACCGAGGCGTGGGTGCCTGCTCAGACTCCTTAGCAAATCTGGGAACCAGGCACACTCCTCTGACAGCCAGGTGAGAGCCCCCTGCCCTTAGGTCCCTGGGAGAGGGTGGGCTCTGTCCCCAAGAGGACTGAGAAGTTCAGAAAGATTTTTGCAACAGGAGGGCAGGATGAGGGAACTCAGGAAGGAACACCGGGGAGCAGAGGGATCTAAGCGAGAGGTTCTTGCCTTGGTGTTGCCGCTGTCTTGCTGTGTGAATGTAAACAAATTGCTTTCCTTCTCTGGGACTCCGCTTCCTTGTCTGCAAAAGTAGAAGGCTGGTCTAGTCTGTGGTCTGAAAACGGAGAGACAAATAAAAGTGTGGGAAGAAGGATGGGAGGGGGGCATCCAGGGAAAGGAGTCTGGGGTCTTCCTGCCTCCGAGTTGAACCTCGGGGGCGGGAGGGCTGGCCAGGACAAGGGTTCTCTCCTGGGGCAGAGAAGATGAAGCCCTTTCAATCAGCGCCCTGTGAATGCTGGGCATCCTTACTCAACAGCCTTCTGGGCCAAGGACTGGGACTTAGTGTGCTCTAGGTTCCAAGGTTCCAGGGAGTCTGTCCTTCCAGCAGCTGTGCAGCTCTCTGCTGAAGGCCGATGGTGGCCGGCTGGCTGGCAGACCCCTGCTCAGGGAAGAGGCTGCCTGGAGCTTCCCAGGCCCCACTGGGTCCTCTCACCTGACTTTGTGCTCTGGGAAGGTGAGCTTACCTGGGTCTGCATTCCTATTTCCAGAAACAGTGGTCTCTCTGGAGTGGTCCCTATGTGCTCTGTCCACTCAGTAGTCTCATGCCTAGCCTGGCCCTTTCTTGTCACTTTCCATTATTCCCCCCCAAATGCTAGGAAATGGGAAAGAAACATGACTTTATTTGCTCTTGGTTGCCTTTTGGACAGATTCCTGGAGCAGCTTAGGGGGAGGGGGGCGGTGGGGAAGTGGGGGGTGGGGGGTGAGGCCTCCTGCATTTGTTTCAGGCATCTGAGGTTTGGGGGAAGTCCTGGGGGCCCCTGACTTGGGGATAACACTCATCTCTTCAGCTGTCAGGTTTGGGGTTTGGGGGGAGGAAGCATGGAAGAAAAATGTCACAAAGAAAGTATTTTTTTTGCTTTTGAGCATAACTGTAATGCTGGAACCCCGGAGTGGGGGTCCTCACCTGTTGACTTTGCGGGGGGATGTGCAGAGGGGCAGCTCTGGGCACATACTTAGTGCTTAGGGAGGCAGACAGAGTTCATGGGCTTTGGAAACCAGATGCTCCCAGGTTCTAGTTCTGTGTCTTTTCCCACATTCCCAATTGGTGTTTCCGTGGGCAGGTTGCTTAGCCTCCCTGAACCTGAGTGGCTTCCCCCCCCCGGGGGGGGGGACAAATATTTACTGAGCACTGTTCTAGGCATCAGAAGTGATCAGCGTTAAGCCCCCAGCTCCCATGCTCCGTTGTGTCTAAGAATATGGCGGTGCTCACACCTGCCTTGTGGGGCTGGGAAGGTTAGTGGGATAGCCTCTAAGTGCCCAGAGGGTGGGAGTGACTAAAAATAGGCAAATAGATGGGTGCTGTCACCAGGAGGCCTGTGACTGGCCACCACTCAGGAGGGGTGTCCCAGGAATGGAGGGAAGCTGGAGGCGCCAGGAGGCAGTGCCCGTGGGGATCACCCCTCCCCCCACCTCCCATGAACCGGGCTGTGCTGAGGTCACGGGTCACTGCCAGGACCCCGGGAGTCTGGGCTTTCTCGGAACACCTCCTTGCCAAGCAGCAGAGCGCCTCTAATAGCCTGGAGTCTCTAAAAGCTTTGACCACAGCTCAGCTTACTCCCTGCAAACCCTTTGAAGGGCTTCCTTCGAACTTGCTTTGCATATTCTGGTCTGATCTGAATCAGACTAGCAGGAATTACCCCTCTCGGTAAAGCCGGGGTGGCTGCCTCGGCTTGTCAGTGACGTGGTGAAGCGGAGCCCGTCTCCACGGTGAGGGGCGCCCGGGACAGCGAGGGGGAAGAGTCCTGCACCTCTTCGGCTCCCCCACCCCACCTCGGACGCGTGGGAGGGGGGGCAAGGCAGGAAAGGGGCCAGGAGGAAAAGGCTTCAGTCGGTTTTCATTAAAAAATAGTGCTCTTTATTATAAATTACTGAAATGTTTCTTTTTTGAGTATAAATATAAATATGTGCAAAGTTTGACTTTGACTTGGGTTCTTCAAGCATCTCCTAACAGCCTCGAAGGCCTGGGTGGGGGAGGGGAGAGGGCTGGAGGTGGGATCTTTATAAAAGACAGAGTGATTGAGGCAGATTGTAAACATTATTAAAACAAACAAAAACAAACAAAAAAAAAACCAAGAAAAAGAAAAAATACCTAAACCAAACACCCCAACACACAGCTGCCCCAGCCAGCCCAATACCTGACACAGAAAACTTTGTGTTTGTTTCATTTTTCCCCAAAAAGAACAGTTCCAGGTTAATTCCATCGCTGCTACATTCCTGTTAAATTTTCACTGATCAGTGCTATTACAGAGCTGGAGCGGCTGGGGTGGCGGGGCCCCAGTCTCTCCGTGACTTCCTGCCTGTGCCCTTCCCCCAGGGGAGGAGGGCCGTGGGACCGGGTGGCTCTGCCCTGCCAGAGCCCGGGCACCGCGAGGCACCTGTGACTGGCCACTACCGAATGGGCTCGCATTCTTCCAGTGCGGGGCTGGAAGGCGTGGATCTCCACCCCCCCCCCTTCCCCCTCCGCCCACCCCTCCCCCCACGCTGAGCGGCCGGCCCTCCGAGGATCCCTTGGCCTCTGTCGGGGTTGGCTGAGTGTGTGGCTTCTTGTGTGCCAGTCCCTATCCATGGGACAGGGAGCATTTAAGGCAAATCTCCTAGCCAGACAGTCAGGAGGCACAAACTAGAATCCCTCATCTTCTCTGTCCGGAATCTGGGGTCAAAGATGGCTCCTCTTCTCCATCTTCGTCCCACCCCAGGTGCCAGAAGGTAGAGCAGGGGTGGGGAAAAGAGTAATTGCCCTGCCCACCCCTTCCCCTCCCAGTGCCACTTCCCCCTTAAAACGGGGGAAGGGCCCGGGGGTCCCGGGCACTAGATGGACTCTGCGACCTGCGTCTCTGGAGGCTGTCCCAGAGACGGAGACAGAACAGACCCCTTCAGGTCACCGCTTGCCCGTACCCCCCAGAGCCAGGGGAGGAGCACGCAGTCGCCCTCCTCACCTGGGGGTGGGCAGTGGGAGTGGCCAACGCCGCGGCCAGCCTGCAGCCCTGGGGCCCCGGGCGCCCTCTCCCGCACCCTTTTCCAGGCCAGAGACCTGCTCGGGTTTAAAGCTACCTTTTAAACCAAATCAAAGAGCAAACAAGTTCCGTTGGAAAGTTTGAAGACTCCCCGGCAGTTCTCACTAGTTCAACACTCCCGCAGTGTCCCCTGTTTGGAAATGCAGGGGGAGTCGAGGAAGCGAAGAGCTGAGAAGAGAATCCACGGCGGACGTCGCTGTCCCCGTCGGGCCAGCGGGCTCCTCCGGAGAAGCTGGAGTGGGGGCGGGGCGCTCAGGTGGCAACTCCCCCTTCCCTCAAACACATTCCAGGTCCCGCCTGCCCCATTCTGCAGGGGGGAGGGCCGAAGGGAGGGGCCGGTCCGCCCCTCCGCTGGCTCGCCCGGAGCTGCAGGGCTCTCCTGGCCGGATTCTTGTGCTTGTGCCATGTGCCACGGAGGAGAGGGGACCCAGGCTCCTCGCCCCGACCCCTGTCCTTTGCTCTTTAAAGCGGGGCATCGTACTGGTCCAGGAATTCCCGAATGGGCCCAGGCAGCTGGGTGACTTTCTCATAGGAGTCCAGGTGGCCATTGACGGTCTTCCGACAGAGATGCTGAAGAGTGGCCACGTTGGAGGAGAGGGGCCGGCTCAACACCAGGGGGATCTTCTCGCCCCCCGAGTAGATGTAATAGGCTCTCCTGGGGGGATTCCCGGGGAGCGGCTGGGATGGGGGCTGCTCCGGCACCTCGGAGGAGGGCTCGGTCGGCGGCGAGGGGAAGGAGGGGGCGCCGGGGGGCGGCATGTAGTGATGCACCAGCTTGAGCACGCAGTCGAAGCGGGGCACGGGCTGCGTGCTCCGGGGGTCGCTCTGCAGCGAGAAGCTGCCCCCCTCGCACTGGATGCGCAGGTTCTTGGTCCCCGACTGGGTCTTGACGCTGAGCGTGAAGAAGTGGCGCTGGTCCGAGCTGTCGCGGATGAGGAAGGTGCCGGCGGGCTCGGCGCTGAGCAGCAGGTTCGCCTCGCCGCCCGTCACGGCGCTCCAGTAGAAGCCGCTCTCCTGCAGCTTGCGGACCGCGTTCACCACCAGCTGGTACTCGCTCTTGGAGCTGAAGGTCTTGAGGCGCAGGCTGGTGTCCAGGGGGCGGCTCATCCCGGCGGCGGGAAACTTGCTGTGGGTGACCATGGCGCACGGAGCCAGCGTGGATCTGCGCGGCGGCGGCTGCAGCTGCTCGGCGGCCTCCGCACAGCGGCCGCTACCGCATCCCGGGGGGCTGTGGGGAGGAAGGGGCGCGCCGCGTGAGTGCCCGGAACCCTCCAGCGCGCCCTGCCCGCTCCGGCTCCCCGGCCTCCGCCGAGCGGCCGGGGCACCCCCTGCCCGGAGGGCCTCCCGCCTGAGCCCTTCCTCCCACCCGGGCACCCCGCGGAGCCCGCCCAGCCCCAGCCCCCCGCCCCCGCCGGCGGGGTGGCCCCAGGCAGCCCCCTCCCCGGCGCGCACTGGGAGAACGCCGAGTGGGAAACTCGGGCGCGGAAGTTGGGTCTCCGGGAGCACGGCCGTGGAGGGGAGCGGGAGAAGGGCCCCCGGGACGCTCTGGGCGCCGCTCAGTCCGGTGGCCCCGGGCGGCGGGGACGGAGAGAGAAATCTGAGGCATTGGGGGGGTAGGGTGGGGAGGGGACAGGAGAAGCCCGAGGGCCCAGCCTGGGTCTTCCGGGAACCTGGGATCTCCGGCTTCCATCCGCTCTGGCCCCTACCTCGTCCCCTCCCTGCCGGGAATGACCAGGGAAGGGGAGGGGAAACCGGGAAAAGCTCCCGAGACCAGCTGGTCCCCCCCGCCCCGAACCCCCGCTCCCGCCCCGCTCCACGCCGCGCCCCTCCTTCCTACCTCGTCCCAAAACGAAGTCTCCGGCCTCGGGGCTGCGCCTCCTACGGTCCCCAAGGCGAGGCGGCGGCGGCGCGGCGGCCAGCGGTGGCCCGCGCTGCGCCCAGATGTTGGCGGCCGTGAAGTCCACAAAGGGCCTCGCGCGCGCGTCCTTCGGGCTTCGCTGGGGCGCCCGCCCTGCCCCCTGCGCGTCCCCGGGCCGGCCGGCGGGGACGAGGCGAGGGGCCGCGGCGGGAGCTGGGCCGGAGCGGCGGCGCTGGCGGCGGCGGCGGCGCGGGAGTGCGAGTCGGAGCCGCCGCCGAGGCCGCGCTCGCGGGTATATACGCGGCCGCCGCGCCCCGCCCCCCCGATTCCTGGAACTGCGCGGCCGGCCTTCTTGTAATGTTTAGTCACTACTCGCAGCAATGAAAGGCTGCGCGGAGGGCGAAGGAGGGGCCGCGGGCGGCCGAGGGCGGGCCGCGAGCGGGACCAGGACCGGCCGAGACGCGCGCACAGACAAAGCGCGGCGCGAGGCGGCCCCGGCGGCCGGCGGGCGCGGCGCCAGCCCCGGCGGCGCGTTCCTGGCAGCGGCCCCTCCCCCCCGCGCGCTCCGCCCCCAACTTCTCATTCACACTTTCCCCCTCCCTTCTAAGAAGGCCGGTTTCTGGCAGAGGCGGGGGCCCCGCTCCGGGCGCGCGCGGGCAGTTCCAGGAGGCCGAGCGGGAGAGGCTCCCGGCTCCCCTTCCCTTTTTCTCAGACCTCGCGGGGACACCCCCTCGCCCCGCCCGGGCCCGCCCGAGGTCCCGATCGCGGCCCCAGGAGGCCCGGGCCTGCCGCGAGGGCAGCGGGGACCCCCCGAAGCCGGTCGGCGACACTGGGGCCGGACCCGGGAGCGGGAGCGGGGGTGGGGGTGGGGACCCGGGGTCATGTCCCCGGAGCGCAGCCGGGAGTCCCGGGGACGGAGGGGACGCGGCTTGCGTGGCGGCGGTCGGGCCTCAGCCCCGCGGCGCACCGCCAGGCTCCCCGGCGGCGCGGACAGCAGTGCCGCCTCCCGCCGCCCGAAAACCAGAGACCGACAGGCAAGAACCGCCCTCACACGTCTGGGTCTCCGGACTTTCGGGGTGCGGTGTGGGTCTGGCCGGGCGCTCTCGCCGGGCGGGCCTGGCCCCGGGGCGAGCCCCGGCCCCGCCCCGCGCCCCGCGTCCGCTAGAGGGCGCCCCGGGCCTCGTAGGGGAGCGGAGTTCGGAGCGGCGCCTCCCGGGCGGGGGAATGGAAACTGGAGGGGGCGGTGGGGAGGCTGGCCCCGGAGCCGGGGCGGGGGGACCTCCCGGGGGACCCAGGAGAGTTCTCCTCCCAGCTGGAATTGGACCTGGGGCTGAAGGTCCGGCAGCGGAGCATTTCCAGAAAACAGCTTTTCAGTTCAGCCCACTTCCAGATGGCCCAGGGCCGCCAAGAATGTGCCCCGCCCTCCCTACCTCGAGTGTGGGGGTCTGGGCCCGGGGGCGTGGTGGGGGGGCGAGGAGGTGCGCGCGGTGGATGATGGATTTGCTCTTGGTCCGAGCGGCATGGATGTGGGTGGCTCGGGCTAACCACGGCCAGCTTGTTGAAGGTTGGGAAGTTTTGCAATCCGTCCCCAAGCAGGCCGCGGGGCCGACCCCTGAGGACCAGATTAAATTCCACTGAAATCGTCACCTCTCGGTACACAGGATGCCGTGGGCTTTGGGCTGTGCCCTCTTCCCAGATGCCACCCTGATGAAGAAAATGAGATGGAAAGGGAGGGAGAGAGGCTGACAACAGGCGTCTTGGGAGTCTAGCCTGCAGAGGCCTGGCTCCTTTGGTTCTCTGGGAGGGGGCCTGTCCATCACCTCTCTCCCTCACGCCTGTCCGGACTCCGTGAGATTTGGGCAGGACCCTTAGCCTCTCTGGGACTCCGTCTGCCGTGTGTAAAATAATCACGGTAACCTCTTCCCATCAGAGAGCTGAGATCACGGAGCTAGAAGAGATTCTGCACGTGGCAGTGGGCTAGAAACGGGAGGGAGACGGTCTCGTTCTTCCTCAGCTCCTGTTAGGAGATGGGAGTAAGGAGGAACTCTTCTCGTTGTTTTTAGTTACTTCCACAGAGGGGGAAATGGATTTATTCAACGCATTTCTCAAATACTGGGCTCTGTGTAGCAGGCATTATGCTACGTATTGAAATATAACGATGGATAAGACCGGGTCTTTGCCCTCGGGATGCTTGTGGGCTAATGAAATGGATCCCCCTCTCCCGAATCAGGAGTCTGTTCTTCCTCTTGTCCGGCAGAAGGACAAGAGGAGGCTGCACCAGGACCATCCACTTCTGTCCCGAGCCCGTGGAGGACAAGAAGACTCGCAAGGAAGAGCCCTCGAGTTAATGGATGAGAAAGTGCTTTGTAAATTATAACGCTCTGACACAAGTCAGGTTCATTCATCCAGTCCACAAACCTTCATTGAGTGCCTGCTGTTGCCAGGCATGGAGCAAAGTGCTGGGCTGGGCAGACAGAAGCACTGGGTGAATCCTGCAAGGAGACAGGCGAGGCGAGAGACAGCCCCTGCAGTGAGGACACCGGGAGAAAGGGGTGATTGTGACGATGACCCTAGGATACTGTCAGAGTTCATTTGTAGGGAGGGGGTGTTGAAGGGGGAAAGATAAGGAGGAAGAGCGAGCCTGGAACTCTGGGAATTCCAGCCTCTGAAGGAAGAACATGGTCCCCAAATGAGCCTGGGCTCTGCAGAGGACCCACAGCAAAGGCTGCATGTCTGCCCCCGAGCTGGGAGGGGGGAGGGGGCTGAAAGGGGCTGTGAGGGGGGCTTGCAGTGGGGGAGGGCAAGCGGCAGTTGTGGGGGCTCTGCCCTCCTTACATACTGACTCTGGAGACTGAACTCCTGTCTAGACTCCACTAGCCAGTAGCTGTATGACTTCTGGTAATTTACTTCCCCAGGCAGGCCTCAGTTTCCTGATTTGTAAAATGGGCTGTTAATAGTAGCTACCTCACCTGGTTGTTGTAAGGATTAAATGAGCTAATGTGTGCAAATGCTTAGGATGATACCTTAAACATATTAAAGGCTCAGTGCACGTTGGCTACTTTTTTTTTTTAAATAAAGATTTTATTTATTTATTTATTTGGCAGACAGAGACCACAAGTAGGCAGAGAGGCAGGCAGAGAGAGGAAGGGAAGCAAGCTCCCTGCTGAACAGAGAGCCCGATGCAGGGCTCAATCCCAGGACCCTGGGACCATGACCCGAGCAGAAGGCAGAGGCTTTAACCCACTGAGCCACCCAGGCGCCCCTGGCTACTTTTTTTTTTAAAGGACTGGGGTGTCCGAACAGAGGAGGCATGGCGGCAGCCCGGGCTGCTGGGGGATGGGTGTGGCCAGGAATGTCTCTGTTTTGGAGGTCTGTGTTATCTCCTGTGTAAGACACATTCCATGAAGCCACTTGTCTTCAAACGGATTAGCCAACTACCAAGTTTCCCTTCGGCTTTCTAGTATCTCCAGGTTTCCAATGCCTTGGGATGATCCAGACTCAGCCAGCGTGTGTCTAAGGCCACCATTAGTGGCCACCACCCCACTGACCTCTCACGTAGCCCCAGGCTGTCTCCAGAATGTTCCCCAGGCCTGGATCTTTGCATGCTCATTTCCTTCCGGGTGGAACTGCCTTCTACACTTTGGCTCGTTTCTACTTTTCCTTTAAGACTTGGCAGAGACTCAGTCCAAACTTCCAGGGGAGTTCTTTCCACGTTAACCAACATGCCCTGTGAGTGAGAACCTCGAACAACCAGACTGCGGTCGGTTTTCTCAAACCTGGTACATCGAAAGTGCTCGGTGAATCTTTTTTTTCTTAAGATTTATTTATTTATTATTTTAGAGGACGGAGGAGCAGAGGGAGAGAGAGAATCTCAATCAGACTCCCCACTGAGCACAGGGCCCCATGCAGGGCTCCATAATACGACCTGAGCCAAAACCGAGAGTTGGACGCTTAACCCACTGAGCCACCCAGGTGCCCCACCCCCTCCATGAATCTTTGAGATTGTTTTAATTCCTGTTTTCCATCATTTTCAGATGCCACTGACTGCTTCTCTCTAGAGTTGCTTTTGGTTTCTTCCTGCAGGACTTGGAAGTCCCACGTGCCTTCGGTGGGGATTAATAAACCCATTAATCTGAAGATAGAGAGAGGACTCCAACTTTGCTGGAAAAGTGGGAAAGGAGGCACTGGGCCAGGACAAGGGCACACCCTGGGAGACCCTCTTCCAGGCAAGAGAGATGCCCGAAGCAGAGCCATCCCGGGGCCTTGTCACACCCCCCGCCCCAGCCCTGCCTGCTGGGGGCTCCCTGGAGAAGAGCTCATCCACATCTGGCCCCTCTGCCCCACCCGCTGTCTTCCTGGCTTTGGGATTTAGGAGACTCCTGCCTTCTAATCTCTTCCTTTGCAGAATTTCTATGAAGTCAGGATCCCATTTCCAGGCAAAGGTGCTTGGTCATAAAGATAATACAGATTCACTCAAGAGGGAGGGGAAGTACACAGTGGTTTCAGCTGCCTGTAGGGCCCCACTTACTCATGGTGAGTGACAGATGATGAGCTCTTCCCCAAACCTCGCAGATGGGAACTCTGGCGCCTGTGGGGTGGTCGTGGGAAGCGATGTCCTGGCCTGGTGAACACAAGGTCCCATACTGGCCTAGACGCTCTTCTCGTCTTCTGGCCAGCCTGGGGGCGGGCTGTAAGGTTGCCATTGTTCAGAAGCATGGGTTAGGAGACTGGCCTCAGACCACAGGGTTGCTCAACACCAGGCCCTCAGCCTCTCTCTGTCTTTAAGATTGGTGGGTTTCTCATGGCACAGGAGGGCAGCCTGGGTCGGCCTGCCCCGTGGCTTTATCTTGCTTATTCCGCATTGACGGTGCGTGGGTTAGTTGACCAGGCATGGGGGTGGGAAAAAATCTGGTTCCTTCCCTCTGCAGCTTCTAGTCTAGCGCTGGTACTTAAGAGGGGTACAGGGCAGTAAGGCTCCTCCTCTTCTTGCTCCCCGCCCCCCACTGCCACTTTTTCAGCTAGTTTGAAGAGGATGTAGGGGGCCTGTCTCATCAGACCTCTTGGAAGCCATGTCCCCTGCTGTGGCCTGATGCATCTTGTTCCCTCCCCAGGGCAGCCCCTGTGGTCCTTGCTGGAGGAGGGCAGACGTGACCTTCCTGTGGCGTAGGGGGGAAAGGTTGAGGGATCTCACCACAGGTGGACCCTGCTCTCTCTCTCTCTGCTGCTTGTGACAATCCCCAGAGGCAGGCCAGAGAAACCAAGACAATGGCCTGTGGCATTTGTTCCTGCTGGGAGGGGCAACGGAGCTAATGAAAGGGCTGGAGCCTTGGAGGAGTTCTTTCAAGCCTGACATTCCAGGCCCAGCTGGCCTCTGGCATTTCCCAGAAAAAGTGCCGAGGGAGGGGAAAGAAAACACTTCGCCAACCCACCCACCCACTCACCCACCCTGCCTTTTCAGATTCCTTTTCCCTCCGGGGCTTGGGCTGGGCCAGAGCTCCAACCTCTGCCCTGGGGGGCCCATTCTTCCCCCCACAGAGGGGCAGTGGGAGGGTGGTGGGTCAGTGGGGGAGACTTTAGGAGGGCGCAGAGGGTCTGAAGGGTGTGGGGTGCCTCTTGCGGAGAGGGAAGTTTCTTCCCACAGCTCTGCGAGGAATCTGCAGCTGTTCCAAGTTCTGAGTTGGGGGCAGAGAGCGGGGCAGTTAGCTTCCAGCCGACTGTCTCTCTTGACCCCAAACCGACAAACCCTGCTCCGTCTGGGGCTGGGATGGGACTCGCCTCCACTGGCCCTGCAGCAGCCGTTGTGCCCGCGCCCGCGCTCAGGAACAGACACCCAGGCAGCGGGCAGTTCTGGGAAGAGGCCGTGGTGAACCATCTGGGCTTCGATGCAAGTGAGGCCTGGCCCAGCGCCCAGAGCTAAAGTGGCAGTGCCCGGGAGAAGGAGAGCCTGGCGAGGGGGGTGAGGACTGAGGCTGGCTCCCGGGAGCTCTTGCCCTGGGCCCCAGACGCCCAAGGGCTGGTGGAGGACCCCTGGGTGCAAGGCCTACAGTAAACCAGATGCTGCCCCCCTCCCCACCCCCACTCCCCCGCCTGGAGCAGGGCGGCTGTGAGCCCCCGACCCATGGGGTTCTGGGGTCAGGTGGTGCTCATCAACTCACTTGCGTATGCGTGGAGCATCTGAATTGAGAGCCCACGGCCTGACCTAGGCTCCCTGCGGTAGCGAGATCTCCACGGGGACCTCCAGAATGCCCCGTCCAGGGGTGGGACAGCACTAGGAAGGTCCTCGGCTCCCCCACATTGTGAAGCACGCACTGGCAGGCACTTTGTCAGGCACTGAGTCCTGGGCCAGTGCAAAGGGGAAATGATACACCCTCCCTCTGGCTCCCAAGGTCTGGAACCAGCCACAGGGGCAGAGAAGTGTGTCGGAAGGAGTGGGAGGTGGGGTACCTATCAGGGACAGGTGAGGTTGAGAGCATGACGTCATTCCTTCCCACTTCTCCCTTTGCTCATGCTGCACTCAGGTGGCTTCACACTGCATAGTTCAGAGTTCTCAACCCAGGTACACATACTGCCCCCTCCCCAGGATTTCATACGCCCCCTATATTTGTAAACAAAATGCTAGTGGCCGTCGAGATTTCTGGGTAGATGAGCTTACCCAGAGTCACTTCTTGCTCTGGAAAGACTTATTTTTACGAAACCACTCACTCGTTCATTCACTCATTCCTTTAAGGGATAGTTTACTGAGCACCTACTACGTGTCAGAGGTTGAGCAGGGTGCCCAGAATTTATCAGTCTGGGTCCTCATGAAGCTTAGATTCTCTCCAGAAGGACAAGATTTGGCCACAACTGATGTCATGATTAATTAATTTTGACTGCACGAGGGCTATAAAGGAAGTCCGGCGGGGGGGGGCGGTTATGTGTGAGCATATGATGGGGAGACCGAATCTATCGGGGGGACAGGCGAGGGGATTCCCTGAGGAAGTGACACATGCAGGCTGATGGGAAGCTGAGGCCTGGAGGGGTCACCTGACCTGCCCAAGTTTCCCAGCTTGTGGGTGCCAGGTGCAAGCAGAGCCCAGGACCCTGCACACCACCAGTGCCGGCTTCTGCCGCCGAGCATCTTCTCTGCCGCTGCCTTCTGCCTCTCTCTCCTCCCCACCTACTACAGGCTTTGGCTCCCTACTTCCGAGCTCCCCCTGAGGCAGCTACAAGCAGACAGCATGAGCGTATCACCCTCTCTTGAACCCCTGAGAAGTGGGTCAGGGACATTCTCTGAATTTTGGAACTTCGAAACTTAAAAAGCATTTTGCGAAGAGGTAATACAATCGAAAGCTACAAACAGATGAACTGTGATCTTCTACTATTACCTTGTCCTCCCATGGTGCCTGGGACATTTTTTTATAGACCAAAGACACGCATGAGGTGGTTGAATTATAGGCTGAACACGACCCCTAGATGCATTGGTTGGATTGCACAGAAATAAAAACAATTTTTAAAAATATTATTTATTTAAAAAAGTATTATTTATTTACTAGTTTATTTGAGAGAGAGAGAGAACACGCGCACAAGCAGGGGCAAAAGCAGAGGGAGAAGCAGGCTCCCCGCTGAGCAGGGATTCCCCAGATGGGTCTTAATCCCAGGACCCTGAGATCATGACCTGAGCTGAAGGTAGGTGCTTAACCCACTGAGCCACCGAGGTGCCCCTAAACAGTTTTTTTGAGACAACATTTAAAAATCTGGAAATTTCACGTTCACATCTGGATTTGGGGCTTTCTTTGGAAAAATTGGATGATCTGGCATCACTGGGTCTCCATTCTGGCAGGTCTCCCCTGGTCTTCTAGATGGGACATGGGCTCTCCCTGCTGACACAGGGCCACCCCCAGGACTGGCCGCCCCTCCCTGCCAGGAGCTCCAGACACTAAGGCAGCAACCCCACTGGGCTTCCGTCTTCCCACCTCCCCTCTCTAGGTAAGGAGAACAATGGCCATTGGAGGTTTCACTTTGAGAATCTTTCCTAAATTCCACGACACTGGAAATAAATCATGCCTGGTCCTGAGAGTCTCACCTGCTTGGGCCTGGTCTGATTTGGCCTCATCTCATCAAGCCAGACCTGCCCCGAGCCGGCTTCCCATGCCAGGCCCAGGGCACACTTAGCCTCTTGTTTCAGTTTGTCCCCGGGGGCCAGGCAGGGAGTAGCTGGGCAGGGTGGGGTTCTGCCAGGGAGCCCCCTGCAGCTCACCTTGGCTACCCAGGCCGGACCCAGCGAGCCCGGGATTCCCTAGGGCAGAACTGGCCACGGGCCTCTGTGGTTCCCTTCGCGTGGGACTGCTGCATCGGGAGGAGATGGGCAGCTCCGTGCTGGGGTGGCGTTGGCTGCTTGCCACGCCACAAGAGGCTGAGATTCCCCTGAAACTGAGGGCTACGTTTATCTCTCGCTAGCGACAGAGAAACAAACCAGCACGCTCTGCCCAGGAGGCATTTCCAGAAATTTGGGCCCTGGCTTCTTGTTCATGAAATGCCAGATGATCCCGGGCCTCTCTCTGGGGCACGAGGCCAGGAGCATGTTGAGTAAGAGGTGTTTTGTTTTGCAGATGACAAGATTTTCGACACTGAGAAGTTGAAATGATAAATACGAGAACCTTGACCAGCTCCCCACCCACCCTAGAAGCGGCTGGTTCGAGCTTCTGTGCTTGGCACATTTGTTTTTCACAACTTTCAGCTTCTCTGGGCCTCCCTCCCCAGCCCCCTGCCCCGGCCCCAGCCCCAGCCACCTGAGGTCCCCAGTGCAGGAAGACCTCATCTCATCCATGTTTGGGGCCTTGTGGGCCTGACAGGCCTCCCACCTGCTCCCCGGCTCTGGCCACTGGAAAAGATGTCTTCTGAAGCACAAACTGGCAAACCATGACACATGAGCCTGAAGACTGGTTTTGTTGATAAAGGTTTATTGGAAGTAGAGCCACGCTCACCACCTTGTCATGTGTGTTCATTCAGCCGGGGTGGGCCGAGCCTGCTTCTCTTGGCAGGTCCTCCTGTTTGGGATGTTCGGAGCACACAAGATGCTAGGGGCTATGGCACAAGATGCACGGTAGGTAGTGGGGAGATGGGCAAAATGGGTGAAGGGGAGTGGGAGATACAGGCTCCCCGTTATGGAATGGGTAAGTCATGGGGCTGAAAGGCGTAGCATAGGGAGTACAGGGGATGGTATTATAATAGTGTTGTAGGGTGCCTGGTGGTATCTAGACTCGTGGGGAGCAGGGCATAAGGTATAATGGAGAGGTCGAATCATTGTGTTGTATACCTGCAACTAATGTAACCTTGTGTGTCAACTGTTCTTTGATAAACACACAAAACAGTAAACCATTCAATAAGATTAGATCACAGTAGGTAATAGGCAGAATAAATGGGGCAATGAGGTGTTTGTAAGGCGAGCACCGAACTCAAATGGAGGAGAGGGGCTGGGGGGATATAGTTGTGAGCAGACAGAGCAATTAAGCCGAGATCGCCAGGAGGCAACGTGTGTGTGTGTGTGTGTGTGTGTGTGTGTGTGTTGGCAGGGGTCGGGGGGAAGCTTGAAGGATTGAGAAAAGGCAGGCTGTTGAGGCTGGGCAGTGACTCAGTGGAGGAATGGAGGCAGAGCCTCCAAGGCTGGCTGCATCCTGTCCTCATCCCTAAACTACATTCCCTATTAAACCAGACTGAGCCCCTCCGAAGCAGCGAATCAGGCCCCCCAACAAACTGACCGAGTTTCTCATCACCGGCGGAAGAAGATGGGTTGACCCACCTCCCCTTCCTTGAATTTGCTCGCAGCCTTGTGGCTGAGTGAGACCCTTGGGCACAAGGTAGGCCCAGGGAGGAGGGGCCTTCCGCTCTCATTGACATGATTTTCGGTTCGGGTGTGAATCACAGACAGTGAGGCCCGGGCCCTTGGCTCAGGATTTCCTGGTGTTTCCTGCCCGGGACAGTAGCCTTGCTATCAGGGGCAGCAGCCCACCACTCCCTGACGTCAACTCTCCTTCCAATGAATGCGTTTCCTTTTCCGTTTGGAAAGACCAGATATCTGTCCCATCAACTCTGCCATTCTAACCGGGGCACCTCCTGTTCGGGAAGGGGCCAGTGAGATTAACCAGAAGGCAGTGGGTGAGGGCAGGAGGGTGAGGGGAGCCTCAGCGGCTGGGCTTTCGAGCCACCATGGGGTCTCAGAGGGCAAGTGCCTTCTGGTCCAGGGTCATCAAGGTGTGAGCGGAGAACCCAGCAGCAGTGGTGGTGTCTGCCCTAGACCGCCGGCCCCCCAAGCAGTTTGGGGCCCTCCCATGCCTCCTCCCTGGGCCACCTGTGTCACCTGAGTGTCTTATCTCCTCTGCTTGTTCCCACAAACCTATCCAGATGAGATCTCCTGGTGGAAAGTGTTTATATTATCATCATGTAAAAAAAAAAAAAAAAAAGAAAGAAAGAAAAAAAGATTGCTCAATTTCTGAAAACCATCATCTAAAATTTTTGCAACTTCCCAATGTGCACGTCCTGGGGCAAAGTCGTGGTTGCCTCATTCCGGTTGTAGCTCTGACAACTTCAAACTAGCCATAAGGGCCAAAGGCTCTAGCTGTGTGGCTTCAGAAGCAACTGGGTCATCACAGGCCGTTTATACATAATGTAAATACTAGTTTAACTTACCATGCTGTAATATCACTGTGTGTTAGTACAGTTTATTTTATTTTTTAAAATATTTTATTTATTTATTAGAGAGCAAGTGAGTAAGAGAGACATGAGCAGGGGGAGGAGCAGAGAGAGAGGGAGAAGCAGACCCCTTGCTGAGCAGGAAGCCTGACTGACAGACCAACAGAAGAAACTGGGGGCTCCATCCAGGGACTCCAGGATTATGACCCGAGCAGAAGGCAGACGCTTAACCGACTGAGCCACCCAGGCGCCCCAGTACAATTTATTGTAGATCAGAAATTCCCAATGGGACAGTTCTGTGGTTGTCGGTCTCACTTAATACCTCCCCTGGCAAGCACCACATACAAAAAGAAACTGCTAGCTCTTTTCGGGGATGGGTAGGATGCTCTCATGGTCACCACCCAGCATCATGGTTCTGGCATTCAGCAAGTTGACTCTGCAACCACCCTGTGTCCCAGGAGCTGGGCAAAAATGGAATCACGCAATGGCTGGTCTCGTTCTCGTTACTGGAAATTAGGAAATTTGATGATTCACCACTTCTAACTCGGAAGAGTTGAATCAAATTCCACCTTGTGTTCATAACGCTCTCTAAACATAAAGGAAAAATTAAAACAATCTGAAATGCCCGTTACTTGTAAACAGCTTGGAAACTCTTGAATAGCACCAAACAGCCAATGTTAGCATTTTGGTGTATTTACTTTCAGTCTGTCTGTACACAATACTCCCTCCAATTTTTTAATATCCCCGATGAGATAAGCTCTATACGACTCCTTGGAAATTTGGATTTTACACTTCATGTCATTAAACATTCCTCTGAGATGTAATTTTATTTTAAAGAATTTTATTTATTTGTCAGAGAGAGAGAGCGCGCGCAGCGATGGGGAGCGGCAGGCAGCGTTCTGGAGATGCAGGCTCCCCGCTGCGCAGGGAGCCCGATGTGGGCCCGGATCCCGGGAGCCTGGGATCCTGACCCGAGAGGAAGGCAGACGTTTCCCCGACTAAGCCCCCCCGGCGCCCCGGCTTGCGCACTGCTGATACCAGAACAGGGCCAAGAACGTCCTTGCAGGGAGCGCGTAACCGACTTCTTGGGACACCCGGGGGGACAGGGGATGCGGAATGTTCTGCGTCCGGTGCATCCAAACCCTTGAGCGCTCACAACACTCTCCTGGGCCAAGACAAGTAGGAAGGGACGATCTCCCACCGCTCTCCCCGTTCCCAAGCCTCGGTCCCAGGGGGTCGTCCGGGAACCCCCTGTTGCGGACCCCATCTCTCCCCCCCCCGCCTCTCCCGCTTCAGGATCCTGCACCGTCTTCCTTTTGAAGATCAGCTACAGGAGGTGCTCTCGACTCCACGGACGCGCGGCCCTCGGGTCGCAGAACCGTACGCTCGGGGGCCGGCCCAGCGCACCTGTCCCCGAGCCTGGGTGCTGGGCGTGACCTGGCGGGCGCGAGGCCAGCACGCTCAGGAGCGCGGGGTGGGGCGGGGCTGGAGGGAGAGAAGCGGCTCAGCCCGCTGCGCCTGCGCCCTGCGTGCTGCCCGCTCACCTGCGCCCGCCCCGCCCCCTCCCCGTGTCCGCGAGTGTGGCTGTCAATAAAGTTCTTGCGCGCCGGAAGCGGAAGCGCCGAGTCTCCATGGCGGCGGCGACGGCGGCGGCGGGGCCGGTGCTCTGGAGGCGGCTGCTGGGCCTGCTGCCTGGCCGCCCCGGGCTGGCCGCGCTCCTGGGCCGCCTGTCCGACCGCCTGGGCAGGAACCGGGACCGCCGGCGCAGGAGGTGAGAGGCGGCCGGGCCTGCCGCGGCGGGGGCGCGGCCGCAGCCCTGCCTCCCTTCCGCGCCAGGAGTGCGCTCACGCGGCGGGGGCGGGGGGGGGGGCGGGAACCGAGCGCGAGCTCCCCGGGGCCCCCGGCGGCGGGGCGTTGGAGGGTCTGGTCGCGGGAGACGCCGCTCGCGATCTGAGGGGGTCTGTGCCTTGCGCGGTGGCGGCTGCGGCTTGGCGCGGCCGGGGTGAATGAGCCGGGCCGGGGTCTGTGCGTGCGGCGCTTCGCGCATCCTGCGGGAGAGGGCTGTGAAGCAATCCCGAGTCAGGGGCTCTCGGGCCGGGGAGGAGGAACCACTCGGAACCCCCTTCACACTTTCCAGAGGGCCCGTGTTCTGGAAAAGTACTGAAGTGAGTTATGTAAGTGGGGGAGGAGGCTCTGAAGCCGTTTATTCAGGCAGTGGTCTTTCAGAGTCAACATTGGCCAAGCGCGTGCTGACCTAAGAGGCCTGTTGTCGTTGCTAATGTTACAGGGAAAAAAAGATCTCTTGTGTGCAAATGGTTCTCTTATCAGAGAGACTCAAGCCTTACACTTGACCCTTTATTTGTTTATTTTTTAAAAGATTTTATTTATTTGGCAGAGGGGCAGGCAGAGAGGGAGGAAGGGAAGCAGGCTCCCCGCTGAGCAGAGAGCCCGATGCGGGGCTCGATCCCAGGACCCTGAGGTCGTGACCCGAGCCGAAGGCAGAGGCTTTAACCCACTGAGCCACCCAGGTGCCTCTACACTTGACGCTTTAAAGGAAAAAAAAAAAAAATTAGAGGTGCGTCCTTTAGAAGAGTTTGCATTATCTTAGATTTTATCTGTGCTGCTTGGGTGCGGTGGGATGTCCTGGCTTCCCTGCGCAGATCTCTGCTCCAGTCGTGCGTGCTGTTTCTGCTTATGGGAAGGAGCTTGCGTTAGGCTGAGTAACAGTGGATGATTTTCAGCCAAACTTCAGCTCCGGTTCAGGGTAACTTTTGGGCGATAGCATCAGTATGGAGGCCTTCAGAGGCTTGCTGATCAGAATGGCTTTAAGTTTCCCATCGCCGAACCCCGGTGGGGGCGGGGCCGGGGCCGAGGTGGCCTCTGCCTTTTCTGTAGTTGGTGCTTAGCCAAGACCTGGCCATTGCAGTGGGTGGTGAGATCAGATGACTTCTACGTCTTGGCATCAAACCACTGGGAAATTTGGTTTAAGGTTTCAAGAAATGTTCTCTCCTCAAAGATGAGGTGTTCAGGCAATTTTGTCATTTCCCCGTATGTGTTTAAACGGTGCGAAAAATAATTCATTGTTCATTGTTTAATGTTGAAATTGACTGCTAAGGGATGTTGGGGGCAGTCTCCACAAATTCTTTTGAAAAAGACATTTCTCTTGAGTGTCTTTTTCCGGTGGTAGTGGGGAGAGGAGCAGTGTGGCAGGGGGAGTAGTCCAAACTGACTCCCCAAGGTCCTTTTTGTAAATGGATGCTGTAGGTGTGGCACCATATTTCTTTTTGATGAAGCTGAGAGAAAGAGTGTTGTATAACAATTAAACCAGAAACTCACTTAAAGAAACATAAGTTTTGTGGGTTTTTAAGTTATTTTTAATTTACATTCTATTAGCCGACATATAGTACATCATTAGTTTTTGATGTAGTGTTCGTTGATAGTTGCGTGTAACACCCAGTGCTCATCACATCACGTGCCCTCCTTAATGCCCATCATCCAGTGCCCTCACCCCCCCCACCAAGTTTTATGTGTTTTTTTTTAATAAATTTTTTTAAAGATTTTTTTCATTTATTTGACAGAGATCACAAGCAGGCAGAGAGGCAGGCAGAGGGAGAGGGAGAAGCAGGCTTCCGGCTGAGCAGAGAGCCCGATGCAGGGCTGGATCCCAGGATCTGGGATCATGACCTGAGCTGAAGGCGGAGGCTTTAACCCACTGAGCCACCCAGGTGCCCCAAGTTTTATGTTTTAAAGAAATTTGTGGGGGCTCCTGGGTGGCTCAGTCAGTTAAATGTCTGCCTTCAGCTCAGGTCATGATCCCAGGGTCCTGGGATCGAGTCGTATATAGGGCTCCCTGCTCAGCGGGGAGTCTGCTTCTCCCTTTACCCCTCCCTCCCCTGCTTGTGCAAGCTGTCTCTCTCTCTCAAAAACAAATAAAATCTTTTATAAAAATAAATAAATTTGTGTTTTATGATCCTTAGAATGCTTTGCTAGGACTGAAGATAAGTGCTTTGACCAGTGTTGTTACAACGATATAGCTTTCTGACCTTTTTTTTTCCCCTCTTGCCTTATTCAGTTTGCAGATTTTCCTGACTCTGTGGCCTTGGTGTTTGGGGTTTCTCTGGTCTGTATGGCCACTCATCCTATATTGGCTGCTGACTTTCGTTTCTCCCCCCAAATATCTCACAACTCCTCATTCCCCAAATGGTGTGGTTTCTTGTAACTCTGATTGTTGATTCATTGATAATAGTTCTGTGTAGTCATGAGCTTAGACTTTGTCAGATTTTAGCTTGCCAATCTGACTCACCTGTTGGAGTGACTGTTAAACCCTCGTGGCTAACAAGAGGACTGGAGGGAGGGTGGTTTCTTTGTTAGTTACAGAGACAGCCACGGTGACAGAGAATGCTACTTAAAATTACTTCCAATTAGTGGTCTAGAAATACTGTTGCATCTGACGTCATAGTGGCAGGTCGGCGTACCCCAGTCCAGTTTGTTAGTAGTTTCCACTCTGAGGGACCACCAGATTTCCAGAAGCTACTTCTTTGAACTTCGCGACACTTCGTTAGAGTTTAGTAGAACTGTCTCCTGGCTTATTTGTAGTAGTAGAGTGGGTGGGAGGGGGATATTTAAAATCAAAGCATAAATTTCCCCAGATAATTCAGATTCTCATCTTAAAGGAGGTTGGAATAAGATTTACAATGGATTTTTAAATTGTAGCTTTATTTTTCTTTTTTTAAGATTTTATTTATTTATTTGACAGCGGGAGAGTGCGCGCGCCCACGCAGGGAGAGTGGCAGGCAGAGGGAGAGGGAAAAGCAGCCTCCCTGTCGAGCAAGGAGCCTGATGTGGGACTGGATCCCGGGTCCTGGTCATGACCTGAGTCGAAGGCAGATGCTTAGCCGACTGAGGCACCCAGGCGCCCCAAATTGTAGCTTTGTTGAGTTCATATTAACGCATTGCAGCTGGTGATGAATTAGGCTGGGTCAGTCAGTTGTGTGCCCCTAGAGGGAGAGCAGCTAGCCTGGGATTAAAGTGTTCTGGTAGATAATCCACTTGTAAACATTTCATCTGATTCATGTAAACGAGTTCTTCTCAAGGCTGCTGGGAAGTCCGGCTGGTCAAAGCCTTTGGGTTAGTAGAATATGTGATTGGTTCTCATCAGGCACTTTGCTTTGCCCACTGCTTGGGCCACCCCGAGGTGTATTGTGGGTTATGTTCCCTTTCTGGCCCCTGGATGTGATCGACTTCCTTTTGGGCAAGTCAAGAGGACAGTCATCTGGTCAGCATGTAGTCAGATGCTGGCAGCCTGGCCTCCCATGCTGGGCTTGTGGGAGAACAGCGGCCGCTGGTCTTCTGTAACCTACGGGAATTCACACTCACTTCCCTTTCTTGGACTTGGGGGTTGCGTTAGTCGGGAAGGGCCGCCTGCTGCCGGGGACGCAGGAAGTACACGGCTCCTTCGCGTAGTTTGTGTGCTTCTCAGGAAGTGTGTGACTGTTGCTCTTTTCTCCTTAGCTCACTTTCTGACGCTTAATTGTGCATGAGTGAGGGGGGAGGGTGGGTTTTTCTTAAAAAGTAGTTTCTGAAAATACTGCAGTCCACAGAACTTAGTTTCTTTTAAGAACTTCTTTTTTCATCATTTTGTACAGATTTGGATGAGACCCAAGCCACAGAGCTTGTACCACGAATCTTATCTTATAGTTCCAGAAGAGCTCGTGGACTCAGAGCATATGGGAGCCTGGAGTGGGGGCCACTTAGTTAATGTCCTGAGTATGGTACAGGACAGAGGGTAGAACTACTGGACACTGTCGGGGATTTGTGCTCCGTTCTCCCGCATCACTGCGCTCTTGCTCAGAGCCCCT